>NC_141925.1:23858954-24465412 GCF_057802395.1 Ceratotherium simum simum
AGTGCGGGGCCGAGGGGCTGGAGAGCTTTTAGGCTGACTGAGTTTGGGGTGGGGGGCACAGAGGCCTCAGCAAGAGTTGCTGAAGGGATGGGCTGAGACCCCTTCCAAGCAAGGCGGCTGGGGCAGGACAGCAGCCCAACCTGGGCAGCGTTGGGTGTTGGGGAGTATGTTTTGTACTATTGTTGGTATTCAATTATTGTTTAAAATTCATATCAAAATAATACACATACATATTTAAATAGTCAAATAATGTCCCCTAATACTCTCCCCTCGCCCTCTAAATGCTAGCCATGCTGGCCTTCCTTTTGTTCTCTAACACACCCAGCTGATTCCTGCCTCAGGGCCTTTGCACTGCTGATCCTTCTGCCTGAAGAGCTCTCCTGTTGTCTCATCCAGTTTCAGCTCCAGGTCACCTCCTCAGAGAGGTCCCCCCGACCATTCATCCAAAAGTGCTTACTCCTGTGACTGTATATGTGTCCCATCACCAGCATGGTCGCCGTCACTTGGCATGATCCGGAACGGCCATGTTTAGTCATTCAGTTGTTCATGTACCATCTGTTCTGTCTCCTCCACTAGAATGCCAGCACACGAGGGCAGGCCCAGGCCTGTCTTGCTCACTGTGGAGTCCCGTGTGCCCAGAGCAGAGCCTGGGATGTAGTCGATTCTCACTGAATGTTTGTCAAGAGAGAAATGGAGAAGGACGGGAGGGACAGACAGGCAGCCACAGCGACCTCGCTCACCTCTTCTCTTCCCCTGCCTTGGGCAGGAGGAGCCCCATCCTCACCCACGAACTGGACCCAAGTATAGCAGCTGCTCTTCTGGGGAACTAGAGGAGACAGGCAGGAGAGGGGCCCTGAAGAGCTTCTTCCAGAAGCCCCAGGCCCCCTCAGTCCAGACTCCACGAGGTGGCCAGACAGGGCTCTCGCTCCACCGGCCCAGCTGAGATTCTTGTCCACAGGATGTGGCAGGACGTGGTGTCTAAGGGCCTGGGCTCCGATGTCAGACACACCTTTGTTGGGATCCTGGGTCCACCACTCATGACCTTGGGCAGGTCATTCGCCATCGCTGACCCTCAGTCTCCTCACCTGTCAGGTGGCGGTGGTCCCACTGATGCAGTGGAGGTGAATTAAGACAATATTCAGGTAACAGGCCACCCAGTGGGACTTTTCTCCTGTTTTGTCCCTGCTTGGCAGCTGAGGGCAAAGCTGAGGACAAAAGCTGTCAAGCATCCCATGTTCCAAAGAGAGGGAGCTTCTGTGAGGACCACACAAACAGACTGGGGTGCCTGCAAGCAAGGGAACTGACATCTCGTTTGCCAGCTGGATGGTGGCTGAGCTGGAGACTCCCCAGGCCCCCGCCGGTGCCCCTGTAAGAGAGAAGCATGGGCAGAGAGCTTCCTCGGAGCCTGCGAAGGTGAGGAAGGCATTGTTATTTTCAGTCCCTCTCCCCCTGTCGTGGGGTAGGAGATGGGGGTGTGTATCAGCTAACGAGGGCCCTGAGAACACCACGTAACAAAGAGCCACCAAATCTCAGCGGCATACAACACACACGTCTATTTAGCTCAGGAATCTGCAGGCTGCTGGGGTTGGACGATCTAGAACGAGCTGAACAGCTCTGCTGATGTCACTGGGCCCACTCACATGTCCAGGGGGTGGCTGCGGTCAGCTGGTCTCAGCTGGGTCATCTGGCAGCTCTAGGACTTCAGCTGGGTCCACTGTCATGTCAGAGGGTGGGCTGGGGTCTGTCAGTCTCAGCGTGGCCTGCTCGCCTGTCTGGGGCTGTAGGCTGGGCTCGGGGGCGTGGGGGCAGCTCTGCTGAGCTTGGCAGCTGGCTCAGGTGTCTGCAGCTGGCGAGTGTTGGCTGATCTAGGCTGGCCTGGGCTCCTGTCCTATGTCCTTCCTCCTCCTCTTGGGCCCAGGGGGCAGTCCAGGCCTCCTCTTTCCATGACAACGGCGGAGGTGCAAGGAGACAAGCAGGAGGCCTCTGCAGGTCTAGGCTCAGAACTGACGCCCTGTCACTTGTACCTTACCCCACTGGGCAAAGAAGTCACAGGGCCAAACCGGAAGTCAAGGGGCGGGGAGTCAATTCCTCCTCCTTAGCTAGCGTTAGCAGCGGAGCTGAGAGCCCAGGCAAAGGGCAAGCACGGGGAGGGGAAGAAGCAGGGCCGAGAGTGCTGCCCGCTGCTCGGCTCTTGGAGTTTGGGGTACACTTGGGAACCTGGACACCGGGGGCATTTCTGGCCCAGAGATCTCTGAAAGTGGGGGGCCCGCTGCAGGGACCCAGGCCCACAGCTGACCTGGATTTGCAGGGCCGTGGTGGTGTGCGCCTGGGGAGAGCTAGGGGAAGTCTCTTTCTTCTCTGTGGCCCTCAGAAGGGTAGATAAGGACTCCCTTCGTCTCCAGTGGGGAGTCACAGGACCGCTCCAGGAACCACAGAACCGAGGGATGGGGCAGACTCCTGACCGGGAGAAAGCACTGAGGACTGACCCACGGTGGCGCCAGCGCAGCGCCACGGCGACCGGGGCGAGGCTGGCCTCTGCTCCACGACTGACGGGGGCCCCACCAGCAGGGACCTCCGTGCCTCCAACCCCGAAGGAGCCAGGAAGTGGGAGAGGGATAAGGAAGGTGTGGAGGAGCCTGACACAGACGTGTGAAGAGCCTGTGGGCACCCCCACAGGTGTGAGGAGCAGCGAGGACCAGGGGAGGTGAGGAGCTCCGCATTGAATTGAAGACCAGACCACGGTTAGAAAACAAGCGGGCCTGAGCCTACTACTGAAATGAGACCATCCCAACAACAGAAAGGACCAGAAGCTGTGGAATCTGGCCAGCCTGGCGCTGAGAGACAGAGTGTAGTTGAGGGCAGTTACGTGAATAGTAAAAAGAAAATACCGACAATGACAGCAGCTAACACAGACACTGCTTCCGGTGTGCCAGGCACAGCTCTAGTGCTTTCGATGTAGTCTCTCTTTTCATCTTCATGACAACCCCATAATATCATTATTATTATATTACTTATCATAATATTATTATCTCCATTGTAAAGATAACTCTGGAGATTACCTCTGAACCTCCAGAGAGGTTCAGAAACTTGCCCGAGGTCACACAGCGAGAGGTAAGGAGCCAGGACTGGATCCAGGCAGTCGGAATTCTGAGTCTATAGCTATGCCCCCTCCTTATTTTTTAAGAAATGAAACCATTTCATATTTATCCCCAGTGAATTAAATGCCCCAATAAACCAGTCACTTAGTAGGTGCTCAAGAAATGTTCCTTCTCTGGCCTTTTCCTCCCACTGACCTGGGCCACAGTGGTTGCCCTGGTGCCATGGTGACCTCTCCCGGGGGCGTGCAGAGGCACCGTGGAGGGGGCTGAGCTGCGAGCAGGGATCCTAGGTTCTAATGCAGCTCTGACCCCGGCTTGCACATCTGCCGGTTCCCCACCCTGGCCTCAGGCTCCGGAGCTGTGAATCAAGGGCATTGGACTTGGCTGTGACCAGGGAGGCTGTGTCAACACCTCCTGGGAGGTCATGCACTCTCTGCCTCCACAAACAGTTCCTGCTCTCCCAGACGGGTGTGTGTGCATGTGCACGTGTACGTGTGTGCGTGTGCATCTGTGCGTGTATGTCTGTGTACCTGTGCACCTGTGTGTGCATGTGCATGTGTGTCTGAGTGAGTGTGCAAGTGTGTCTGCGGGTATGTGCATGTGTCAAAGTCACAGGCTGTGTCCTGAGGGTGGCGGCCGTGTAGAACAGGGCAGAAGATCTGGCGGCAGGAGGCGGCCGCAGGGATAGCCCAGGAAAGCCTCACTGTCCACCAGCCCCCCCGGACCACCCCAAGACCCCAGGGCCAGCACTGCGGGGTAGGGGTGCTCAGCAAGAGCCCCATCTGCGTCAGACGCAGCAGGAGAGCACTGACCCGCAGGCCACCACCAAACCTGGGGTCACGTTCCCGCTCTGCTGTGATGCTGGGCAAGTCTCAGGTCCTCTCTGAGCGTCTCTGAGTCCCTGCCCCTGAAAGCAAGAATAGCCATCCACCTCTCCCGGGGGCCAATGTCTGAGGAGTGCATGAAGGACTTGGGGGGCTGCCAAGAGATGGGCACTGGGGGCCCAGCCGGGGACAGTCCCCCCTCCTCACACCTGCCTCATGCCTACACCCAGCCCGCGTGTAGACACTTTGCTCAGCTGGTCTCCATCCTTTCCAGACCTAGTATCAGCTGAACCTCCAGTCACCCCTTATTGCTGCTGACCAGCCAAAACCAGGCCTCCAGTGCTGTGGGTTACACACTTCGAAGCCCAAAGCAGCCCCATAGTAATAACAACCCGACGGGCCACTGTTTATTGAGCAACTACTGCGACCCAGGCTTGAAGAATACTCTACATCCATCATCTCACGTGCTCCTTCAACAACCCTGGGAGAACTGGTACTAACTCCACCTTATAGATGAGGACTGAGGACCAGAGAAGCCTAAGTGACTTGCCTGAGGTCACACAGCTAGGCCGACTGACCTGTGCTTAGACGCACAAGAAAGAGAAACCAACCTACATACAAGTGTAGCATCACTTTGAAATATTGAATCTAATTCTATGGCTTAGAGCTGGGTTTCTTTTTCTAGTTTTATTGATGTATAATGGACTTAGTATTATTTATAATTTAAATTACTTTGGGATGGGGGAGATTGGCACTACACTTTTTCCCGTGTTTAGGGTCTGGTCCTACAGTTAGTAAGTGGCAGCGTGTGAACTTGAACCCAGATCTGCCCGAGTCTGACTCCTAAGACCCAGGACTCCTCCGCAAGGACAGATGGACTCTGACTTCCACCAAGCTCCCAGACACCCACCTCTCTGGCTGCCTCAGCACCTCCGGAGGGACCTGGGACTGGGAGAGAGACAGACGGTGGGGTCCCCAGGAAGGCCCAGATCAGCCTCCTGGCACTGTTGCCCACCCTAACCTGAGGGGATGGTCTGTGGTGGGTCCAGCTGTAGGAAGCCTAGGGATCCCAAAAATCCTTGTGTGGCCATCTAGTGGGCATAGGTCACACATGCAGCTGCCCACCATCTTTTAACTAGCCTTTGTGTCTGTGGGAAATTCTCACATTAGGAGCCCATCTCCCCAGCGTGGAAGGCAATACTCATGTCCCCGCCTGCCTGTCACCATCAGATGTGCCCACCTCGGATTCCACTTTGGCAGAGAGTCAAGTCGCGTCCTGGAGCAGGAGGCAGAGCGTGGGGAGGACATCGCGATTTTAGAGGCAGGTGTCAGGACTGACCAGCAGCTGGAGTTGAGCTCCTCGAGGTAGAGCTTCGAGCCTGATCAGGGATTCCCTGAGCAGCCTGATGTTCTCATCAAGTCTGTGGGTCAGCACTGAAAGGTGACAGACTACTCGGATATGGTGATGAAGCGCCCCTCTCCCTAGGGAAGTGAATTCCTGATTCTCCCTGATTTGGGCAGCCCTGCTGGCACAAGGCTCCTGTCCCCTCAAGGATGCAAGTCCGGGACTGACCCCAAAACTCTGCCCCTGGGAGGCTGGAGGGAGTTGGTGGGTGGGAGGGGCCGCAGGGGGAGAGGGAAGACAGAGCGTGAGGAGTGGGAAGAGGACCATCACGTGTCACCACGTCCACACTGCTGGATGGAAGACTGGCCAGTGAGCACCAGCCCCCTCAGGAGTCACAGTGGTCAAGCTCCTCGTTGGTGTCCACTGAGGCCTTCCCATGGGCAGCAACTGGCGTGTTGCCCAAGGGCTGACCAGCAGGACTGATGCCCATCTGTGTCTGAGCTCTGGCTCTGCCTCCTCTGACGGCACTTCTCATTGCCAACTCCCTTTTCTAGGGCGATGGCCTCTCCAGAGTTATCTGGAAGAGTGGTGGGAGCTGGACCCCTGGGGGAAAGCCCTGCACCCCGCAGGGCCTGGTGGACTGGAGGGAGGCCACCGAGTCGCCTAAGCCAGGGAAGGAGGGCAAGGCCCGGTTCCCAGGGTCGGGGGCAAGCTGAGGCTCAACAGCAGGGGCCCCAGGCCACATAGGGCAACAGGCCACATGGAGGGAGGGGGAGTGGCTACAGGAGCCACCCCCAGGCTGGGCGGGCTGGGAAGGCACGGGCCGCCACTTCTCTGCTGTGGCACCAAACAGCACGGAGGCCTCGAGCCCACTTGCTCTGATTTTCTACTCTGCTAACGGGAAGGTGGAGGATTCAGGTGCCAATGACAACTTTAATGAATATTTCACCTAATGTGTCCTGGTGGGGACTGGTAAAGGCCAGATGTACAGGCTGGAGGTGTGGCCTACAGGTGCACTTAGCCTCAGATACAGGATTGAGTCGATTTTGGGTATTCAGTCTGGAGGGGACCATGCCCTAATAATGGCCTTGGTCTAGGGACACAAAGTCCAAAACAAGGGCCAGATGTCCCTCCTCTGACCCTGTAAAGACATAAGCTGCCTCCCCCGAAGCCATCCTGGAAAGAGGAGGGATGAGGGGGAAGGGAGACCTCTTGAGACCAGACAGTTTCGATGGGGAGTTTGACAAATTCACCATGGACAGCTGTGCAGGTTGTTCACTGACCAAGAAGGCCTGGCCAAGGGAGCGACTGCGTGTTGAAATCTCGCCCACCTTCCACTCTCCTGGAGCAGAGCTGCGCCTGCTTGGAGGAAGAGGTGCCTTTTGAAATTCTCCCAAAACCTATCTAAAGTTTGAACTTTTACTGAGTATTTTATCCAGAAGACCCTGTTTTAAATCTGGAGAGAATGATTTCTGTTTAATGGGCACAGTTTTAAAAAATACAGTTTTCCAGAGTAAAATGAGATCACTTGTAGAAACAGGTACATTGTGTGCACATCTGAGTCAGGTCAGAGTACAGAGTACATTTTGTCCACCACCCTACACATGCGCGTGTGTACACATACACACACTTGTGTAACTATTATTATGTAAAGCACATGGCAGGAACCTCCCTGCCCTTGAGGGCAGGCCCCAGGTGTTATCCATGCTTCATGCCTAGTCCTCGGTCCAGAACCTGTCACAGAGCAGAACCTCGGGAAATGTCTGGTGATGGAGGAAAAGACTGACTAGGCGAGTGATGCATAAACGACACGTGCCTGTGAGCTGAGGGGGCTCTGACATGCATTGTCATATTAAGGGAAACCTACACAGCTGGCCTTGAATTCCACGACCCTGTCCACAGAGAAACCCCAGGGAGCCTTGCACCCAGAGATGGGCTGAAGTGCCCGAGGCCTCCCAGAAGAGCAGCTCCAGCTGGGTCACCTGCAGAAGGGATTCTGCGAACAGCTCTCAAAGCGACCAATGGAAGCAGAACCAACTAGGTATGGCACTCTACTGTGCGCCAGGAAGCAGGCCCGCTCCTCACATGCACTGGCTGGGGGCCCTGCCGTGCCCTGAGAGGCGACAGGGCCCAGAAAAGGAAAGGGATGGGACCCAGCAAACATGGCGAATCTGGGGCCCAGAAGGACCCAGACGCCAAGCTCTCACTTCCCGCTCTCCCCACAGCCAGCTCAGGCTGCAGTCCCCCTCCAGCAGCTCCACCCACAAAGCACCTCCACTCAAGGCTGTCAGCAAGCAGAACATGGAGCACAGCAGCCACAGCACCTCGGCAGGGAACAGAGCAGAATCTGGACTCCTACGCACCTGGTTTGAACTCTCACCCTGCCACTTTCCAGCTGTGTGACCTTGGGCAGGCCATATAACCCCTCTGGGCCTCACTGTTGTGTCTGTCAATGGGAACAGAGACAAATGTCCTGTCTCTCTGACTCATCAGAGTATGAGCTTCCGGATGACTGACGTGAGCACGGAAGGGGCCTTCCCGGGCCCTCAGCACTGAGGTTTCCCCAGTGTGGCTGAGAGGCAGCTGACCCCTGTGTGCACTGGCACAGCAGAAAGAACTCGGGCTCTGGGGCCATGCAGACCTAAAAGTGGACCCCAGCTTTGTCAGTGACTTTCTTTGTGGCCCTGGGCAAGTCACTTCCCCTCGCTGAGCTTCGATCTCACCTGAAAGCATTTGCTCTGAAAGCAGGGGAATCCTAAGGGGGTGGGGCGGATGCCTGCAGAAGGCAAACCTGTGCTGCGCCTGGGAGGCAGTGCTGGCCTGTCTCCTCCTGCAGCGGGGTAGGCTGGAACCAATTTTGGAAATGCCATGATACAGATCATTCGCGTAATAAAATTCCCCAGAGCTTCCTCGGGCTCCAGGCCCCTCCCCGGGCAGGCTCAGTGAGGGGAAGGTTGAGATGCTGTGCACATCCTTCTCCAGAGCCTGAATCACTTCTCCTCGAGTGCCCTTCAGAGCTGGAAGCAAGGTCGCTGAGACCGCTGGGAGCTCAGAAATCACCAACTCCACGGTGGCGGATGGGGACTTGGGCAGGGGAGAGGTGGGGCGTGGGCAGGTCGCAGAGGCCACAGGCTCCGCCTCCGCAAAATGGGGATCACGCCTTCCTCAGGGCTCCAAGGACAAAGGCATCTGTCCTGGCTTCTCAGGGAGGAGCCTCGCCTCTGGACGTGTCTCTGGCCTCAGCCCCCTAGGCCAGCTCCACACACCAACGTGGGTCTGAGAGGTGAGGTCCCAGACGACTTCCCATAGTGCTCTGGAGGCCGCGTCTACCTCACTGGCCCCAACCACGGCTTAGGTTAAAACAGCCATAGACAGCTGGGGTCTCTAGGGGCCGTGCGACCCATCAAAAGGTGTGTATGTGCAGAGGCCCCAGAGGGCAGAACACTGCCACACGTGTAGCATGATCTTATTCCCACGGAAAGAAAGAGGTGTGTGGATGGTATACGTACAGAAATGCAAGGGAAGCTCTGGAAGGCCGCCCACCGAGACATTAAATGACTGGAGATTTTTATTTCCTTTTTGTTTATCTGCAAGGAATATGTATTATTTCCACAATAAAGAGAAGGTAAAAAAACCTAAAACTAAGCTTATTTTTAGAAATATACCTGTTGCCAAAATGCCCATGTGTCAGGCCTGTGGAGCTGCTAGATGTTGCATTTAAATAATTTTCCACCGCCCCACCCCCACCCAGGCTAGCACCTAGGCCCTTCTGGGTCCCTGGGGGCCCAGAGTCAGCACCACCCAAGGCTGGGAGGCCATATGTCTGCTAAGAAACCCACTACCCCACCAACTCCAAGGGTCTGAGCCAATTAATTAACGTGGGTTTTTAAAGATGTTTCCAAATGATGCAGACAGGCAAGAGCAGAAAAGGGAGTCCTCGAGCTCAAGAAATCTTTCACTGAAGAGCGTTCACCCAGTGCTTCTCCCCAAGGAGCCCGGAGAGGTGAGGCCAGGCGTTCGAGCAGACACCAAGGACATGGCTTCACTATGTTAAAAATGAGTCAGAAGAGGCGCCAGCCTGGTAGCGCAAGTGGTTAAGTGCGTGCTCCGCTGTGGCGGCCCGGGGTTCACCGGTTTGGATCCCGGGCACACACTGACGCACTGCTTGTCAAGCCATGCTGTGGTGGCGTCCCATATAAAGCAGGGTAAGATGGGCATGGATTTTAGCCCAGGGCTGGTCTTCCTCAGCAAAAAAAGAGGAGGATTGGCAGTTGTTAGCTCAGGGCCGATCTTCCTCACAAAAAAAAAAAGAGAAGACACCTGAGTGTGACTCCAGGCTTCCTCCTGTGAGGAAAAACCCATTTGGATAAATCTGGAAAATCCTCACACACTCAACCCTTTTGGGGTACCTGCCAAGCCCTACGCTGAGCGCTGAGGACAAAGACACAACCCCTGCCTTCAAGGAGTTCTCATTTTGGTGGGGGACACCACAGGAGCCAATGACAAGAGGGGACACAGGTGCCGTGGGGGCTGTGAGGAAGCCCCCGTCAAGAGGAGTTCAGGAGAGCTTCTGAGAAGGAGTTGGAGGAGGAAGTGGTGAGGAGGGCAGCCAGCCTAGTCTGAGACGTCAGGGAAGACCCCCGCTCTCCCCAAGAGCTGGTCCTGGAGATGACCCAGTGGTCATACCGCATTCGCCAAAACGCTCGCCGCACAGAAGACACTGCTCGTCGTTTGCGTGGCTCAGTGCTCGGGCCCAGTTCAGAGCTGACTCCTCCTGATGAGCCAGGCTGCCGCACCTGAAGCTGAGAGGAAGCATGCCAGTGGGACTTCATCTTCTCTCATCTTCTCCCATCTTCGATGACGTGACAAGCCTCACAGAGGCCGAGACTTTCTCTTCCAGACCAGTAGTCCCACTTGATACCTGTTGTCCCAGAACTATTGCTAATAATGTCTCTTTTTACTCAACACAGCCTGGTTTGGAAAAAAAAATTAGTTACCTTACCCATTTCCCCATCAAAGCTTCATGGCAATCTTCATATGTCTCCAGCCAGCTCCAGCCTGCCTGCCTTCCTCAAGACGCCATCACACCTGTGTCTTCACCCTTTCTCCAACCACCTGCCCACTGGTGAATTCCTTCACAGCCTCCAGGAGCCTGCTCAGATGATCATCACCTGCAATGAAGGCTCCCCTGGTCCTCAGCCCTCCTCCAGTTCCCTCTATAACCCTCTGTCCGTTTCCTAGACTCCCAACCCCCATCACAGTACTTAGCACACCATTCTGCAACGTTTGCCTGTCTGTCTCCTCACTGGTCTGTGAATTCCTTGCAGGTGTAGGCTGTGTCTTAGTAATTGCCAAGTCCTTCACGTGCAGCCAACACCTGGCTTATAGGGGTATTCGATAAATAAAGTTTGTTAAATTAATGAACCACCATCAGTCGTGGTTCCTCTCAAAGCTCAAGGAGTCAACTAGAACTATCAGCTCCTTTCCTCTCCCTGTTCCCAGCTGCCCTGCAGAGATGTCATGCTGGGACGATGTTGCTCAGAAGTGGGCAGGAGGCCTGGTGAGGTCTCACCACTAACCAGCCATGGGGCGCTGGGCCTCAGAGTCCCCAAGATCCACAAAACCAGGGGTCAATTTGATCAAATGGTCTCAAACGAAGCCTTAAAGCTGAGATGTTTTGCAACTCTGAAGTCTGTAACTTTTATCCTTCTTCAGGACAAAAATTAGTCACGAGCAATACCTACCACAAGCCTCAAAGGCATCTGACCCAGCAATTTCACATGTAGGAATTGAACCTATGGAAACAATCAGACAAGCACCAAGATTTACGCAAAAGGATGTTCACTGCAGCATCATTTGTAATGAGAAAAATTGTAGACAAATCATGGTATATCCATATGACAGAATACCATTTGCCATTAAAAATCGTGTTTTAGTAGAATATTTAATAACCTAAGAAAATGATCATAATATGTTAGGTAAATTAAAAAGGAGACTACAAAACAACAGGAGCTCAATTTTACAAAAAAAAAGGAAAAGCAAAACCATATGTATTTACACACATATAAGGAAATGCAGAGAGAAAATTCACCAAAATATTAACAGTGATTTTCTCTGGGCAGTGGGATTAGATGACCTTTTAGTTTTCTGCGTTTTTTACATATTCTTTTACAACATTTTATAGTCAGGAGGAAAAACAAGGTTGTGAAAAAAAAAAAAAGTCAAGGGGCCGGCCCAGTGGCGTAGTGGTTAAGGTCATGAGTTCTGCTTTGGCAGCCCAGGGTTCACGGGTTCAGATCCTGGGCACAGACCTACACCACTCATCAAGCCATGCTGTGGTGGCGTCCCACATGAAGATTTGCACAGGTGTTAGCTCAGGGATAATCTTCCTCACCAAAAAAGTCCACCCTCCTTTGTGTGAGGCCAATGGCAAGCCGTGGAGGAAAATGCTAGAAATTGTGAAGATAAATGTTTCATCAGATCCCTTCCCAAAGCCAGAGCTGTGCCTTTGGCGAATGGAAATGACATAAGGCAGAGGAAAAGCAGGACATGGGCCCCAGAATAGAGCCAGGACAGTCTTCTGACACTCAAAGGCAGCAGGGGAAGCAGCCCACCTTCGTTGAAAACCCCCTGCCATTGTCTGTCCCCAGCTGAGACTGACCTAAAGGCTCCCTATTGTCCATCTCTATCCTTTCCCAACTCCCTTCCCTCAGTACGCAAAGACAATTTCTGGATTCATCAAGGGGCTGCCAACTCACCCAATTCCACCCAAACTTAAGGCCGGCTCTGTGCCGGGCCCTTTGTAAAGCATTGCGGACAAGAGGAATCGGGTCAGAGATCCATCTGACTTCCCTCCTAGCCTCTACTTGCACACTTCTAAGGACGAGGAGCTCACTAGAGCCCACGCAGTTGATGCCATGCCCATCAGTCTTGTAACAAATACCCTCCCTCCCAGCCCACCCTACTCCCCACAGCCTTTCCTTTGCCAGCCCAAGTGCTGCCTTGGGTTCTGTCCAAGGGTGAGGCTCCCAGGCGACAAAACCATCCCCTCACTGCCTCCATCTTTAGGCATTCAAAAAGCCCTTTCATGACCTCAGGCATAGACAACGCTCCAGGCCTTCCCTAGCAGGCAGGTGAGGTGGTCTTTATAGCCCAGGAATAACTGGATGTTAATTTCTTTCCGCAGAAGAGCGACTGGAGTTTCAATTCCCTCCTCTCCAAACTCTGAAGAGGGGCTAGCTGCAGCTGGGAATCTGTGATTGACAGGGAAAAAGGCGCTGACTCACACACACACCCCACCTCCCCTCAAAACCAGCCCAGACCCCCCTCCTGCCAAGTGATTCTTATAAAAGCCTCAGAGGTAGAAGCCATCAGCCCCCACTCCCTTCCTCCTCAGTTCTACCAACAAGCCAGTGGCCATCCTCCCCCTTCACGGAGCACCGCCACCCTCACTTTCAGGTCAGCAAACCTCTTCCAGCCAGACGTCGTATTCCACATTAGAATCTACCCTAGTCCTGTCCGTCTAGTCATTGTGACACTTTAAAGCAGGAGTTGCTGCTGACCTGCTATCCCAGAAACTTCAAGGGCAAGTGCCATTTCCACACGTCAACGGTTGGACCAGGCCTCAGCTCTCAGACACACCAGTAAGCCCTGAGTCCCACCAGCTCCCCACCCCTCACATAGAGAGCTACACCCTCTCTCCTTCCCTCCATCCCTTCCCCTCCCCTCCCCTCATTCTCAGACACTCTATCAAGAGACCTCTACCTCCCTGCTGTCCTCAAGTGACACTTCAGTCCACTGAGGGACAATTCCCGGCTGAGTATCTTGGAAAGGGATCCATTCTCTGGGAGGTGGAGGAGTGGGAGGCCACACCTGGAGGAGCAGGGGTGGTGGCGGCTCCACACCAGGTTAACTACCAGTGAGACCAAGTCTCCCACCCACTTTGAATGTGATAAACAGGGACCCTGTGTCTTTACACAGCTTAAGATGTTATCTAGAAAAGGGTGGGATGTAGCCAGACCCTACACAAGTTGGTCTCCCTCTGATGTTCTCCCCAGGGCACAAACACGGGCCTCATCCCTCACTGCCCTGCTCCCCACCAGGATGGTCCCTTCACCAGGATGCTGGTCCTGAGGTTCTGAGTGGAGAGAAGCTCCCTACCCAGCATTTATATAACAACAACATAAGCATTTTATTTTTTCATGAAGCTTCTTAGTTTCTTAGTATCACAATGGAATGATGAGAAAATGAGAACCAAAAAAAACACGAGTCTGCAAATCTCTGACAAATAGCAGAGACTTCAAGGCAATTGTGGGGGCAGGAGGGAGAGGCTTGACAGAAGTGCCAACATAGTTCCAACATCATGTCTCTCCTTAGCCGGTTGGGCCGGGGACGGCAGGGGTGGGGGGAGGTGGAATGGTGAGAAGGTGGCACTGTCATAGCTGTCCTTGGCATTTCTACCTCATGACTGATAAACGCATGATCTGCACGGTCCACCCCACAGGATTTCCTGGTGCCTCCCTGGTACCTGGCCACACGACCCTCTGCCTGCTCCAAACGCCCTGGGCACTCCAACCAGTGCCGAGATAACACCCTGAAGCCAGTTCTGCTGGGTGGGCGGCAGGAGAGAAGCATGGAGAGGGCAGGGGGCCAGCAATGATGCTGAGGGTGTGAGAATCCGAGGTGCGGCCAAGACTCGTCTGGGAGCCGTCTGGGGCGGGAGGTGGAGGTGGTGCAGGTGGCAGCGGCAGGAGCCTGCGTCCTCCGGGCGGTAAGCAGGCTGTGCCTAGAGCTTCACAGTGCCGGGCGGCAGGCTGTCGTTGCAGAGTCTGTAGTAACGCAGGTCGTTGACCAGCCTGTGCACATTCTGGGTGAACGAGGGCAGGTCCTGGAAGGCAGAAGCACAGCTGCAGCCTGACCCCCCAGCACCCCAAATCACCCACCCACCCTACCAGCCACTTCCACCCCACAGTGAGCCTTGGAGCTACGTGAACATTTTACAAAACTCAAAACTTCTCCTCCTCCTTGCAGCGTGTGTCAGCAAAGGGACTGCGGGAGAAAAAGGACAGCTAGGACTTCCCTAGTGCTCCCCACATGCCAGGCCCTGTCCCGAGCAATTCAGACACTCCTTCACTCCATTCTCACCACTGGCCTGCGACGCAGGCTCTATTAGTACCGCCATTTTAAGGATGAAGAAAGTGAAGCACACAGAGATTAGGAAACTCGCCCCAGGTTACACAGATAGGAAGGGAAGGGGGTCCAGACTGGAATCACTCGTGAACACTGGTATGGCTGCCAGTGCACACCTCTCCTTCACCATGGCCAACAGAGCCATGTGCTCAGAATCCTTCTCCACCCAGGCCCCACCAATCAAGAGTGACACACCAGCAGTAGCCCCCGTGCCCCGACACATAGCCCGCTGGGCCACAGGCTACGAATGGAGACCTGGAACAGCTGGTACTCCACACTCTACCATATACCACTCCCACACCGCCTGAGGTCCCTTCCTCATCTTTAGATCAGGTTACTGAACACTGGATTGTAGGTCCAAATGCAGGGTAACATCAACGGTGCCCGTCACTGAGCAGTCGAGCCCTGCCTGGCTGGTAGCACCAAGGCGATCCCTCCTGAAACCCCGGGTGACAGGCGAGGCTCAGAAAACAGCTGAAGGCACTTCCAGCTCTCCTCCACTCCACCAACACTTTCCTAACTTCTACTCCTCTTCAAACTTCAGCTCAAAGCCGGCCTCTTCCAAAAAGGCCGCTCGGATACCTCCTATTTCCTGGCCCCAGCAGGCTAGGTCAGCACCTCTGCTTCAAGTTCTCAAAGTGCGCTCGGCTCGCCCTGCTTGTGGACACTGTATGTAGGCTCTGGAGCCAGAAGACCCAGGTCTGAAGCCTGCTCCCTGGCTCGACCATTCTCAAGTTCCTGCTCCCTGGCTCGACCATTCCCAAGTTCTGTAACTGCCAACTAACTGCTGACCTTTCTGAGCCTGGGTTCATCTGTGAAACGGGGTTAACAAGACCAACACTTTAGAAGGTTGTTGGAAGGCATGAAACAGCGGGGCATGCAAAGTGCTTGGCCCAGTGTGGTCCAACAGAGGGCGCTGCTGCCTGTCTTCCCAGCAAGACTCCTTGAAGGCAGGGAGGGACTCATGCCCAACAACCTGGCACCAGGCCGGAGAGGCAGCCAGCTTCAAATACACAGTGAATGAGTGACTGAAGGTGCTGAGTCCTTTATTTCATCCTCAAGAAAACAAACCAAGAGATGTCTTTTAAATTAGTGACGCCCAAATGACAAATTCAAATTTCCTGGGCAGAACACAAGAGTAAGTTTCTCTATTTTTAATAAGCACTTCAGGTGCTTTGATGCATTAACTAGATTTGGAAACCACTGCTTTAAATCAAGAAGCTGACTGATGACATCACTAGAAGCTGATCATTAAACATTATGATTTGGCCTTTAGGAAAAGGAAGAAAAAAGACCCAAATGGCTGAAGTGAACTTCAAGAAGCTTAGGAGAAAACAAGATAGATCCCAGGGAAAGAAAGGTTCCAAGACAAAGGAAAACAGCTAAGTCTCAGAAGAAATTGTCCTAACACATATCACAGACAACAGGGAGGAAGAGGAGTTTGCTCTAACAGGGGCAACATGCAAATCTGAGCACTGGGGGAGAACCAGGGACAGGCTGCTCAAGTGCAGCAGTCACAGGAGGAACACTAAAAGGATGTGGGAGAAAGAAAAGACGTCATTTTATCAAGTGTGAGGTGGAGAAAGACGAAAATTACTTATTCCATAGGAGAAGTTCCAGGAAGACTTATTGGGCACAGTAGAGACGAAAGAGCTGGAACGGGAAGGAGGACAGGCAAGCACCCAGACACACCAGCACCAATGCTTCAAGTGCATCCAGGGCTGTCACCACCCCAGCTCCTACCCAAGGTGTGGCACAGGTGGGGAGAGCCCACCTCACCTTCCCCAGGTGGACACCAGTGGGGACAAGAGCATCAGTACTGGGAGGGCTCCTCCCAGGACCTGACGGCAGGTCAGCCCATGTGGTCCGGGAGGAGCCCAAGGTCCCATCTCTAACCTTGGGGACCCAGAGATGCTGCTCCCAAGCACCAATCTTCTTGGCCTATCTGCAAGTCCGCAAGTTGGGGCTGTAGTGGCTCATGACCCATGAAGAAACAACGGCTGGGCCCCAGTCAGAGATGTGCTCGACGGGGTGCAGCAAGTACAAAGAAGCCCAGACAAATCAGAGGGACTGCTGGGGCTGGAACTGGGGCCCAATGGCTGAGACGAAGAACATACGTGCTACAGAAGCCAAAGCTGGGGAAAAGCGCATGCCCCTCAATCCAGCCACAGCACCGAGTCATCCAGGAATTGCACAAGCTCCTGGGGAGCCACCGAGCCACAAACCATGCACAGAGGCAGCCTGCCCCCTCCTCACTGAATAGGCGCCAGGCTTGAGAGCCCACCCATGCCCTCCCTTTAGCCTGGCCTCTCTCTCTCCTCACCCGATCCATCTTGAAATTCCGCCCCAGCACATTTTTCTGGTTGGCATCCACGCCATCACAGCTGGTCAGGAACTCTGGGAGGAAGGCTGCAAAGAAGCCATCAAAGTCCACAGAGGCCATGTTGTAAATGGCAATCCCAATCTCCTCTTGCAGAAGGTCGTGGGACTTGTGAACCAGGACCTGGAGCAGCACGTTCACAAACTGAAACAGCATGGTGGTCCGGAAGATCTTCTGCAGACAGAGAGAGACCAGAGTGAGTGATAGCCGTGAGGGCTCACTCAGGCCCCCTGGGCCTGTCCAGCTCCCAGCCTACTTCCTGTCATTAGCCCAGACCCATGACACCTCTGATGAAGGAACCTTTTTGAAACATAGGGCACTTACCTTGTGGTATAGCTTCTGCTTGGTGTTGAGAGTCTCCAAGTAGAAGAGATTTTGTTTAAATAGGTGGATGTCAGGCTGGAGAAAAGATTGTCCAAAAGCCTAGGAAATAAGACCACCATTTTAAAAGCAGCATTTAAATACCCCCAGACCCAGCCCCTCTAGGGCACCTACCCTATGACAAAAGAACCAACACTCTGCGAGTGACTCCTTGTGCCGATGGCAGGGCGAGGGTATGGGTATCCACTGCCTTGACTTTTTTGGCCTGTCTCGTCAGATCTTTGCAATGCTCCTATGCAGTCTTAGCTCCTAAGTTCTCTCTACTGGTCCTCGCTTCTTATTTTGGTCTCATCTTACACCTTTTGTAATTAACCTCTAGACCCCTTCATGGGATCTACCTTTGAAGCAAGAAGCTAACAACTCTAGTCACATACCTCAGCAGTCTTAGACACCGAAGCCTGCCCGCCTCCCCTCAAGCCAACCACTAGCACTCCATAAGCCACTCTCTCCTTGGCACTCAGGTCTTATAAACCACAAATCCTTAGAGGCTCCTTCACAACTGGCTGCCTCTGCATTGGGGTTAAGCAATAGCAAATTTTTAAACTGCTTTGCAATTTCTGGACTGTAAAAGTTACTAGTTCAAGGGCAAAAGGAACCCCCCCAAAAGAAACCCATAAAGAGCCCTGCTCCAATAGAAAGTGATTGTGGGAGGAATGGGGGAGGCCAATGAAACGCAAACCCAGTGGTGTGCAGGACACTTCCGTAGAACAAGCTGGGGATTGCTGTCATTCTGTCCCTGTGCTCCTAAGCTACAAGAAGGGGGTCTTACAATCCCCGCTGCCATGAGGGGATCTCCATGATGCCCAATGGTTTTATTTACTTTTTAAAGTCAGGTTTATTGAAGTGTAACAGAGTAAAATTCACCCTTTGGAGATTTGCCATTGTGTCATTCTGACCAACACACAGAGTCATCTAACTACCATGAGAATTGAGACACAGAACACTTCCATCTCCCCAGAAAGTTCTCTCATGCTCCCTTTGTAGTCAGTGCTCCCTCCCTACCCCTAGACAACCACTGCTCATTCTGTTCCTCTAGTTTTGCCTTTTCCAGAATGGAATGGAATCATGCAGTCTGCAGCCTTGTGGATCTGGCTTCTTTCACCTAGCATAATGTATTTGGAAGTCATGTACGTTGTTGTCTGTGTAAGAATATGTTCCTTTTTACTGTTGAGTAGAAGTCATTACACATGTGCCACAGTTTATTCATCCATTCACCAGCTGATGGATATGTGGATTGTTTCCAGCTTTCAGCAATTATGAAAAAAGCGACTATAAACATCTGTGTATAGGTTGTGTGACTACATGTTTTCATTCACCTTAGGTAAAATACTTAGAAGTGGGATTGCCAGGTCATGTAAAACTATATGTTTAACTTTACAAGAAACTGCCAAACTGTGAAGCTGTTTTTCCAAAGTGGCTTTCACCAGTCTTGAGTGCAGGACCAGGCATCAGTCTGCCAAAGAAGTCTTAAGAGAAAGGACAGAGTGTAAGAGGGAGGTAGGAGAGGAGCAAACACTTGCATACTCCAGACCCAAGGCCGTGAGGGGTACTGGAGATGGAATGCAGGGAAGGGACTGCAGAGACCAGGAGCAGGGCATGTGCTTCTCCAGAGAGGAGTTTCCACACAGGGAGTGCGTGTGCGTGCATGTGTGTACACACGTGTGTGCATGGGGGCAGGGGGGTGAAGAGAGGGAGGGTGGAAGAATCCCTCTGGCTTCCCTATGAGGAAAAGCTGGCAGTGAAAAAACAAAGGACCCTCGACTTCAACCTTGGCTTAGAATAGAACCGTTATACAATCGAGTGCAGAACAAGCAGCGCGCCTGAAAGCAGCGACTGACCAGCCCAGCCATGCTGGCAAGGGGAGGCTGCCCCAGGCTTCCACAGCAAGGTGCGCTCAGCAGCCCCCCACCCGACAGCTCGCTCTCTAGGGTACAACAGTCGCACTTGGTCTGAAAGGGAGCACTGACTCACGGGGCTGTGTTTCTCCCAATATGGCACAAGAATTATCTTTAAAAAATGCAGGGAGGGGCCGGCCCGGTGGTGCAGGCGGTTAAGTGCACGCACTCTGCTACAGCGGCCAGGGGTTCGCCGGTTCTGATCCCAGGCGCTCACCGACGCACTGCTTGGCAGGCCATGCTGTGGCGGCGTCCCATATAAAGTGGAGGAAGATAGGCACGGATGTTAGCCCAGGGCCAGTCTTCCTCAGCAAAAAAAAGAGAGGAGGATTGGCAGATGTTAGCACAGGGATGATCTCCTCACACACACACACACAAAAAATGCAGCGACTCCGTTCAGTTAGCCTCTGGTTAAGGAGGCCCCGGGCAACTGTGATGCAGGCAGTCTCCTTACACTTGAAGACACTGCTATAAGGCAAAAGGAACTGACATTTATCCAGCATCTCCAAGTGCCAGGTACTCTGTGTATGCTATCTCATTCAACCTCACAACAAACCCCTGAAATAGGCAGCACTATCCCCATTATACAGATGAAGAGACTGAGGCTCCAAGAAGTTAATTAACTTCATAGGTACTAAGAGGTAGAGCTGAGCTTCAGACCCAAAACTGCAGGGCTTCCAAGATGGCACTTGTTCCAGTGGCTACATTAGAGGAAGTGGGACCATATGCCAGAGAAGCAAACTAAGGATCAGACAGCCACTGGACCCAGGTGGTGTCCAGAATGAGGCCTGTCTATTCTTGGATCACATGGCAGCCTCCCAGCTCTTCCACGTTACCTGCATGATGGCACCGAACTGAGGCTCATTCTCCATCTGCTCCTCGGCAATCCCCCTCTGGACACTGGCCAGGACAGTGGACTTGAAGAAGTACCTCCAGTTGTGATGGAGCGTCCGGAAAAGGAGCTCAAACAACTCAGCCTTCACATCAGGGGAGGGGCGCTGTGGGGACACACACAGACCCTAAAACCTTCCCTTCCTGCGGCTCAGGGAGCCACTCCCAGCCTGGGCCCAGAGCAACAAAGAGGCCTAAGAGATGTCTGAGAACACAAGCAGAGTGTCAGCTTTCCACTCTCTTGTCCCATTCAAGCCCTCCTCCTCCCAGCAGTTCACACCAGGAGTACTTTGGAAGAGACAGGGCCACAACTGAGACAGAATGCCGGGGTCAGTGCCAACGGGCCCTTTTTCTGATGGAAGCACTCAGCTTTTTAAGCTAGGAAAAAAGGCTACTAAATGGAAAAACAATTAGGAATGTGGATTTCCTGTTTAGAAAGCAGGTGATGTGATCTGTCACATCTCCTTACTAGTGTTGTTCCTCTTCCCAGGATAAAAAAACGCCAGCTAACCTGTTGATTTTAGGCGACCTCTGAGCATAAAGACAAAGAATAAACTTTAAAAGTGGTTCTGCCCTCTGTAGAAAAGGAATTTAAAGAGCACTTAGGAACCACAGAAACATTAGAGGACCTCTGGGTAGAGGTAGCACCTCCGGGGGGAGGCAGCGTGCGGTGCTAAATGCTCTCTGGGCCTGTCTCCTTTCACTGGCAGCCGGGATTCTGGGAGGAGGAGAGGAGAGGGAAGCAGGCTCAGCAATGTTTTCTACTAACCAAAAATCTCCAAGTCACTGTAAAGCATGACAGGTCACATTATTCCAGAAGTCTCTATAGAATTC
This sequence comes from Ceratotherium simum simum, assembly GCF_057802395.1. Classification (NCBI taxonomy): domain Eukaryota; kingdom Metazoa; phylum Chordata; class Mammalia; order Perissodactyla; family Rhinocerotidae; genus Ceratotherium; species Ceratotherium simum. Next base: position 23,879,792 of record NC_141925.1, read on the forward strand.
AACATTATAAGGCCCAGATATATTTAATTCAGCCTTAATTAAAGTTAAATTGAGACCAGAGAGCATGACCTTCCATGGCAGGAATCCTCACAGGGCCCAAGTGTGTTTAATGATGCAAAGCAACTGGACTTGTTTAAGCCTTAGTTTGGGCAGTTGAAAGGTTAGCTCTCAGTTATGTAACTATTACATAAAACTTAGTTAAATTTATACTTAGTTTGGATCTTGTCATGCTGAGCGTCTGTCTATTTTCTAAGGACAAAGAGCTTTCCTTTAACAACCAAAGTTTTGAATGGTTCCAAGGTTTTGCCTTGTATCCTCGAGATCATGAATGTTCTTAATAGGAAAGTATATTTGTTATAATGTTTGCTGGAGAAAACCATATATTCACCTAACGTTATAAAAGTTGCCGTGGGAGACTGATCCTACTTACTAACCAATCTTGTGACAATTAACCTGCTATGCTTACACCAGACTAGTTCCAATTAACTCAATCAATATAAAAAGACTGTACCAAGCTAAAGGCATTCTTTCTTAGAAAAAATTATTTTACAAGAAAAATGAAATAACTAACAAATTTGCTTTACAATACAATGCGTTTTCCTCAATATTTCATTCCCTCCCCAATTGCAGAGAGAATGCAACATGGGACCGCCCCAGCCCCTCATACCTCAGCAATGATGGGATACACCTGCTCCATGCAGAGGGAGATGATGCTGGGGAGGAAGGGCTTGAACACCTGGCCAGGCTCCTGCACCACCACCTGCAGGATCTTCAGAAACTTCTCAACCACCCGGCAGCCAGTGCTGCCTTCATGGAGGATGCTCTCAGCCAGCTGTTCTCTGCAGACAACAGAAAGTACACAGTAGCCAAGGAAACGTTTCTCTGGGGACCAGCATGAAAAGCACTCCTGCAGCAAGTGAAGAAAAGGAGCAAAAAGTCCCATACTTTGTAGCCAGGTCCCACTACTTCTCACTTGGAGCCTGAAAACCATGGACAGCAGGTCTGTGGTTACCTGGTAAACATATTGAGGAAAGTCTGTATGATCTGTTCAGTGAAAGGCACGCCCATCTGTACTCTAAGGCCTCGAAATAGAGTGAGGAAGAAGCTCAGCATCTCATCAGTCACGTCTAAACAGAGGGACAAAGCAAGCGATCAGAGGCATGCACACAGGGGTAAACGGAAGCCTTTGGCTTGATGGACTTCCTTTTGCAATCTGCACTATCATCTTTCTCTAAGGCTTCCTGCTGGAAGAAATTTCCCCACCACCATCAGAGCCAATGATGGAAAGTGGAAAATGATTAAAGACATGCTGAGAAAACAGCTCTGGTACAGTGAACCTCTATCTGATGGCTCACTATAAGAAATGAAGGTCATCTCGAAGCCTCCCTCACTGCCCAGCATCCAGCGATGTTCAAGTTCTCACTACAAATGGATCATTTTGTGCTCACATTGATGGAACTATTCAACTGGGTCAACACCTGAGTGCTTTAGCCATTTCTCTCTATGACCAATAATCCCTGCAGTTGGGGCAGGAGTTAAGTGGCTAAAAGTGGATAACGAGGGTGTACTCAGGTTGCATGGGCCTGGTCAATTAAATGGATTATTTGCAGAAAATATTGGTTACATTTAGTGTGGTTCCACTTTCAGATCTAAACAATCATCTTGTATGATCGTGTTTTGGCTCTAACCACACACACTCTGCTTACCAGAGGCAATCAGTAAATATTTGCTGACTGAGAGGCCCCCGACCTTTCTCTCATAAGACTGACAAGACTACTGTAAACGCTCTCATGAGAGCCAGGCAAGTACATCTAGAAAGCCAGAGAGCCTCTATCAGTGACAGTGACAGAGTGGGGTGAGGGGAACCACCTCAGCAAAACCCACATTGCCACAGAAGGAAGGAAGGAGCACTTATCAGGAAAAGCTCTCTTCTCTCTCCTGTATCAGGCTCCGACCCCCACCCATTCATGGTCCAGACTGGGAGAAGGCAAAGACTTAAAAACGAAAACTAGGCAAGAGGCCCCAAGTGACTCAGTGCCACATGACACACATGCAAGGCCCCTACGAAGGTGCCGTGCGGCCTTGGCCCCAGAGTCCCCAATCAACATCACTGCTCTCTGCCTTGAGTGTCAAGGCCTGCACTGCTGGCTTGGCGTGCTCTACAGAGCTACACAGTTACTCTGGTCCTTGTCAGCACCACCCACCAGTGAGGCCTGAGCACAGCTCCTACCTGACTGATGGATAAAAGCTGGAAAGAGGGCCAAGGAGACCTGAACGGATTCCTGCAGTGACTGGTAGCAGATCTGTCGGGACTTGGTGGATTCCCCAGAGATATTCTCCACAATATCTTCTAAGACACTAAGTGTCTGGTGGATAATCACTTTGGCTGCAAATCAAGATTAAGGCGCATATTATGACTTGTCTGAGGATAAAGCAGAGTAAGTGAGAACACTAGTGAAGGGGAAGAAATTCACAAAGGTGTTCAGAGGACAATCACACAGAAGTCCTGCTAACGGAATACAAAGTCTCTCTTGATTGAGTTATCAATCTCTCTCTGTATCTCTCTTTCTACATCCTTTTCTTTCTTCTTTCTACTCTTTTTACTGTCAGGACTCCAGGTGCCTGCCTGCCTGCTCATTTTTCTGCCTCTGTCCACCAGAAACAAGTCCAGAGAAGAAAGGATGAACCCTCAGCTTAGGTATCCTGGAAGTAATCAACACTAAGATGGTGAATAGACTGGTGAGAAAAATAAGTGTCACATGGTAGTTACCACAGGCAAGAACAGACACACACAGCTCAAACACTCTCCTTCCCTCCAGACAGGAACCCAGCCTGGTCACCCACACGAGCACCTCCGTGCACAGCTACTGCTGCTGTGTGCAGGGGTATGCTGCCTGATCAGTCCTTGGCCTAGCGGGCCTGTGGCCCAACAATATATATAATTATTGTTATTATACTGTATTATATGTACATTATTGACAATATATACTTCTAACAAGACCCAGATGTAAGAGCTCACTTGATGACTCCATATAGCACAGAGGGAAAACAGAGGCAGTGGCCAGCAAACAGGCAGAAGTTCAGAGGACATAGCAAATCCCCAGATCAGAGGAGCCTGGACATGAACCACAGATATCACTAGATGGCTATACACCCAGGCCAGGAGCCTCGTCAGTCAACCAGGGACGGCCAAGAGCCCCACCTCTGCAGGGCTGCTGTGAGGATTAGAGGCAAGGTTTAGAGTGACCTAGCAAAGTGCCTGGCATATCCGAAGGCCCAGAACATCATCATTCCCCAGCACCAGTGGGGCTGCTCTTCCCCTTAGACGTGGAGCTTCCCACCAGTTGTCCCAAGAAGCCCCCCGTAGCTCAGCCTCAGCTGGGCAGACTCAACCCTGGCAGAGCTCCAGATGCAGAACCAGAGCAGGGCTGAGAGCCGGCCTCCACCTGGCAGCACTCTCTGGATCGCCCTGGCCCCCCGAGCTCACCAGCTTCTGTGGGGGCTGAAGCAGTTTCCAGGGAAGGGTACAGCAGAAAGAATCCATGCTTTGGAGGTGGCTGGAATCAGGTTTGACTCCTGACTCTGCTAGATTCTCGGTTTCCTCATCTGAAGATGTGGACAGGTAACACCACCTCACTCACAGGACTGAGGATGAAAGAACACAATGGCTCACAAAAGGCCTGGTCCACTAAAGGCTGGTCACGGGGCACTGGAAAGTGAACGAAAGGCACATCCATACTACTGAAGGAGACACTCACTCACAACTACTACAAGAACAAGGATTTTTACCGAGCCAGAAACTGCACTTGGGGCAGACATTTCCCCAAGAATACACAAGGTTCAGGGAAAGCAGTTTACGGGAAAAAGGCAAGAGTCAAGAAACCAAAATCTGACATCTGACATGTGAGGAAACTGAAACAAGAACTGAGATTTATTCACAAAAATGTACAAATGAAAAACTGAAAGCACTGTTAAATATATAATAATAGGAGAATGGGCATGTAAATTATAGTACTTCCATGGAATAGAATGTTATAAAACCATTAAAAACAATGCTTTCAAGAACAAAGGGGCCATGCGGTGAAGAGCACAGCATCTAGACCAGCTGGGCCCCAAGTCTGACTCCTGCCCCCAACACTGTCTCTATGACCCTGAGCAACTTAGAAGTGCCAGGCCCTGTGGGGGAAGAGGACTTGTCAATGGAGAGATGGGCAGGCACTGCCCGAGACAGGTGATCACACTGAGCATTGCCAACAATGACACAGCCAGAAGTGATGCAATGCAAGTACATATCACTACCTAGGTGGTACTCCTGCCAAAAACTGCTGGAAATAATCGGACAGAACAAGATTATGGGACATTCTACCAAAAAATGGGCCTGGACTCTTTAAAAATGTCAATGTCATGAAAAACAAAAAACAGGGATGTTTTTCTATATTAAAAGAGACTAAAGAGATGTGACAACCAAATATAACACATGATCCTTGATCATATCCTCAATTTTTAAAATGAAAAAAGGTCATTTTGTTATAAACTGGGGAAAATTTGAATGTCATCTATATATTAAATGACATCGTTGTAACAATGTTACACAGCTTGGTTGTGTTAATGGTGTCTTGGTTATACAAGAGAATATCTTATTCTCAAAGATCACGTATTCGGGGATAAAGTGTCAATGTCTGCAACTTACTTTAAATGGCTTAGTTAAAAAGTGTGTGTGGGGTCAGGGAGAACACAAGTGTGGCAAAACACTAACAACTGGTGAATCCTTGTGAAAGGTACACAGTTGTTCATTTTCTTAATCTTTCAACTACTGTGTAGGTTTGAAATTTTTTCAAAGTATGAAGTTGGGGTAGGCAAAACTTTCCAGGCCTTCATTTCATCACTTGTAGAATGAGGATAAGACAACACATCTCACACGGCTATAGGGGAGCCTAAATGAAATAATGTCTGTAAAGTTCTCAGCACACAGTAAATGCTAACAATGTTTTTAATCATGTTCATTGTGGACATCAGTAATGCTATTCAGAGTATTTCCAGTACATGGTGGCATCACACCTCCCACCCCCTCTGAAGTCAGGCCATGGTCATATAACCGTACGCTCTGGCCAAAGAAATGTGAGGGGAAATGACCAGTGTCACTTCTAGGCAAGAGCTCTAAGAACCACTGCACGATTCACCATGTTCCTTTCCCAGTGTAAGCACACACTGCAATGGAGCCTTCATCAGCAGGGACTCTTGGGTGACTAGAATAAGCAGGACCTCTCCAACCGATTTTCTTGCTCAATTATGAGCAAGAAATAAATTTTTTTCCTGTATTAACCCACTAAGGTTTTGGGATTGTTTGTTACCATGCAGCATAACGTAGCCTATGCTGACAGATATTAGTACATGTAAGATAAAGTGAGAGAAGAAGACCATTAAACTTTATAAAACGTGATTCCACAACAGCTATATGTAACCCTCAGGCAAGTTACTTAATCCTGCCATCCCTTAGCTTCCTCAAGGATAAAATCAGGGTAATTAACAGTACCTAACTCATAAGGCTGATGCAAGAATTAAATGAACTACTGAATGTAAAACACTTCAAACCAGGATCAGACATATACCAGACTTCGAAGGCTGATACTTGCATAGCCAGAGACTTGATGCTGGATATAAGATCGCCAAGTCAAGAACCTAGCACACAGTATGCCCTCAGCAAGTCACCCCTTCTTACACAACTAACTATAAAATGTATTTAGGGCCGGCCCTGTGGCTTGGTGGTTAAGTGCGCGCGCTGCGATGCTGGCGGCCCGGGTTCGGATCCCGGGTGCGCATCAAGGCACCACTTCTCTGTCCATCCTGAGGCCGAGTCCCACATACAGCAACTAGAAGGGTGTGCAGCTGTGACATACAACTATCTACTGGGGCTTTGGGGGCAAAAAATAAATAAAATCTTTAAAAAAAAAAAAAAAATGTATTTAAAAACAGGAAAAGACAATAACAAGATAGTTAAAATGTTTACTTTCTAAAATATTAAAACTGGTGAGATTTACGAGTTTCTTTTTCGGGCCGGCCCGTGGCTTAGCGGTTAAGTGCACGCGCTCCGCTGCTGGCGGCCAAGGTTCAGATCCCGGGCGCGCACCGACGCACCGCTTCTCCGGCCATGCTGAGGCCATGTCCCACATACAGCAACTAGAAGGATGTGCAACTATGACATACAACTATCTACTGGGGCTTTGGGGGAAAAAAAGGAGGATTGGCAATAGATGTTAGCTCAGAGCCGGTCTTCCTCAGCAAAAAGAGGATTAGCATGGATGTTAGCTCAGGGCTGATCTTCCTCATAAAAAAAAAAAAAAGTTTCTTTTTCCTTCTTTATACTGTTCTAATATTTTTATACAATGGGCATATGTTAATGTTCCCGATTATAAAAGTAATGTTTTTAGAATGTTGAGTATTTATTACTATTTCTAACATTTCACAAATGACATTCTATAAATGACATCATCCAATAATGTTCCCTTATTTTCTTATTGTGAAAATAGATTGCATTTTTAAAATATTTCTGTAAATTTGTTATTTCAGGAAGATTTTTCAGAGAAACTTAATGTCTTCTACCTAAACTACTGCGTTCTCTTGATTCATTTTTTTTTTTTTTTAAAGATTTTATTTATTCAGTTTTTTCCCCCCAAAGCCCCAGTAGATAGTTGTACGTCATAGGTTCACATCCTTCTAGTTGCTGTACGTGGGACTCGGCCTCGCGTTGGACGGAGAAGTGGTGCCTCGGGGCGCTCCCGGGATCCGAACCCGGGCCGCCAGCATCAGAGCGCGTGCACTTAACCGCTAAGCCACGGGGCCGGCCCACTTGATTCATTTTTTTCTCCCTCTTTAATATAAACAATCAAACCTCAAGTGCCATTTGTGAATATACCAAGCTCTTTCAAAGCCTCTGAATTTATACTTGGAGAAAGGTTAAAAACAGTTTCAAAAGATAGCTTTTAAATTCATTTTTCCCAGGGTAGAGGTGAACTGCTTTGATTGCTTATTCAAGTATCTGAAATGGATCAATAATCACAGTAGGATTTTTTTATCCATGGAAGCCACCATCAATAGTGACTTCAATGGATGTTCTTCTCATTTTTGACATTTTACATCAGAGAAAGGGCATCCTGCATTCAGGAAATAGGTCAGATGTGGCCCTATCTGATGAATTCCATAGATAAGCAGGATTCTACCACCTGAGTCTTAATTCTTCCACTTAGCAGCTGTGTGACTACAGACAGATGAATTCACCCCTTGAGCCTCAGACACCAATCTCATCTGCCACGAAGAAGAACAATGCCTGCCCTACCTAGTTCCCGGGGCTGTCCTTGCCTAGGGGCCACTTACTGTCATCCACTGGCATCTTTCTCTGTGGGGCGACAGCGTTGGGTTTCAGGTTGCGATAGTCCCGAGAGAGTGCGGAGATGAGGCTGGCATGGTTGATGGAGCGCACAGGCCACTGCTGCTCGTTCTCTGGGAGATTTGGCCATGGAAGCAGCAGGATGTTAGAGAGGGCTCGGCACACCAACACCTGAGCCTGGAAGACACCCCAAAGGCATCCATCAGAGGTTTAAGAGCAATGGACAGCAGAGCGGCTCTACCCGACACAGCCTTTGGCACCCACCGCACACGCTGAGCTCAGGCCTCCAGGATCCTTTCTTATAACCTGGGCCTGGGGCTTTGCTTCAACTCTAAGGCAATCCAGGGAGGAAAGAGAAACTGAGGCAATAACACCAAGTCTGAGTCTAGCACACCCCAGGGCCAGCCTCAATAATCATTCCTAGTGCTGTCACTTCCCCTCTAATCTGGTACTTGAATCCTCACAGAGGGAGAAATCATAGACGATGCAGACACTGAATCTAACTGGTCCCTCAGCTGACGGCTTCTGACACCCTGAGGAGCTACTCAGAACAGGGCTGGGAAGACAGACAATCTCTTACAATCAATGTGCCCTTGGTGCCAGGTCAGAAGCAACACGTTCACATCCCCGGTGCTCTTAAGTAACTACTGACTCCCCTCCAACCCCTCCCCTATTCTATTTGTTTTTAAATTTCTAGCCTGAGCCTTCTGGAGGATTTTAAGAGAACATACTTGGCCTGGCATGTCTCAACCCTAAGAAAACAAACACATAACAACAACAAAAATAGACTGCTTTAAACCAAAAAGAATGCAAAGAGGACTCTCACACCACCAGCCAAACTACCAGTCTCACAGCAGGCCCACCTCCGTGCCTGCTGGGAGGAACTTCGTATGTCTGAATCAGCACACCGACTGTGTTGAGAAGGGCACAAGAAAGCACTGAGGCTGCGGCAGGGCCACAGGGGTAAGGAATCTGTCTACACTGGCACGGCCTGTAAGCTCTGAGTGCAAAACAAAAGGCCAGACTCTTCTTGCTCAGCTTCCCCGAGCCTGAGCCACGTGGCTCTGGGGACCCAGGGGAGCCCTGGGGCCTCACCTTATCGACAAGTCGCTGGGCAGAGGCGTCGGTGATTCTGTTGAACACTTTCTGCACTGCAGGGATGCTGACCAGAAAGACGGGCCGCACAGTGGTGGCCAGTGAGACCAGTAAGTGGCACGCAGACAGCAGCAACTTGTCTTGGACCTGGAGAAGGAAGAGGACACGTCAGCTCACTGCATTCCCTGCAAGACTGGTATCAGAAGAACTTCGATGAGGCAGCCACAAGCTAAATATGGTTCTTGGATGCCAAATTATACCACCTAGGCTCTATCTCAAAGTTTTCTTATGATGGTGCCCAGCAACAAGGCATTCTCTTCTTTGCCACGTCCATAGCTTCTGCCCTCAAGCCAGGATCACCACCTCCAGGTCCTCCCATTCTCAGTCACTTTGAACTCAGTCACTTCTCAGCTCAAGAATCTACAGTGGCTCCCTATCAGCTCTTAAATCACATGGCAAATTCCTTGGCATATCATTCACTCACTCCTCTTGCTCCAACCAAGCCAAGATCTCTCTCCACACCCGCCTTTATGCATTCCATCAGTCACGTCAGGCTCTCCTACTTCCTTCACCTCAACATGCCAATCAAAAACTTGGTTCAAGTACCATTCTGTCCTTTTCAAATCAGTAAAAGAGAAAACTCTTTACAGACAGGAACTAATGCTGGTAAGAATGTGGTGAAAACAGCACACCAAAGATTCAGGGGCACAAAGAATTATTTAGGAAAGAAATACTACGATAATTTCCCTAACCTTTATTATCTATTTAAATACTACTATAATATCCCTAACCTTTAACCCTATAATTCCACTTACTCTATGAAAAGTACCTAAAAAGATAAAGCTACATTCATGAGTACATGCGTTTCAGAATTATCTATAATGACTTTTTTTCAAATAGAGGCTACCTAAAAGTTCAGCAATGGCTAGGTAAATTATGAAACACCCCCCTCATGGGAAATCATAACTCATTTACAAATTACAATTATTAACACAACAAAAATTTATGGAAAACAATACATCGTTTTGTTAATAGTGGTACAGAACGTTATGTATGACTAAAACTAGAAAAAAAAGAAAAGGAAAAACAAGTATTTATATGCTCCAGTAATATAAATTGGTGGTCTTCTTGGAGGACAACTTAGTAGAATCTATCAAATTTTATATGGACATAACCTTCAACCCAACAATTCCATTTCCCGGAACCCGTCCAACAAGGATGTATATACAAGGATCTAATTTCCAACAACAGGGAAATTATAATGCATCCCCACTACAGAACAGCACTGGGCAATCTGAAAAACTGAAGTTGCTCTACACATGTAAGCGTCTCCAAGGCATATCGCTAAGCAAAAGAAGATAGATCTCCAGCTATCTACGAACTTTTACTTATGTATGTAAAAACAGAAAACAGTCTGAAGGGTATAAAACAAACTGTTGATAGTGTTTACCGTGGAAAGGAAAATGTCTTGGAGGAAGAGATTAAAAAGTACCATAACTTTTTAGTCTGTAAATTTGAACGATATTTCACTTTTTCACAATGAGCATGTATTCATGTGGGACTTACAGAACTAAAAAAATAAAGTTATATTTGAGTTTATGTGGACTACAACTAAAAAGGAACTTGAAAAGACACATAGTTCTATCACAATGGTAAGGATTATGGGTCTGATGCTTTTGTAATATTTTGATTTTATAATAAATGGGTATATGGACAGAAGGACAGAGAATTGGATAAAAGGTGTAGCCTTCGCTGTTTGAAGACCTTGGTGCTGATGAGAGGTGTGACTGCATCCATGGTAGTGGAGATGAGCGTAACGAACTGCTGCGTGTTCTGCCGATGAGCTTCGCTGCAATACTGCGCTAACCAGTGAGAGTAAGCCTGCAGAGCAGCCAGGGACTGAGCATGCCTGTGAAAAGGAGAGGAGACGCGATTTTAAAAGTTAGGGTCAAAATATACTAGCATTCAACTTGTTTCCACAGGAGGTAAGAATTCCACCTTTGCATTTCCTGTTCTAGGACACGTGTGACGGCATGGAAATCACTCACTTGCTCATGTAGGACCTAAATTAAAACTCTTCATCTAAATATTGCCACCACTGCCTGAACACAGAAGGCAGACAGAAATGTCTATCGAATCTTATTCAATCTTTCTGTGATGCACGTTGAGTTCACCTAAGAGAATGGTAAATAACAAAAACTGAATCAAAGACCTTAAGTGACAATGTGTTGACTGTGGAACTAATAAAAATTTTATATCCACAGCTGCAGATCAGGATGTAGAGAACTACCAGGTATTACAGCTTTATAAATAAGTTTTGATAAAAGATTCTCAAGTTTAAGCTTCCATCACACGACACATTATAACTGGCTAGAGAACACCTCTTGAAGTGCCAAAGACTGTATTTGGTTTCTGCCAATTTTGTGCTGCATCATACAAGCAACAAAATACACATCATTAGAGCTCACAATTCATCAAAGATAATAAATAACAAATCTTAAAGTGAGGCAGTGCCTCAGAGCTTAGAAACACCAGACCTTCTAACAAACCTAAATATTAATTTCTCCCTTTTCTGTAATAATGAAGTAACCTGTGGGATGACACTGAGATACATACTTACTATGTAAATATACTGCTCCCCAATAAATACCAACAGTTTGGTCAACCAGTGAGGACCCTGCCTAAATCATCATTACATTGCTGCTTGCCAACCGGTGATTCTTTAATTCTGTCTTTCCTTTTCTGTTCATTAGCTGGCATTCTTCTGTAAAAAAGAGCTTTCCCTCCCCATCTTTTTTTTAATCATATAGATACATGGATTCTTTATACTCAATATGTTATAATCCATTATCATCCTGATCAAGATCAAGATCAGGAAAGATCTTGATGATCAAAACCCTCCCAAGCTAGACCCTATGTCCTTTTCATATGTTCCCAACACTCACTGAGCACTTCCTTCCTTACTGACTCAGTAAGATTCTCCAGGATCACCCTGCCCAGACTTGGAACATTTCCCCAAGGAGCTCTGTTTCCTTTCAGCGGAGAATGTATTTTACAAACCAAGAGCCTAAGTACTAGGGGTAGCCTTGCTACCGGGTGTCAGTGCTTCTCGAACCTTTCAGTGCACAGAGCTAGGATATAAGCAGACAGCACTTTAAAATCAAACTTAGCATCAACAATTATAGGCCAAACTGACCTCAAGTGCCTCTAGATACAATGCGAAGAGGAAGGACACACAATCACCTATGTAGTTCTTCTTGCTAAAAATATTTAACCTCAATCTGATACAGTAGAAAAACTAGATAAATCTAGATTTTTAAATTTTCTTTGAAAAAAAATTTTAAGGTCTGGATCACCAAAAAGTCAGTTTCTCTTTCTCTCTCTCCCTTCCTCCCTCACACTTCCCATCCTCCCTCTCCCCCAACCCCCCCTCAAAACACACAATTTGGGGAACTGGTCTAAATTATAGGAGATAATCGTAATGTGTGGTTCATGATTAGTTAGAACTTGGATCCAAAAAAAAAAAGATATAAAGGACATTCCTGGGACAATTGAAGAAATTTGAATATGGACTATATATATATATACACACACACTCTCTCTCTTAAAAATATTAGATGATATTACTGTATCCATGAAAGTTTTTGAGTGTTGATAACAGTATTATGGTTATGTAGGAGAATGACCTTGTCTCTAGGAGATACATGTTAAAGGATTTATAGGTGAAGTGACATGTTCTCTGCAATTTATTTTCAAATAGTTCACCAAAACAAAAGTGTGTGTGTGCAAGTGTGTACATAGAAAGAAAGCACAAGAAAGAAAAGCAAATGTGGCAAAATATAATTGATGACTCTAGCTTGAGAGTATAAAGGTATTCATCCTATCTTTCCCCTTTTCTATAGGTTTGAACCATTTCAAAATAAGAAGTTAGGCAAGAAAAGGTACCAAGTACCTTAAAGCAAGAAAATATAGATATTGGGAGTCTGAAATTCATAGTGACCAAGCAGTTATTTCATATTTTATATTTAGAATCCATGGATCATGTTACCCTTTAAGTTCTGAGTAACAAAAGTAAGGGGGAAGGACATCAGAGTCTGCCTCTGGGGTCTAAGAATTTCAATCTATCAAATTTATAGAGCTCCTTAAGGCTGAAGGAAGGGGCTCTAAAACTTCCTGAAACTGTGTGCAAGGTGTTGTGTTTATGAGCAACTCAGCATCTTTCTCCAGAGAAGCTTCACAGCTTTCTCTAAATACTCAAAAAGGAAATCAATATTAAAAAAAAATTTTAAACCACCATAGTAAATAAGACTCTCTATCATTTATCTAATTTGTAGCTCAAGAATGCTCTAGAACAGGTCAGCAGACTTTCTGTAAATACCAGAGTGTAAATAGTTTAGGCTTTGCAGGCCATACGCTCTGTGTCACAACTATTCAACTCTGCTGCTGCAGTGCAAAAGCAGCCATAGACTGTATGTAAATGAAGGGGCATGTCTGTGTGCCAATAAAACTTTATTTACAAAAGCTGGCAGAGGGCTAGATTTGGCACAAGCCATAGTTTGCCAATCCCTGTTCTAGTCTGGCGAACCTCTGGGCAGTGTGACGATCTCCGGGATACGGCCCATCCCCAGTCCCCATTCTTCTCCCTCTTCCATACGTCCCTTTCCAAATGGCTTCCACTGTTTATGAAGTTGCTCAAAGAGTGGTCCCTGGATGTCCTGCTTCAAAATCACCCGAGGTTCTTGCTGAATATGCAAATACTGAGCCTTATGCCATTGTGCTATAATCAGGATCTCTGAGAGAACGTGTTCCCCAAGTAGTTCTTCTGCATCCTACAGTTCCAGTCACTGGTCAATAGGATAAGACTGACAACATTCAAGGTGTTTCCACTTTAGTCCTAACATGCCTATCCAGCCTCCTCTCCCACCACACAAACTGCTCAGCACGGCCCTCCCTGTATGACTCTGCAATACTTGTGTGTCTTGGCTTGTGCTGTTCTTTCCTTCTGAAACGCCTATTCCATACACCCTCCACTCCCAGCTCTCATTTGCCTGATGAATTCCACTTACTCCAAACACCCCTCTCCCAGACAGACAATCAATCTTTCTCTCTTTCTAGGTTTGGAGGTGGGAGTTGTTCTCCTCTTCATGGCAGGCACTACTGTTCCTTTTTATCTATAAAAGTATTTGGGGCTGGAGGACAAGGTCTTTCCTGGGAATGCACAAACATCTAATTCTATACTTACACATCAATGAGATCAGGTTTCAGTACTGATGGCACGGCAGTTTCAATGTTGTACAGTTTTATCTGAGATCCATACAGAGTGACTTTGACCAACCTGTTGGCAAAGAAGCAGGGAAGAAAAAGCATTCAGCTTATGGACTAAAACAGACAAAATGGACAAGGTACCAGCAAAGATCCTGAGGACAGATTTTTCATACAAAAAAGAATCAAGACCAGGCTTTCAATTTTATCCCAAAGATACAATCTGAGCTGTGCATAAAGATTTACATACAAAGATACCAACTAAAGCATTACTTACAGTATCAAAAAATTTTGAAAACAATATAAACATTCAACACAGAGAATATATGATGTAATATAAAATATACAATAAAAATGATTAAGATGGAAAATTTTATGTGTATTTTACCACAATAAAAAAAATTGGAAAAAAAGTAAATGTTTAAGGTGGATAGACATATAATAAAGAAAATATAGCAAAACGTTCACTGTAGAATCTAGGTGATGGGTACATGGATGTTCTCTGTACAATTTTTCAACTTTTCTGAAGATTCAAAAACGTTCATGATAAAACACAGGGGGACGGGGAGGAGCAAAAGTTTCTAGATTAAACTGAGGTGTTTTTAACCTCAAGCACAATTCTTTCAGAAGCAAGTTGCTGAGCCCACTAGTTGCCCAAGGACTCACTGGATACAAATGAGCACTAAATACAATAATAGCCAGCTCTACTGGGAAATCAAAAACGCCTCTTTTGTTAGAGACAGACAATCCCTCATGAGTAAAGGAAGAATACGGGAGCCCTGACTAAGTTCTCTCCGTGCCTACTCCGTAAGGAAACCTGGAAGCAGGTCTGAGACGGACGCCAGGGAAGACAGCGTGTGCTTCTCTCCCTCAACCCCATAGTGCAGAGGTTCTCAAACTTCACTGAGTGTAAGAATCAACTCGGGAACTTGTTACAAATTCAAACTCCCTGGTCCTACCCGACAGACCGACTCTGCAGTTGTGAGGGGCGTCTGGAAATCAGCATCTCTGAAAAGCGTCCAGGGGACTCTGATGTATGTGGATCATACTCTGAAAAACGCTCCTCTCTGATGCGGGGAGAAAGCAGGACTTTATTAAAGCTTGAACCACAAACTATTCAGGGTTGGAGAGCAGTAAGAAAGGGGCATTTCCAGTCAGTCAAGAAAATGAAGGTAAAAGAGCCACGGGGTTCTCAATCTGGAGTCCAGGGAAGGGGGGTGTGGTGGTCATAACTAGGCATCAAAGCAGTCACTATCAGTGAGCAATATACCAATGAGCACCTGGTGTTTAATTCTTTAAAGTGTTCTACATTCTTTACATTCATACAATAAACGTACAGTTCAGTGGTATTAAGTATATACATAATGTGTAACCGTCACCACCATCTATCTCCACTACTCTTTTCATCTTGTAAAACTGCAACTCTATATCCACTAAATTCTAACTGTCTATACCCGCTTCCCTCCTATCCCTGGCAATCACCATTCTACTCTCTGTCTCTATGATTTTGACTATTCTAAGTACCTCACATACATGGAATCATACAGTATTTGACTTTACATTCTGTTTTCACATCTACAGCATTCTTTAATGATGTTCTACACTAAAAATGGACTCCTCAATGTGTCTTTTAGTATTTCCATTTTTAGCAGTTTTAATATTAGGTTTGTTTTATGTAACCTATAAGTGAAAACACTGCTGATCACACTGGCTATTAAGATCACGTTGCCGTAACAAGGAGCCTTCTCTCACACTTTATTCTAAATGACAAAACAGCAAAGTATCTTTAAGTACTGAGTCAGCAAACCTAAGCAGTGCAGAAAGATGTATATTTAAGACCTATAAAATAACGATTCAGGATCTCTGATCAATCACCTCACTATGAAGTTGAGATGACTGATACATATACATTGCGTAAGTATAAATTCAAAAAATATGGATACCAAACAGAAAGACGTGCTCTATCCCTGCTAACCATCAGTGGAAACAGGCCTAGTGCCGGAAGAAGAGGAGAAAGGATTCTGGAAGTTGAAGCTCTGTGGTTTGGAAAGAGCACAGCATGTGGACTCAGGAAACTGGTTAAAGTAGATACGCTCCCCTCATGAACTGTGTGCCCTGAGGCAAGGCACTCACCATCTCTGGACCACAGTTTACCCACAGAGAAAATGACAATACCTATCCCTTAAAGTATAGAATGAAATAAAATGTACAAAACCACTTTTGAAAATTTCCTACTACTGTATGCTGCTTTTATTGTTAATATTAATCTGGTTTATAAAGACATTTAAGATTCTTAGTTATCTCTGCTTTTAAGCTAAGAGTAACAGTTAAAGAAAAATCTGGTACGCAGGTAACTGGGCTTAGGGCTTGTTTCCCCTCAGTGTATTACCAATGATGCGGCTACTGGGCCAGTGAAAGCCTCAGGCATCTTGACTTTGGGCTGGACCCAGATCCACCCAGTTCTGATCTAATCAACTCGCTGGTTACTGTGAAATGACCTGAACCTCCTGTCACGCACACTTTAAGTGTATGGCTTTTTCAGTGTGTGAGTTTGGGAGAGGGGAGGACTAGGTAGTAAGAAAGGGTCCTCAGCAAATGCAGCTGTAAACCCTATGAGGGAGCTGAGGGGAGCAAGTGAAAGGAGGAGTTTGGCGGTGGAAAGGTTGGGAACCACCTCTCAGGTCAGGCTCGGAGGCTGCTAGCTTTAACTCCTTAGGAGCCTAACAGGACTGGAAAAACCAGTCCTACTATCACAGGACTGGACAAAGTCCCACCTCTGGTATCTGGCTGCCTACGTGGGTAGTGGCCTACTGCCTACGTGTTGGTCCTTTTATAAGTAGGGCTTTCTTAATATCTCTTTATCCTATGAGGAAAGACATGAGACTGAGCTCACCTGGTTTCTTCTGAGGCGAATCCTGTGTTTATATACAAGATCTTCAGCGAAAGAACAGCTTATATCATTTGGTTGTTTGCTATGTGCTAGGCACTATGCAAGTGCCTCATCTCATTTAACTCTCACAATAAAGCCACAAGATACTGGGTCCACTCCATTTACAGCTGAGGACCTGAGGTTCAGAGAGGGTAAGTAATTGCTCCATATTCACCTTGCACGTGGCAGAGCCTTGACTGACCCGGACTCTCCACCAGAGCAGAAGCTCTCTGGCAATATGCTGCCCCTCACACAAGAAAGTACAACAGAGCTCTGAGGAGGAAGGGCTCCACAACATAAGTGCTGGCCTACCTCTCCACGACCGTGAGGGCAT
The DNA here is from genome assembly GCF_057802395.1 of Ceratotherium simum simum. Taxonomy (NCBI): domain Eukaryota; kingdom Metazoa; phylum Chordata; class Mammalia; order Perissodactyla; family Rhinocerotidae; genus Ceratotherium; species Ceratotherium simum. The sequence goes on from NC_141925.1 coordinate 23,896,796, forward strand.
CGCTGAACCGCGCGGCAAACACATCTCCGATAAAGTACTCAGCTAACCGGCCCACAGCTTGCAGCAGGGAGCTCAAGTCCCTCAGGGAACAGTGTAATCGCCGGCAGTCGTTCTCTGCTGTGATGTTCAACCTGTGTCCTGGAACATAACACCTCAGAGAGTTTTTCACAGGAAGACCATGCTTTAGTTACCACTACACATAACAGCTTATCCAGGCAAGCTACATTTAGCAAAACCAATTCCTGAAACACAGCAACCCACAGGCTGCTTTCCCAGTACCGAGCCGGGAAACTGGGCAGTCTCTACCTAAACCCATACTCACACGCACTCCAGGGCCAGAGGGAGGGACAGACAGAGCAGAGGAAGAGGGACAGACAGCCTGGGGTGTGCTAACACAGACCGAACACCTCATCTGATTGCTCTTGACCCTGTGCAGTACTGATACTGCCAATTTTACATATAAGGAAAGACACCCCGGAAGGCCCAGTAACTTTCCCAATGTGAGTCCTACTTCCAGGGCAGAGCTGGTCCCCTAAGCTAAGTCTACGCGACTCCAAACCTGCTTGCCTTCTGCACACGGCCCTGTTGCAGAATGAAATCTCCGTGGGCTGATAGGTAGGATTCATTTCTGTTCAAAGAACAGGGTGCATTTAGCATTCCACCCCCACAGTTTGTAGGTAGCAAAGTACGGAACCCAGGCACAGGACTTGGGATTCAAAACACACAGATTCCCTGCCACTTGCTGGCTCTGTGCCAGTGAGCCCTTCTCAGTCTCAGTTTCCTCATCTTTAAAATGGAAAAAAATGCTACTAATTCACTATTTTAAGAGCTAAGTCAGAATGCATAAGAAAACTCTGTAAACTATAAAGCACTGTTCAATGTTTGTAATAATTACAAATAACCAACAGCTAGTGATTTTCAAAGGACTGAAACTTTCTTACCTTTCAACATAAATTCTTCAAGCTGAGCAAGGAGGATGCAAAGATGAGGGATAAAAACATCCTTAATTCAGCCACCTCCTTGCCCTTTGGACCCCTCTCCCCACAAAGGTCCACAAAAGACGGTAAGAACTGCCAAGCCAGAAGAGAGCGCTCTAAGTCTGATCAAGTCCTCCTCACTCATACAGTAAGATCACTGCCAGTTGGGGACCTGCAATCCCACCACGCCCTACATAATTTTCAAACCCGCTCCCTCCCGCTACCACTTCAGCTTTTTATTCTCTGTCAGGAGGCAAGAGCCTCAAACTGGTTATCACCAAACCCCCCGCCACAGCGCTCCACAAGAATCTTCCTAGAACCCAGAACTAAGCACAAAGCTCCCCTTAAGCAAGGTGCCAAACCCTTCTAGGGCTCTCTCCAGCTAAAGAGGAAGAGCCCGAACTCCCCAGCATCAACTCTAGGTCTCTTGTGACCTCACCTCCTCCTACTATTCCACTCTACTATCATCTGGACCACTGATAACTCCCTGGAGCCTTGTGTCTCTGCACCTCTGCATAAACTGTTGTCTCTGCCTGGACTGCCTATTTCATCCTATGCCCACCCACGTCTTGCTGGCTATTACATAATCACCAGACTCACATAAGCATCATCTCTTCTGGCAGGCCTTCCCTCTCCCATCCTCCAACAGAGGCAACACGCTTCCCTCCCCTCCTGCATTCCTCCAGGGCACCTCACGCACATATGGAGATAGACTTCTAATGATTTACAAGTCTGTCTCCTCACGGACTGAACTTCTTCATGGTGAGGGGCTAAGCCCAGCATCCCACAGCACGTGGTACAGAATGAGTGACCACAAATGTATGAATGATGTGATACGACAGAACAGACAGCAAACTAAATAGAGCAGGAGAGGGAGTTTCGAGAGCCTAATTTCTTCATACTGCCCTTGGGAAAGTTCATGGGAATTTACTCATAATGCCCTTGGGAATTTATTATTTAAAGATGAATATGGGTAAGCAACACCCGTAGAGAGGAAAATAGCAAGGCTGAACACCTAAGAAAGTGGTGGATGAAGTAGCAAGTCTAATGCCTCAAATCCTACACGGACTTCCAAATGATGAGGCTGCAAACAGTCTGTGACAGCCCCCAAGGGAGGAGAGGAGCCTGGAAAAGGTGCCACTTTGGCCAGGGCGTTATAACACTGGGTCACATCCCAAGAAGCAGAAGAACAAAAGCAAGGAGCAGCTCAAGGAAGGACCTTACAAGGAAAGACCCAGTGACAAAGGCCAGCTTTGACCTGCCCCCAATCACCTGTTCCTCCCTCCTACATGCCACATGGAGAGCAGTGCCTTGGTGCAGAAAACAGGATTCCCAGCCTGCAGGCAGCCCCGCAGAGGCCATGGGGGCAGGGGGAGGGCAGGGGGTGGGGTGCGTCTAAGGACAGTAAGCCAGCTCCTCTAGTGAGCGCAAGACGATGACCACCCCACACCGCAAGCCAGAGGAGCCCACAGAACAGACAGAACCAGGAGCTATTTCTGGTCATGCTTGGTCATGTGAGAGGGAACAACGCCTCTCTCCTCACCCCCCAGTTAACAAAAGTACCACAATTATACATCATCTGGATGTCAAGGATTTTCAGGGTTATAGCTATGTAACCAACTCCCAGGGTAAACTTCTAAGACCTATTGTTCCTTTACACACCAAACAAGCCTTAATGCTCTATGGGAAATAAACGCTTAGGAAAAATACACCCTAGAAACCGGATGTGGTGGTAGTATAGGCCCCAAAAGAGATGAGGCCAGCTTTTCTTTCAAAGAGCACTATGGATAGGTTTTGAATCAACATCAACAGCCCCTCACTCTCCCTTGTGCACACTCATCTTCATCTTCCACTCCACCTCCCACCAAGCTCAACCTTCATCACTACTTTTCAACTTATTTGCTATACTTAATACCTAGAACTAGGTACCCTTAGGTATACCTAAGAATTAAGTTCTTAAACACTTTAAGCATGAAGGGAAACAATCTATATTTCTCTTTTAAAAACCAAACCAAAACACCCCCTAAATCAAGTTTCCATTTGAGTACAGTCCCTAATAGGTAGTCACTAGACAGCTTCAAAGTCATCCTGACCAGGCCTTTCCCTTTTCCTCTTTGGCCCCTGCATCCACACAAATGCATCTGATGCATGACCCTTCCCCCAGAACTGCCCCTTTTCCCTGCCCTTCAGCCTCTTCCTGACACCTCAAATGAATGCCCAAGAGCCCAATGCCTCTTGAGGGAGCCGCCTTCCATCTCTGGGCAGCTTGGTCAAAAACACAGGGAAAATGTGTCTCCCTATAATTCCTCCTTATTATCCCTGGTCCCATCCCTTGAAGGTAAAACACAAAACAAGCCTAAGCCTGCTGACACACAACAGCCTTGGGGAGATGTGAAGACAAGTAACGTTCCTGCAAATCTCCTCTTGGCTTAAATACACACCTGGGTCCCTTCCATTTCCCACGTCACCATCCTTCTGAGAATCCTTGCCCTCCTGATCACTCCCTCTAAACCTCCCCTAATTTGTCTAACAAAGAGCAGTACCTAGAATGAAAAACAGCTTGCAACTGCTGTGTATTTTAAATTAGTTTGAACCATATGACATTGCTGATATTTGACCATTTCTGACCTAAAAAAACATAATTTCATATAATTCAACTTAATACATAAGTGCCATCTAAGGTTCATGTCAGTCAAGACTACAGCTGGTTCTTTCCTGCTCTGTCTGCAAGGCGGACAGACACAGGCAGTAAGTACTCCAAATCAAAGTCTCCATCCCTGTCCCCTAGCCTAGAAACCCAATATCACCACCACCACCTCAACTTGAGGGGGCAAGCCAGAGTTCCCACTGTTCCTCCAATAGCATAGAACATCTACAAAGTAGAACCTTCAGATGAGAATACTGCTACAATATAGGTTTTAGAGAAATAAAATATCACAGCCACACTGAAGTCTTATATCCCATAAACCGAGTCATCCCGAAGTTGTCTGGATGCACTCTAGCCACATTCAAAGAACAGCTCGCTGGCAAATTGCTGCCCTGGAAAAAAACATCTTAATGTTAAATATAATTCAGTCTTCTCTTTTTTCAGGGGTGGTGGAGGTGTGAATATTAGCATTTGAGGTATTCTACCCTGAGAGAACAAACAAGTCATAAATGAACCCAAGCAGAAAAATGTCTAAGTCCAAAAGTTTTATATACTGTAAACGAAGCAATCTCTTGGGCAGGAAAGTTTGCACGGCTAAACAGAAAAGTGAATGGGGTCACTGAGAGCCCCAATGAGGGAAGATCTCAGTGAGGAGTGGCAGAAGCCAGACACACACAAAATGGACACCTTAGGCCATGTGAGGACACAAATGCAGTACGAGGGTTTCTCAAACCACAAACGGTGGGAAAGACAGACAGACAGCAAGAGCAAAGGATGACCTCCCAGGGGTAGGAGGCACCCAGCAACTGATGTGCCATGGCGACAACATGTTTTGCCTTAGACGTTACTGAGGAAGTAGAAGCAGGAAGGTTAGCAGTAGTAAACAGTAAGACTCCCATCCACACAGGCTCCAGAGGAGAGCCAAGAAATAAAGGCTGGCCATAAGGTAAATGTGAACGAAAGGAGTGGGCTACAACCTATCAGGGGAAAACATAGCATGGTTTCTGTTAAGGGTAATAAGGCTGAATAATAAAGCACGGAGGTTACTTGAGGGAGTAAATGGCCACGGGAACCATGGACGAAAATGTACTCAGCGTTTCCATTTCTTAATAGCCTTTGCTTTGGAAACTTGGCTTTTGAGCCACCAAGGGATGGGGGAAGGCTTCCTCACGGTTAAGAGAGCTCTTTTTAAAACCGGAAATAAGTATTTCTCTGGCCTGAGAGGTTTTGCCAGTGGAGTACGCACCAAGGAGCAGCGCTAGGGATGAGATGTACAAATGATCTGGAAGAGCCAAGTGCACTATGAAATTGCCAATAAATGGGCTTCAATGAGAGCATGTATACGCTAATTCATTTAGAGAAAAATAAATCAGATTATCCTTCTTGCATGAGCAGCTCTTATCAGTTATGTCTCAGAAAAAGGATTTAAGAATCACTGCAGATTTTTACCTGAAGATAGACTCAACATGATGTAAAAAAGCCAACTACAACACTGAAAAGAAAACTTAGGGGGCAATTTGTGGGGTAGGGAGTATAAGCTTGATTTTTTTTTTTTTTTAAGATCAAGAATAATGTCTTTAGGATCCTGAGGACATTCTAATTTAAATAGTGGCCCTGAGGGAGAAACGACCAGGGCACAATATTTTCCAAGAATAGATTCTGGAAATAACTGTAGTATTTGTACACAGATTATTTTCATTAATGTTGACAGCATATTTTACAAGCATGTTTGCTTTGAAAAGTGGTCTTTTTAAAGTTCTGTATAAGCTGTTCTTAACCTATCTGCAAAACCAGGGCCTTTACTTGGGACATGTCAAGTCCCATCAACCTCCTGGGGCCCAGTGGATTATTTAGAAGCTAATATAGTCATGGAAACAAGCCGTCACAGGCCACCAAGAAGGGCAGCCCCATTAAGAACCTTCTGTGAAGGCTCTGCCGTGAGTAATAAGCTCGTCCAGGAGATGGGCTGCACCCTGGGCAGCTCCATGCCAGGCTAAAACGACAGTTACACAACAGAGGGGCTGCAGGCCAGGGCCAGGCCTATCCCATAAGGAAAACACTGACGAAGAGCAGTGCGAAATGACCACAGGAGATAGGGGTGTAGCACAGGTGTGTTTGCAAGAACAACATTAAGTTTCTGGTGTTTTCAGCTGGCAAAATGAATGTCAGAATTGAGTTACTTCAAATTTTTATCACTCTCCATTATACCATCTTGGGACTAGCACTAATAAGCTATGTGACTTTGGGTAAATCAACATCTCTGAACATCAATTTTCCCTTCTGTAAAACGGGGGTAACTAGTATTAGTACTTACACCTCACACAACAGTTGAGAGAATTAAATAACATAAACAAATAATTCAGTGCCTAGCACGTAATGAGCATTCTACAAATGGAGCTTATCGTTATTATTATTATTAACAAAACAACAAAAAAATGCTAACTCTAAACCCCAAGCAGGTGAAACCTATAAATGGCAGCCCAGAGCCTTTCCCACTGGCTCTAGTCAGAGCCTCCCATGGGCCAGTCACAACAGGACGGCTAACAACTAGCTATCAGCGTGCTCCACCATGAGCTTGCCTGCCCCTATGTCCTCCTGAGTCTAAAAACCAGAGAAGAGCACATCACAGGAAAGTCCAAGGCCATTTGTTTCTAGCTACTTGCTGGTTTAAAGGACATAAGGAAATATTCTAATTGCTAGGGTTTTTAAAAAGTCCTACATTTTTGCTCCAAGTTATCCTCTCTCTCTGAAACACCTCTTTAGAGGATACCGTCATAGCCTCATCTTTTACCACCCCCATCGCTACTTTTCATCGTGCTTTTTTTTTAAACTTTCCATGTTTAGAAGGAGGGAGAGATGGAGCGATGGGGAGGTAGCAGTGGAGAAATGGTGTTCTGACAGCAAAGAAGGCAGTAATTAAATATTAGTCCAATTTTTGTCTGAATGTTGGTTAAATTAGAAAATAAAAACCAGTTTACCTGACCCTGAAGTAACTATAAACTGCTGTAACCCCAGATAAACTTCTAAATTGTCCTGAAGAACTGGAAACTGAAAACAAAGAAACAAAGATTAAAAAAAAAAAAAACATAAATGCTAGTTTTAACAGCATTTTAACATTAAAACAATACAAGCACCCATGCAGGGAGGGGCGGGATAAAAAACTTTTCTCTGGGCACCTTCACATGCAGCTAAGAAGAGGTGGCTCCCTTCACTGCCCCGCCCCCAACAATTTCTACAACTGAAAGCACCAATTAATATTTGGAATAAGAAAGAAGACATCAGTTTGATACTTTTTTTTTAAACAAAGGAGTGGATACTGGGTATGACTATTACAGTCCTAAAAAAGGATTATCAAGCCCCAAAATGACCTTCTAGAACTGAGACAGGGCCTATCTCCCTTCAAATCCAAGGGAAACCTTACCCTTGAGAGAAATATAGATAGGCCTTTATTAAAGTGAAAAGACGGGCCAAATTATTTGGAAGTCAGTTTCCCTTACTCATTTTGCAGACAGGACCTTCATAACCAGAGCTGTATCTTTTCTTTCTAAAGCTGCTAACTCACCATTAAGATAAAGATAATACTTTAATGTGATAGGTCCTAAGAAATGCAAATGACAAAATAAAATGGCACTTTACCTAAGAGAACACAAGATACAGCTGGGTTATACAATGCAAAGCAGACCCCATTAAATGATCTTGCTTTTGAAGAAGAGCTGGACTTAATGAAATCTCCTCAAATAACAGGCACCACTTAGTGAATGAAATCAGTCCTTATGACTAAAGGTTCCAGCGTGTAAATACAGACAGAGAGTGCCAGCAATTTGCCAAGGCTGAGCTTTACGAAGGCTAGCTTTTCAGCAATGTAATTTTTATAAATAAATCCCCTACTTGACTTGCCTACTTTCAAGTTACTGATGAAGGCATTAAGGTATTAGTAAAATTCATATTATATCCAAGAGTTTAGGTAAGAAAAACAGGGCTTCCAAAAGCTGACTTAAAATATTTTAGAGAAATTTCATTAACATTTGTTAAATTTGAGGGTCGTTATGGTAATTATTAATCTCTGTTTTAAAAAACCCATATATTTTGGGGCCAGCCAAATATATGTATTTGGGGTAGCGTAGTGGTTAAGTTCGTGTGCTCCACTTCTGGTGGCCCAGGGTTCGCAGGTTCGGATCCTGGGCACAGACCTACGCACCGCTCATCAAGCCATGCTGTGGCAATGTCCCATATAAAGTAGAGGAAGATGGGCACAGATTGGCCCAGGGCCAATCTTCCTCAGCCAAAAAACAAACAAACAAAAAAAAAAGGATTGGCAACAGATGTTAGCTCAGGGCTAATCTTACTCACCAAAAAAAAAAAAAAAACAAAAAACAAAAACCATGTATTTTATAACACTAGTGAGCCAAAAAGGCTTACTACTCATGCTATATGTGCAGGGAAATAATCAGGCTCTTCACTCCCCTCCAAATGGTGAGTTACCAGTGTTGAGAAGGCATGTGTGGGAAGGAGCTCCATCACTCTGGCCACTACCTCCAAGCTCTGGCGTAAGTACCGCTGCCACTCTGTCTGCTGCTGTGGGGAAAACACAGAAGGATCAGCTCTCCAAGACAGGCAGAGTCTTGTCATCTTCCCTGCCAATCTGTCCTCAACCTCAAGTCCACTCTCAGACATAAAATTTTGAAGAAATGGCAAATGATGGAACCAGGTTATTTGGTACTTTAAAAAGGCCAAGCTAAAATATATATTTTTTAAATCCAATGAATTAATTTCATAAAAAGCTACTTCCTCAGACAGCAAATGATCCCTGAAAATGACCTACTTCTTCCCCTACAGTCATAGGAATACAGAGATAAAAAAGCCACTTACAAAATGCTCGAGTCCTCTTTAATTCATTCTAGCTATAGGAATCTGTCACTCATTACCTTCCGAGACAGTCCATTAGCATGTTCCTATAACTGACTACATCAGTGCCACTCAAACCCAGTCTACAGACAGGCAGTGTCAGCATCTCCTGGGGCTTGTTAGAAAGGCAAATTCTGTGCCCTGCCCCCAGACCTCCTGAATCAAAATCTGTTTAACAAGCTGTCCCAGTAATTCTCATCCATGCTAAAATATGAGCAGCAGTGGCCTCAATCATACAGGTAGAAGTGAAGCTTAAGTTGATGAAGCACTTTCTATGCACCAGGCACACAGCCAGTCCTTCCACATGTGTCACCCTCATGTAACTGTCAACGCAGGTCAGTCAGACATATCATTCTCTTTTTGGGAGATGAGGAAATTAAGACTCAGAAAAATTCAATTCCCAGACGTCTATCTCCTTTGTGCCCAAGGTTGCAGAGATTCAAATCCAGGCCATCTGGTTCCAAGTACCGGGCTCTTTCTAGCCCAAACATGGCTACCCTCAAGGCCTTGACCATGCCACAGTCACTGTTATTTTGAGAGCCATGCCAGTGACTTGAAAATTTTAAAGTGCATGGTGGTTAAGAAAAAGGAACACTGGAGTGGTATCCTTAAAGATATTTTCCTTATCAATATTGGGCACACCAGCACTAATAAATTCAAGATTGATTTTAAGAGATATCAGTTTAAAAAATAAACTCAAAAGAAATTTCCTTTCATTCTAGCCTTATCATTTAAGTGTCTCTTTAACTATTTCCACCAGCATCCAGCTAGCTTTTATTTGTTGCCCAGACTGGGAAACAGAGGTGTGGGTGCAAGGCAGGGGAAACAGGAGGGATACAGAGTTCTTACTAAACCACTTTTCACTATGCATATGGTTTCTCTACTTATACCTCTAGTCCATATAGGTAAAAATGCCTGTAAAACTTTATTTTTTACAGTTAATGAACCCAAAGAGACCAGTAGGATATAAATTTCAAATGCACAACTCCAACCAAAAGACTACTCTGGCTTAAAAACAGTCTCCAGAGCAGAAGGCTTACAGGTTCCAAGTCTCCGTCTTGACTCATACCACACAGGACAATGAGGAAAAATCAGTTAGGGTGTGCTGCTTACATCGTCATCCAGAGTCTCATCATCCAACTCCTCCAACTGGGCCTGGTTGTATCTGAACTGGATTCGATTCAACACCTCCGAGAGCAAGAGTACTAAGGCATCTTCGTACCTATGTGGCAGGGAGAAATTCAAAATCAGGCGAAAGCAGGCTTTTGGCCTAGGATTTTGAAAAGGCCTCCTGCACTATGAAGGAAATAGCATCCATGTTGGATTACTACATACAAGAAGCACCTAAACTAAACTCAGTTTCTGGGTTGGCAAGTGGGGGGGGAGGGGAGTGCGTGCGTGTGTGTGTGTGTGTGTGTGTGTAACAATAGCAGGGGTATTTCTTTATTTAGCTATGTACCAGGCACCTTCCTGATAGATTGACCTTTTTATCATTATATAATGTCCTTCTTTGTCTCTGGTAACACTTTCTGTCTCAAGTCTATTTTGTCTGATATTAGTATAGCTACCCCAGCTCTCTTTTGGTTATTGTTTGCATGGAATATCTTTTTCTATGCTTTTAGTTTCAACATTTTTGTGTCTTTGAAAACTAAAGTGAGTCTCTTGTAGACAACACGCAGTTGGGATCATGTTTGTTTTAATATCTTCTGCTTTTTAATTGGAGAATTTAATCCTTTACATTTAATATAATTACTAATAAGGAAGGACTTACTCCTGTCATTTTGCTATTTTTTTTCTATATGTCACATCTTTTGTTCCTCAATTCCTCCATTACTGCCTTTTGTGTTAAATACATATTTTCTAGTGTACCATTTTAATTCTCTTGTCATTTCTTTTACTATATATTTTCACTTTATTTTCCTCAATGGTTGCCCTGGGGATTACAGGTACTATATATAAATATCAATTAACTCAGTGATTCAAACCTTGTAACATCTGTGAGAAGTAGGTGGTATTATTGGTATTTTTCTGACAAGGCAACTACAGTTAACAGAAGTTAAACTGCCCTAGGTCACAAAGCTAGCTGATTTAAACCCAGGTCTCCCTAACTCAACATCCTATGTTCATTCTACACATAAACCACCAATGGGCTTTGAGCCTGCCCCACCCCCCACCCCCGCCAAAACCTAATCTTTAGTCAATTTTAAGAAGACTTAAAACCTAAAAGAAGAAATGGAAAAAGCCTGGGTAAACCCTGACCCTCTGATCTATGTCTAAGAATAATTTCTCAAAGAAACATTTGGAGCCCTAGGCTTGGATATTTCCCACATGTGGTAAGAACCTAACTCAGAAGACACCAAGTTATATGTAACAGTTGATACCACAAGGGCCAACAAACCACTAGTTTTCAAGAACAAAGCATGTTGCCTAAATGCTTGCCTGTCCTGAAATGTTTCTAAGATAAGTTCAGGGACTGCTCCCATTATAGAGCAAACCACCCACGCTGGTTATTCAGCTCTCAGCGCCAATCTACTCTCCATACCCTGTGATGCTGGGCCTGAGACTACACAAAGTACATTTCTCCTCTGCCTGTTAGGCTCTGTCAACAGTGGCACGGGAGGAAGGCCAGAGGTGGAAGGAGGAGCAAAGGGACTCCATTCTTCCCATGGAATTGCTGTCCTGGCAATGTTGCCCCAACAACGGTCACCCGGCAGCAGTAATTGGTTCCAGTTTCCAGCTTTCACATTTCCAGAACCAGCCTCACCATGCACCCTCAGAGATGGCAGCAGCTGAGTCCCAGCTCCCTGGGGCCTCTCCTCTGACCTCCTGTGGCAGCTGGGTGGTGCCCTCTCCTCAGAGAACTAGCCCTTGCTGCATGGGGTCCGTCTCTCTCATCTTCTAGATTTTAATAACTCCAACATCTTTCCTCTGTACCCCTAGCCCTAGAGGTGGAGCTGCCTCCTGTAGTTATCTGTGTTATCTCAATGTTCCCTCTTTGCTTTTCCAGTCCTCTAAAACCTGTTTAATCAATTTCCCACATTGAATTGTTAACATAATTAATTTTGGGTTCTGTTTTCCTGACAGGATTCTAACTAATAAACCACCTAATCTAAATCAGGTGAGTCCTAGAACAATAAGATAATCAAAGCTAAATACAGTCCATCTAGTCTAAGAGTTACAACTCTTAGCCTCTGTGATGAGGCTCTGTAGAGATAGTCTAAAGTCGACTTAAAAAGCCTCCTGAACTGTCAGACTTGCAAGTTTGGTGGGCTCAACAGCTCATTTCTTGACTAGAGACAGAGACACTGCCCACCCCTCCCCGCAACGAGTCCCTCAGGGTTTGCAAATGACTTAACAATCTAGACTAGACTGGCAACTGAGCACAACCCAAAAAAGAATGCTGGCAGGGAAAATCACTAACAAAATAGGTAACATCTGTGTGGCAAATCACCGATAAAGTCAAAATCCCACTTGAGTCAACTTCAGAGAAAGGTAAGAGCAAACACTTAACCCTGGAGCTTATACTTGCCTTTTGCTCAGGACATAAATTCCTAAAGGTAAAGACGTTTCATGCTATAAATTGCTATGAGAGACCAAAACATTTTCACAATTTTGTTAGGAAAGAAAATCTACTTCAGACCAGAGGACAGACGAAATCTATCATCTATAAATTGTCTCGCTGAGCTAAAAGGGAATTTAAAGACTTTATATGCAAAGGATAACCCTAAATCAGACCTAAACTGCCTACTGGCAGTTGGCAACTCTGACTGCAAAAAAAAAACCCATATCACTTAGAAAATTAAACGCAACTAGGAATCAGGCTAAAGCACACTTAGGTAATTGATCTCCCCAGGTGTCTGGCAAGAGTTAGAGGATTGCGTGGATGTGGCAGAGACTCTGGTTGCTCACCCAATACCCATTCTTGTCTTCTTCCTTAGTAAGAGAACACTGGGCATTCAGGCCAACTGAGAGACATCTCCCAACCCCCCTTGCAGATACGGGTGGTCAAAGACAGTAAAAGAAGTCACTGGGTGGGGCTTCCGGGAAGGCTTCTTTTGTCCAACCTCTCCCCCTTCTCATTCCTCCTGCCTAAATTGTGGGTGTGGTGTCTGTAGATTCATTTTGGACCATAAGGTGACTGCGGAGATGGAAGCTACACATAAGGCTGGTAGAACAACAGGTAAGAGGATACAAAATATTAGTCGACATACAAAGAATGAGGAGACACTGACCATTTATCAAGAGAAAGATAATCAACAGATGCCAACCTCAAGGCAACATAGATGCTGGAATTATCAAAGACTTTTAAAGCAGCTATTACAACAATCTTCCATGAAATTCTTCAGATGGAAGGTGTTATGGACTGAATTGTGCCCACTCAAAATTCATATGTTGAAGCCCTAACCTCCAGTATGACTATATTTGGAGATAAGGACTATAAAAAGGTAATATAGGTTAAGTGAGGTCATAAGGGTGGGGCCTTAATCCAATAGGAATAGTGCCCTTGTATTGTATATGAAGAGGAAGATACAAGAGAGAGAGAGAAGTCTGCAAGGAACTCTCCAGGAAGAGTCCTCACCAGAAACCAAATCTGCCAGCACCTTGATCTGTGACTCTTGTTTCCAGAACTGTGAGAAAATAAATTTCTCCTATTTAAGCCACCCAGCCTGTGGTATTTTATTATGGCAGCCCAAGCTGATTAATACAGAAGGTAAATGATAATGAGAAAGAAATCTGGAACTTAAGAATGAAGGAAAAGCAAGAGAATTGGCAAATGTCTGGGTAAATAGAATAGACTATTTCTCCCCTCTTTAGATCTCTAAAATATCAATGATGGATGAAAGCAAAAATAGAATTTTGTCTGATGTATACAGACATAAAAAACAGATTTCAGTGTACAAAGATGTAAGACATATGGCAACCTCAATATAAAGGAGGGAGGGTAGAGGCTGGCCCCATTCATGGCTTAGCAGTTAAGTGCACGCGCTCCGCTACTGGCGGCCTGGGTTCAGATCCCGGGTGCGCACCGACGCACTGCTTGTCCGGCCATGCTGAGGCAGCGTCCCACATACAGCAACTAGGAGGATGTGCAACTATGACATACAACTATCTACTGGGGCCTTGAGGAGAAAAAAGGGAAAAAAAGGAGGAGGATTGTCAATAGATGTTAGCTCAGGGCTGGTGTTCCTCAGCAAAAAACATCCATCCATGGCATGGATGTTAGCTCAGGGCTGATCTTCCTCAGAAAAAATAAAAATAAAAAAATAAGAAGGGAAAAAAAAAAAAAGAAGGGAGGGTAAAAAGATCTATACGGTGGTAAGGTTTCTACATTACACCGGAATTGGTAAAATGTTAATGTGAACAGTTAAGTATAAATATTGTAATACACAGAGCAACCACTAAAAAAACTTATATGAAGAGATATAGCCAAATACTCAATAGATGCATTGAAAAGGAAAACTAGGGGCCGACCCGGTGGTGTAGTGGTTAAGTTCGTGTGCTCCACTTTGGCGGCCCGGGGTTCACAGGTTCAAATTCCGGGCGCACGCAGACCCACGCACTGCTCATCAAGCCATGCTGTGGCGGCATCCCACGTACAAAATAGAGGAAGATGGGCATGGATGTTAGCTCAGAGCCAATCATCCTCCCAAAAAAAGAAAAAAAAGAAAACTAAATTTGTGTGCAAGTCTCAAAAGAAATGAAGCAAACACTGATAGAACTGAAAGGAAACATAGACAAATCCAGTTCTATCAAGAGTTCTCCTCTCTCGATATCAACAGAACAAGCAGGATAAAGATGACATGTAGAATACTATCAACCAACCTGACCTAACTGACCTTTATAGAACACTCCACACAACAGCAGAATACACACTCTTCTCAAGTGTGCAATGAACAGTCTCCAAGAAGACTAGATCATAAAACAAACCTTAACAAATTGAGAAGTGAAATCACACAAACTATGTTTGCCAATCATAAAAAACTAGAAAACGTTCACAAGATATACGGAAAATCTCCAAATATTTGGAAATTAAACAACAAAGAGGAAATCTCAAGAGAAATTAGGAAATACTTTAAATGGAATGAAAAGGGAAAGTAAAACATATTAAAATTTGATGGGCAAGCTAAAGCAGTGCTTAGAGGGAAATTTATAGCATTGAATGCTCATATATACAATGGAGATAAACCTATAGATCTAAAGTTCTGAGAGTTAAATAAAATTATACATGTTAAGGCAACTCCACAGGAGGCGCTCAATAAATATATGATGAATGAAAGAACAATGAACAAAAAAATGAATAAGTACACAGGCAATAAAGAGAAAATTCCAGGGCCGGCCCCGTGGCTTAGCGGTTAAGTGCACGCGCTTCACTACTGGCGGCCTGGGTTCGGATCCTGGGCGCGCACCAACGTACCGCTTCTCCGGCCATGCTGAGGCTGCGTCCCACATACAGCAACTAGAAGGATGTGCAACTGTGACATACAACTATCTACTGGGACTTTGGGGAAAAAAAGAAAAAAAGGAGGAGGATTGGCAATAGATGTTAGCTCAGAACCGGTCTTCCTCAGCAAAAAGAGTAGGGTTAGCAGGATGTTAGCTCAGGGCTGATCTTCCTCACAAAAAAATTTAAAAAAGAGAGAAAATTCCAAGTTAGATAATGACAAAGAACTGAAGCATAATCCTGGATAGCTTTTTCAACTCAATGAAATAACTAAGACCCCATTCACTTGCTCTCTGGGGCAGTCAACAGCATAAATTTCCCTTAGCAGGACCTGGAAAGCTACTGGAGCCCTGATATAAACCTATTTAACACCTTTAATTAATTGTATCAAATTGTCATGCGTCACAATGGCACTTCCTCTTCATTAAGCAGAATAACCCACTCAGAAAAAAAAGGGTGCAAATTTTTCTCACGCTCACCCACATTTGTTTACAGTCCAATATAGTGTCACCCGGAATCCCTGGCTGGTCTGTGGCTAGCACTTACCCATATTCTCGAGACAAAGGGTTTCACAGGACATGACTCAATAACTTTAGGTTGCCTAACTCACTTCAGGTTTCCTCATCTTCCTATGAAAATAAGTTTCTACACAGGTGGCTCCCTTCACCTTGACAAGCACAAAGAGAAGAGAGTGAGAGAGGAAAACGGAAGAGAACCAATATTTATTGAGCTCTTATTGTCAACCAAGGTACTTTTACACACACTGGTTCATTTAATTTTCTCAACAACTAGTAAGGCAGGCACAACCACCCCCAAAGTACAAAAGAGGTGAAGGAGACTGAAATTCAGGTTTTTCCATACCACTTCAAAATGGTAAATCTGGACAAAGAACCCCATTAGGAATTTTGTTCAGCTGGGTATGTTACACAACACTTATTCCATTAACACTAGGACTCGAGTTCTCTGAAGTCCCCACCAGCTCTGATCAAGAAACTTGAGCATTCTCACTGAGCAAGGAACATACAGAGCTCCAACTTTCAAGCTCCTAGGACCAAAAATAAATCCATGTATATTTGCACTTCTAAATTTGTAGTCTACAATGCCTACCACTTTGTTGTGACGAGTGATGCAAAACCTTTAAACCACAAGGACAGGAACTGAGTGCTGCCTCTGTGACTTAACCACACCTACATTTCCCATTTCAGACACCAAGAAAACATTCTTGACTACTTCCTGCCAAGAGCAGTTGCTTCTGAACTTCTGGCTCAAGCAACAAATGTGATTCCAAAAGCACCCCAACTTCTGTCAGATGTATTTTATCAGCTGAAAAACATCTGATCACATTTAAATACTCTTAGTTAAAATGAATATGGTAATCACCAGTAGTCAGCGCTCTTTATCAGCTGTGTCTGCAAAACATTGCATCTCTGATAATTGGGGTCAGTTATAACCTAAAGCAGCAGTTGCCAAACTGTCAAAACTTTCGTTTAAAAACTTTTGAGGGGGCTGGCACCGTGGCTTAGCGGTTAAGTGTGTGTGCTCCGCTACTGGCGGCCCGGGTTTGGATCCCGGGCGCGCACCGACACACCGCTTGTCCGGCCATGCTGAGGCCGCGTTCCACATACAGCAACTAGAGAGATGTGCAACTATGACATACAACTATCTACTGGGGCTTTGGGGGAAAAAAGGAGGAGGACTGGCAATAGATGTTAGCTCAGGGCCAGTCTTCCTTAGCAAAAAGAGGAGGATTGGCATGGATGTTAGCTCAGAGATGATATTCCTCAAAAAAAAAAAAAAAACAAAAAAAACTTTTGAGGGGCCGGCCCAGTGGCACAAGCAGTTAAGTGCGCATGCTCCGCTGCAGTGGCCCAGGGTTCGCCGGTTCGGATCCCAAGTGCGCACTGACGCACTGCGTGTCAAGCCACGCTGTAGCGGCGTCCCATATAAAGTGGAGGAAGATGGCCATGGATGTTAGCCCAGGGCCAGTCTTCCTCAGCAAAAAGAGGAGGATTGGCAGATGTTAGCTCAGGGCCGATCTTCCTCACAAAAAAATAAAATAAAAATAAAAACTTTTGAGCACACACTTGTATAAATGTATAGTATAAGAGATGACAGGAAAAATATCTAAGTTAAAGTTCAACTATTTTCTTTGTGCACCCCAGTGGACTACCTTATACATACACCCTTCTTTGTCATCTACTATCCTAGACCACTAGAGGGTGTATGATCGACAAGCAGTTCCACAGATGACGGTTACTACTTAACGGCATAAACCACAGATTGGCTTTGAAGGTTTTGGGTTTTTTGTTTTTTAAAGGCCTAAGAGTGTTACATGCGTATGTTTAAAAAAAAAAGTCATGAAAAATTAGAAAGCCTCATTTAGGATGATAACCAAATTACCAATGAGAAAAATCCTTAGTGTTTACAGTGGTCAGCCAGAACCACTGTCAACTGTGATATCAGATGACCCATCAGACAGGCCAATGCCAGCAGGTGGGCTACAGGCCTTTAGGCTGTCCAGGGGCCCTGTCACCTAACTCCGTGGTCACCACCACAGTCAAATGGCAGCAACATCTTCTATTTCTTACTATCACTGTTCTTGTCATCACAGTGACCATTTATTGAGTGTCTAACAACACATGCTAGATGCTGTGCCAGGTATTTCATATACACGATTTCCTTGAATCCTAACCATCCTGCAAAAGAGGTATCGGTATGCTCATCTTGCAAGAGGAAATGTGATCAGCACGTAACTTGACCAAAAGTAACACTGCTACAACGAAGCAGAAAAGGAATTTAAACTCTCTACACCACTGCTTCTTCTACTGGTACAATAATCTGCACAAGTGTATATTTAATACTAATAAACTGCTAGTGTATATTTTCTCTGTGGAACCATATTCTCCAAACCTAAAGCACATTTGTACTGTGCTTTAAAAGGCATTTTCATATTAATCATTTCCTCAGTTTATTCTTCCCACAAGCCTGAGAGATGTGAAGGAATAGCTACCACTAAATATAGCAAAATCAGGCATAGTCCTAGAACCAAAGGATGCCGAGTGGTTGGCATATAAGAAAAAGAATTTGGCAGAAGTACCTTTTCTTTGAAGAATCTCATTCAAAAACAGTTACTTAAGTTGACAAATTCATCAAAAACAGGATCTACTGTTGTGTAATAAGCCTTCTGATACATGAATATACTACTCATAGCCACGTGACCTGACACCATAGCAACTTGGAAGCTCTTTTGCAATCACAAAAAGAATGTTTGGGAACAAAAGTGCAAATGTTTAAACTTGGAATGCAAATATTCTGTTTTGAATTTTAAAAACTCATAAAACCTCAGCAATGGAAAGGGTTTTAGAGGTTCAGTTCAACTTCTTCCCAAGCGGGGATTCTCCTCACTACTTCCATTTCTGGGGAAGGGTGTTCACTATCTCCACCACCAACCACCGATTTCATTACCAAGCATTTCTAATGTGCCAAGCGTTCTAGACACATTAGCCCATTATCTCATTTCTGAAATGAAATAATGACCACGGTGTACAGGAAACATACTTGCTGCCTGCAAGCAAGAAAAATAGGCTTGAGAAACATATGGGGAAAAAACATTTCCCCAATTTCTGTTTTTAAAAAAATACAATAAAGGGACTGGCCCAGCGGCGCAGCGGTTAAGTGCACGCACTCCGCTGCGGCGGCCTGGAGTTCGCAGGGTTGGATCTCGGGCACACACTGACGCACCACTTTTCAAGCCATGCTGTGGCAGCATCCCATATAAAGTAGAGGAAGACGGGCATGGACGTTACCCCAGGGCAGGTCTTCCTCAGCAAAAAGAGGAGGATTGGCAACAGATGTTAACTCAGGGCTGGTCTTCCCCACAAAAAGTGATGACAGGAAAAAAAAAAAAAATACAACAAAAAGTTCAAAAGTAATTATCTCTGGATTGTGAGATTATGGATAACTTATCTCCTTTATATTTTTCTATATCTCTTCCTAGTTTTTAAAATAAATACTTTTTTTCATGACAAGTATTCATTACTTTATTTAGGAAATTTTCAAACACAAACAAAAGAAGTAAGAATATAACGCACCCCAAGTTCTTATCAACTAAGCTTAACATCAGTTATCAACACACGGCAAACCCTGTTTCTTCTATAAAACAACCCACCTCCCCCTCTACTGCCAGTGGATTATTTTAAAGCAAATCCCAGATGTCGTATCATTTCATCCAATAAATACTTCAGTTTGTATCTGTAAAAAAGGGCCATTAATGGGTCCAACCCGGTGGCGCAAGCAGTTAAGTGCGCGAGCTCCGCTGCTGCGGCCGGGGGTTCGTCGGTTCGGATCCCGGGCGCGCATCAACGCACCGCTTGTCAAGCCATGCTGTGACAGCGTCCCATATAAAGTAGAGGAAGATGGGCATGGATGTTAGCCCAGGGCCAGTCTTTTTCAGCAAAAAAAAAAAACGAGGAGGATTGGCAGATGTTAGCTCAGGGCCGATCTTCCTCACCAAAAAAAAAAAGGAGGCCATTAAAACAAACAACCACCACAAAAGCATTATCACACCTAAAAAATTAACAATACATATTACTTTTTTAATCAGAAGGAAATAGGATATTTAAGGGAAAAAAAGAAGAAAATGCTCAGTGGCATTACTACCTAAACAGCTTAAGTGACTTGGTTTCACTGAAGAGTTCTGGGTGCATGGTTGCCCTTTTAGGCCACAAGAAAAAGTGGCAAAAATGTCTATTTCTCGTTATCAATGTTTCTGGGGTTTACCTGTTTAGAACTGCTTCCTTGTCTCCCAGACGACTTTTGATTTTACTTGTCAGATAGTCCAAAAAGAGCGTCCAGATATCCAAACAAGAGAAGTAACCTTCATGAGTAGGCTATGGTACAAAAGAAATCCAGACAGTAAAATTACTTAATGCAACTACTCCTCAGAAACACACCCACCAGTGTTTTACTTCCACCAAAATGGTACAACCATAAGCCTGGATTCCCTCAACTTCCCGGTAACCACAACTGGTGTCTTTTAGTCAGTCTTCAGAATTGGGCCCTGTTGAACCTAACAAGACAAGGGTACCAAGGAACACATCATCAGGGAGATACTTACTATGCAGGACAAAGTGAGTTACAAAATAAAGCAAGTAAACACCTATCTTAAAATCTGAGACTATGGTGGGGAGGGCTCTTACAGATCACCCAATTCAAACCTGTTTTAGAAAGAAATTGAGACCCAGAGGTATGACCTATTCAAAGTCAGGGGTAGGAGCAGGTCCCTTCACTCCCAGCCACTACACACCATTACAAAACCAAAAATAAGTTTCAGTGGCTAGAACCATTTGCAGACTTTCTATATAACAGATTGAAACAGAGCTTGTTAAGTCTGACCCTCGGGCACTATCTCATCTGCAGAAGTAGGAGTGTCAAACAGGCTAATAACCACCTCTAACCAGGTGTTGATAAGGACAAAGCGAGGAGAGAAGTGCAAGTCTTTGTGGGTCCTAGTGCCTGGACCAATGTGCTAACTTCCTCGAGAGGCTTGAGATTCTACTTCATGCAAAATCCAGGCACTGTACTCTCCAACATCTAGTTCTTCTCATACATATTCATTTTCAACTTGTGGTGCCCTAACCCTTTATATATCCACTCAAATTCTCGCTACCTACAAGAGCTCTTTGCTTTTATTTGTGATTGCTTCACTGAACTGTATAACTGGTGGCAAGATCAGATACGGAGAGAATAATACCATCATCTTCTTGGATCAGTTTCCTTCCATTCCTGATCCACAAGGAAATCCAGAAGTTTACAAGGGCATATATGGAATTTGCCCAAGGAATAATGAACACTGGGTGGGAGCATGCAGTGGGAGTTCTGTACCCAGGCTGCATCCGAGACAGGAAAACTATAACTTAAAAAGCAGGGCAGACTCTGACCTCACAACCTACAGGGTAGCCCGGGAACTAGACTGCTACAGCTCAACCAGGACCAGTGCCAGGGCCACCCTCAGCAAACAAAATGACCATTCCCTGTCCCTACTTCATAAAACTCAGGATGTCCATGACATGAAATGAACCAGAAGAGTAAGCAGGAAAAAGAACTAACAAGCCATGTGGAAATAATACGGGTAGCTGTTGGACAGGCACTCGACTTGCACGGCCAGGAGATGTGGTCCTGTCCTGGCTTCAGCTTGCTAGGCTTCCCTTAAATAAGTCACCCAGTCGTCCTTCCTTGGTCTGAAAATACCCACCAGGCCCCTCCAAAGAACATAACTGATCAGATGCATGTGGAAGTACTTTAGAGAAAAGCCACCACATAAATCCAGATTTTATGGCTATGTCCAAGTACTTTACAATTACACACATCTTCCCCATGCCTTTGAATTAAGGATTTACTGTGTGGCTCAAGGTTGGAAAAAGAGGTGGGCAGATATACCCTCTGTAGGACCTGAAACACCACCATGAACATCCATTTCTGCAGGCCCCACCACGAGCCCTTGGGTGCTGCACCCACAACTTGGCCTTTGCCAACTGCTGTGGGCATAGATTGTTAAGGTCACAAGATGACAGGCTGACTGCACTTTTGGAGTCATCTAACTTCTCAGAACCCTCACAGATGCATTTTTGAAATTCACCTGTACTCAGATTCACTTCACAGATTCCAGGGCTGATTAATCAATGAAAATCCTGACAAGTTTCTCTAAAAAACTAAAGATACCACTCCTATCTCCAAGTGGTTTACAGTGGTTAGTTTTCATTTGCATTGGTCTATTTGATCTTCACGATAGTCCTGGAAGTGGACATATTCTTTTCTTCCTCCCATTTTACAGATAAAGAAACCAAGGCTCGGAAGTAAAGTCATCTGCCCAAGGTGACAAGGTAAAGAACAGAAGCAGAACTAGAATGGGGATCTTAACATGCCCGGTCCAGTGCCTTTTCCCCTTTGCTATCCTATCTCAGGCACTGTTTTAGGAAGAAGAGGCAAAATGAAAAATGCAAGACCAAGAAGGAAATGGTGACAATTCACTAAAAGAAGGAGCAAGCAGACAGAAATCATATGCTTATACAGACACCTCAGGGGCTCAGCAAGCAAGGAAGTAATGGTGGAGGCAAACACCTGGTGAGCACTAGTGGCTGGAGGGACTGCAGCAGGATACCTAGGTGAAAGAAAAAATGTCGAGAAAGAAACAGGAGAGAGGAAATGGTTAAAGAAAGATACTAACACCATCTTTGTCGTATTACTATTCCTTCAAAATATGTTGACCAGTACTAAAATTTCTATCAATTTTAGAAACAAAAGGCAAAAATATTGAGTACACTCACAGTAACTCTCTAGATAAGAGGAAAGACATTTTCCCACTTCACATATAATTAAACCATGATAAAGTAAGAACATACTGTTAATGAATATATGAGAACTTAAAGCTCTCTCGAGGGCATTTAATTTCTTATTCTTAAATCTTATCCCAAAGAACTCCTCTATTACCAGCTCCTGATCCTAGAGCACGCCTTGCCTTCTTTTTTCTGCTCTGCCTCTCCAGCAAAGGGCTGTCTATCCTCCAGTAAACTGCACAGAGCACCTTCCAGGTCCCTGGCCCTTTGCCCGAAGCTCAGAACCTGCTTCTGCCTCGACCTCAAGGACACCACCTCCCACAGTCCAAGAACCTGCACCCAGAAAGGAAGGTTCTCGCACAGGAGGCCAAAAGAACACAGGGGAGCTCGGCTGACAGCAACCTGCAGGTAAAGGAGGAAGAGAGAAGCTGGTTGTTTGCTTCATGATCGTTTCTTTCCCCAGTACATAATATATATAAATACATAAAACCACCACTTTCAGTTCAATGGAAAACTAACATGGAGGGTGCTAGTAAAAGAATCAGAAGATGAACACTTGGAAAGACCCTGAAGATGCCCAGTGCAGTCTATCTCCTCAGGTGAGGAAACAAATCTAAGGAAATTAAAAAGACTTGTCCAAGGACACAGAGCTAACAGAAATAACCAGAGCTCAAACACAGAACTTTTGGGTCTAAGTCCAAAGAAGAAGGCGTAAGACATGCATACTTTCAAACCTCTTTTTAGCTTTCTTCTATACCACATACACTAAAAGATCCCATTTTACAGAGGAAGTAAAGTTGCAAGACATTTTCATTTCGTTTCCCAAATAAACCCCTTCTTTCTGACTTCAGCACCAGCTCCTTTTCTCTCCTTCATTTCTGCTACATTTATTCTAAGGTATCTTTCAAATCCTTCTTTTTTTCCTCATCCTCCTTAAGATATCTCCAGATCCATCTCAAAACTTTCCCACCTCTGATGCTTCTCTCCTACATCCTCACTCTCCCACATCTCATCATCTATTCTATTCCATGTTAGGCCTGGTGAACTCAGCGTGTTTTCCTTCTTACTCTGCACTCACTGGCCCCTCTATCAGACATCTTGATACTTCTTCAATCTTTTAGTCCTCCTCCTCCACCTGCACCCCTCCCCAACCCCCCCACTCCCAGGAAAGGTTCACCCTTACCACTGGCTACTCCTACTTTGTGCCAGGTACCTCTTTGAGAAAGGCTAGCTCTCACACCAGACCCTTGCTCCAAATCCCCTATCCCACACAGACACCCCTCCCAGCCTAGACCCTTGCCTCTCCTCTAGCCTCATTAAGCTATAACATTAGTGGTTTAAACAAGCAAAAAAGTCAACTTAGAAAATGAGACGCCCTCACTGACCCAGCAGTTTCATCCCTCGTATATACCAACAGAAAGAGCATGTACAAGAATGTCCACTGCAACATGATTCGTGATCACCAAGAACTGGAAGCAGCCCCAATCAGCAGTGGAATGGATTTTCAGATAATGATTTATTATAAAGCAATGAAAATGAAAAAGCTACTGCCACATACAACATAGATGAATCTCACAAACATAACGTTGAATGAAAAAAGCCAGACAAAACAAATACACACTTATGCTTCCATTTAGAGAAGTTCTAGAACAAGCACAACTAATCTGGGATGTTAAAGTCAAGACTAGGGTCACTTCTGGGGGGAAGTGATCGGGAAGGGACACGAGAAGATTTGGGGGCTATTGGTAACATTTTATTTCTTGACTTAGGTGGTGGTTACATGGTTGTTCATTTGGGGAAACTCATCAAGCTGTACATGTACGATTTATGCACTTTTCTGTATGTGTAGGATACTTCAATAAAAAGCTTATCTTAAAACACATACAAATGGGCACAAGGGATAGGGTATCAGAGAAATTCAGTTTAAAACTAAACTGTGATGATGGCTGCACAAGTCTATAAATTTACTGAACATCACTGAATTGTACAATTACAATGGGTGAATCTCACAGTATGTAAATTTTACCTCCATAAAGCTGTTAAAATATACACACAAATAAAAGGTATTGGGTCACTAAAATGTAAACTCAATGAAGGGAAGGATTTTGCTTGTGAGGGTTATATGCCTAGCTCCTGAAATACAAGAGGAGCTCAAAAAATATTTTTGAATAGGGGGAAAAATTGGATCCACCAAAACTTAACTCTTGAGAGCGTCATTATTTATAATCTCCCTGTGGGAAGTTTTGGTGACGGTTACAGAAAAGAACTAAAGGTCCCAATTTCAGGCTTTTTCTATATTTTGCTTCTCCAACACAATAGTGGTTAAGAGCACAGACTCTATGGGTTCAAATCCTGGCTCCTACCTCTTACTAACTGTATGACCCTGAGCAAGTTACTCTTTGTGCCTCAGTTTCTTCATCTGTAAAATGGAGATGACGAT
Organism: Ceratotherium simum simum; assembly: GCF_057802395.1. Taxonomy (NCBI): domain Eukaryota; kingdom Metazoa; phylum Chordata; class Mammalia; order Perissodactyla; family Rhinocerotidae; genus Ceratotherium; species Ceratotherium simum. Next base: position 23,921,541 of record NC_141925.1, read on the forward strand.
GATAATAATAATATCTACCTCATAGGGTTGTTATGAAGGATAAATGTGTTCATCTTCACATACAAAGCACTATATGTGTTTGGGAAATAAAATAAAGAAGTTCTTTCTCCTGAAAATAACAAAGTAGACTTTTGACGGGGAAAGGGATGGGCAGTTCTGCGGCTTTACCTGATGAAATGTGTACTTGAACAAAAGCGTCAAAAACTCCACCACGGGGAACTGGGAGTAGGACTCGATTCTTCTTAGGTGAACGCTCACAAAGAGCCGCAGAAAGTCAGTAAACTTTTCGATGTAGCTAAATAAGACAAGATAAAAGGTGACAATAAGAAACCTAGCCACTTCCTTAGAAGAGAACTCAAATTCAATCCAAATTTCTTTCAGTACAGAACTATACAGATTTATAATATATTTTCAGTTAAAAATATAAAGGCCTGCAACAATTACCTACAGGTCAGGCAACCCTTCATTCCATTACCACCTGAAACATAGCAGAAAAGCAACTTTAATCCTCAGACACTACCTACCAAGGCATCTTACAAACTAGTGTTCTCATATTTTCTAATTCATTAGTGTTATGACCCAATTAGAGAGAAAGGAAATGGTACTAAAAAGTTGATGGCAGATTATGTGTGTCATTTTAATGTCACAAGTCTAGAAAGATTGGTTTTCTTTGCCAGAAAGCCAAAACATTAAGATGAATGCACTAAAAACACAAAAACAAAACAAGGCTATACAAAAGGCATGGCATCCAGGTAAGATAATCTGGCTTGCAACCTAGTGTTCATTTTCTTCCTGCCCTCTGGCTCCTGGTGCTAATTAAACATAGCACATCCCAATCCATGCTAAAAGTGATTTCAAATATAAGGGAGGAAGGCTGTTAGAGCTGGATAAGCCTTAGGAACAATTTAGTCTGATGCTTCATTCTACAGACGAGGCCAAGAGCGATAAAGTGACTGGCCCAAGGTCACTCAGCCAGCTCATGGCAGAATGGGACTACCAGCCACTCCCAATCCAGTGCTCTTTCTTTTCACATCACAGTGAATCCCCAATTCATTTGTATTCACAAAATCATTTCACAGAAGAGTGTGGGTCAGAGCTGCAAGGATAAGAGATTTTTGTTATTAATTACACAGCACATCATCACTCTCACATTTCAGAAACTGTCATTTTAAGCCCCTAATTACCAAAAGGTGATTAGAAAATGAGATGGACATACTTCCATAAATCACATTTCAGAGGCTGATAAAAAAAAGACAGACATACTAGGCCTTTGCCAAAAATTAAATGGCTCAAAGCAATCCTGAAACTCGTAACTGCAAAAAGCTATTTTTCAAGCAAAGATACGTGAAATAATAAAGGGGGAGAAGACAACTACTACCAGAAAAGCAAAATTGGCCTATAAATAACATGTCCCATATTGTTCCTGGGACCTGTCACCCTGAGAGTGGCCACCCTGTCTGTCTGACCTCCAGACATATGCAAACTTATTTGCAGCTTTAAAAATACATATATATTAATTTATTTGATAAGAATCATGAGGTCAAATACTTGAAAAATAGTAAAGCACTAAAATCAACTGTTTTTAGAGACAGCAAAGTACAGAGAAACTTCTCTCTGATGCCTTCAATCACTAATACTCAAGAGCAGGAACTCCTCATTCCACGCTCAGCTTATTACATTTTACTTTTACACAAATACTGAAAGCTGTCAACAGTTTACTGCTCTTTAGAAAGATGCACTCAATTCCCTACTACCCATAAAAGAATAAAGAGAAGTCATGGGTAAAATATCACACAATCTCAATTTTATTTTAATCTTCAACCCAATTTTTTTAAAGAACACAAACAAGGCTATTTGGTAGCTAACTACAGATTTTATTTCACCTCATTTTCTTTCCCTTGCCCACCTTCTGGTACAGGTGCTAATGAGCAGTAGAAAGTTAGACAAAGGGCAGTAGAGGAGAAGAGAGGCAAAGGACCTGGTTAAGTAGCTCCTAAACAACTGAGAATAGACTTAGCTGTTTAGAATTAGTGCTAAGGGACCCAAGAGCCGGGAAGCAAGCACACAGTATTGTTTATGTCACCTTTCTGCTTCCAGGCACCTCTCAGCTTTCACAGGGCAATAGGAAGCATAGGATTAAAATATAAAACCAAAAGCACAAAAGTTACACGTAACAAAATCAGTACACAGATAATCCATGATGACATTTCTATACCACCCAAACGTAAGCCATAACAAACATTATGCTATAAGTAAAAGTCAAAACAACTGGTATTTGATAGTTGGTACAAGCAGCTAGATTTTTTTTAACATATGAAAATACAGCCTTTCTTAACCAAAGCTAGAAAGGATATAAAATTGTGTGTTTGAATACTGAAGCCTTTGAATTCATACAGAAAGCTATTACCAAATAACGAAAAAATAGAACCAACATATTACCATACCAGATTATGAGTTCTTTTGTGATTATACACAGAAAATTCAGACAAAGCTTGTTTACAGTGAGCCAAACCAAAAAAATCTTATGTACCAATTTTTTTTTTAATAATTTTATTTATTTATTTTTTTCCCCCAAAGCCCCAGTAGATAGTTGTATGTCATAGTTGCACATCCTTCTAGTTGCTGTATATGGGACACAGCCTCAGCATGGCCGGAGAAGCAGGGCGTCGGTGTGCGCCCAGGATCCGAACCCGGGCCGCCAGCAGCGGAGTGTGCGCACTTAACCGCTAAGCCACGGGGCCGGCCCTTATGTACCAATTTTAACTCTAGAAAAACTTAATAAATTGCTAAATTTTTAAAAGCACTAATACTGTCTTAACTTTAGTCACGTGACTTCACATTCTGCTACTTACTCTAAGGAAAAGGAAATGGCTTAACTCTGTATAGCTTAATAACAAAAAATGAGCCAAGGAAAACTGATTAAAATATTAACAACTTTTGCTGCCAATCTATAAATATGTACTAATTCAATAAAATTTATCTGCTTAGAAGTTTCTGAACAGCAAACATGATGTTCCTAATATTAGTTTTCAATTTTCCCTCTTGTTTTTACACAGTAGTAGCATCATATTAATGAACGTTGTAAGACAGATAAATGACATCCTCTGCAAGGGAAATACATAATGAGACCAAGCCTCAGAGACTGTGAGGGAGCCATCTTTTAGAGTACTTAAGAAAGAAGAGCTACGTAATTTTAGGCTCCCTTCAAAAGGACAACAAAGAATCACAGGTGTGTGCCACATTAACATGTGCCCACATTAACATCTCTCCTTTCTTTTGATGAACACTTGCCATCTGTGTAAAACTCACAATAACAGCAACATTCCCATACACTGCACAACATTCACTTGGGAAAAGTCAAATAGTAAAAACTGACAAGCAACATCAAGTGAGAAAGGGTGATTGTAACTCCTGTACCTCCACGGACCTCCTCTCCTGTTCCTGGCTACGCATGAGCAGCAGTCTCAGTTCCTGCACCACCTCAGACCTGCAGGCAAATAGTGAGCAAGACGGGGGAAAGGGGTAGAAGGGAGGACAGGAGACGGATGGGGAAAAAAAGACAACAAACCTACACAATTCACAATCACTTTTCAAGCTCAACTCATCTCCCTTAACCACCCTAGCCCTTCCAGCTAAGTTTAGACTTACTGGTACACACCTACCTTTCCATTCCTCACCAGAAGCCCCAAATTCTGAAACCAAAGAGGATTACAGACACTACACAGTACAACGTGATCAACAGTCAAGGCCCTTTCTCAGGGCACAGCTGACTCTACACCTGTTTTCATTACCTCTCATCGAGTTCTTCTAGCCTGCTTTTCACCGTGTGGGCATTGTTATCCTTGGTGATTTTCTGCAGGAGGTAGAAAGTCTGCTGGAACATACGCAGTAAGTACTCCTCGAATTCCATAGGCACACAGTTCTTGGACATGAGTTCATTGATGCAGGACATGGCCAGGACCCCAAGCCGGCCGCGCTCCTGACCCAACACACAGTTCTGGCTGCTGCCGTTAACTGACGCCATCTTTCTGGCCCGGATGTCACAGCCAAAGCGTGCAAAGTGGAAGATGGTAGTAAGGAGGGACGGGGTGATGCTGGCAGACAGAGGAATCCAACTGAAGAGATGGGCCAGGCACTCCAAGGCCAGGGAACAGATATACTCACTCTCCGCATCAAGGATGGGGATTGGCTGATTCAACAGTTTGGCTGAACTAGGACTCTGCAACAGGTTACTCAGTAAGTCACCTGAAAATACAGAAGGCTTTTAAGATATACACTATCAAATCTCTTACAAACCAATTTAAGTAATTCTCCTTTAAAAAAAAAAATTCCAAGCATTACTATAAAGCAACGGTTCTCACACTTTGGACCAGAGACCCCTGAGGGTCCTCAAGACCCTTTCGGGGATCAAAAATTCAAAACTGTTTTTCAATGAATACTAAGATGTTATTTTCTTTTCTCACTTTTATTATCTCACAAGGGTACACAAGAGCTTTCTAGAGGCTACATTACACATGATATGCAACAGAGAGAAAGCAAAAGCTATTTTCCATTAAGCTACATTACTAACGAGATTGGCAAAAACGTAAAATAATGCTACTCTTCTCAGTAAATTGTTTGCTTTGGAAAATATAGTTACTTTTCATTAAAATATATTATTTGTTTATATGTAATGAGTTCATCTGTTATTTTTAAATTAATTAATAAATATTTGTAAATTTTCTCAGTTTTAATCTGAGGATCTCAATAATTTTTAAGAATAAAGGGATCCTGGTGGTGGGGGAGGTGAAGTGGGGAGCGAAATGGGTGAAGGTGGTCAAAAGGTACAAAATTTCACGGGCCGGCCCGGTGGCGTAGTGGTTAAATTCACGTGCTCTGCTCCGACAGCCCGGGATTTATGGGTTCGGATCCTGGGCACAGACCTACACAACACTTATCAAGTCATGCTGTGGCAGGCATCCCACATATAAAGCAAAAAGTGGAGGACAGGCAACAGATGTTAGCTCAGGGCTAATCTTCCTCAGCAAAAAAAAAAAAAAAAAAAGTACGAACTTTCAGTTATCTTAAGATAAGTACAGCAGGATGTACAGATGTACAGCATGGAGACAATAGTTTACAAGACTGTATTATATATTTGAATGTTGCTGAGAGTAAATCTTAAAAATTCTCATCACAAGAAAAAAAATTGTAACTATGTGCTGTGACGGATGTTGACCAAACTTATTGTGGTGATCATTTCACAATATATACACATATGAAATCACTATGTTGTACACCTAAACCTAACACAGTGTTATAAGTCAATTATATCTCTATTTAAAAAAAAAAGAGTAAAAGGGTCCAGAGACCAAAAATTTGAAAACTAACTACTGGGCTAGTCAAGGTGAGGTCTGCGGACTGCACCATCAGCATAACCTGGGAGCTTGTCAGAAACACAAATTATCAGTCCCCACCCACGGACTGAAGCAGAACCTGGAGGGGTGGGGACCAAGAATCTGTTTTTACAAGCTCTCCAGGTGATTCTTATGCTTGCTTAATCTTTGAGAAGTAATAGACTAAAAGAAATCATGCAAAATGAAATGGGGGGGGCTATAAAATGATTTTAATGAAGACAAAAGAAAAATATTCAAAACTATAAGAAGAAAACTTTCCTGAAATAAAGGTATGAGTATCCAAAATAAAAAGGCTTATTCTGCCTAAAGAAAAGATGATAAAGAGTAAACACCACCAAAAACTTTAGGAATAAGGAAGGCATGTAAGCAGAAAAAAGCACATATACAAAGGAAAAAACACCGAATTCCGACTTCTCCACAGACACATTCAAAGCCAGAAAACAGTGGTGCGAGTGTCTATAAGTTCTGGGGCAAAGAATGACTTAATCCAAATCTCTCCTCTGAGCATAAAAGAAGGTGACATTTTCTAAAACATGCAAAAACTCAGATAATATATTGCCCACAAACTCTTCTTAAGGAAGATACTAAACAATGAAACCATACAAATAAAGCGATAAATAAAATTGAAGAATTAAGGAACGGAGAAGCTGTGGCAAAGGGACTAATGCAAGTAATGAATTAAATATAGAATTAAGACTAAACAAATGTAGGAATTATAGAAGGAAGTGCTAGCTAACTTTCTCATCTTTCACAAGCAAGAAGTCTCAAAATACATGGTCTAAAACATGTAGTAAGAAATTGGTTTTCATAATCTTTTTTTCTTAACCTTAGAGGTTATCTTTTACAAACTAATATTCCTTGTAGAAAAAGCATCTCAAAGTCAGCAATTCCTTCCATCTAATATCTTCCGTTAAATTCAGGAAAAAATAAATTTGTTTTTATTAAAAATAAGAATATATAATACGATGCCATTTTGTCTTTTTACTAAGTTAAATCTATCTTATCTTTACCTATGTATGAAGAGATGTCTGGAATGATGTTATTTCTGTATGGTGAAGTACTGGGTAAATGTTACATTTTATTTTGTACCCTACAGTGGCAGTTCTCACACGTTTTGGACTCTGAACCCCTGTACACTCTTAAAAATTACAGGCATACTTCAGAGATACTGCAAGTTCTCTGACCACTAAAATAAAGCGAGTCACACGAATTTTTTGGTTTCCCGGTGCATATTAGAGTTATGTTTACACCATACTGTAGTCTATTAAGTACGCAATAGCATTATGTCTAAAAAAACAATGTACATACCTTAATTCAAAAACACTTTATTGCTAAAAAATGCTAACCATCACCTGAGCCTGCAGCAAGTCGTACTCTTTTTGCTGGTGGAGGGTTGTGTAAAAAACCCAGTAACTGCGATGTGCAATAAAGCGAAGCGCAATAAAACAAGGTATGCCTGTATTGAGGGCGCCAAAGAGCTTTTGTTTACGCAGGTTATTTCTATAGATATTTGTCATATTAAAAATTAAAACTGAGAAGTTTTCAAATATTTAATTCATCTAAAAATAATAATAAACCCATTACATGTTGGCATAAAGAACGTCTTTTTAAATGAAAAAACTATATTTTGCCCCCTAAAAACCAGAGAAAGGAGCAGCACTATTTTTACATTTTTGGAACTCTCTTTAATGTCTGCCTTCAAAGATAGCTAGATTCTCTCATCTGCTTCTGCATTCAACCTGTTGCAATATGTTTTCGTTGAAGTACATGAAGAAAACTCAGCTTCACACAGACATGCAATCAAAAAAGAAAAGTATTTCAGTGGCATTTTCAGATAACTGTAGCTATTCTTCAGTTCCATATTAAAATTTGATGAGTAGTAATTTCTTAAAGGTTAATTGCAATATGGAATCTGAATGAGCTTTTTTATTTAGTATACTCATGAGAGAATGAGAATAAAAATGACAATGTCTTAGTATTTTTATGAACACATATTTGACACCTCTGGGGCCCCAAAAGGGTTTGGGGGACCCCCAGGGGTCCCCAGACCTACTGAGAGCTGCTGCCTTATACTAATGTTGGACGAATATGAACAAATTAGTTAACCTTTCTCAGCCTCAATCTCCTCAGCCACTAGAATGAGGATTTTGTGATTCATTATAAGGGCTTTAATTTCCATTGTTAAAAGATTAAAAAGTTGTCCCCTTGCATCTTATCTTCAAGGGTGTTTGCTGGCTTCTGTTCTGAAAGAGCTGCATTTAATATCAGATGAGGCTCACCATGATCTCAGCTACCCAAGCTGATAATCAGAGAAGATGGTTTCAAAGAATAATGCAGGAAGGATGTTGAAGTATGAAAGAAATGCAAAGATGAAATGCAAACATTTCATTTTGTTGTTACTGGATTAATAATTTTGATTTTTGGAATTGCTGTGGTGGCTTTTCACTAGAGTTGTATAACTTTCTCTCTTTCAATGATGGTGATTGTTTCTGGTATTGCTTTTCCATTATTCATGGACTGAGGGCCATTTATGAAAGATGCTGGAGTCAGAGGAAATCATCCCTACCCAACTAGAAGAATTATCGGGGAGTACAATTAACCAGGATCAAATTGAGGCTCTAGCAATGGAGGAACGAACAGATACCACCTCAGTATGATCTTATATTAAACCCGGACATCTTTGGGCCCTTGGGCCTTTTTAAAGTCTCTTGAACACTTTTAAATAGAAATAAATTCTGGCTTTAAAAACAAAACAAAAAAAGTTGTCCCTATTCTTCAGCTTAGAAGAATTTTTCCAGAATGGGATTTCTAAAGGGGAAAAAAGCAAAATCTCAATAATAATAATGATGTTAAGAACAACTACCATTTGATGTGCTATTATTATTTGCTTGGCGCTGCACTAAGCACTTTACATACATATTCTCATTTAATGCTCAAAGCTCTGAGGTAGGTATTATTATTATCTGCATTTACAGACTATTAGAATAACTAAGACGCAGATAGATTAGACATTTCCCCATGTTCCTCAGCTAGTAAAAGGTAGATTGGAAACTGAAACCCAGGTCTGGCCCCAAAGCCTATGCTCCTTCCCAGAAGGCAGGTCAACTGGGAAGATTATACACCCAAGAAAAATGATCAGTTTTCAAGAAAGCTAATGTACAAATATAGAAAAATACATATGATGTAAAGTTGTATGTAGAATAGTGTGTGTGCACCATGACCGCAACTATAAAAAGATACAAGCACAAGGACAAAGACTGAACAGGACTATGCAAAGGCAAAAACTGTGTAGGTTGATAAGGATAATCTATTATGTTTGTTTGTTTTTGGTGAGGAAGATTAGCTCTTAGCTAACATCTGTTGCCAATCTTCCTTTTTTTTTGCTGTGGAATATTGCCCCTGAGCTAACATCTATGCCCACCTTCCTCTATTTTGTATGTGGGATGCTGCCTCAGCATGGCTTGATGAGCGGTGCATAGGTCCACACCCAGGATTCGAACCTGCAAACCCCAGGCCGCTGAAGCAGAGCGTGCAAACTTAACCACTACGTCACCAGGCCGGCCCCTAATCTATGATGTTTTTCCCCTCAAAACAAGAATCTTTTAACATTGTTTCTCAATAAAAATGCTTTTACTCAACTTTAAATGTTTTGAGGTATTTTAGTAGGTTATTCAGTAGGTTTTTCAAAAATTGTATTTTAATCCAAGTGGAAGGAATCATTACAGAACAGACTCTGTTTCATGCCGCGGCATTTCCAGTGCAAACTTGAGAGAGCTTTAACAAGCTACTTCTGTAAGAGGGTACCTTGATTATAAAACCTGTGAGCAACTTCATCTTCCCTGAGTTGGGCCAGGCTCTCGCAACAACACGCACCCATGCCCAAAGAGGTGTGTAGATGACTCCAGTACATCTACTGACTTGGAAGCAACCCAGACATAGCTAGAACACTTGTAACGGGCTTTCATGAGAAGACTCCCTCCACGTTATTTTTTTAATTATTGAAATTTCATATGTTTTCTATTGAGTTTTACATTTACAACCTCAGCACTATTGACAAAACTTGGGGCTGGAAAATTCTTTGTTGTTCTGTGCATTATAGGATATTTAGCAGCATCCCTGGCCTCTACTCGCCAGATGCCAATAGTACTTTCTCCTCCAGTTATGTTAACCAAAAAGTTTCTCCACATTGCCAAATATCCCCTGCAGGGCAAAATTGCCCCAATTGAGAAGCACTGATCTAACTCTAGCCTCAGTCCAGTAAAATGGGGAGAAACTCTATTCAAGGAGCCCTTAAGAGGAAAAAATGAGATCACAGGACCTGTGAGTGACCCTCCCAAGTCACACCTTTCTATGAGTAGCTTATAAGAGAATACATGAAAAGATTTGCAAGTGCATAAAGATAGGCAATTTGCAAAGTTTGGAAAATAGGAAGGTATAAATTGGTCTCAATCAGGCCGGCCCTGTGGCTTGGTGGTTGAGTGCGTGCTCTGCAATGCTGGTGGCCCGGGTTCGGATCCCGGGTGCGCATCAAGGCACCACTTCTCCGTCCATCCTGAGGCCGAGTCCCACATACAGCAACTAGAGGGATGTGCAGCTATGACGTACAACTATCTACTGGGGCTTTGGGGGGAAAAAATAAAATAAATAAAATCTTTAAATTGGTCTCAATCAATTTGAGCTCTCTAACATATTTTCACTCTGAAAAACTTTCCCTCACCAGTAAATGTAGAGCTCTATATTTGAAACTGCATACCATGTGGACAACATAGTCCCTTAATTTTTATTGCAGAACAATCAAAGCTGATTCAGAATTGCAATATTTCCATCATTCCATTTTGTTAACTTTTTGTTCCCATTTGTCCAAGCAAAAAGAAGTGAGGATGAGAGGAGACTAACTCAGGAAGGGGGCTGAGGCTGCACAAGTGCAGAAGGAAGCAACAGCCACAGCCTGCAGAGGGCACATCCACATCTTCCCTCATTTAATCCTCAGAGGACAGCTATTCTCCTCTTACAGCCGAGGACATCAACAGTCAGAGATGGAATACAGATAAGTGGCAGAGCCAGGACTCTAAACCAAGGGAAGCAGAAGGCAGGCAGAAGTGGTGAGGTGAGAGTGACCAAGAAAGCAAACTTAGGACGAAGACGGTGCACCCGGACTTGGAATGATGGGTTCACATCCTGTTCCACCACTAACTGGCACTGTGACCTCTGGCAAGTCCCCATGAGCCCATTTCCTTGTTTGTAAACCAGAGATAAAACCATCATCTACTTCACAGGATTCTGGTCTAGTGAGGTGCGTTTAGGAGATAAGGCAACAATTTGGGGAACTATTCTGAGAAATAAACCGCATACACCCTTCAAACCTTTTTCTCTATCCAGACTGAGTAGTTGTTGCAGGGACTAGGCCTTGGGCTTTGCTCTTTGAAAGTGATCACACAGAAAACAAGGTTACAAGAAAGCGTATGAAAAGAGAGGCCAAAAGCCCACAGGGCTAAGTCTGACAGGGAGCTGCACGGGGACTCGGGCTGGGCAGGGTGAGCTGGGCAGGGACTCTGACGGCCTGTGTCCAGGAATTATGTGGTTTACTCACTAGGCCGTAAGGTTTGTCAGAATGAATTTCCTCCATAAAACTCCATAAAAGCTTATGGCCAAGAAAGCCAAACAACTTTTTAGTTTTACTGCTTAAGTTGGTGTCTTAAGTGCACAAAGGCAGTTGAGCAAAAGCATCAAAATAAATGTTGATTAAATCATCGGCATTGTCCAAATAATGGAGCAAGATCTGATGACTTCACCTGCAACTGTCATAAAGACAAAAAAAGTCTAACAAATGAATGCGCAATTCTAATTTTTTTTTTAAGGGGAAGTATACCAGCTTAAAAACTTACTTAACTCCCGAGGCCCCCTCAAAGTCTCAATTTATTTTGCTTTTTCTCAAATACTAAAATTCAAGACTTCGAAAAATTTTAATAGTGTCTAAGAGGTAATTCTCAAGAAGTACACATCATATTTTTAGGTTTTGTTTATATAGAAATGTCAGGTTAATTCAGATTTTATTTCACCTAACCTCATAAACAAAACCTAGGCAACACACAAAAGAAGCAAGCATATATTTTTGATCTGTATTATCTGATATTCCCCAACCTGGCCTCCAGGAAAATAAGTCTATTAAAGCATAAATTGAGTTAGCTCAGAACACGTACCTGAACGAAGCCAACTAAAACACACAGCTTTTGGTACTGGAAAATGATCTCAGAAAAACAAGTTTTACTGGAGTAAACTGCTGCTGCTAACCTAAACTGGATGCTAAGCCAGCATCCAACTATCTAAAAACAAAACTAATTCAAAAAACTAATCTTTGCAAACTATTATTTAAATAAAACGACAAATTTTAAGATCAGCCAAACTGTAGGAGACTCCAAGGTGTACACTCATAAAATCAAATCTCTGCATCATTTGTAATTTCTTCTTTAATCATTCAAATATTACAAAACATAAATCTGCTAAGTCACTTCAAATATCCACCTTCAAAATGACGGTTTGCCACCAAGCACAAATAAAGTTCCATTTCCTGTGGGCTTTTAATATATTCTAGAACTCTGTAATAGTTTTAATCTAAGAAGTATGACAAGTGACTCTCTAACAGTTTTTAATCCAAGTATGATAAATGGAATTTGGAATAAATTAGTACACTGTGAGCAGTCCTCAAAACTCCATGATATACTTTCAATTCTACAGTTAACTCTGCAAGAATTTCAACTTCCACATATTAACAGGCTGCATGAAAAAGCTAGGGCTTAGAGATGTCTGATTTCAACAGCTCATTTCCTTGGGGTAAAGGAGAAAGATGTGGAAATAGTTCTCACTAGCCACATCAACCTTTACAAAGGGGAAGAAATATGTGCCAATTCACAGGATGTACTCTACTTGAAAAGCATTTGTGATCATTTAGTGTAAACAGAAGCATTCAGAAACTAAAAGTTCCTGCTCAGACACAATTTCCTCTTTCCATCCATCCTTGAAAGAAACCATTTTTAGGTGTCTGCACTTTTGAAACAGATATTAATGTAACTGTGGAAAATAACTAGCCACCAGTAAACTATTTAATGACCACTGTAAATATGCCCATGCTTTATCAAATTATTCTGAACTGAAGTAAAGTCACGTTGATTGCTGCACACTGGTTCCCAATCTGTCCAGGGCAGCATGACTTTTCCCTGAGCCCAGTGGGGAAAAAAGCACTCCACAGTCCCACGTCCCCTCCTTCAGGCTGCCACCCACCTCCTGCAACCCCAACCCCTGCATAACTGCAAAGCAGACCTATCAAGCCCACAGGCTCATACCAACTTCAGCATGAGCAATACAGCCATGAAATTTGAGAAAAAGGGAAAAACAAACCAGGAGGGACAGCAGTTATAAGCTGAAGGGGATGGAAGTAGGTGACAGAAGATCAAAGGTGCCATCTTCCTGATGGGCAAGAAAGAAACAAAATATGTTGTTCAAAATATTATATTAGAAAGTGCAAGTACTTACGAGGAACTAAGAAAGCTAGCTACTCAGAAAGGCCGAAAATAGATTAAGGAAGAATCAGCATCAGTATAGGGCATAGAAAAGCAATTGCTACCCTGCTGAGACCCCCAACTGCATTCAAAATGAGGAACACCATGTGTGGTGGGCAGACCATACCACTTTCTCCTGAGGTCGGGGATGGTGGTGGGGTGGCAGCAGTAACACTGTGCTTGTCCCAGACAGTCTCCAAGATGCCTACCAAGAAAGGAGAAACTGAGTTTAAGAGAGAAATAAAGTCCAACATACGAAAATCAGATGTAGAAAAATGATTTATTGATATTTTTGGTCAAACATCAGTATCTGAACATCCCTCTCAACTGTACATCCAACGGCTTCCTGGACAATACCACTTGAATATTCCAAACTCAATTTGTCTTCTCTCAGAAACCTGCCACTGATCCTCCTATTCCTCACCCAGGAAACAGCACCCTCCCACACAATCTCAGCATCTGGCCTCTGTTCTCCCCATCTGGCCTCACCCCCACCCCACACACAAGGCTTCATCATGCTGAACTCCTTGCTGTTCCTTCCACACGTGTCCTTCTCTTTCTCAACCTCTGATCTGCTCTCCTCTTCCAAGCCCAAGTTGACCTTTCCACCAGACTAAATGCTACCTGTCTGTCCCTCAGAATTCCACTCAGCTGTCACCTTCTTGCCTGCTCAGTTCTGCCTGCACATAAAACATACCTCTACTATAACTCCTAACACTCTGCTTTTTAACTGTCTGTTTGTCTTTCTCTCCTGCTAGAGTATACATTACTAGAGGGCAGGGACTGTGTTTTATTTCTCTTTGTATCCCGTTACAGAACATGGCATGTAAGGTGATCATAAAAGCTTCTGAAAATATTTTGTTCTCAAAATCTTTAATATTACAACACGGATAAACCTTGAAAATAGCATGCTAAGTAAAAGAAGGCAGACACAAAAGGTCACATATTATCTGATTTCATTTTTATGAAAAGTCCAAATAGGAAAATCCACAGAGACAGAGAGTACACTAGTGGTTGCCAGGGGTGATGAATATGTTCTGGAATTAGATAGTGTGATAGATGTACAACCTTGTGAATACATTAAAAACCACTGAGTTATTACACTTTAAAACGGTGGATCTTATGATACATGAATTATAACTCAATTTAAAAATTTTTGATGTCCACTCAGGACATAGAGGTATCAGATACAACCCCTAACTCTAGAAATTTAACATCTAGTTGGGAGTGTCAATAAATGTGCTTTGAATGAACAAATGCTCTGAGGTTTGAGTTTCCCCCTAGGGATCTGGGGAAGGATGGGAGGCAAATGACAAGCTTACTTGTGATCAAGCCTTTTACAACCAATTTTAAGCGCCCACTACCTGCCAAACGCTTCTGTAACACACAAAGCAAAAAGTGCCTAGACATCCAAGCAGAAATCTAAGTAGAGAAGCCGGAGATAAAAACACTTCTTTGCGCTACAACACTCCTTCAAGCAGCAGGCCTAGGCTCCCAGTCCTCAAGGGCCTCGTGGCCAGACGCTGCACCTGCGCCCCGTAACAAGCAGGCTCCCTGGAAGCAGCAATCAACGGCTCTCACGACTCATAATGCTCCACTCGCTTCCTCCCTTCCTGTCTCCGTCTGCGGCTTGCTTTCTGCTTATTCTTACTCTTCACTTTGTCATGAGGCTCTAATAAAACAGACAAGATGACGAAGAAAGTGCTACATACAACTAAAACCTGGCGCACAGGGCGCTGATTCCACACCTGTGTCACTTCCCTAAGCAGAATTTGAAATTTTCACATCTTCCTACTCCTCCAACTTCTCCTGATCTTAAATTCAAATTATTTTAAATAAGGTGCTTGCCACCCACCTTACTTCGAGTGCAATAATCGGCATTTCGATCACATTCCCATGACCTGGTCTGTACCTCATTAATCACAGTTATGGTGAGGACCAACTAACGAAATACTACGAGGAAAATAAATTACAGGGGCCGGCCCCGTGGCTTGGTGGTTAAGTGCGCGCGCTCCGATGCTGGCGGCCCGGGTTCGGATCCCGGGCGCGCACCGAGGCACCACTTCTCCGTCCATCCTGGGGCTGAGTCCCACATGCAGCAACTAGAAGGATGTGCAGCTATGACATACGACTATCTACTGGGGCTTTGGGGGAAAAAATAAATAAATAAAATCTTTAAAAAAAAAAAAAAGAAAAGAAATTATAAACATTTTTTGAGGTCGAACCACGTGCTAGACAATGGGCTAGGTGCTGGGAATACAGCACACATTCTTCTGTTTTTATGCTCAGTCTCACTAAAAGCTAAAACAACTGCTCAAAAATTTTGAGTGCCAGGGCCCGAGCTCTGGGCGTTGGCAGGCAGGCCCCTGTCTTTCAGCACCACCCAACTGCTCACCTGTCAGTAACCCAAGCACTGTCTGCACCTGGTCCAGCAGCAGCTTCCGCAACTCCTCCTTCCGAGCCACACTGAGGTCCTCGCGGGGACAAGCCAGTTCTTCTGAAGTTGTCTTCAACATGATCAGCCCAAGGGGTGTTGTCACAGGGGACTGGATCAACTGCCAGAAAAAAGTAAGTTCTGAGCAGAGCGTCTGGCTAATTAAGGTACAAAGAGGACTAAGTAACATTGAACCCACAAAGTACCTCTGTGTGTTTAATCTTACATCAACAGGCTACATAAATCAATGCTTTAGAAAAATGACAGGGTATATCTGTGTACCTTTTTTAACCATTCAAAATATATTCTCATCTTATTTTAAAGACAAAACTCTAGGGACTGGCCCGATGGCACAGCAGTTAAGTCCACACATTCCGCTTTGGCGGGCCGGGGTTCATCGGTTCAGATCCTGGGCATGGACCTACTCCTGTTCACCAGGCCATGCTGAGGCGGCATACCATACAGAAGAGATACAACTCTACAACTATGATACACAACTATGTCCTGGGACTTCGGAGAGAAAAAAGAAAAAAAAGGAGGAAGATGGGCAACAGATATTAGCACAGGGCCAATATTCCTCAAAAAAAAGACAAAACCCTAATACCATCAACTTAAAAACAAGAAGAAAACAATGCTCTTTTACACCTAACATGACAATTTTTATACATTACAGATTACCAACAGAGCCTTGGTTACTTTGCCCAGGTTAATATATTAGTGATTAAGATATGTGTAAACTGGGGCCGGCCATGTGGCGTAGCGGTTAAGTACGTGC
This sequence comes from Ceratotherium simum simum, assembly GCF_057802395.1. Lineage (NCBI taxonomy): Eukaryota > Metazoa > Chordata > Mammalia > Perissodactyla > Rhinocerotidae > Ceratotherium > Ceratotherium simum. The sequence goes on from NC_141925.1 coordinate 23,937,699, forward strand.
ACTCCACTGCTGGCGGCCTGGATTCGGATCCCGGGCGCGCACCGACGCACCACTTGTCAGGCCACGCTGTGGCAGTGTCCCACATAAAGTGGAGGAAGATCGGCACGGATGTTAGCTCAGGGCCAGTCTTTCTCAGCAAAAAGAGGAGGACTGGCAGATGTTAGCTCAGGGCTGATCTTCCTCACAAAAAAATAAAATAAAAAATAAAAAGATATGTGTAAACTAATTTGTGGTATCTTTTCAACATTCAGGTGTTAAATTAACTTTACAGTTCTAAGCTTTGCCTGCTTCATAAAAGTTCAAGATTAAACATGTGGCAAATTAAGTTACTTTTTCTATCACCTGCAATATCCACTATACCATAGGCAAGTTTCCTTAAACAAGAGACAGGAAAAAAGGTACACTTTCAACAGCATAACACTACCTATAACTTTCTAATCAATTTCACAAAATTAAAAGCATTATTATTACATTTATTTTTTAGTTTCCAGAAATGGTAAAAGTAAGCAAGTTGCCACTAAAATTCTCTGTTGAGTTACATGCTACCATCTATAAAAGAGCAAACAAGTTAAGGGACACTTGATCATTTTCTTTAATCATAATTAACTTTAAATGTAGTTCATTCCCAGTGGCTGGCCCAGTGGTGTAGTGGTTAAGTTCACAAGCTCAGCTTTGGCATCCCAGGATTCACAGGTTTGGATCCTGGGTGCGGACCTACACACCACGCATCAACCCATGCTGTGGCAGCGTCCCCAGTACAAAAAAATAGAGGAGGATGGGCACAGATGTTAGCTCAGCGACAAGCTTCCTTAAGCAAAAAAAAGAGGAATATTGGCAACAGATGTTAGCTCAGGGCCAATTGTACTCACCAAAAAAAGAAAAAAAAAAAAAAATGTAGTTCATTCCCTGATACAAATAAGTTTTTTATTTACTCAATCTACAAAATATAAGCCTTAAGGAAGAGGATGACACCAGGAACTGCACCCAGATAGAACATATATTCTCTACTTCAAGAAATACAGGGCACTTTCTCATTGCACACCAAGGAAAGGCTCATCCCCAAAGAGTAGAAAAGTACTTGATAATGGGAACTTCCAATAAATTCAACTGCCCTCAGAAGCAGCATATGGAAAACCAGCAGCAAGTAATGGCGTGTTAAAAATGCTATTACATCAGTTCTCTTGAGTGCTAAAACTTCAAGTACATCCTCCATAATTTTTCTCTTCATTTTCTGTAAGTTTGGACTATTTCTAACACCGACTTAAATTCTGATCATACAGTAGGTGAAAAACAGGAAATCCTTCCTCTAACAATTTTTCTTTATATAATAAAGGAGAACTGACCCTTAATAAGCATCTCTTTCCATCTGGAGAGCTTTGGGTTATCAATCAGTATTTCTCAAAATATCCATTACTCCCCCCTTTCACGTCTTTCTCGTCTACCTCTTTTGTCTCTATTTTCCCCTGAAGCCCTCATTCTTACTCTCTCAGCTAGGAATGACTCACATTACCAAATATTTCATTTGGCAATACACTTTCCTGTAGATATGAAATACTTCTGTGCTCCCCGGAAATAAAAAATTCCTACAACATAGACAACGTATCTTAAAGCCCTCCTTTCTCTCATCATTTGGAAGAAGGGGAGAAGGCTGGGCAAGAAGCCAGCTGAAAATCAAAGTTATTCTTTACTTGAAGGAACAGCCTGATAAAACATGTAATTTTTCTTACTAGCTTTGTATCCAGAAAGCTTTTTTATTAAAATAGTGTTTCCCTTTACCATCTTCACATATATAATTTAAGCTCATAACTTAGGCAATCTCTGCAATTTATTTTAACAGAATAAGCACCTTTAGGTTGAAGATCAAGTTCAGGTTCCTAGTGTCAACTTCTAAAAAGGCTTAACAATTTTTATTACACCACCCAATCAGAGAAGAAACAGCAATTCTTTCCTATGCTGCTTGTCCCTTAATTATCTGGCCCCAGAACAATGCGACCCCAGGTCGAGCTCAGCAGATATCAGGAACCTGAAGAAGAGACTCTCGACAGGTGTGATGTGTGTGCTAATGCATGTGTGGGGGGAGGTAGGGAGAAGAGGGGTCAGTTTCGACTTCAACTACTTCCTTCTCTAGTAGCCCAGAAAGGGTATAACCAACATACATAACTACCCTGAATCAACTCCTCTCCGCCTGGTATGGTGGTTGCCACAATTATGGCATAAATTGCATAAATGCCTCAGCCAACTGTCACAGAGTTAAAAAAAAAAAAAAAAAAAAAAAAACTATGCACCTCAGACTGCAAGCAGACCATGATGGAACTGAGCCAAAAAAAACCTTTAGATAGTTTAATCAAAGGATCATATGATGGTGAAGTTGATTCCAGAACCGGTCTGGTCTTGTTTACCAACACCTGAAGAAAAAGGATTACTTTATCATTATGAGAAATGTCAGGAGTTGAGCACCAACCATTCTTGACATGGCTTTCATGCCACTGACTGGTTCTCACGGATAAATAAGAAGCAGAGAATAATACAATTGGAAAGGATCTTAAAGATCTCTTAGTCCAATCCTCTCATTTTACAAAGAAGGAAATGGAGGCTCAGATAAGGGACAGGAGTTGCTAAAATCAAAGATGATTTGTGACAAAAATGGACGCAGAGGGGCCAGCCTGGTGGCGCAAGCGGTTAAGTGCACGCGCTCCGCTGCGGCGGCCCGGAGTTCGCCAGTTCGGATCCCAGGCGCCCACTGACACACCACTTGTCAAGCCACGCTGTGGTGGCGTCCCATATAAAGTGTAGGAAGATGGGCACGGATGTTAGCCCAGAGCCAGTTTTCCTCAGCAAAAAAAATAAAAAAAGAGGAGGATTGGCAGACGTTAGCTCAGGGCCGATCTTCCTCACAAAAAAAAAAAAAAAAGGACGCAGACCCCAAACCCACTGCCTCCCAGTCCAGCGGTCTTTCTACTATGGGGTGTTTCAAAGCCACGAAGACTGCATGTGGACAAAGGAGTGATTTTTAAAGGGGTGGAAAGAGGGAAGTGGTGGAGAACGGAGGAAAACAAGTACGCTTTTTAAATCCCCATGAGCACGTCTCTTAAAAACGCTCTTCCATATTCTCATTTGTTATCCTTAATTGTACTTCAAGGGTAGACGGGAAATGTTGTCTTCATCACAGGAACTGATCCCAGTTCCTGTGGGATCACGGCTCCTCCTCACCTGCTACCGGCAGGACTGTGGCTCTCTGGCTCACATTCACTGCTCCTTCCCACAGGTCATGCCACTAACCAACCCAAGAATGAATTCACTTAGACCCCCAACCTTCCTGGTCTTTTCCATCTCCAACGGGCTTCCTGGCTCCCTCTTAGAGAGCCACACCAAGGAACCACGACCGTCCTCAACTTGGAGTGAAGGCAAGCATATCAAAGAGAGCCAGGAAAACCTCTCACCTCACGTCCTACCACTCCAGGCTCACTGGCCTCCTTGTCATTCCTCAGGTTCTTTGCACTTGCTATTTCCTCTGCCTAAAACACTGTTCCCACAGATACCCACGTGATTCATTCCATCACTTCCGCTCAGGTTTCAGCTCAAATGTCTGCTCCTCAAAAAACCCTTCCATGATCATCCCATCTATAATACCCCTTGATATAGTCTCCTCCTCCTTACCCTGATTTAGTTTTCTTCATAATACTTATAACGACCTGAAAGTATTTATTTGCTTATTGTTGACCAATGCCTCCCGTTGAGATCATAAGCTCCATGAAGGTAGGGATGTTGTGTTTGTTCATTACTATTGCCTCACCACATGTTCACTTAGCACACGGCTGGTATTCAACAGTTTACTGAATAAATGCATGCAGCTCCTTTATAATATCAATCCAATAAATCTCCATATAAATGAATCACTATACAAAAGAAAATTGAATGAAGAATTTTGGTGCAACTTTGAGAGGCGATCTGAGAGAAGCAATATGGATGCTGAATTTTTAATTGCCACATCATTCAAATGGTTTGTAGGGACAACAGGCAGAACGTTAGAAAATGGTATTGTTCTGGAAAATCCTGAACCTACAGTCACTGAGACTATAAGCAGTTTTCAAAGAATTTTATTTCTCTAAACCATGCATAATACTTATCTCCTGCATACCCAAGACTATCTCAATAATATGAAAATGTTTCCAACTTTATCATAGGATTCAAATGAACAACAGCATCTCCCTCTTTGCTTTTAGGTCCCACCTATTCCCTGACGACTTCCAAATCCTGAATCCAAGATCCACATTTCCTAATGTCTCACTAGATAGACACAGAAAGAACACATAAATCTTAAATGCATTTTCTGCCAAACTGAATTCACCATCTTCTACCCAAATTAATTCCCTCTTCCTTTTTCCCTGGCCTGGAAAATCTGCTACTTGAGTCAGAAACCTAGAAGGCATTCTGATTCCTTTCCCTCACCCCTTCCACCCAGTCACTGACCACAGCCTCTGGACTCCGCCTTGTAAGTGCCTCGTCTCCACCCACCACAGGCCTCTACTTGGCTCAGGTCCTCCTCATCTCGCTCAGACTTCTCCAACAGCAACCTTACTGGCCTCCTGTACCCTAGCCTTGCCCCTATGCAATCCAGACTCCACTGTTGCTAGAGTTGTCATTCCAACATAAAAATGTGGCCATCTTTTCTCTCTTCTCCAAACTTTTCATTAGCTCCCAAGGAAGGACTATGAATTAAACACTGAAGCCCCTCTGCCAGAGCAAGGCCCTTCCTGGTCTGGCCCCTGCCCATCAATCTAGCCTCTTACTCTATCACTCCACCACCTCACGTCTCATCCATCAACCAGGTGAAAATACCTCAGCTCCTTGAGTCTAATTGCTATGCCACCACTGCACTCTGCATACACTTCCACTATAGTAATTACCACATTGTTGGATAATTATTGTTTGCATAGCTACCTCCCCACTAAATTATAACTATTGAAGGCCTCATCCTTGCACCCCACGACCTAGCGCAGTACCTGACTGGCTTTCAAATATTTGCTGAACAAGATTTCACTAGAGGTCAAACAGCGATTGGGTTTCCCCTGCTTCTCCACTGCACAAAGGCACAACATGGATCAAGAACACAAAGTTAAGTGAATGAGATCATCTATCCTACAGCGACCTCACTACTACAGTGCCAAAATGCTAATCTTAAAACTCCTTTTCAAGACGAGAAAATAATCACTTCTACAAACAAACAATTTACAAGATAAATTTTCCTTAGGTATATCCTTACCTGTAAAATGTTAGTAAAAAAGTCATGGTAGAACATGGGCCAATCTTGACGGCCAATATCAACAATAACTTTGCAGAGCTTGTTCCGGATAAAGTACGGTAAGGTTTTGTGGTGAGCCAAAAGGAGTTTGGGCAGGCAGCTACGGATTTCCATCTTATCCTGAGATGGGACCCCAAGCCACATTTTATTGATCAGATTCTAAAAAACAAATATACATCTTTAAGTTAACAATCCATACACAAAAATCACTGGTTTTCATCCAGTGGTTGGCTATATCACCTCAGTAAACAAGAAACCCTGCTTTTAAACAAAGGTTTAGGGCAATTTGGCAATAAGAGCAATAAAAATATTCAAATCCTTTGATACAAAAATCTCATTCTGGGCCAGCCCCGTGGCTTAGCGGTTAAGTGCGCGTGCTCCGCTGCTGGCGGCCTGGGTTCGGATCCCAGGCGCGCACCGACACACCGCTTCTCCGGCCATGCTGAGGCCGTGTCCCACATACAGCAACTAGAAGGATGTGCAGCTATGACATACAACTATCCACTGGGGCTTTGGGGGAAAAATAAATAAATAAATAAATACACAAACAAATAAATAGTAGAATGGCTTGGTGAACAGTGGTAAAACCACTCACAGGAATATAACAGAAAGGTAAATGGGGGAAAAGCAGAATACAAAAGGGCATAAGCAACATGATTATAATTAGGTTAAAAAAAAAAAAAGATGTGCATAGGAAGACAAAGATTGGAAGAGAGCTGACATAAATGAAAATTTTTGTGGCTGGGATGATGGTATTTGAGTATCATCCCTCCTCCCAAACTATTTTTCTTTAATCCTTTCTCTCTTAAATGATAACATGGAAGGAAAAGTTCACATGTTACCACAAACGACCTATCTACCTAACCCCATCTTACCTTTCTGGTGTCAAAGACGGAAAGGTGCCCCAGAACATCAGATATTTTGATAAAAGGCAGTATGTGGGCAGAAGTCCCTGAGCTGAGTAACCACCGCTTCCCAGCCATCCGTATATCAAAGCTAAAGTCTAGTGCCAATGACACGGCAATGTGACTACAAAATACTTTTCAAAACAGTATAAAATTATCTGACAACTTACCTCAAAAACCGTTAAACTGTACATCATTACATAGTCATTCCTAGTGCTGGAGAGAAAATACAGGCAAAATCTCCAGGCTCCTATTTGCTGGGCAAAGTTATTAAGAAGCTCCTCTGGAAAAGTTAAATAGCAACAAAAGAAGAATATGAAAATACATGAAATTAATACAAGGCAGAGCTGTCTTATTATTTTTTTAAACACGCCTCTCTCTATATAATGTAAATGATGTCAAAACCAACCATAAAATCCAGCTGATTCTTCAAGATAGAAAGGACAGGAGCCAGCCCTGTGGCTTAGCAGTTGAATGCATGGGCTCCGCTACCGGCGGCCTGGGTTCGGATCCCGGGCGCACACCGACGTACCGCTTGTCAAGCCATGCTAAGGCAGCATCCCACATACAGCAACTAGAAGGATGTGCAACTATGACAACTATGACATACAACTATCTACTGGGGCTTTGGGGGCAAAAAAAAAGGGGGAAGATTGGCAATAGATGTTAGCTCAGGGCCAGTCTTCCTCAGCAAAAAGAGAAGGATTGGCATGGATGTTAGCTCAGGGCTGGATCGTCCTCACAAAAAAAAAAAAAAAAAAAAAAAAAGATAGAAAGGACAGAGCATACAACATTTTTCTGACTCTGAGGTGACCATGAACACTGGCAGTGTATTCAGCCATCTAAAAACGAGTAAGCTTGTATGGACACTCTTTTAGGTAGAGAAGGTGAAGTTCTTACTTAACCTTACTTAACCTAATGTGTGGAGAGACAGTTATAAGAGTATCATCTCACCTTATAAATGATGGCTAATTGTTAATTTGTTTCCTCTGGGGTACCAGCTATACAGATCTTCTCACCACTCATTCACATTGTTAACACACACACAAAATGATGGCTAGAGAAGTAGGCAAAGAAAAGATTAGGACTAACCTTACAAATAGAGGATAGGAAAAACGCAAGAGAATTCAAGATGGCTAATTCTCTTCATTTGGGTTGGTTTTATTTTAAAATATCATCCAAAAAAGTCTGTAAATAAGAATAGCAATCACGGGAGTTGCCAAGAGCAACCCTGTCCACATCAAATCAGCTAGAAATGCTTTTCCTCCTCCTTAGGCGGCTGGTAGCATCAGCCAGAACCATAGAAAGCAAGCTCTCAGAGTCTGTCACCATGGTTCTGGACATGCTGTCCCTCGGTCACCCTGACCTGCTGCACTGGTTATGAAATATAACACAAAAAGGGTAAAAATACAAAGGCAACAACCCTGAGAGATTCTAGGAAGCCCTTGGAAAAGCAGGAAGCACAGCAGGCCATTCTAATCCTAAAGTCACTGCTCTGCTAGCGCCCTACAACTTAGGCTAAACGCACCAAGGCAGTTTCATTAAAAATTCCATAAAATGAAGCACGTGTCCTGTTCTTATAATTAAGTAAAAGTATCTATGAATCCCAGAGGTGAAGTCAAACAGGAGAGAATGAGCTCTGGCTGGAAATGACAAACTTTGGGGTCTGTTCTCGAGTTTGCCACTAACTCACTGAGTCTGATCCCAAGTGAACCATTTCTCCTCTCTGATGCTTCAGCTACCTCCACCGTTAAAATGACCAACTGTCTCCTGAGGTTCCCTAACAGCTTCATCTCTAGAGCACTAATAATATACCTTTGGTGGAGGGTGGGTGGAGCCACTATAATAAAAGGTCTCCCTCCTCTCTTGCCACCCAGCTAGGAAAGCCTTTAGTTTACCCTAAGACACCAAAAAAGAAGCAAGAAGTGGTTGCCGCCCACATACTGGAATAAACCTATTAAGTCTAGGTACAAAGAGAACTGAACTAAGACATACCCACTGTATAGAACCAAACCCCCGGATTCCCCTTCGCCTGCATTTAAATTAGACATTTGTACCATCTGGTTATTTAAAGCTATTCCAAAGTCAGATTAGAATACGAACATGCTCAGAAGGTTCCACTTTTAATTTATGAATGCTGAAGGTGAGCAATATTTCCTTTGCAAACACAAAATTAAGAGAAAAACCAAAAGCATCTCAATTATAAGCTACAAACAGGACTTAGAGAATCTAGTGTTGGAATATAGTAAATTGATATAAAGGAAAGGTCTTTCACCTCCTTTGGTAAGAATCACCAGTGATACTTTCACTATAAGTATAAGGTACTTTGGTAGCATAAAAGTGACAGGGGGATCACTCTGGGGGCAGGAATAGGGTCAGCCCAACTGAGTAATAAGAGAGAACCTAGGGAAGCAAGCAGAGCGGATCCTCTAAGCCAGCTGCCTGATCATCTACTGAGCTCAGCTTCTGTCAGCAACCCCTTGTTTATAAATGCTCTGGTCCTCTACAGCACACTCCCTCAGGAAAAAAAGGCATGTCCGGGGCAGGCCCAAAAGAGACCACCAAGTTTAAAATTAAAAGCAATAAGGGGCCGGCCCCGTGGCTTAGCGGTTAAGTGCGTGCGCTCCGCTGCTGGCGGCCCGGGTTCGGATCCAGGCATGCCCCGACACACCGCTTGTCTGGCCATGCTGAGGCCGCGTCCCACATACAGCAACTAGAAGGATGTGCAGCTATGACATACAACTACCTACTGGGGCTTTGGGGGAAAAAAATAAATAAATAAAATTTTAAAAAATAAATAAATAAATAAAAGCAATAAGAAGTTAGCATCTGCCAGAAGATGATGTGATGTTCAGAGGATGCACGGCAAAATGGGCTGTAGCCAAAGGTCTACCAGCCACCTGGAAATCCGAACCCCAATCAAGTTTTGGACCAAAGGTCATACAACTTAACTGGCCAACACTTAGAGGAGCCAAGTATGGCAGAGAAATGGGCCTCCAGAGTCCTGGAGACACCGAAAAAGACCTCCAAGGAGGTGAAAGCAACGAATGTAAGATCAGTACAGACATCCGAGGAAAAAGCCTTTAGGTTTGGATAGAGAAAAACATTTTTCATTTTCAAGTCCAGGGGACAAATGAGGAGTGAGAGGAAAAAAAGATCACTCTAGGACCACAGTGCAGCATATCCCCGAGACAGAGATCTGACCCCGGAATACACTTCCTAGTTTACAGTACGCTTTAATGAATATTGTCCGTATCAATGAATATAAAATTCAAAAAGAGGTTCTAGAAGGTGCTGAGGTTCCCAGAAGACCTGAAGTGATTATACTTATATCTCTCTGTTGTTTGAAGCCTTGATTCATCAAAACTTTTTTAAATTAATAGTCACAGACGTCTCACAAAGTTCAACACTGCTAAAATTAAGAACAAAGCAGAGGGAGGAGTTTTCCACACTTACCAAAGGAAAGAAAATTACCAAAGGATTACAGTGGGCTCCATGGACTACAGCCCTTGCAGCTAGATTTGCAGACCTCACCAGCAGCAACCAGCAGAACCAGGGCAAATGTGCAGGCTTGACCAGCCAAGGCTACCAACTCCTTCCTCTCCACTGGGGCCTTTTGTTATAGATGATGGATGACTCTTTACAACTTAACACTTCACTTACCTATCTCACGTTTTCTTTCATTGGTTGTACAGTCGTGGAAGAACTCTGTCATCAGACTTTCCAATGCCCTGAGGGAGGCTTCTTCAGATGCCTAACAAAAGAATTTGAAAAAAAATTCAATACCCTGTATCTCCAGTTCTACTGTTCCTCAGTTCCTTCCAGGTCACATTCAACAGCAATAGTAATTTACTTCTTCAAAGCATCTTGGTTCAACATTCTTCAGGAAAACTGAAGAGAATTTCCCAGCTTGCTCAAAACTCAAAGTTTCAGTGTACTGTATAAATTCATGCTACAGTGCAATGGATTTTCAATTACTTATGCTAAGGAAAAAGGAGCAAATAATTCAAAATTTAATTCTGGAAACATATTGAGAGCAAATTAACAGCCCCTGGCACCGAAAGAACAGGCAGAGTGAAGAGAATCAGGGAGAAAGAAAGTTAGGGCTCCCTAAACAGTGTGTGTCAACAATACATTTGCCCCATGTCTGAATAATTAGCCATATTTTGATTCAGAGCAATTGTAGTCAAAGCAATTATAGTCAAACTTGCTGTATGGATTCTTGGGGTATTCTGAAGGCGCTTCAGGAGACATTCTCTCAATCTCGCATGAGCAGCCAACCAAGATTAAGGTACAGCTAAGAGCCAAGCTAATCAGGGACTCAAAATTAGACAGCACCTCCTACCACAGACCCAGAGAGGAAGACTCTCAGCAGAAATGCTCAGGGAGAACAAGAGGAGAGGGGTCCAAGGCCCCCAATGCTCCTCCTCTCCCTCTTCCATTTGGAGCCCCAAACCCACTTCCTCTTCTCTCACTGAAGTAAGGGACGTCAGCTGTAGCAATGAGTTTGAGTAAACACTCCTTCACACAACCTGTCTGCAAAAGGTGAGCATTCCCAGACCATTTCTGAACCCTCACTGGCATTAATCTACCTAAAGATAATCAAGAGCAGTTGTTATTTCTTAATTATCTCTTAATTTCTTTCTTCCCAACCACCTTCCCCACTCCTCCATTTTCCAGATCCTCTCTAACGCCCCCAGAGTGCGAGCTGACTATAAAAACTGCATTTTAAAACAAGTCCACACTCAAACGTGTTATGTATCACACTGTAATATTACCAGAGGCTGCACTTGGTAATTAACTTTTGAGGAGACTGAGGAACTTGGGCCACCTCTGTGGATAAACCAGCATTTCTTAGGGCTAGTACTAATTAGAGGCTGAATCAGGCTTGCACCAGCCCATCTACCTCGAATAGCACGTGCGAGCACACGAGGGCCACATTCAAGCAGTGCCAGGCACAGCTGTCCCTCCCACGCTGCAGTCATGGTGTGATGGCTGTGCAATGACAACTGAACTCTGACACATTGTGTGATGAATTATTGTACAAGAGTTTTAGCACTTGTGAGTTTGAGGGACTTTCTTGTCTGAATTTTATATTTATGATAAAGATTAGCCCTCTACTCCTTTTTCAAACCAATATTATCAGTTCAACTGAAAAATATCCTTGAATTGCAAATTAAGCTGTTTTATTAAAAACGGAACAATTTTTTCAAATGCAGAAATAACTGGAATAAGGGACTAAAAGAAGACTGCAATCTTTAACCTGTTTCAAGTTTTTGTGTTAATCAAAACAGCCTCATTATTCTCAATGACAGAATTTCTAAGCAAATGCTGTAAATTAAAATTTCTAAAATGAATTTACATAAATAAAAGAATGCTTTGGTCTGTTTCATAAATCGACTTGGTGTACCATTTCATTTGAAAAAAGGATTTGCTGTTCAAAAAAAAAGATTTGTGGGAAGCTTTAAAAGAATCAAAGGGAAATCTCACACATTAAAGCAACTTACCGGCCACAAGTAAAAATAAACACAAATCAACAGATATTTGTTGAACTAAAGTCAGCTATTTAGTTAAGATAAATCAATAGTTCTTCTGGAGCCAAAATGAGTTCCTGAAAACGAAGGACACATCTTCAAGTCATACCTGCTCCACAGTTTTTTCTTGTAGTAATCACTTTAGAGCAGACCCTGGAAAAAACCTGAGCTCATCACATTCAGGCAATCAACCACTAAGGTTTATTTCCTATTGGTTCTTGAGGCAAAAGTTTGTGAACTTGACAATTATCAGCCATGTATTAAAGGCTGCTGGGGTAAGTTCCTGACAATCTCCCCAAAGAATCCAACTCAATCTCCATTCCTAGTCCCATCCACCCCACCCGCCCTGCTCCAACCCAAGAAGCTAACATTTCCGCAGAAAGTGGAAAGACACAAGTATCCACAAAAATCACAGGATGGATGATCTCACCAAGTGATGGTTACATGAAAGAGGAAACTCCAAAACCTAATCCGGTGGCATCACCAGGTGTTTCTCAACAATAACAAATAATGTGCTGTTCGCATTTTCAATCACTTCTATAACTGCAATACTAATATTTATCTCACAGGGTGTTATAAGGATTAAATGAAGTGATCCATGTAAAGCTGCTACATAAACTCTAAGGAATTATCTAATTCGTAGTTATGGCTGCTATCATTTTTAATTGGTCTTAGATACCAAATGAAAACAGACCAAGCGAAACAATACAAGTGGACAGGCCTAATTAGAAACTGGAGATTCATGCCCTCAGACCTAAGGGCTTCGTCCCAAACATATCTAGAGAGGCTTTTCCAACTGGATTTTAGAATGAAACTATTTAAGTTTAGAGGAGAGAGAAAGAAGGCTGAGAATCTGCCAAGGTCATACAATCAGAACAGAGATGGAAAGACATAAAGGATACGTTCAAGACCTGCAAATGGTTGACAGATACTGGAGAACTCCCACTCGGCAAGAAGGCCACTAGGACCTTTGCCAGCTATTTCAAGCAGGAGGTAAAGCCAGAATCCAGACTGCAGTGGGTTAAGGAATTAATGGCAAGTAAGGATGTGGTAATATGCTGCGCAGACTACACTTTCAAGTAATAAAGGGACAAAGAACATTAAACAAAAACCATGGTACGGCAGGGAGAGAAGGCTTCAGTTCCCAAAGGCTATTCAAGCACCGCACTGACTAATTTATGAAGAACACTCAGGATTCAGATACATCCAACTGCTTCCCATCTTGTGCTTGGTTGGGATTTAAGACCAGATCTTGAAGAACTAACAAAAGATAAGATTAGCTTAAAACCAAGTGAGAAACATTTACACAAAAAAAGTTCCAGTTGGACTGCAGACATACATAAAATGTGAGAGGTAAAACAATAAAGCTTCTATGAAATAATATAGAACACCTTCATGACCTTAGGGTAGGGAAAAATTTCTTGAACAGGACACATAAAAGGACTAAACACAAAGGAAAAATTGATAAATCGAAATGTGCATCAAATGGCACAAGGAAGAGAGTGTAAAAGAAAGCCACAAAATGGCAGAAGATATTTCCAATATAGATAACTAACAGAGAACTCATATTAGAGTATAAAATAACTTCTACAAATCAATAAGGAAAAGACAAACAACTCAGTTCTTTGACAGGCAAACAGCTAGTCATAAAAGAGGTTATTCAAAAAGCCTGTATGTAAAATAAGTGCTCAACCTCATTAGTGATCAGGGAAAAGCAAATTAAAAACAACAAGATGGTGCTACAAATCCACCAGAATGGCTAAAATTGAAAAGACAGTAACAAGTGTTGGCGGGATACTGAGCAACCAGAACATGCATATACTGCTGCTGATGGGAGTATATACTGATATAACCACTTTGGAAAACCACTAGGCAGCTGAACATATGCACTTTATGTCCCTGCAATTCTATTCCTCGATAATATATCCAACAGAAGTTTGTGTATGTATATCAAAAAAAATATTCACAGCACTATTATTCATAACATCCAAAAACTTCAAAAGAACCCAAATGTCCATTACCAGTGGAATGGAAAAATAAACTGTGGTTTATTCATCACAACAATATTCTAAGACAACAAGAACAAATGAATATTGCCACACGCAACATGGATGAATTTCAAACACAATGTTGAGTGAAAGAAGCCAAAACACATCCTTCGTTATTCATTTAGGTTAATCTTTAAAAACAAGCAAAACAAATCTGTGGTGTTATCATCAGAATAGCGGCTACCTTTGGGGAAGAGGGATTCTGGGATGCTGGTAATATTCTGTTTTCAATTTGTCTCTTTTTTTTTTTTTTTGAGGAAGATTGGCCCTGCAATAACATCTATTGCCAATCTTCCTCTTTTTTTTCCTTTTTCTCCCCAAAGCCCCAGTACATAGTAGTATATCATAGTTGTAGAGTTGTAGCTCTTCTATATGGGACGCCGCCTCAGCATGGCTTGAAGAGCGGTGAGTAGGTCCGTACCCAGGATCCAAACGGGAGACCCCAGGCCACCAAAGCGGAATGCGTGAACTTAACCACTATGGCACTGAGCCAGCCCCTCTATTTTCTTGATTTGGGTGTTAGTTACACAAGGATGGTCACTTTACATTATGACTTGTGCACTTTTCTGTAAGTATACATATTCAATTTTTAAAACAATGTTATATATATTTTTTGGGGGGGGGCGGGGGGGGTGAGGAAGATTGGCCTTGAGCTAACATCTGTGGCAATCTTCCTCTATTTTGGACACAGGACACCACGACAGCATGGCTTGACGAGCAATGTGTAGGTCCATGCCTGGGATCTGAACCCATGAAACCTGGGCCGCCAAAGCAGAGCACGCGAACTCAACCACTATGCCACCAGGCCGGCCCCAGTTATACTTATTTTTAACATTCAGGTTGGTATTTTCAGACTTTGAATTTAGAAATTATGTTTTTCCTTTCTCAGCACAACTATTAAGAGCAATGTGGGGACTCATGACTGGCCTGCAGGTGAAGTCTGAGCGTGAGACTCCTTGATTCCAGGGAACCATCAACCGTTTGTCTTCAGAGCTGCCAGGCAGCAACAGAAAGTATTGTTGCAGAAAGTAAGCAATCCCATATGCTTCCCCAAGAGTGACTCGGCTTACCTCATTAGCAAATTAAAATCCTTAGGCAAGATGAAGAATCAAACTGGGCTCAGAATATATACTCTTCGAGAGCTATGTATGTATCTAAAATAAGCCAAAGCGTTCTGTTCCAGAAAGAGTTAAAATCCACAAAGTGGAGGAGCTTTCAACCGTGCCTGCCTTGACTTGATCTGCTCCTTTGATTACACTGCTCATGGTTCAGCAGTCCAGAGACCTATATTACTGACTCCTTTATTAAGGAACTACTAAGTCAACCAACACTCATAATCACCTAATAAATTATGAGAAAAACTTGAAAGGGGAAGGGTCACATAATTTGAAATCTTCTTTGACTCTTCCCCGTATCCTCTACGCCCACAACGAAGTCATCAGGTCTGCTGATTCCTGCTTTACACGAGTTCTTAGATTTGTACCTTTTCCCTCACTACCACTTCTACCAGGGCCTAATCACCTCCTGCCTTGATTACCATAATTTCTTTTACCTGGCTGCCTTGATGTCAGTTTTCCCAATTCCAATCCAACTTGTACTTCACTACCACATAAATTCTCCTAAATATATAGACTTTCTGCCCCAATTATTCTAAATCTAGCTTAAAAGAGCCTTTAAATCTGGACTGACTGAGAAACCCAACTATTCATTCAACCAACAAATAAGCTCAATACTCACTAAGTAACTTATACTGCATTAAGCCCCTGAGCTACAAAGATGAGTCCTTGACTTCAAAGAATTGGAGGTGGCCTGCGGGAGAGCGTAGAACCTACGGATAAAAAAGTAGAACATGACGGTTTACATCCTATAGTAGTGACATATGTATAAACGGCTACAGGAGCCCAAAGAGAACTGTCTGAAGGAGACAGGGAAAGCTCCACAGAGGTGATAAGGTATTTTGGGTTTTGAAGAACACAGAGAAGTTTACTAGGAGGAAAGAAGGAAAGCATGCCTGATTCACCATTACCCACCACAGGAAGCCATCACTTCAGTCTGAACACTCGTGGCCTCAGAAGCAGATGTGTGTTCCCATCCTGCATTTGCTCCTCGGTCTGCAATTCATAGTTCAACCTTCATGAAATTTCTTACAAAGTTTATAGTACGGATTCCTTGTTTTCGTCTTTTATCTTTGTCTGTAATCAGTACCACAGAGTTCTGCCCATGGCACTGTTCTCTGGTCATTTCAGAATGACACAATTAAAGAGCACAGGCTCTGGTGTTGGGTTCCTTGGGTTCAAATCAGAATGCACCTCAACCCTGGCCTAGTTATTTAATCTGTCACTCTTTTTCCTCTTCACAACTGGGGATGATAAGAGAATCTAACACATGGGGTTGTTCTGAAGAGTAAAACAAATAATCTAGGTAAAGCACATAGTAAATACAATGCCAGGAATAAAGTAAGGCCTGAAAGTCATATCTGTAACTGTTCACATGTCATAGATACTAGGCCTCTCTCCCTAACCAGAACATAAACCATCTGGAAAGAGACTCTGCCTAGTACGTTCGTATTTTCTATCACATCCAGCATGGACTGGTGCTCAACTATTTTACAGACCAAATTCAGGAGAGTAAAAGGAACAAGTACACTGTTAATATCACTTTCAACTTCTCAGGAAAGCTGGTAATTCCTCCAAATTCAAGATACATATGACTCTGTTTAAATTCCCCCCTTAAGGGCTGATCATAATGACCTTTGCTCATAAGCACTCAAGGAATATGTTTTGAAAAACAGGAGACTGCTCTTAATTTATCTTAAAAAACACTGAGACTGAAGGTGGATAATATGGTGCTTTGTCCCTTACGACAAGGAACCTAGATGACAGTTTTCTCAAACCCTGATTAAATCTGTAATGTTTTCCCTGCCTCTAAAACACCCTCCTCGAAAGCATAACCTTTTACAAAATTGGTATCGGGGAAAAAATGACTCTTTTTTAAAGAAGCTTTTTGCCACCTTTTCCAGGAGCCACATTTTGTATATCCTACAAGGAGGTGAATCATATGGGCCTCCTATATTCAGGTTCATGGCCTCCTCCAGACCAAACCTAAAAAAACGAGGGCTAGCATCCCAGAGTCCCACTCAAATTTTCCTGTGGCATATCTAGAATAATTTTATTAGTCTATTTGCTTGTATATAAAGAAAGTTTCTGAGAAAAGAGATTCTAGACTAGCTGCTGACCAAGCTTAGAAAGTACACAAAACATACCTGGTGTGTTACAACAGATGCCATTAATAAAGAAATTCAATCTCATATAAACTTTCTCCAGAAGCTAACAGGATTATCATGGATGTCTCAACTCTCAAAAGAACACTCTCATTCTTCCCTACACTCTTCATCACTGCAAAGAAAACACACAAGGAAAAAAACCTCTTTGACCTTTAGGCCTGCATATAAGTATGAGACAAAACACTAAGCTTAACATAAGGCCTGATGAGAATCAATGTGACATCTCTCTACCCACTCCTGAAGTCAGCTCAAAACACTAGAAAGCAAGAAAGTACACCAGAGAAACACAGGCAGGAAAACGGTATTCAGAACAAGTCATCTTCCTACCTTTCCTGTCACTATTCTTTTGTGCCTCAACCTGCTGATGCTGTTCTTTTCAGAAAACAAACTAGGGCCAGTCCCAGTGGCCTAGTGGTTAAGTCAGACGTGCTCCACTTCGGCGGCCCAGGTTTGGTTCCCAGGCACAGACCTATACCACTCATCTATCAGTGGCCACACTGCGACAGCGGCTCACATACAAAATAGAGGAAGACTGGCAACAGATGTTAGCTCAAGGCAAATCTTGCTCAGCAAAACAAACTAAACACATCATGATGAAACAGAAATCTCACTTTATTTCTCTAAAAGCAAACTGGGGAAACCAGTTGAACCTCTGAAGTCTAGCACTCAGAGGTGAAGGTGCTGAACCCCTGGGGTGCTGAATGCCCTGCTCAAAGGCACAGCTAGTGAGTGGCAAGCCAGGTCTCCTGGCTCTCAGTCCCATCCTCACCCACATCGAGGTGGTTTCCCTTCACCTGTTTGTGAAAGAGAGGTAGAGGCCAGGCTAAAGGGAGGAGACTCTAGGGGTAGAGATATACATTCAAGTAATTAACTCAGAAAATTATGTACAAAAGTTGCAGGAAAAAAAAATGTCTCCTACTGAAGGAAAGAAACAAAAGAGCCACACCGTGTTCTGGGAAAGCAAGGCCAGGCAGATGCACTTCCCACAAATCTATGAACACCTGTCTGGAACTAACTAAAGTCTGCATTTGCCTCAGAAGGGCTCCTTGTTGTCTTACCTTTGTACACTATGATCACGCAGATACTTAGTATTTGATTAAAACATATGCTGTGGCTGCATCTGAACATAATTCTAGTCATTAAAAGGTACTTTTCTGCTATAGTCTAAAACTACCATAAACTTGACCAATGGCAAGACAGTCTCCCCAGTGTTTCTTGGGTTTGCACCAAGTGCCCAGATTCTCTGTCTCTCTCATGAACAAAAGGGATCTGTGTACTGCTGAGGACCATGAGTTAGGAGCAGGATGACTGCCAGGCGTCCGGGCCAGAAAGCCCAACTAGTCCCACTGTGGTAGTGATAAGGTCAAGGTGGCATATTCTGTCCCCAAGGGGCCCAATTAGAGGAAACATCTTGTACACAGAGGACAGTATGTTTTATGCTGGGAAAACCTATCCCTGCACTACTAGACAATACATAAAAACAAGAGGCAACAATTAGCCACCAGTGAACAGGTGTACTGGTTTCAAAAATTTACAACAAATCTAAAGAAGACTAAAGAGTCATGACAAGTAAATGCTACACCTGATTCTAGACCAGATCCTGAACTGGAGGGAAAAAGTGCTATAAAGGGCATAATTGGGCCAACTGACAAAAATGGAATATAGATGGTAGATCAGATAAAAGTACTGAATCAATGTTAAATTAACTGAAGTTGCTAACCGCACTGCAGTTATGTAAGAGAATACCCCTATTAGGAAATACACTATAGGGGTAATGGGCCATGATGTAGGCAACTTACTCTCAAACAGTTCAGAAAAAAAATACTGTGTGTATATATATATACGCATATATATACAGAGACAGAGAAAATGCAAATAATAAAGCAAGCAGGGCAAATATTAACAACAGGTGAGTTCGGGTAAAGGCTATAAGAGTGTTCTTTGTACTACTCATTCCTTGCAATCTGTCAGTTTGAAATTATTTCCAAATAAAAAGTTTTTTTAAAATCTCATCTGTTGGGTTGGTCCCCTCCACGCTGCTGCTCACTGCTCCAAGCTAGCCGGGCACAGAGGGAAGCGAAAGTGAGAAAACGGTACAACAGGAAGGAGGAGAGCACCTTATTCTCTCAGATGCGAGGTTCACCATTACACATTGTTTCTGAAAAAAGATATTACATAACCTAAACATTAAACCTGTGCATCTGCTGGTTGGGCAACCACCATACCCCCCAAGGAACTAAAATACAGATATTTTATATACTTATTTATATTCCAGTCATAAGGCTTTAATTAGACAGCCAAAAAAGCAAATGATAAAAATAGTTATTCTGCAAGAAACTGCCTAAAATAAATGAGTAATATATCGCCAAGAATAGGCTCCCTCTTCACAATCCCATCTGCTTCTCTTTCCCAGGTACACATCCCAGGAGGATGAATGTTTGCACCTGCATGCCTAGTCAATGAAACTCAAAAGATACTTACTGAGCACATTAACTCAAGTCATGCTACCAAGAAATCCTAAAAAAGGATCACGGAATCTTAAGAGAAAAATAAACAAACCCCAGAGAACAGCAAGTCCAACCTCATTTTACAGATGAGGAAAATAAAGCTCAGAGAGAGAATTTTGCCCAAAGTCAACCAGTTATTGGTCAAGTCTAGTCATGGAGGAGTGCCACCAGAGCCCTTTCCCACTGACAGCTCCTCTACCCCTTAAAGAAGTACTGAGGAGTTCTGCTTCGAGCGCTGTAAGGATGATGAATGAGCTGGCATACCCTGCATCGCAGGAAATCAGGTAATGAATGAGTGTGATAAAAGCACGCTGCAAATCTGAAATCACAATTAACACTACAGCTCATATGTAAGTAATTTCATTTCAGCTGCTGTTACCACTTGCACTGTTTAAGAGCAAGTCTCTTGTAAAACCCATACTACCTTCATCCTGAATTATTCCCAGACAGAATTGGCATTTCAAATAACAGTTAAAATAACATTTGTTTGAAATTTTGGCAAAAATCTCCAGACTGTACTACAAACTGTTGGGATTTGGGAGTATAACCAGTTCCTTTCTCTCCTCCAGGTTCTAGAGAGTTGCTATATAGTCTCAAGAAACCAAGTGCAGATCAAAGTCCAATGTCCTTTTCACGACTGGCAAAGCTGCAATGCCACCTCCTTCCCATTCTGAATTGACCTCGCCCACTCAGGCCCAGCTACAACACGAAGGCAGGACACAGAGGAAGACAAGCTTCTCTTGAGGGTAAGCAGGTGAGAGAGTAAAGCACCAAGACAGGCAGTGTTCTGATGCAGTGACCTCGCACCTGGCAGATGTGGACCAATGGTGTTAGGCTCTCCCCAGTGAACCATCATAAATAAATCAGGAGATAAATCACTCCTGTGGGAAGGAACAAATGAGAGGACAGATACAGAGCCCAGAAGAATGTGCTCCAATACAGCCCCCACCTGGGGTACAGATGACAACCTCCTGAACATGCGCCAAGGTAGGAATAAGGGAACACAGAAAGGGTGCCCTCTACACGAGCAATGAGAGAACAAACGGGCTTCATGGGAACCCGTGCTAACACTGAGAAGTACTCGGTCACAGCATGGCAGGCAGAGAAAATACCAGGTTAGAGCCAGTCCCAGCTCCAGAGCACAGCCTGTGTAACTCCGGCCAAATCCTGCAAGCTCTTGGAGCATCCTTAGTATTAAATGCAATCAGGTGTGTATACTGCGCGTTGATTATAAAGCACTATGCAAATATTTGCTAATATAGTCACCCCTCCCTCACTATAAGTTTCTCTTGCCCAAACTCCATGTTTGGATTTGCTTTTATAAAGGCAAAGTCCCCTAAGTTATCACCAGCTTGTCCCTCTCAAGACACCCAGTGCCACGTAATACTTTAATTCTTAATCCATGATCAGTCACATTACTAGAAGGCTCTCCAAGTATCATTACCAATTGCCAAAGGGTGCTTACGAATCCCACACAACATACACAACGACGCCCATGAAATCAGCTGCTGGGGGACCTCTGACAGTGCCACATTATGCAGGGAGTGTGATGGTGCTGCACAAGCAGAGATCTGTGTTCAGTAGGAAGTGACTCTTCCTGGCTGGGAGGTTCGGACTGCTCCTCCCATCATCATAGACGACTACTAGCCACACAAGGAATAGACAGTGCATGCTCTCGTGAGAGCATCTCTCCCCAGCCAGGGACTCCCCTGTGTTCCGGGGTCTGCACAGCACTACTAGTCGATGCAGTTTTGTTAAGTTTTACTTTCAGTAGTATGTTTGGTAATCAAAACTGTGATTTTAAAAAGCTATAACTTTTACAATATAGAAAACTATACTGTAATAGTGGAATAATACATGATTCCTTCCTCCACCCCACTGGAGATTCACTGGGTTAGCGGCAGAATGGCAATAGGCGGGCCGGCCCTGTGGCTTGGTGGTTAAGTGCGCGCGCTGCGATGCTGGCGGCCCAGGTTCGGATCCCGGGTGCGCATCGAGGCACCACCTCTCTGTCCATCCTGGGGCCGAGTCCCACATACAGCGACTAGAAGGGTGTGCAGCTGTGACATACAACTATCTACTGGGGCTTTGGGGGCAATAAATAAAATCTTTAAAAAAAAAAAAGAATGGCAACAGGTTGTTTTTTTTTTTTTTTGGCAGATGGGGGGTACACAGGAGAAAGGAAATGGGTACTTAGCTCCTGTCCAACTACCCAACCCTGCCAGGAACCTTGGCCTTGCTCACATCCCTGGATAATGAAGGGATGACTCTACATGCAGTTTTCCATCAGCCTCCAATGCACACACAACAAGCACGATTAGCTTGAGAGGGGAGCATGTATCACCCTTCCCGCAGTTCTCAACCGACCTGCTAGAACACGGGGAAAAGGAGTAGCAGGGAAGTAAAGATAAAGTGCTGCTTTTGATTCAGTCCTACCCCAGCTGCTCTGCTCCTTCAGTATGGGCAACAGTGCAAAGCCAAGGACTAGAAATTCCACACCATTCCACCTGTGCCCTTCCACTGTACAGGTGGCCAGGTACTCCCTACCCTGGGCATGCCATAAAATGAATCGTTTGTTCAGTGTAACTGTGAAGGGTGTGGGCTCTGTAGTCAGCCCCAGATCTGCATCCTGATTTCTAACTTTACCACTTACTTTATGCATGACCTTGAGCAAATGACTTAAGCTCTCTGAGCCTCAGGTTCTTCACTTGCAAAATGGACTTACCACAATACTCCTCGCCAGATAGCTGTGAGAAGTAAATGACATAATGTATCTAAATCCCTTGGCATCCTTAACCAGAAATGAGCAACATTATTTCACTGTATATTTCACTGGTGAGTCAATAAGCTTTAAAACAAGGAAGAAACCGAATAAAACAAAAATCCCAGATAACAAGACAACTAAACACTCAAAAAAATCCCAAGAATGCCAACTGTCTTCACTTTCATTTTTATACAGATCACTTACCAGTGCTGCAAACAAAGAATAAAAGATGCACCACACATCCTCCAGGCTTCTATTTGTGTTTGAGACAACGTGGGTTTGGGATTAGATCCATGATTCTCGCAGCAAAAGCTGTGGGAGTTTCTTTTGTTTTTTTAAGAAAGAAATATTGCATAGAATCTCAATATAAAAAATAGACTCAGTCAGTCAGAGACTCTGCTTCATTAATGGGAGTAGGGGAGGGGAACTCAAACGCTTATATACTCCCAAATCCAGCACTTGATACACCTGCAAGAAACCCTATGGGCCTACAGGGCACAGAAAATCCCACACGCTAAAAACACCTCTGCATTAAAGCACTTCCAGCTTTATGATTCAGGTTTTATCAAGTCTAGAAAGTTTCCTTCAAGTAATAAATGATTGCTAAAAAACTGGTTTGTAAATTCTCTCTCAAGTATCTTTCGACTGCAAACCCCTCGCCATCATCCAGTGTCTTTGCCACCTGACCAGTGGGGGTGATCAAATCACTGCCATCACCTGGCCCTAACCTGCCCCTTGAGCTTCACTTAAGCTTCACCTCACACCCCCTTATCCAGACTCCTCACCCATCCTGCGCCTCAGCCAGACCCAACTTCTCACTTTCCCTCTGTTATACACAGTTTCATGTCTTCACTCATGCCATTCTCCTCTACCTAGAATGCTCTTCTCTACCTAGAAAACTCCAACCTATCCCTTAAGTCTCCTGGAAAATGTCACCACCTCTGCGAAGCCTACTGTAGTTCCCCTTAGCAAGGCCGGTCATTCTTTCAGGGCTTCCTAACATTACACTGAATACAGTGAACTGAAATTATCTCTTTCACTCTCATTCAACGCTGCCAAGTGCATAAACTAGTACCACCCTCAATGGAAGACGATTTAGCAATATTTATAAAATTTGAAATGCATAGAACTTCACCCAGCAAGTATACTTTTAGAGATTTCTTCCTCCAAAAGTTTATGCGTAAAAGGATCTTCATGTCATCACTCTTTGTAAAACAAAACATAGGGAACCTAAATTTCCATCGAAACAAGATTGGTTAAATAAAGTACACCCATACCATAGAATATTATGCAACTGTGAAAAACAGTGAGAAAGCTCTATACATATGTGTATATGGAACTATGTCCAATATACATTAAATTTTTTTAAAAGGCACAAAACAGTGTAACAGTGTGTATGCTACCCATGAGTGGAGGCAGAGTGGGGAATATGAAAAAATATGTATACACATACATGCATATACACACTTTTTTTTTTAACTGGTAATGGTGGTTGCCTCTAGAGAAGGGAATGGGGTTCTGGGGACAGGAGAAAGGAAAGAGGCTTACTTTTCTCTGTACACTCTCTTGTTATCATTTAAATTTTGTACAATGTTCATTTGTTTAAAAAAACAAGACAAAACAGAGAGAACCACTAGCGAAAAAAGAAATTACCTACTAATGCACAGGCCTCTCCAGTAGCCTGGGAGTACAGAGGCAGAGACTACTTCCTATTCATCTCTACGCTCCCAGGGTCTAGCACACAGTAGGCACTTAATAAATGTTTGTTGTAGAAATTATTTTAACTCTGTGTCTTATATTAGAGGCTGTAAACTAGTTACTCAATGGTGATAACTTAAAAAGCTAACATTTACTTAGTACATACCAGGCACTGTCCTAAGGACTTGACATCATAACTTCTTTAATCATCATAACAATCCCATTGCATAGATGAGGAAATTGAGGCCCAGAGAGATTAAGTAACTTGTCCCAGATCACAACACTCGGGTAAGTGGCAGAGCCAGGATTCAAATCCAAGCCCCAAAGCCATGCTCTTAATCATGGGCTTACAGTGTTCTTTAGACACCTAGGAAAGTAAAATCACTCAACACTGAAGTGTACACCTTCTAAATACTTGCTGCAAAAATCTCCTGTCCTTAACTGCTTAATCATAAACAGTGTTGAAATAAATGAGTTAGACCACCGCCTACTTGGGGACTGAAGTATCCCTGATCCAAGCTCTGATTTTGGCTTCGTGGATTCACATCCACCCCACTCCACCGCACCGCAAGAGGATCAGGCTCTGGAGAAACAATTAACAGATCAATCAAAACAAGACACTGAGTTGTCCACTTATGAATTTACCATGGAAGCCATATTTGATTCAATAAATAAAATCCTCTATCTACAACAAGCATTCCATCTCTGTGGGTGCCTGATCAAACTCTGAAGGCCTCACTTCATTTTGGAATAATGGGAATTATTAATTCCCATTATAATAATGAGAATTCCCATTTGGAATTCTACCTGAAAAATGAAAACCACTCACCTAGAAACACAACACTTTCCCACCAGCCAGGACTCAGTGAAGATGTCAAACCCTGAGAAACAGCTGCCCCGGAACCCTCTCTGCTTATCCTTGTCGTCCTCAACACCACTCAACCAAAAATTCACACGTTTCCTGAGATCTTATGTATTAGATACGGTCACAAACTTGTTCATTAGTTTTTAAGCTGGCTATCTTGTTGTTGTTGCTATTTTTTGATGACACAGAGGGAAGCACCTTACCTAAAAGTTCTCCAAATCACACTGCTGTAAAGGTTAACTTCTAGAAATTTCCTGTATATTCCCAACCATGGACTGTGCTGTCATTTAATTTGCTTTCACTCTGCAAGAACCATACTTTTCCTATCTTTGTCTCTACTTTAGCTTCCCTCCTACCCCAAGGCCTGTAGCCCTCTGTCCACTGACAACAACTGTAAACCAGGAATGGCGAGTCTTGACCAACTAAATATGCTGAATTCAAGACTGCTGCCATAGTCAATTTTCAAACTATAGTATGCAGATTCAATTCAAACTTTACTTAATCTAACCCATCTTTTTTTTCTGCTTTAAAATATGAGAGGCCATATATTGTATGATTCCATTTATATGAAATACCCAGAATAAGTATATCCATAGAGACGAAAAGCAATTTGTGGTTTCCAGGAGCTAAGGGGAGAGGGAAATGGGTAGTGACTGCCAATGGGTACAGGGTTTCCTTTGGGGTGATGAAAAGCTCTGGAACTAGAGAGTGGTGATAGCTGCACAACATGGTGAATGTACTTTAATGTGACTTAAGTGTATGCCTTAAAATGGTAAATTTTATATTATGTGTGTTTTACTGCAATAAAAAAAAGTAACCAACTTAAGACCGTGAAAAAAAATATGTTAAAGCACCATTTTTAATAAATTAAAGTATAAAGGATGCTTAGGTAAGTAAAGTAAGCATAAGGGATCTGTCTCCTATAAACAGACAAAAATAAAATCTAACTTGGTGATAACTTTTCCTACCAAAAAAAAAGATATTGAGTAACAATGAAAAGCCTTTTTTTTTTAATTGTTTATTGCAGTAACATTGGTTTATAACATCGTAAAAATTTCAGGTGTACATCATTGTACTTCTATTTCTGCATAGATTACATCATGTTCACCACCAAAATACTAATTACAACCCATCACCACACATATGTGCTGAATTATCCCTTTCACCCTCCTCCCTCGCCATTTTTTAACCTGTTAAATTTGCTACAATTTTCTTACAATCCTGATGACTATATTTATCTACAGTTGGAAGGAAGAATAAACTGGTAAAACTTTTCTGGAAAATAGCTGATGATGCTCCTTAAAAATGTTCATACTGAATCTGAAACTATTCTAAAATAAAAGGTTTATAAAAAAAAAAGAAAAAAATCTTCATACCCTTGGGCCCTTCTGGGAATCTAGCCTAAGGCAATTTTCCAAAATAGAGAAAAAGCTTTTTGCAAAAACATTAATCACATATTATTTACAATGGCCAAAAAATGGAACAATCTTACTACCCAAGAATCCATGCAATGCAGTATTATACAGCCATTGTAAATATTTATGAAGTATTTAATGATTTGGAAAACCATTTACATAACGTTGAGTGGAAAAGGCAGAAGAAGAAAGTGCATTTATAGTGTGATCTCTATCGTATTTCAAAAGTAAATAAAGACTAGAAGGAAACAAATCAAAATGTTATTACAGGCTGAATCAGATGGTGGTAATTTCTTGTCTTTTTTATACTTCCCAATATTCTACGGAGTTCAAAATACTTTTTACAATCAGGAAAATAATAACTAAGCAAAATCAAGAGGTGGCAGAGAAGACTTTATGACAGCATCAGTTATCTACTGTAATTGCCAAACAGTACTAGAACAAAGAAGGTGCAGAAATTGAGCTAAATTACTGGCTACAAAGCTTGGAAGGCTTGGCTACTGTAGTTTGGAGGGGCGGGGGGGGTTGTTTGTTTAAGAAATCCCTATGGGAGAAGAGTATACAGGAACTCTCTGTACTATCTCTGCAACTCCTCTGCAAGTCTAAAATTATCTCAAAATAAGACGTTTAAATTAAACAAATAAATCCTTGATAGATCACTTATCTTTCTCTAAAAACAGAATGCAGAAGGTAGATGAATAATTTCCTAGGCAATAATAAAGTACATGGCTCCTTTCCTCATGAATTAAATAAGTCTTTCCTGGAGCAGCTGCCTGCACAGAAACCACCTGTGCTGCCTGATGAAAGCCTCGTTCTTCAACATTTCAAAGCTTTCATCTTCACGAGCTGACCTAAACACACCGAGCTTTCTCACTCTTCCACGTACACCTGTAGCTCCTGCTTCCCCACCATGACTCATGCCTCAAATTCTTTGCCTAGTGACTTCCTACCTCTGCTCTGAAACCCAGCGCAGCTGTCACCTCCTTTGGGAAGCCTTCTCTGATAAAACCCTCCCATCCCCAATTTGGCCGCGCTTTTTTTTTTTTAAGTACAGTTGTACCTCGTACAAGGTTCTATATCCCCCAGCACTGCAATCACTTGCTGACATGCACATCTGCCCATCCAGGCTTATAAACTTCTGGAACTTCTGTTCGCCCTTTTCCTTGCTTACATTCAATAGCTGTAGACCAGACGGATTTCCAATTATTTTACAACTCAGTTGAAAGCAAGCCCCCAATTTCACCAACAATGCTTCCTCCAGCTCCTGACTTTCCATTTCAGTAAAGAATTAGAAATTATACACATTCCAGTGCACAGACTCACACCACAAGTGTCTTCTCAACTTTCCCTAAACGATCAGCAGTGTTTGCAATGGCCACCACTCGCCCAGTATTAGGAATTGCTTTCTTTCTACACCTCGAGTATGGTGGATCCAAGGCACCAAATTTTAACATTCTACTCTTTATCTATAACTTCTATTTGCTAACTAGGAATTTTAACTTCCTCATTATCTTTTCACTTGTATCACCAGTTCTCTTAGTTGAATTTCTTTGGGAGATTATGTTCCATAAAGTAATGAAGACTTTTATAACACCCAAGTCATAAACCTGAAGAGTAAAGAACCCCAGGGTGCGCTGAGCTAGGAGGTCAGCTGGGCCCACTCACTAGCCGGCTGAGTGACTTGCTCCTGACACCTGAAGGCACTGCAAGTCATACCTTTTTAAAATAGCCCATGATTTATCAAAGGCTTGGAAGGTTCAAAAACACAAGTGTTAAACATCAAGACTCTACCGAGTATGCCAATAAAAACTGTCAACTCTATGGGGCTGGCGTGGTGGCGCAGTCGTTAAGCTCGTGCGCTCCAACTCAGCGGCCTGGGGTTCGCAGGTTCGGATCCCAGGTGCCGACCTACAAGCCATGTTGTGGCGGCATCCCATATACAAAGTGGAGGAAGACTGGCATAGACGTTAGCTCAGCACCAATCTTCCTCACCAAAAAAACCCCTCAACTCAAAGCTGTCTTTCATTTTCAATCTGTTCACTACTAAGGTGTAAAGGGGGAGTCTTTTTCTCAAAATGTTTTCATATATTTCTTTGAGGTCTTTTCAAAAGCCTTCAAGTTTTTTCTCTTTGTAAGAAGTCTCAGCAGGATGTGATTTTTCAGCACTTCTCAGTAAAGTACGTCTGTCCTCAGAGCTCTGGAGACATGGACCAGTCTCCCCCACAGTAAAATGAGATGAAGGCCACATGGTGCTCCTTCAAGATAAGGTATGTGCCTGGATCTTTAATTTGCTTGTGAAGATTGGAGAGGGAAGGAAGACAGGAGAGGAGGAAAGGGAGGAAGAAAGAATACAGACTGATTTTCAAACAATAAATGTTGAAGACACAAACCTAAGATTTTCAAGAAATTTCAGGTGTACAGAGAGCTGCTATGACCTACAGCCCCAGGAGAGATGACTTCCTTTAACTAGGTGTAGACTCTCTGCCATTAGGAGAATTTCAGTAGAAAACTAGAGAAACCCTAAGCATGACTGGTAAACTCTCCTATGAAGCTACTTCGTATATCTTGAACATTCTTAATTCATAGTCTGTTCATAAACCCAATTAACAGAACCAGCAACAAATGATTACCAGAAACATCACTTCACCAAGGTGAGCTCCAAAACTTTCTGGCAATGGAATTGCTTTCCTACACTTAAACCTGTTTTTACTTTATGACAAATAAACATGAAGCCAAGTGGGGAGGAATATACATCTTAACTACATGGATCACAGATGAAAGGTAAATGTACAATGGTTTAGAAAACTATCAGATTATATAGTCCCATCACTAAGACAATCATTTCATTCAAGTCCACAATATTAGTACACATGAAACGTTAGTGTTCTTATTCTGACTAAATCAGTGGCATGAGATTCATCAACCAAATGTGCAAGGTATTCCAAACCTGACTAATTTTATCAACCTTCTAAAATTATTCAGCCAAATTACTTTTTTTTTTTTAATTGCCGGCTGACTCAACAAAAATTGTACAAAGATCTGGGGCCAGCCTGGTGGCGTAGAGGTTAAGTTCAGGCGCTCCGCTTCGGCAGCCCAGGGTTCACCATTTCGGATCCTAGGCACGGACCTATGTACTACTGCTCATCAGGCCATGGTGACGCGGCATCCCACATAGAGCAACTAGAAGGATGTACACTATGGCATACAACTATCTACTGGGGCTTTGGGGAGAAAAAAGGAAAAAAGGAGGAAGATTGGCAACAGATGTTAGCTCAGGGCCAATCTTCCTCAAAAACAAAACAAAATACAAAGATCAGGAATGGTCAGCTGACATAGGAAAAAATACATACGGCAATAAAATATCAAAACATGTTCCACTTCACTCATAACTAGAGGACTACACGGGTAATTCCTGAGGTGCCATTTTCACCCTTCACATTAAAAAGTTTACATGGTGTTAGCCAGAAGGTGGGGAAACAGAACTATCCCATTAGTGAGAGGATAAACTGGTACAATCTTTTTGTAGGAATACCACTATCTACCAGAATTTTTAAATGTGTTCTTTGCCCCACAATTCCACTTCTAAAAATTTATCCTACAATCTCACAAAGTGGGCAAAGATAGATTCAATGTGTTTATTGCAGTACTGATGGTATTAGTTGCACACACTGGAAAATAACCAACATCAGGGAACTAGGTAAACACATTCAGGCAGGCATACCATGTTCCGGGGCAAAATGATAGAAGAACGATCCCCACTAAAAGATATCCTAATTGAGTTACTGAACGTCAGCAACATAGATTTCTTCCAGCAACTATGCAAAAAGGCAAGTTATCCTCATCTGAGGTAAAGGGAGAGCATTATATGAATTAGGCTAACCTGGCTTTTCCACACAACATCATTCAATAGCAGAAAACAATGGAGAAATAGCTACAGAATTCCCAGGAAAACAATGTATAATCCATGAGTATTATACTCCACCAGGTTACCATTTATGGACAAGGACAGCAGACAGACATTTTCAAATGTGAAATAATTCAGGAAATATAGCAACCATGGACTCCTTTGAAAGAAAACTATCAGCTAAGCAATGTTAAATGGATTAAAAGGTCAAGAAAATACTCAATCCCAGATGGTGGAACAGCATCTATAAGATCTGATGGAAAGAGCGCAACCCAAGAATCTTATACCTAGCCAAGATGTCCTTCACATATAAAAGCAAGTAGATTTTTTGTGTGTGTGTGAGGAAGATTAGCCCTAAGCTAACATCTGTTGCCAATCTTCCTCTTTTTGCTGAAGAAGATTGGCCCTGGGCTAACATCCATGCCCATCTTCCTCTCGATGAACCCCAGGCCACTGCAGCAGAGCACGTGAATTTAACCTCTATACCACCCGGCCAGCCCTAGACATTCTTAACTCAACAAATAAGGCACGATTTTTAAAAATGACAATAAAACCAAGCTAAGAGGGAGATGAATCAAAGAATTCAGATATGGAAAGACCATAGTTAAAAGAACCAGTGAGAAACACTGAATCCTTTAAAATATAAAACTAAGACTAAATAATAAGGGAATTATGGTTATAGAACAGCTTATAAATGCTCTAAAGACACTGACAAAGTAAAATAACAATCAAGAGTGAGAAGGGGTAAGTGGAAGGAGTGCAAATTTTCTTATTTTTCCTATTATGAAGTTCACTGATTCTGCCTAGAACCAAAACACGGAATATATTTATTAAAAAATGATGCCAACTTCTTAACGTTTTTCATAATCTTTTTCCTTAACCTACAGGGACTTATCAAGAGCTAATAATTATTGAAGCAAAGATTTATCTGAAATTTCACAATTCCCTTTCCAGTTTCTTTTTCTGCTATTAAATTCAAGCAAGATGGACAGACCTCAAAGGCAATATGCTCACTGAAAAAAGTCAATCTCAAAAGCTTACACATTGCAAATTACATTCACATACCAATCTCAAAGTGACAAAACTAGGGGCCGGCCCAGTGGTGTAGCACTTAAGTTTGCGCACTCAGCTTCGGCAGCCCCAGGTTCGCGGGTTCAGATCCTGGGCACAGACCTACACACCGCTCACCAAGCCATGCTGTGGCAGCATCCTATATACAAAGTAGAAGAAGACTGGCACAAATATAAGCTCAGTGACCACCTGCCTCAAGCAAAAAGAGGAAGATTGGCAATAGATGTTAGCTCAGGGCCTCCTCACCAAAAAAGAAAAAAAAAGCTAAAAAAAAATGACCAAACTATAATTAAGAAAATGTGGTGTATATATACAACGGAATACTACTCAGCCATAAAAAAAGACAAAATCGTCCCATTTGCAACAACATGGATGGGCCTGGAGCATATTATGTTAAGTGAAATAAGCCAGAAAGAGAAAGACAAACACTGTATGATCTCACTCATATGTGGAATATAAACCAACACATGGACAGAGAAAACTGGACTGTGGTTACCAGGGGCAGTGGGGGTGGGGGGTGGGCACAAGGGGTGAAGGGAGTCATATATATGGTGATGGACAAACAAAAATGTACAACCCAAAATTTCACAATGTTAGAAAACATTAAAACATCAATAAAAATAAATAAATAATAAATAAATAAATAAATAAATAAATAAATAAATAAATAAATAAATAAATAGAAAAAAAAAAATGACCAAACTATAGAGATGGAGAATGGATTACTGGTTGCTAGGAGACAGGGAGGGGGCTACAAATACAAAAAGCATGAGGCATGAGGGAGTCTTTTCGCAGTGATGGGACAGCTCTATACCTTGATTGTGGTAGTCATTACATGAATCAATACACAGAATAAATTGCATAGAGCTATACACACACAAATGAACGCAGGTCAAAAAATGGTAAAAACTTGGGGCCAGCCCAGTGGTGCAGCAGTTAAGCACACGTGCTTCTGCTGCAGTGGCCCAGGGTTCACAGGTTCCGATCCCGGGCACCCACTGACTCACCGCTTGTCAAGCCATGCTGTGGCGGCATCCCATATAAAGCAGAGGAAGATGGGCACAGATGTTAGCCCAGGGCCAATCCTCCTCAGCAAAAAGGAGGATTGGCAACGGATGTTAGCTCAGGGCTAATCTCCCTCACAAAAAAAAAAAAAAAATGGTGAAAGTTGAATAAGGTCTGTAGTCTAGTCAATAATTGACATGTACCGATGTCAATTTCTGGTTTTGATATTGCACACGGCTACATAAGATGTCACCACTGGGAGAATCTGGGTGAAGGATACATGGGACTCTTTGTACTTGTTTTGCAACTTTCTGTTAGTATATAGTTATTTCAAAAAGTACAGTTTTTTTAAAAATTTACTATACTGCAAGTATAGTAAATTGATTTTTCTTTTATTTTAAAACTAGCATGATCCAAAAAATCAGCATAATCATTTTTAATAAAAGTACTTATTTTAGGTATCCATCCCCCTTATCCAGATAGATAGAGAGATAGATACAAAGATATATGAAATGTTTATATAATGTTAATCATAGTTTAGGGTAGCAGAATTAAAGGTGACTTATTTTTTTTGCCATGTTCTTTCTACCTTTTGATACTGCTTCATTTTTTGTGTGTGTGAGGAAGATTGGCCCTGAGCTAACATCCACTGCCAATCTTCTTCTTTTTGCTGAGGGAGATCGGCTCTGAGCTAACATCTGTGCCCATCTTCCTCTACTTTGTATGTGGTACGCCGCCAAAGCATGGCTTGATGAGCAGTGTGTCTGTCCGCGCCCGGGATTCGAACCTGCAAACCCCGGGCCGCTGAAGCAGAGCACACAAACTTAACCACGCCACCAGGCTGGCCCCTGATACTGCTTGATTTTTAATGAGCACATGTCATTTTCATAAAAATTATCCAGTTGTTACTCCTAAAAAAAAAAAAAAACTTTCCCTGGTCTGATTATTAGCCAATTTAGAAACAAATGTTGTTGTTTCTTATTTTTTTTCCTAGCTG
Organism: Ceratotherium simum simum; assembly: GCF_057802395.1. Lineage (NCBI taxonomy): Eukaryota > Metazoa > Chordata > Mammalia > Perissodactyla > Rhinocerotidae > Ceratotherium > Ceratotherium simum. Next base: position 23,970,997 of record NC_141925.1, read on the forward strand.
CATTTAGCTCATAAAATAGCTTTACCTTTTCAGGGAGTCCGAGACCAGAGATCTTTTTCATTAGAACTTTCATATAAAAGAGCAGCAGACTGCTCTAATGTAAATGAACTACTGCATATGCTAGGCCTAATGGACTTCACTGAACTGAAAGGCATCAAGAAATGAAGCGATCTTCCTTTCCACTGGGGTTCTATAATGTGGTCCAGCTACCACTGTGCCCTCAACAGTCATACTTTTTCTAGCCTTCCACATTAGAGGATATGCAGAGATGTCTATTTTCTCTTTTATCAGCAAACTTTTACCATCTTGCCCTTTTTATTACGAGGTAAATTTTGCAAGTTTTAAGGTTAGATGACTAGATGTACCATTTTTCCTGGGACAATATACCCAGTTGGGCTGTATTTCAAGTAAATATGCCCATGTAAATGTACACTGACTTTCTAGTGATTTAGAAAAAACATGGGCTGTTGAGTGAGAACCTTGGGTCTGAATCCCATCTCTGTCAACTTGTTATGTAGTTTTGGACAAGCTCCTTACATTACCCTTCCTGAGCCTCAGTGTCCTCCTCTTTCTCAACTGTAAAACAGGAACAGATAATAATACCTACTTTGCAGAGTGGCTGTAAGAGATTAAATGAGGCACTGTATGCAGTACACACGAGGGCCCCAAAACAATGGCTAGCACTGAATATGATTATGAAACACGCACAGACCTTTCTTCTCCCCCTAAACCCCAGCTTCCTTCCCTTCCCATCAGCCTCTTTTACCTCCCTCACTTCTCTGCCTTGCGGGTTTCCCCAGTCAGTATCCACAACTCCCTCCCCTCACCCCACCCCTACTCCCAAGTGTTCCCCAGCAGCTCTCCCAGCAGCAATTAGCTTGTGGAGCCTACCAGGAAGCACCCCATCTACACAGCATTTGTTCTAACAACTCCCCTTGCTCACCTGCTCCCCATCACCACCTGCCCAGCTACTTCCCAGGGGAAAAATACGGTTACCTGAGCTTGCTGGCTGCGTGGGTTTGGAAAAACAGGGTGTTTACTATATTCATACTCTACTTCAATCTTACCTTACCCACACTCTCCAAATACTGCTACTATCATTTACTAAGCTCAAGGGCCCACCTTGACCTTGGATTTATTTCCACACCTGACTCTTTCAATTACCTAAATATCTGTTGAATGCTTACTGGACAATGGAAATGCAAAGAAGAGTAAGACTCATCCTGATATGGACTCATAACGAGAAAGAATTAATCCTCGCCGCCCCCAGACTTAGAGGGGGAAGTGAGAGGGAGGGAGCAGAGCGAAGGAAAGGATGGAAGTGGTTCACATTTTCCTCTTTAAACTTCTGAATTGTTTGACACTTACTACAAGAATGTAGACTTGTAATTCTCATATAATAAAAACAAATAAATCAAAATTTAAAAAGCAAAAAAAACCCCTAACTATAATCAAAGATGATAAATGTTAAACTAGTGGCTGGAAAGCCGCAAAGAGGTTATGTTTACAGTGACCTTGAAATGGTAGGTAACATCTCACCTGCAAAAATGAAGAGAGGACATTCCAGTAGAGGGACAGCACTGAGCAAAGGCAGAGAAGTATGAAAGCGTACTCAGTGTTCTGGGCATGACAAGTGGTTTGTTGGGGCTAAAGAACAAGGTATAATTTGAGAAGTCTTTAAAAGATATTCCAAATAAATCACTTTAAGAATTTAATAAATCATCTTCATCCTTACTGAGAGGACTAAAAGTAAGAGAAATTGTGAAAATCCAGGGCCTATGTGCTTTCCACTACTCTGCCGTCACAAAAACTTAGTCTCTGATAACAATGGGACTCTCTGCTCTGCTCTGAATGATTTGGGGTCAAGTGACATGATCACATCTGAGTTCCACGAGGTAGCTCTGGCAGAATACATAAGATGAACTAGTGGAGGAAGAACCTGGAAGCTGTCAAGACACTGACACTGAAAGCAAGAGAGGACGACAGCCTGGTGTACGTGGAGGGAATGAAGGGAAAGGCCAGGGTCAGGACACAAGCAAGTTAGCAGCAACATCAACAGGTCTACAAGCGGGGGACTGAAGGCAAAGAGGAAGTGAAAGATGACTCATGTTTATCATTTGAGTGTCCAGTGAATAAGGTCATTAACAGAACTAGGGCACAGGGGAAGAGGCACTAACCTGAGGGGAAGATGATGGATTTGGTTTAGACACATTTAATTTGATGTCTATAGGACACTCAGGTGGGTATCCAAGGTAGAGAGGAAGGCTGAGTTCTCAATGGTACACAGGTCATAGCTGAAGCCACAAGAAAGAAGATCAGGGAGACTGAACCAAGAAAGTGATATCATAGAAGCCAAGGGAGCCAAGAAAAAAACTGTTTCAGGAAAAGAAAAGGAGATCAGTGGTTGCCAAACGTTAGAAGGAAAAGTTAGTTGGTATAAAGACTGAAAAGAGGCTATTTATATTAGATTCAGCACAGAAAGCTTATGTGATCTTGAAAGAAAGGTGGTGAAGACAAAAAGGCAGTCTGCGATGGGTTGGAGAATGAACCACGACGGGGGGGGGGGGTGGGGGGGGGCAGGTTTGAAAAAACAGAGGCAGAGGATAGCAGCTACAGGGTCAGGAATTCCCTCCCTCTTCACTCCAGCCTTGCTGTCACATCTTCCTTGACTTAGACATGTATGTCAACAATCCAACTACCTAAAATCGTCCAGATCCTTGTCCTGCCCAATGCCAATTATCTTCACCTCAACACAGCAGCCACTGCCCACCTATCTACAGACAGAGCCAAATGCCTTATTTCATCAGCACCTAGAGGTCTCCTGTCATCTTCCCGTCAGTTTCTTTATCTCTGTTATCTCTTCCATTCCCACCAAATCCAAATCACCATTAAAATTCCCCACTATTCCCAACCACCTGGTGAGATTGCCTCTAGGCTTCCAAAATCAGCTCGAGCTTGTCCCTTTTCTCCCTCCCTTGCATCTGGAATCAGTCAGAGTTTTAAGTGACAACTCTCTAGCTCAAGTCTTCCTCTCCACTCCTAATTCCACATCCAAGAACAGGTCTTTGTCACATCCATAAAGGCATGGTGTCACGTCTGGTTTCCCACACCAATCTAACCTACACATGGCAAGTGGATTAACGTTCCTTTAAGGAAAAAAACAGCCAAAAAACAAAGCCAAACTCCCTAGAGGAGTACTGGAGGCCCTCTGTAATCTTGCCAAAAACTACCTTTATAGCTTTCTCTCCAACTACTACTTCACAAAAGCCTCCACCATGGCCAGACCAGTCTATTTGATGCTTTTCTTACCATCACACATTTAGTTACACCCTTCTCTTCTGAAATATCCTCTGCGAGTTCAATTCACAGTAGGGAACCTAGCTTACTCCCTCTCATCAAAGCCCCCTTTGAATACCCAAGACCTCTACAGCATTCCTACCACAATTAAACTGTCAACTATGCCAGGAATTGCCCTAGACTATCAGGATACATCAGTGAACAAAGCAAAAAAATCCCTAGCTTCATGGAGTTAATATTTTAGCAGAAGGAGGTAACAAAAAATCGACCTCATAAATAATGTTAAGTATATAAAAAAATTGTAAATGCTACAAAAGCAGGATATGAAGGACTGGGAGTTCTGGAGCAGGATTACAATTTCAAACAGGATGGTAAAGGATAGGCCTCACTGAGAAGATGACTCTTGAGAAGGCTTGAAGAAGGTCCTTAGTCATGCAGGTATCTAGGGGACAGTGCAGTCGAAGCACAGGCAATAGCCAGGCGAAAGCCCTGGGGGAGGCACACACCTGGAGTGTTTGAAGATCAGCAAGGAGGCCAGGGCAGCTGAATGGAGTGAGCCAAGGGGAGGGTAACAGGAGATGGGTTCACAGTGTAACCACGGCCCAGAATATGGAGGGCACAGTAGGTCACGGAGGAGCGTGTGGGCCGCTATTAGCTTCAGTCTAAGTGAGATGAGGAGCCATGGGAACAGAGCAAAGACATGACCTGCCTTAGACTTTTCAAAGGATCACTGAGGTGACTGTGTTGAAGAGTCTATAAAGGGGCATGGTCAGAAGCTAGAACAGTTAAGAGGCCACTGCAATAATCCAGGCAAGAGACGATGAGGCCTAAACTAGAGCGGAGCAGCAGAGGGAATAAGAAGTGATAAAATCCCGGCTACATTTCAAAGGTAGAAAACAATCAGCTTTTCTAACAAGGACCAAATGCGGGGTATGAGAGAAAAAAAGGTCAAAGATGACTTCCAAGTTTTTGGCACAAGCAACTGGAAGGACGGAGCTGCCCTCAAAATGAGACAGAGACTTAGAGCAGAAGATCAGAAGTTGAGTTTTAGACATTACACTTGACATGCCTGACAAATAAGCCTGCACATCGAGCAGGCAGTTAGATATACGAGAACTGCAGCTGAGGAGAGAGGTCTGGACTGGGAGGTCACTAGGTCTGTGGCCTAGTGAGCTCCTAGTGAGCTGTTCAAAGAACAGTGAGATGAGGAAGAAACGACCAGTGAGAAAGGGGGAAAACCAAAAGCACGTCTTAAATGTCCTGGAGGCCAAGTGAAGAAAAACTTAGCAAAAGAGGGAGTGTTCAACTTATCCAAAGCTACTGATAGATGAGTAAAGTGAGGACTGAAAACTAGCCATTCCATTTAACGATGGTGGGGGGAGGGACCTTGACAAGTGAGCTTAAGGAGAGAATGGAAGGTGTGGAATTAAGAGTCCACTCTTTCCTGGAGTTTTACAAAGGGGAACAAAGAAATGGGGCAGTGTCTGGCCAGGAAAGTAGGAGTAAAGGTATCTACCATGAGAAAAAATACCACTGTGTGCTGCATGTATGTATGCACACGAAGCCCTAAAAAGGCCTACACACTCAACAAATGTTGATTCCTTCCTTCACTCTCCCTTGACACCAATTATTTTCTATTATCTTTACTGATACATATCTGATCTTCATAACTATCTGCAAACAACTTTTACTTGGAAGGCCCTTTTTTTCCTTGTTCAACTGTCAAACTCTTCCTAATTCTTCAAGACTCAAATATTCCTCCTGGGAAACATTCCCTGGCCTCTCTCCTCAGTTACTCTCCTCAGATATGCTACCTTTGTACCAAGGCATTCTTCTCTTATCGCCCTTATCAGTCTCTTGTAATTATCAGAATATATGTCCCTTCTTCCTCACTAAACTGACTCTTAGAGGGTAGGGGCAATATTACCCTTCTTGGGGTGCAAGTGTAACAGTTAAGAGCCCTGATTCTTGAGCCAGACTGCCTGGGTTTAAATCCTAGTTCCACCACTTGGTTGTAGTGTGACCTTTAGAAGTTTCCTAACCATTCTTGGCCTTGAAAGTTCTCATCTATAAAATGGGAAATAAAAATAGCCTCTACCTCCTGGCATTGTTTCGAAGAGTACATGAGTTAATATACGTAAAGTGCCTGGCATATGCTAAGCCCTACAAATATTAACTATTGTATTATTATATTGTAAGCACAGTACCTAGGATTTTCAACTTGATGCAAGAAGTCAGTGAGGCACTGAGAATTACTTCTCTATACCACACTAATAGAGTTTTTTCTTTTTGTTTACCAGGTAATTTCATCATTTGAACCATGCCATGTACCAATTTTTTCAAAAGCTGTTTTTCAGTCATTTCTTGGTATTTAACCTGTCTCCCAGACTACTTCTAATTATGTGACTGACATGCAGAACCTCTGAGTACTGTTGAACCTTTCCCCGCCACCTCCCTACACCAGCATGGCTCCTTCCTACTCCCCACTGCACGATACAACACTGTTGATGAACAAGTGGATGACACACTCTCTGCATGGCCAAATTTTAAGGTCTGCTTTGCCTCTATTACAGGGACCACTCAGGGAAGGTGACATTCAAAAACGAGAAGTCTGTAACCAAAGCAATTTTCTAAGCAACTAAAAAGACATTAATTTAAGCAAGGACTCAATTTTGCACAAAATTTCCATAATAAGCAACAGCTAGTTCAATATTAAGTAACAACTTTTCAAAGAAGTAGTGGGAACCTCTAAGATGTTACATCACTTAAGAACTCATGGGAATTCAACCCAAAATGATGATTTAATCAAATGTAGTTTCAGTATAGCTGTTCTAGTAATTCTGCACTGCCACTACAAATCTTTTTAAACTCGTTCTAAATTCGCAGGTCAAGATCCCTCCTCCTAGGGAGACAGTTTAAAGGAAATTCCCATACCTCCCAGCGCCCATCACTGTCAATCTCAGAACCAAACAAAATATAGTTGGATGACATTCCCGGTCATCTTCCACGTGAGGCGGCACGTGTACTGCAGAGCACAGGCTCTGGAGAAGAGCACCTGGGGTCCAGATGCTGGCTCCACCACTTGTTCAACAGGTACCCCACCGCAGGTCCGTCCACCTCCCCCTCTGTAGCAATGGCAGTGATGTAACCTAGCAGGGTTGGTGTGCTTAACCAATACTGAACAACTAAAAGAAAAATGAATAAATGAATATAAGCTAGCTCATAGCAGATACCTAATAAATGCTAGTTTTATCATATTACACCGTTTTCATCGTATGAAAGTTGAAGTGTTAAAAAGAAGATATGAGAAAGGCCCAAAATTATATGCCAACTAATACTCTTTAAAGTAAAAATGTTGTATCAGTAAGAAATGGAGAGGAAAAAAGTTCCTAGAATAAAAAGAGCTGTGATCCCAGGAAAAGACCCGCCTCCTGTAAGGCACAAACCAGCCAACAGCTTCCTTGCATTTTGGGGATAACGCCTGCCCCACCCACACCCCTGACCCTAGAACATCTCCAAGAGGTGAGCTCCCAGTGTCAGTGATGCAAAAAGGATATGACTAGACGGTCCTATTCACCTCACATCTGCTGTGGCCACCCTCTGTGTGCTTAAACAAGTGAGGTCTAGGTTACAAAAACCTTGACTTGAAACTTCTCTCAGAAAAAAATGTAGATGGTGATCATGAAGTCAACTACTTTATAATTAATTGCTCAAAGGTAGTCATTTTCATAATGCTCTCCTGATTGCCAATTAAAATGAAACCTGAATACAAGGGTGCTTGGCTAGCTGAGTCGATAACTCACAAAATTCTGTCCAGGGATTCCGAAGCAATGCTGTAAGCTCCCTGAGGTACCTGTCTGTCTTGTTCAACTGACATTCCCTAGAGCCTAGCATACGGTGGCTACTTAAAATTCACTGAAAGATTTGTACACCCATGTTCACGGCAACATTACTCACAATAGCCAATAGGTAAAAGTAACCCAGGTGTCCATCAACAAATGAATGAATAAACAAAATGTGGTATAGACACACAATGGAATATTATTCAGTCTTAAAAAAGAAAAAAATTCTGACCCATGCTACAACATGGATAAACCTCAAGGTCATTATGCTAGTGAAATAAGCCAGTCACAAAAAGACAAATATTGTATGATCCCACTTATATGAGGTACCCAGAGGAGTCAAATTCATAGAGACAAAAAGTAGAACAGTGGTCGCCAGGGTATAGAGGGAGGAGGGCATGGTGTTATTGTTTAATGGATACAGCTTCAGTTTTGCAAGATGAAAAAAGTTCTGGGGATGGATGCAAAATAGTGTGAATGTACTTAATGCTACTGAACTGTACACTTAAAAACGGTTAAAATGGTAAAATTTAGGTATATTTTACCATGACTTAAAAATAAAAACAAAAAAAAATTCATTGAAAGAATAAATGAAGGAAGGAGTACTATTTTCATCACTCACTAAATGTTATATCTCATACCTCTGGATTATTCATTAGAGAATTCCTATCTCTCCATTTTATAGATGAGGAAATTGGGACTCAGAGAGCTTCACTGGTCTGCCACTATCCTACATATACTACCTACTATACAGTGCTGCTCGGTATTAATGGTGTGTTTTATCCGACTGGTTGTAAGCCCGGTGAAGAACAAGGCTATGCCATAGGTCTTCTTTCTATGCCCAGAACCTAACACACCACCCAAAGGCCCCTTGAATGTTTTGAAAATCCCACTGGCCTGAACATCTGTATCACAGAAAATGTCATTGCATCCCTTTCTCCACTAAAGCCCTAACTTGGCAGGGGTAAAATGGGCAGCCTTAAGAACACTTCTGTCACTGGAGGTGCTCAGACACAGGCTGAGCAATCAACCACTCCCTGTGGGCTTCCTAGGTGCCAAGAGCTGGGGCAGATAAAGGTTCAGACAATTTCATCTTTGAGGGAACTGAGTCTACTGCAGTAGAGAGATAAGCCTCAGAAACAATTACAATAACAAAAAGACAAACTTTTAACAAATAGATATGAGTACACAAATCTAAAGAAGTACTGAGAGCCTACGGGTCTGGAAAATATGGAAAGCATCTTCAGAAGAGGTTGCTTCTGACTTAGATCTGGAAGGATGAATAGTTTTCCAGGCACTACCAGGGAAAAGCCCAGAGCATGTAACAGAGAGATAAGCAGACTGGATATCCAAATACAACTGATGCTGACTTTGCTACTACCTAGGTAAGTGAGCTCTGCAAATCACAAACCCTCTCTGTTTCTCCAGATCTAAATCTACAGCAAGACCCTGTCCCGCTCTGCGTGTTATATCTAATAGGAGCTCTGAAGTCAGCCTGCCTAGGTTCAAACCTTGCCACTGTCACTTAAGGGCGACCATGAGCTGAGTACTTAGTCGCTTTGTGCCTCAGCCTCCCCACTTCAGAACAGAGGGCTGGAGTGCTAATTAAACAATACCTGTCAATCACTGAGCACAGAGCCGGGCACATAGTAAGCCCTCAATAACTACATGATCGCTGCTGTCACGTTGAGCTACGGTGCAAGAGAGGCCAACACCAGATGCAGGGCTGTGCCCGCTGCGCTTCCAGGTCCCTCCCAGCCCTGAGACATCCCTGGGGGGATGGGAGCTCAGCGCCGGGGCTGCAAACCCTACACGCATGTGTCACTGCCGCCTCGGCACGCGCCTCTCCCCGCCCCGGGGAGAAGCGATGGCTCAGCAGTCCCGGCCCGCTCCCACCCCTCAGGCGGCCCCGGGAGAGAAGGGGCTTGGACCCCACTTACCATGCTGGCAGGGGGCGGGGGCGGCTCAGGTGAGCTGGCTCTCGGGCTTCGGACGCGTCCCGCTCGCACAGTTCAGGTCATGGTCCCGGCAGGCTCGGGAAGTCCCCCGCCCATGCAAAGACGACCGCTTCCCCACCCGGGCCCGCGGGGACCCTCTAAAAGGAGCGCGGCCCCCCGGCCCGCTTCATCGGGGACCCCCGGAACAATTCATCCAGACCCACCCGCCCCTCCCCAAGGAAACTGCAGAAGCAGGAAATGGGGCTCGGAGGCCGGCGAGGAGGGCAGCGGCTCGGGGTCCCCCGCCCGGGCCCGACCCCCGAGGGGAGGCTCCGGGCCCAGGCAGGGGCTCCCCGGCCTCCGCGCTCAGAAGCGACGGCGGGCCCGGCCCCGAGGCTGAAGGGGCGGAGGCTGACGGGGCCTCGGCGGCGCGGCCCGGGCGGCCGGCTCAGGGGAGAGGCCCGGGGACCCGCGCTGTCCTCGCCGCCTCAGGCCGCACGGCCGCCGCCGCCCCCCAGAGCATCCCTGCGCGAGCCCGCCCCGAAGCCGCCCGCTAGCTCGCGCCGCGCGGCCGCCCCCGACCAACAGCCCCAACGCGCCGGAAGTGGCGAGCGCCCGGCGCGGCCCCACGGCGCGGCCGCCGGGCTGCGGCGCTGGAACCGGACCAATCCGGAATCGAGCGGGCGGGGGAGGGGGGCGCGGGGCGGAGCCGTACCTGACGGCTGCCGCTGGCCCCGCCCCCTCCGGCCCCGCCCCACGCCCGCCGCCCGTCCACGCGGGCCGGCGGCCATGTTGGTAAAGGGCGCCCAGCCCGCCATCTTGGTAAAGGTGCGGTTTCTCTTTCGCTTCCTTCGCTCATTCATTCCGCAGATCTTGAAGGAGCGCCGTCTACATGCCGAGCCCCGGGCTAGCAGTCAGCGGCACGCAGCCTCTGCCCTCGTGGAGCTTCCATTCATTCGGTCCGCGCGCATTTTAGCCCTGCTGTGCCCGCTAGGACTAGTGCAGTCAACCAGACTGCTGTAGTCCCTGCCCTCGAGGAGGCAGATAAGCAACCGGAAAGGGCAAATGAATAAATTAATTGTAGGAAATGAGGAGTGCTGTGAGTGTTATGAACGCAACAAACAGCAGGGAGCTGAGATAGAAAATGGAAGGGAGGGATGGAAATGGAAGCTGAGACTTTTAGGGTCAAGTCAGTAGTGGGAAGCATGATCAAAGCTGAAGCCAGAGCAACTGCAGAGATTCTGAGAGGGCAGAGAATGTGGTGGGTTCTTGTTCCTATCCTTCAACCCGCTTTCCTTCTGAAAGTGCTGATTTTAAGAAATAGAAGCGGGAAACAGTCCCAAGCAGCAGAGATGCTTCTAGGGTGCACTGCATAGACTAGAGCAAATCTGTATAACCTAGTTAATAGGCTTCCAAACTCCAGCGTGAACCAGGACCACCTGGAGGGCTTGTGAAAACACGGATTGCGCGAACTGCTCCCACAGTTCCTAATTCAGTAAATCTGGGGTGGGGTCTAATAATTTACGTTTCTAACAAGTTTCATGTGATGCTAATACTGCAGGTCCAGGGACCACACTTGGAGAACCGCTGATCTAACTCAGGACCACAGGAAGCAACAGCTTTGGTTTATTCTTCCATTAAATATTTATTGTTGCCCCCTCAGTGACAACCACTGTTCCCAGACACACTTGTGCCCTTATGAAATAGACAAATTATTTTTAAAGTATGTACCATAAGTAATCAGTTATAATGGTAATAAGAGCATGAAAGAAAAATACAGACCCCCATGAGAGTTAGTAGCCAAGGGATCTAAATGAATCTTGGGGATTGGAATGGAGAAGAGGTCAGGAAGTGACATTTATTTAAACTGTGGCCTGAAAGACATGTTATTGGCTAGACAAAGAGAGGAGGCATAGAATATTCTAGGCAGTAGAAGCTGCATGTACAAGAGAAGGCATCTCAGAAGCTGAACTGATGAAGCAGGACTGAGACCAAGTGCCCTGTCCCTTCTTGACTCCGTTCCGTGGGATGAGCAAAGGCTCTGGGATGAGACAGATTTGGAGTGGGATCCTGGCTCTTCCACTGGCTGAGGTGCATTGAGCGAGTGACTGTTGAAGTCTTGGCTTCCTCACTGTGTAACTGGATGAAATAGCAGAAACTCAGCTCACACTCAATTAAAGGTGTGCCTTTGGCTCACGTTAACTCCCATAACTGGACATCCAGAGTTAGGTCAGCTTCAGGCTGGAAGTGATGGGAGCCCTGGATCTATTCCTCTAGAATTTTCTTGGCCCTGCTCTCCTCCATGTCCTCAAGATGGCTGCCAGGAACAGCCAGAGCACAAACTTCCCTGTTCACATCCAGCGAGAGAGCATCTTTTCTCACATGCTATCTCAGGGCAGTAAGCTTTATCCTACTGGTCCTCATTGGCCTAGGCCTGCCCATCCCTAACCTTGCCATTGTGGAGGAGGATGGAATTGCTATGACTGGTTTAGAGAATCCTACCCTGGAGCTGATTTCAATTCCTAGAATAAAGTGGATGTGATGGAGTCACCGCATATTCACCATACCTCCATTGCCAGGCTGAAGTGAAGATTAAATTTAATGTACACAAAACACCTGGCACATAAGGCCTGCAATAAAGCACAGCTATTATTAATTTTACCCCAGGGATTTTTGTCCAACTAAATAACATTTTGTTATTAATATTAATCTCAAGCCTGTCTATTCCAAAAAATGATTTAAGGCTGCTATTACTTTTTGTTGGCACTGCAGGAATGGCCCCCATCCATCTTCTCTTGCCCATTCCTTGCTACTGCCTTGGTCTCGTTCATTCAGTTATTCGTCAGCAAACATTCAGTGAGTTAGTATCAACTTTGTGCCAGCCTTTTGCTAAAAATTAAGAATTCCAAAATGAATAAGATTCAGGAAAATTGTTCACTGCCTCACAGCAGAAACAGTCACCCAAACAATTATAGCACAGTGTGAGAGATGCTGTAATAGAGGTGTGTGCAAACCTCAGCACGGAAGGAAGTGGAGAGGGAGCAACTAGCTATGGAGGGGGGTAGTTGGAAGGCTGAACAAAGATGGTAACACTTCAGTTAAATCTTCCTTTTTTTTTTTTTTTTTTGGTGAGGAAGACTGGCCCTGATCTAACATCTGTGGCAATCTTCCTCTATTTTGTATCTGGGTCGCCACCACAGCATGGCTTGATGAGTGGTGTAGGTCCACACCCAGGATCCAAACCCACACACCCCAGGCCACCAAAGTGGAGTGCACCAAACTTAACCACTACACCACTAGGCTGGCCCCTCAGTTGAGTCTTGATAGATGAATAGAAGTTCACCTGACCATTGCAGAGTCCCCACTCCTCTTCCCGCTCCACTGTGTCAAGACTTTCCATTGCAAGTGATGAGGTTGGGACTCTAGAGTTAGGACTCTAGCTATCACAATGAAAAAAGAAACTATATTGTCATGTAAGAGAATCATCCAAAGGGTTTCGTGGATTTCAGATATGGCTGGATTGAGGGTCTGAAATGATATCACAGAACTCAGTTTCTCTCCATTTCTTAGTTCTGCTTCCTTGATTGGAGATCTTTTATCCACACAGTTGCCCCTGGCATATCCAGGCTTTAGCTTCTCCCAGGTTGAAGCCTGGTAGCGAAGACAGAATGCCTCCCTACAAATATTCTGGGGAAAATAATCCCTTTGGCTTCCATTGGATCACTCGTGAAACAATCGCCATGACCAGGGGGTATGTGATGCTCTGATTGGCTGGACCTCGGTCACATGCTCCACTCCAAGCTCAAGTATAGCTCTTTCAATGGCCAGGATCTCTCGGAGCCCCACCACAGCTCTGCAAGGCTATCAGAGCCTGGAGAATTCTCCCATTTTGCAGATGAGGAAACATGTTGGTTTCTCAACAGGCATAGGAGTAACAGTATCACTCAATATGAATTTAATGAAAGAAGGAAGAAAGGGTGAGCATCTGGCACCCTCTATAGGTGATGGGAGCTTACTCTGTTTAACCTGGCATTCAAGGCCTTTGAAGATCTTTGAAATTCTGTAACCAGACTCTCTGGGTTGAGTCTTTACTCTGCCTCTTACGTAGCTGTGTGGCCTTGAGCAAGTCACTTAAACTCTCTGTACCTCGGTTTCCTCATCCATTAAATGGGAACAATACTAGTAACTACCTGGTCAGGTAGGTACCTGTATCAGTCAAGTTCTATCAGGAAACTCTAATTAGAGTTTGAAGAATTGACAAGGAGGATATTTTTAAAAGGCAGAGTGTAAAGAAATCCTACAAAGGATAAGACAGTACCCCAGCTCTAGTAAAAGGACTGTTAGTATCCCTAGGCCTAAGGGGGCAACAGGAGGAACAGTTATCAGAATCAGACAAGGGTGAGGCTGGCCTGGTGGTGCAGCGTTTAAGCGCGCGTGCTCCGCTTCAGCGGCCCAGAGTTCACAGGTTCGGATCCTGGGCGCGCACCAACGCACCGCTTGTCAAGCCAGGCTGTGGTGGCGTCACATATAAAGCAGAGGAAGACAGGCACAGATGTTAGCCCAGGGCCGGTCTTCCTCAGCAAAAAGAGGAGGATTGGCATCAGATGTTAGCACAGGGCTGATCTTCCTCACAAAAAAAAAGAATCAGGCAAAGGAGAATCGCGTAAGAGTAGCTGAGGGGAGGAGCCAGCCCAGGTCATCCTGAAGGAGGAAGCCGGTGGAATAAATACCCTGACCCCACTCTCCTCCCTCCCTCTCTCTCCTACCGGGGCTCCCCATTGGACAAATCCAACTGGAAGCCAGAGAGCAAGGGAGCACGGTGATGTAGTTCATGGAGGCCGAGCTCCTGGGCCAGAGCTAGCTAGAGAAGGGGACCGTGACTTCAGGGGTGCAAATGGAAGACGTCCAGCAAAGCACCATTACTGTGGGAAAGCACGTGAAGTGTTTAGAACTGTCTGGCACATTAAAAAGATTTCCAATAGATGTAAGTTATTAATTATTATTTACTATTTTCATCATAGTTCCAGCCCATCTCCTCTCCCCCTACAGGCCCACCAAGCTAGACTCCTCATGGCTTCTGGAAAACAGCAGGCTCCTTCATGTCTTTGAGCCTATGCTTATGTGGTTCCACCATTTGGAATGTCCTTTTCCTCATCCCTTTCCCTTCTTTTCAAATTCGTACTCATCCCAAAGACCCAACTCAAATGTCTCTTATGAGTGAGCTCCTCCTATGGAATAAATGGCTGTTTACAAACATCCATTAATATGATTATGGAGAAATTTTGCCCGAAGACATACCTAGTTGTGACATCTACTGGAAACAGCCAACAGAAATTATCCATGAGTACAGCACAAGGGGGAAGTGACCTCTAATGCTCAGCCATATCTGCCTCTGCTCTGTTCCAAGTTCAAGGGAGGATTGCACTTCCCCACTCCTTGCAGCTGGGCAGGATGATGCCGGCTGGGTAGAACTGACCCATGTTGCTTCTGGGCCAGAGCATTTCCTTGCCTGTGCAAGTCTCTCCAATTCTCTTCTCTCCTGCCATAGTGAACCCTGAGGCATCATGTTGAGATGGTGGCATCATGAGATGGCATGACTGTGTGGGACGGAACCCCTCCCTGACCCACACCAGACCAGCAGAATGAGCAATAAACAAATTTGCGTGTTTTGAGGCACTGGGATTTGTGGGTGGTCTGTTACTGCAGCATAACCTGGCCTATCCTGACCGGTATACGTGAACATATGTGGTAGCGAGTATACAAAGATGGCCCCCACTGAATCATGTCTGTTAGTATTCACAGCCTTGTGGGGTTCCCTGCCCTTGAATCTTGCTGGCCCTGCGAATTCACTTCTGACCAATGAAATAGAATGGAATGGAGCATGACTTCCAAAGTTAGATCTTAAAAATCTTCACAGTATTAGCCTGGGTTTTTTGAAATATACTCTGTGGGACAAGCCAGCCACCGTGTTAAGAACTCCAATTACCTGAGAATGCTATGCTGTGAGGATGTTCTAGCTAGCCACATGGAAAGACCATGTGAAGGAGCAGAGTGTTGCCTGGCCAGCTTCTGTCACAGCCAGCCCAGCTGAGGCCCCAGCCATGTGAGTGAAGAGCTCCAACCATCTTGGACGGTTGAGCCCAGTGATGACTTGTGAAGACTCCAGCCCCAACACCCCTCTGACTGCAAGACTGCAACCCCATGAGAGACCCCAAATGAGAACCACCCAGCTAGGCGCAGTCAATCTGCAGAAGTGTGAGAGAGAATAATAAGTTGTTGTTTTAAGTCATTGCGTTTTGGGGTGGTTTGTCATGCAACAATACATACCAGAACATTATAGTGAGGGTCTGTCCCTTAAGGAAACTAATAAGGAGCCATCACAGCTCCCTTCTTGTAGGACTATGAAAAACCAGTTGTGCATAATCCCAATCAACCACTGGGCAACCACCTGACATTGAGACCTGGCCTGTCATCTGTTGACTGTGTCCTTAAAAGACAGGAAATGCCTGAGGCTCGCATTATGTGAGAGCACTCCCCATCCAACCCCAAGACACACCCCGGTCTCCCGGCCTCAGTTAGCCCCAAGCAACCTTCAGATTAGAGACCCTCCAGCTCAAGCCCAACCCCCAACCTTCACTGCCTTCACTGTTAGCTAGGGAAGTTAGCTGTGAAACTTCACTGCGAAATTGCAAAACCTCAATTCTGAACAGTGTGTGTAATAGTTATTTTTATCTGAATTATTTCCCAAACAACATCTAAATTTAGGCAATCCAGTGTGTTATTGAACAATAATCACTTTTTTAATGGCAAACAAAAAGGAGGAGAATAATAAAAGATCACAAATAGTTCCAAAAATGTAGTGCTGACAAAAGAGAAGATGATCCTGGTCCTTGGACAAACGAATACAAATCGAGTGCGAAATACCTCTGTTTTATGTGCAGATTAGAATTAATAAAGAAGAAGTGTAAAATGCAGGAAATTAAAAGGACCACTTATTATGAAGCAGATGACAAATGAGGAAATAAGCCTAGGGCTGTAATGAAGGAAGATAACAAAAGGCTCATTAAGTGGTGTAGCTGCAATATAATCAGAATCTTAAATACAGGCGGGACCCAGGTGTCAGCTGTTCCTTTGTCCTCTGGCTCCTGTGTGCTCTGTTTTTTGCCCAATATCAACCTGGATGCAAAACTCAGAACGTCTTTAATTTTCTCAAAACAATCCACCCACACCAAAGCAGTGTTGCCAACGGGGGTGCTACTGGCTTTGTGGGAGAGACATCTCCCCCACTGGAGTGATCCTGGTAATGACCATGCCCCCACCCCCAGTAGTCACTGTGACAAGTGAAACCAGTCCACATGTTTCCCATGCTGCTGGGGCTGTACCACCTTCAATGGAGAAACGCTGCACCAAACAATAGGAACTCATCTTTACTTAGGGATTTCATAGGGACACAGAAGAGGAGACTTACGTCACACATCCCATAGCAAACAACCTAAACCCTTCATTCATACTTTCTGCTTTTTTCCACAATCCTTCATCAGCTGGACTGCTACTGGATCATTCTTTCCTTAGCCCCTCATCTCTCATAGTGCCTGGCTGTCTAGTTCATCTCTTCTCCCTCCGGAATTTCATTCCAAATTCAAGTCTCTCTTTATGCTGTTATGCAGAGAGGCACCACGACGTCGGCCTAGATGCTACCCCATATTTGCATATCCACACTCATCACGAGTGCTCAGCAAAGCAAAGGGCCCTCACGTTGACAGAACCCGCCATCCTTAGAAGGTAATTTAGCCACTGTCGCTGGTTACCTGAACATACCTTGAAATCTCACCCCGAGTGCCGCATCACCTGTTTGCTCTGGAGCATTCTGATGAATGAAGTTGCCTCCATCTTGTTACACAGGAAGAATATAGATGATGTAGGGGACACCTATTTCTTTTTTCCTATCCCTTCTTCTGATAACCCCAATTTTGCTATGAAGGGTCATCTCTCCTCCACACTCAGTGCTTAACGTTTGGGTGGGCTGACCCCACTCCTCAGTGTCTGGGGTCAGCGTGCAACCCAAGATAATATGTTTTCCATTCTTTTACTAACAAAACCAATGCTGTAAAAAATAATCACATGCATATACGTACATAAGTGTGCAGGAGTGTCTATAGGATAAATTCACAAAAGTAGACTTTCTGGGTTAAAGGATGATGCCTTTGTGTTTTTGATGGATTGTGCCAAATCGCCCTCCATAGGAGCTGTGCATCCTACCAGCTACACAGAGAGAGAGGATCAATTTCCACACAGACTGGCCAACAGGAGATATTGTCAAACTTCTGGATTTTTACCAATCTGGGAGATGACACAAGAATTTTTTTGTGACATATCTGTTTATATACTTTTCTCCTCCTTGCTATTGAGTTGTTGGGCTCTCTTGTCTATTTCTAGGAGTTCTTTATGTAATAGAGAGATTAACTATTTGTGTGTTGTCTTGCAAATATTTTTTCCAGATTGTCATTTGTCTTTTGACTTTGCTTATGGTTTTACTTTTCCATGAAGAACTTTTTAATTTATTTTTTACAGTTGAATTAATCATTCTCTTATGGTTTCTGGATTTTGAGTCATACTTAAGAAGGATGCGCCTATGCCCATGTTCAAAGGAATTTGCCCATGCTTTCTTCAAGTACTTTTATAGCTCTAAAAAAAACAATAACAGGTAAATCTTTGATCTACTTAGAGTTTATTTTGTTGTATGGTGTGAGGTATGAACCCAAGCTGTTGTTTGAGAGAGGAAAACCCAAACCCAAACCAGGCACAGACTAAGGTGACTTAGTTCCCAGAAAGAAGCCAGGCCAGTTGCCAGGACCTGATGCATGGAACAAAAGAGGTGCCCAGAATGTGTATGGTGACAGATAAAAGCTAGACTATTGGTGGTGAACATGATGCAGTCTGTACAGAAACCGACATATAATAATGTACACCTGAAATTTACACAATGTTGAAAGCCAATATGACCTCAACAAAATAACTAAATGAATGAATGAATGAATGAATGAATGAATGAATTAGTAAAAGAAGTGTCCAGAACTGGCCAAGTTTAGACTACAGGACAGCTGAAGCCAACGCCACGTCCCAGTAGGGTGATGGCAAGATGCAGAATCAGATGGCAGGCCCAAGGTCTCAGCCAGCACAGGGACAAGGAGACCAGGAGAAGGGCTTGGGAAGCTGCTTCTGCACTCCAGACAAAGCGTGCCCGTGGCCTGACCTCTGGGAAATCCTGTGGCTCCAGGCTTCCCAAGCATCACGGTCATCATTACCTTGAACCCTGCTAATCTGATACATGGAGACAGGTGGGAGAGAGTCCTTGCCCACAAGAAGTTCTCATTCTTAAGGGAGAAACACAGGCAGAGAATCACCACTAACCCTAAAAAATACCGAAAGCAGAGTAAAGGCGCACTGAGCAATAAATTCTGACCAGGAGGGCTTCATGTAGAAGGTGATGGCGTTTGAGCTGAGCCTGAAAGAAATGGTGAGCTCTGAACAGATGGAGATTTTTTTTATTGCAGTAGCATTAATTGTATTGATCACCTTACGGAGAAGCGACATCTTTATGCTGTTGACTTTTTTTTCAAGAATAAATCTGCCGTTTCATTAGTTCAGTCTTCTTTCTCATCACTCAGCAGCGTTTTAAAATCTCCTTCATATAGATTTTATGCATTTCTTATTAAGTCTATTCTTAGGCCTTTTACCTTTTGTGTTGCTATTGTAAATGGCACTTCCATTACGTCTTCTAAGTGGTTGTTGTTGGTATAAATAAGGATGCTGTTGATTTCTTAGTTTAATTTGGACCCAGCCAACTAACTGAATATTCTTATTGTTTGTTTTTCAACATATTCACTGGGTTTTCCAGATATAAAACTGCAACATCTGCAAATCATGTTAATTTTACCTCCCTTTTTTCATTTTCTAGGGATGATTGAAAATTAAGGAGGACATTCCTCCTGATTTCAAGCTCTGCATGTTCAGTGAGGAGGAAGAGGAGAGAAATTGGCATCTACTGTAGACCTCATGGCCTTTACAGATGTTCTTTCCTTTGCCACCCGCCTCTCCCTTTACACAGGAGATCCCTATCACTCTTCAAGCCCAAGATCGAACGTCACTTCCTCCAGGAAGCTCTCCTTGACCTCTCAGCCCAAGTCTGGTTGGCCTGTACTTCTCCATCATGGAGGTCACCCCAGTCCACTGCACCGTAGTGCGGGAGTCTGTGATTAGTCTGGGCCTCCCTCAGGCTAGAGCTCTAAGAGGGAAGGGAGTGTGCTCATTTGGAGAGCACTTGTTTTCAGCCTGCCCAACATCCATCTCCCCCTCAATTCCCTTTTGAGGTTTTCCTCCTCTCGTTAAATACAGTTAATAGGGATTGAAATCAAAGGTTTTCTCTCCTCTAGCCAAGGGGAGGTGTGTATGGCCAAAACTAAGCCAGATGGACCTCCCCTCCAGGAATTTGAATATTGAGACACAGAGACTAAAATGATTAGACTACGGTTCCAGGTGCAGTGCCTGCCCTATGTGATGAGTCCCCCTTCCCAGCCTCTGGAGCTGCCCGTCTGCAAGCCTCCTTGGAGGCTATTAACTCTATGAGCTGCCCATTTTCTTCCAAGAAATTCGCTTTTGCTTAAGTTGGCCACAGTTGATGTCAGGGTAGGCTATGCTGCTGTAACAAACAAACTAAAATCTCAGTAGCTTAAAACAGTAGGAGTTCATTTCTTGTTCATGTCACAGTCACAGTGGGTTGGCAGGGGATGCTCTCCCCTACGCAGTCATTCAGGGTCCCAGGCCTTTTCCATCTTGGGACTCAACCCTCCTTTAGGTCTTTGGAGTCCTTCATTAGATCTTCTACACCTGCTGGCAAACAGAAAAAGAGAGTGTAGTGGATTCCCCTGGAGGTGCTTTAGGAGAAAGGCCTGAAAGTGTCACATATCACTTCCACCCCAAATTCCACTGGCCAGAAGTTAGCCATATGGCCCCACCCAACTGCAAGGGAGACTAAGAAATGTAGTCTATGTGGGCCAGAATGAAAAAAGATACAGGGTTTGCCACTTTTGCTTGCCACCAACCAAGGTATGTATTGACTAATACACTCACCATTGTATTTTCAGCCCCTGGCCCCATGCCTGACACAGAGTGTGCACTCAATAAATATTTATTGAAGGAGCAGACAAACGAATGACATGTTATATTGTTTAGTCTTCACATAACTGTCATGAAGCTCAGAATAGTTAAGTAACTTTTTGAAGGTCACCCAGCTAGTAAGTGGCAGAGCCTAGTACTCAAAGCCAGTGTTCCTTCCATTGTCCCACACTGCCACCCAAAAGTCCCCTCTGTGTACTGAGCCCTGAGCTGTGTGGGAAAATGAAATCAATAAGAGCCAGTCCCTGGCCTGGAGGAGTTCACATCAAAAGAGAAACATTGAAGAGCAGCCCAAGTTTGCCAAGATTTAAAGACCAGCTCAGGACAACAACGGATGAGCTGGCACAAACTTCATTGCCAAATGCACTGCACAGACAAACGTGGAGAGCAGAGAGCTGTTCTTTGGGCTGAACCAGTGGCCTGGGAAATCCTCAGAGACAAGGCAGAGCTCAAACATCAAGAGAAGCTATGTGCACACAAATTCTCCCAGGGATACTTTGGATTCAGGCTCTGGTCAATCACTGCATTGCAATGAACCTGACAGCAGGCAATTTAGGTCTCAGGTCTCAGCCTAGCTGCTTACATGACTCACTATTTGTCATGGGTCGAAATTCTCAAGCCTTTTGTGTTTGTATGAGAGCAAAGCAATTCAAATTGGCTTTAAGAAAACATGGACATATTCTGATTCACATATATTGAAAGTCTAGCTGTATGTGGGCTTTGGGCATAATCTGATCCAAGGGCTCCTACCATGTCCTCAGGACTTGGTCTCTCTACCTCTTAGCCTTTGCTTTGCTCTTCGCCAGGCTCTCTCCTAGTGGTGGGCCCTAAGACTATCATCGTCTGAGGAATAACTCTAAAGGAAAGAAAGAGTTTCTTCCTGAATTGTTCTGGAAAGAGTCCTAGGATTATCTAGGTGGGCTTGGCTTGGGCCATCACTTTTGGGCTGGGTGGAATCTGAAGTCCTAGATGGCACACACACTCCACACACCAACCATACCTGCACTGTTACCCCTCCTTTCCAGGCCTCAGTGACCTCAGTCGAGGGAGGGTACAGAAGGGAAGGACTAGCAAAGGGACTTTTGTGTGTGTGTGTGTGAGGAAGATCAGCCCTGAGCTAACATGCATGCCAATCCTCCTCTTTTTGCTGAGGAAGCCTGGCCCTGAGCTAACATCTGTGCCCATCTTCCTCCACTTTATATGGGACGCCGCCACAACATGGCTTGACAAGCGGTTCGTCGGTGTGCACCTGGGATCCGAACCCTGGCCGCCAGCAGTGGAGCGCACGCACTTAACCACCATGCCACGGGGCCGGCCCCTAGCAAAGGGACTTTGCCTCACAGAAAGGGAGACCTCGGCCTGGCACCTCCCCTTGGAGCAGTCAGGAATCTGCCCAACATATCATGTCTCACCCTGTAGAAGACCTCTAGTAGACAGGTCTGGATATCCCTCAAGTCCTCAGTGAATGGAGGCCTCAGCTGCCCAGAAAGGGGCCAAAGAGATGTGGTGGGTCCCAAGGCTGACAATAGTTGGTGGACTAGCTCCATCCTCCAGCCTGCTTGAAGGACCAAGATTTTCTGCCCAACGCCCCTGAGCAGCATTTACTTACCCACGTGACTGACTCACTTTGAAAAACAGAGCCTGGCATGGGGTCCAGCAGGACAGAACTGGTGGCTGAGCCTGGGCTGAGCAGGATGGAGGGTGGTTAGGAACTGTTTTGTATCCACGTAGTCCAGAATTCAAGACGCTGTCACTGTCCAGGCACAGTTTGTGACAGTAATGAGAAACTTGCTTGTGCTATTTTAAATAAAGTGATAGTATACACATTGGGAATGCTTTCAGCAACAAGTAACAAAGACTTGAACATGAGAATTTATTTTTCTTGCTTAGTAGTAAATAAGTGATGCTATGTTGACTCAGTTGCTCGATGATGACATGGCATCTCTGTGATTCTCTTAGCCTGGCTTCATGGTGGCAAGATGGCTGCTGCAGCTCCAGGCATTGTGCTCACATTCATAGTAGGAGGCAGAGGTAAAGAGATGGTGCCAGTCACATCCAGCCCTCTTTTTTGGATAAAGTAAAAGCCTTCCTGTAAACTTTGAGCAGCATCTGCTCTCACCTATTGATCAGAACTGAGAAATACAGCTTCCTTAAGCTGCTAGAGAGGCTGGGAAATGAAACATTTAGCTTTCCTAGACTGTACAGTGGCAGTAGCAAGAGTGAAGGAGGTGAGGAATGCCAGATAGTGTCAACCACAGGAAAGTTTATTGTAAATATGGCAGGATAATATTTCAGGGACATTAACCTGTATTCTTTTCAATTTCCTGACATTTTCTTTTTTCTTCCCTGCTGTCAAGCCAAAATCTGTGCTTGTCACTTCAAGAGAGGAATGTGAGAGGGTGGAAAGCAGAGAAAAGTGGTGAGTCTGACTTTTGTGTCCTAATAGCTTAAGTCCTTATTGGAGAAACATAAAAACCAAAAATAGGGTTTGCCGCCTTCGGATCAGGAATATTCCCCTGAGGTACAGGGAAAAAGAGAGAGGCAATGAAAAGAAGGGAGCGTTTGGGAAGTCTCTGAAGGCGAGGCCCTGAACCCTACCTCTTGTGGGGGAAGCGGGAGGCATCAGAGAGGTTTGAGAAGCCCAAGGGCTGATGGAAAGAACATTTCACAGAGTTCCGTGGCTCCCAGCGGGCGTGGGAGCAGCAGAACCATCCCTGAGCCTCGAGGATGGTCCAGAAGCGGCCGAAAGAGCTGCATAGACAGAAGCAAGGCGGCCTGTGTGAGCTGAAGGTCAGGAACAGATGGCTGAGGGCTGATGTCTTGGGCACACTTGCATGGACAGAGGACTTCGTGACCGACACTGCCCACCATAGCTGGGCACTTCGAAAGCCACCCAGGAATTAGGCACATTCATATAGAAAGGTGGAAGTACCATCCTGACTTGCAATAGAAATTATGCTGAGTTATGGAAAACAGTAAAGAAAGTTCTTCATGCACCCTTGAGTGTGTGGGCTGAGGTAATAGTCTGTGGCAGAGATGGCTGGTTGCCTCCTGCAGCATCCATTCTCCCCTTGCTCCTTAGGAATAAGCCCTTGCTTTTATTTATTTATTTATTTTTTTTATTTTTATTTTTTTAGATTTTATTTATTTTATTTTTTCCCCCCAAAGCCCCAGTGGATAGTTGTATGTCGTAGCTGCACATCCTTCTAGTTGCTGTATGCGGGACTCGGCCTCAGGATGAACGGAGAAGTGGTGCCTCGATGCGCACCCGGGATCCAAACCCAGGCCACCAGCATCGCAGTGCGCGCACTTAATCACCAAGCCACAGGGCCGGCCCAAGCCCTTGCTTTTAGCTGGGCACTTTTCCCAGCCTCCCTTGCAGTGAGGTGTGATCACGTGACTAAGCAGTAGCCAATAAGATGTAAGCAAAACTGCTCCATAGGACTTCCAGGAAGTTGCATGAAAAGGGTGGGACCCACTGTTTGTCCCTTCTTCCTTGTTGCTGCCTGGAATAAGGCAGCTCCGGTAGCCATCTTGGTCCAAGAGGCGACCTCAGAAGTAGAAGGTAGGAGAGAAAGTGGAGCCTGAATTTCTCCGACACGGCTGTACCATCTTGGACCGTCCACCTCCAGACTTATTTGACATGAATGGGAAATGCACTGTATTAGTCTACTCGGGCTGCCATAAAAAAGTGCCGCAGGCTAGGTGGCTTAAACAACAGAAATGTGGTTTTGATACGGGCTCAACACAAGGTTGTCATAAGGGAAGCCGTACTGTAGAAAAGAAACCCTATTGTAACTTAGAATCACCTCTGATTAACTGACAGTTCTGTGGATTTTATGGCCCCTGCCAGCTGCTATAAGTTGATAACTTTGTTCTTCTGAGTTCCTCAAGAGTGTGATGACCCCCAGGCAGAGAGTCTATGCTGATAGCCATCAATGAGGACTGAAAGATCAGGGTAGAGGCGTTGCTCCAGTCTCTGATGCATATCCAGTAAAACAAAAGACTGTCAGGAACTAAGACCAGATGTCTGCCCCACCCGGAGACCAGCTGCCTCCCCCACCCAGAGATCTGCCCCCTATATAACTGGCCTGCAGTCTTTGTTCTGTAAGATGGTTTTCTTCGGACCATCTTTCTTCGGAGTCAGCCAACTTGCCTCTTGCTAGCAAGTGGTAATAAAGCTCTTTCTCTCTCTCTCCTACCGCCTTGCCTCTTGACTATTGGCATGTCTTGCAGGGGGCAGAAGACCTCCTCTTGGGCGGTAACAGTTTCTCATAATTCTGGAGGCTAAAAATCAGAGATCAAGGTCTTAGCAGGCCTCTCTCCTTGGCCTATAAATGGCTGTCTTCTCTGTCCTCACATGGTCTTCCCTCTGCGTGTCTCTGGTCCTAATCTCCTCTTCTTATAAGGACATCAGTCCTATTAGATTAGGGGCCACCCCAATGACCTCATTTTACCTCTTTAAAGACACCATGTCCAAATATAGTGACATTCTGAGGTCCTGGGGTTAGGACTTAAACGTATGAATTGGGGGAGGGGGCCCCCACTCTATAACATACACTTGCTAGCAGGAGCCAGGCCTACCTTGCAGTGCAGCTCTGGGTAAATAACCCCCCTGCCTCTACCGAGCCACAGTTTCCTCTTTTGTGAAGCGAGGGCCTTAACGTGCTGATGGTTGCTGTTGTGCATTTTGCTTCTCAAAGCTCCCTCTGGCGCTGCTTTTCAGCTAAATTTAGGGCCAATCTGTCCCCATCGTGGGTTGGTGGAGCTGGAGAAGGGTGTGGGTGGACTCACAAAGTGACGGCTGCAGGCCTGCAGCCTCCCCTCCCCCGGCCTCACTCCCTGTCTCTCCCTCTCCCGCTGTGAGGCTTGGGACTCCCTCAGGCCCTCCACTGACCACTGACTATCCTCCCAGGATGCACTAGGACGCATTATGGACAAGGCCTGTTGCCTCAGCTGGCGTCTGCGGCCAGCCTACCCTGGGCCTCAGAAAAGGGGCGAGAGTCACATTTGAGAAAAGTCAGTGCTAGGTGCTTTTCATGGTTAGCTCCACAACCCCTGTTTTCTGGATGGAGAAACTGAGGCAAATCCCTACGCTTACACCTGGGCCTTGAATTCTACCCCCTCCCACCTTCTTGAGAATTCTCTCTTCTATATTTTCAACCACTTTCAAGCAGATCCATCCCATTAACTTTTTAAAGGGTAAATAATTCACCAGTTTAAAAAAACCCAAAAACTAAAACAAACTTACATTTGTCATCCCTGTTCCCCATTTTCCCCACGCCCCAACCACTTTGTGGTAACCACTTTTTGCTCTTTTCCCCAGTGTTTTTTATGCAAATATAAAAATATATTTTCATATTTCCCATTTCCCCCATGTCTTACACAGAAGATGGCACTCTAAATATACTCTTCCTCCTCTTGTTTTTTTTCACTTAACGATATATCCTACGATCTTTCCATTACACATATAGAAATTTTCTTCACTTGTATAGCAGCAAAATACTCCGTTTTATGCATGTACCATAGTTTATTTATTTTTTTTTTTATATATTTGTGTGTGTGTGTGAGGAAGATCAGCCCTGAGCTAACATCCATGCCAATCCTCCTCTTTTTGCTGAGGAAGACCGGCCCTGGGCTAACGTCGTGCCCATCTTCCTCTACTTTATATGGGACGCCGCCACAGCATGGCTTGACAAGTGGTGCGTTGGTGCGCGCTCGGGATCCGAACCTGTGAACCCCAGGCCGCTGAAGCAGAGTGTGCGCACTTAACCGCTTGCACCACTGGGCTGGCCCCCAATGTACCATAGTTTATCTAATCAGTCCCCTATTGATGACCTCTTGGGCTATTTCCAATCTTGTGAGAAAAAAATCAACAGCAGCAACAATGAACACACACACACACAAACACACGCACATATTTTCATCCATGTCAGGTAGGTCTATAGCATAAATTCCCAGAAGTGAGACTGCTGAATCAAAGGACAGACGCATTTGTAATTTCGATAGATAATGATAAATTGCCAATCAAAAGAATTGTACGAATTTGCACAACCCATCAGAAACGTACACAAGGGCCTGTGTCTTTTTTGCCTCACAAGAGTCAAAAGAAAAATGACAAACTAGGGAAAAATATTTGCAACTCGTATCACAAATGAAGGGCTCTTCTGCCTACTATATAGAATTCTTAAAATCGCTAAGAAAAAGACCAAAGAAAAATGGGTAAAAAGCATAAAAAAGATAGTCTCTTAACGAAAAATTTCCTCTAGACCTGTGAAAAGATGCCAAGTTCACTCATAATAAGAGAAATGCACATCAAAAGCATACTGCGAGGCTATTTTTCACCTATCAAAGAGTGGCAAAGAAAATTCAAAAGTTGGACACTTCATGAATATTTATACATTTTCAAAATTCTCCCCTCTTAAAAAAATAACAAATGACTTTCCTTTCCTCTCTTCAGGCACTGCTTTATTTCTCTTCTCTTCTCCACAAGCAAACTTCTGGGAAGAACCATCTAATAACTCTGTGTCCGTTTCCTGCCTATTCAAAACACACTGCCAAGGCAGGAGTTCTCACCTGGGGCAATTTTGCCATCCAGGGGACATTAGGCAACGTCGGGAAACAATTTTGGTTGTCACAACTGGGGGGTGGCGTGCTACCAACATCTAGTGAGTAAAGGCCAGGGATGCTGCTAAACATCCTACGAGGCACAGGACAGCCCACAACACAGAATGATCCGGCCCAAAAGTCAACAGTACCGAGGTTGAGAAACCCGGCACAAGGTTACCTCTGACGGCAAGTTAAATCCAGTGGACTTGTCCTAAGTCTCCATCTATCTTGGCCCCTCAGCAGGATTCAGCACCGCTGACCCTCCCTCCTTCTGGAAAAGCTGACTCTGTGACTTCTGTGACACAGGCTCCCCTCTCTCACTTCCTTTGCTGGCTCATCCCCCTCTATGTGGAAGTTAAATGTTGGGGTTCCTCAAGGCGGTCCTTTATTCACTGTCCGCGAAGCCTCACCCTGGTGCTTTGGTTCTGTACATCTAACTTCCTGCCCCACAGCTCCACCTGGGTGTTTCCAAGGCCCCTGTGACGCATCAGGCTGGGCTTGCCCTCGTGATCCCCCACGTCCCTCTCTGTCAGCGTTCTCTACTTGAGTGACTGGCAAAACCATCAGTCTAGATACACGAGCCAGAGGCCTAGACGTCATCCTCAACACCTCCCTCCACCTCAAGCCTCACCAAGGCCTGAGACTGCCTCTCTAAATATCTTTCTAGCTCATCCACCTCTCCCCATTCCCTCTGCTGCCAGTCTGCTCCAGGCCACCGTCACCTTTACCCTGGACCACTGCGCCATCTCCTCTGTGGGTTCCCCACCACCGCCCTAGCCCCCAGCAGCCAGAGGGGGCTTTTCAAATCACAAGTCTGATCATGTCTCTCCCCCACTGTCATTGGCCTCCACTTGCTATCAGGATCAAATCAAAGCCCTTAACCTGCTGGCATGGCCCAGTCCCTGCCAGCCTCATCTCACACTGGCAGAGAAAATCCCTGCCCCAGATGACCTTGCAGGGGCCTTCCCACCTGAGATATTCTGTAATTCAGGCCTCTGGTCACTTACAGCCCTTAGACTATACAGTGATACTTGAGGGACGCAGCCCTGAAGTAATTGAGTGGCAAGCTATGTTGCTACCTGGGTGAAGAGTGTTCCAGACAAAGGAGCAGGAAGTGCAAAGACCCTTAGGAACAAGACAAGTTGAATATCTGTCCTCACATGCTTGTTGGCTGTTTCTATTTCTTTATTTTGGAACTGCCAGTTCATGGTTTTGATCTTTGTCCTATTGGGTTTGTGGTCCTTCTCTTTCTGATTTGTAAGAGCTAATTTTCTATTAAGCCAGATATTAAGCTCAAACATACCCCTTCTATACTCAGCTTTCTTTTTTTTAATTATTTTTTTGGTGAAGAGGATTGGCCCTGAGCTAACATCTGCGCCAATCTTCCTCTATATTGTTATGTGGGTCGCTGCCTCAGCATGGTTGACAAGTGGTGTAAGTCCGTGCCTGGGATCCGAACCCGTGAAACCAGGCTGCTGAAGCAGAGCGCACCAAACTTAACCATTATACCACAGGCCGGGCCTCTATACTCGGCTTTCTTTTTTTTTGTGAGGAGCTCAGCCCTGTGCTAACATCCGCCAATCCTCCTCTTTTTTTTTTGCTGAGGAAGACGGCCCCGGGCTAACATCTGTGCCCATCTTCCTCCACTTTACATGGGACGCCGCCACAGCATGGCTTGCCAAGCAGTGCGTCGGTGCGCGCCCGGGATCCGAACCAGCGAACCCCGGGCCGCCGCAGCGGAGCGTGCGCACCCAACCGCTTGCACCACTGGGCCGGCCCCTATACTCGGCTTTCTAATGCTGAGGCTAGGGCTCTGCAAACCGCCTTTTTGCTGGGTCAGCACTCTGTGGTAGACTCTGCCCATAGAGAGTGCTAGAGGTAGACTTCCAGGCTGGAGGAGTGAGGACACACACACCCCTTCTTCTGTGACCGTGGGCAATGGCGACGCTAAAGCGGTGGCTTGAGGGGCGTGAGGGGCTTCAGCCCTCCCACCATTTCATCAGTTCCCCCCCCCGCCCCAGCAAAGTCTTCCCAAATAAATATATTCTAAGTTAAACAGCACCTTGCTCTCCATCACTGCCTCAAAACAAACTCCTCTTCCTCTTCCAATCAGATTGCTGTCCCAAAGATGTCTACAGAGAAATTCTAGAACTGATCTTACTCGGGTTCAGAAGGAGAGATCAACAAGGCCTAAGGGGGCTGCTTTCCCAGATTCGAGACTCGCCTGGCTGCAATCTGGACACAGCTCATCTAGCCCATGAAAATTCTTTCCAAAATGGAGCCCACCCAGATGTATTGACTCAAAGACAGCATTCCCAGCCCCTCAGTCTCTGGTTCCTCCTCCCTGCCACACACCGCTCCTGAAGACGGATCCAGTCTTGGAGGCAGAGTCCCTGGCACCAGGGACTGGCCTTGCTGGGCTGGGAATTCAGCCTCCTCTCGGAGGCCACCAGCATCTTCAGCTGTGGCCTGTGCCACTGTAGTTCTTCGAGCAGCAACATCACGACACGGGGTCAAGTGCCAGTGGCAGCTCTCTCGTCTGACGGAAGGGCTGCTGTACACAGGAGAGGATTCTACTTCTTTTGTATGGGTCCCCAAGGACAGACTGTGGGCTAGTGGATGGAGGGCACAGGGGGCCCTTCCCATTGCCAGCAGCCATCTTGGGAGGTAGTGAATTCCCCATCCCTGACCCTTTGCCTGGAATGCTTTCCCCCCAAATACTAACATAATTCTCCTTACACCTCCTTCAGGTCTGTGTCACTCAAGTGTCACTTTATCAGTGAGGCCATCTGCGACCACCTTATCTAAAACTGAAAACCTCCCACTCCAGCCCTCTTCCTTGCTCCACTTCCTTAGCATTTATCATCATATGTTTTATTAATTTGTCTTGTTTATTATCTGCTCTCACCACTAGAAGTATAAGCTCCATCAGGGCAGGGGTTTTGATCTCTTTTGCTCGTATCTGTATCACTTGTGTCTAAAATAGTGCCCAGCACACAGTAGGTGCTCAACAAATATCTGTTGACCAAATTCCTCCCAATCATCTTCAGAGGAGAGTGTTATTTTTATCGCCATTTCACAGCTGCAGAAACTGAGGCACATGAAGATGAAATAACTGGCCCTAGCAGCTGCCCTGGGTCTCCAATCCCAGGCATCCCGTGTCCAGGGCCTGGGCCCTGAACTCTACACTATATTTAGGTTACAAAATGCTTATTGCAGCATTGTCTGTAACAGAAGAAGCCTGGAAACACCTAATTTCCCATCAGTAGGGGAGCAGTTAAATAAATTACAATACTAGGCATCCTGTAATAGCCTGTAAGAGCAACCTATAAACGAATCAAGCAGATCTATATGAGCTTCTTTGGAATGATCTCCAAGATATTGTTGAGTGAAAATAGCAAGATGGAGAACAGTGCACTGCATGTACTCTTATCTGTAAAAAATAAACAAGATGGGCATACACACATAGGCTGGACGTGCAGGAAATGTTCTGGATGGATCCCCTAGAAACTGTTGACAAAGCAAAGGGGAGCCTGGGGTCTCTAGCGGAGGGAAGGCTTTACAGTCCATTTTGTATTGTTGGGACTTTAAATCATGCACATGACTTACTCTTTTTCAGCAACGCAAATCTTCCGCATAATTTAAAACTCAAAGAAAGCTACAGGGCTCTTATCAAAAATTAGCAGCCCCTACCCCACCCTTCTGTACTCCAGGTCTCTTCCTAAAGGCAATGAATTCAACTCTTTTAGCTGTTCCTTCTGTTTGCCATTCTCTTTCTAAGTTAGGGTTTCTCACACTTCAAGGAGCACGTGAATCACCTGGGATCTTGTTAAAATAGAGGTTCTGATTCAGCAGGTCTGGGGCGGGTTCCAAGACTCTGCATTTCTAATAAGCTCACAAGTAATAATATGCTAATGATGTGCTAATACAGGTATTGCTTGATTTTTCTGTTTTTGATCTTACTTCCTCATACAGAAAATGAAAATTTAATTCTCTTATACCCTTGCCCCCCTCTCCCACACACATGCATCCTGTCTTAATCCTCCCATTATAGTCATATGCCCTTTTGGGTTAAAATAATTTTTAGTATTTATATTATTATGCCTTTGTAGATAATATTCACAGCTCAGCCATTTAGTACAATATAATTACACTTCTTTTCTTGTGCAACTTTTTGTTTTCCCTGGAGTTAATAATTGCTTCATTTTCTTTTTGTTTCACCTTCATTAATGCATTCTCAAATCCTCCTGACAAAACTGAAAATCTCTTCTTGGTAGATTCACACACATCATATAATCTATGTCTTGGAGCCTCTGTCCTCTTGGTCCAATATAGACTGGTTGCTCCGTATATTCCCTCAATTAAAAAGGCTAAAAAGTGGACTGGTAAACAGAGTTTATGGCAGGAGGCAGAAAGAAGTGTTCGGAGCCTCAGCTGTGAATCAGGCCTTCAAGACTGCTAACTGTATCCTATTTGCCCTTCTTCCTTTTGGTAATACCCACCCCTGCCCCGGTTTTTAGCAATGTATATGACTGTGCAGATAGAGACTGAATTTCCCAGTCTCCCTTGCAGCTAGGGGACTAACTACTTGCTGACAGAGTACACGTGGAAGTGAGGAATGGCACTTTTGCGTCACTCTATCTTTCGTCCTTCTTGAGGACTAAAACCTGAATATGATGCTCATAAGCCAGCTTCAACCAAGACGACCACCTACCTCTTGACTGTTATCTGAAGAGAAAGAAAATTCCACCTTGTCATAAAGAAAACTTGGACTAAACCTGGTTTGAGACATAACTTTTTCCATGTGATATAATTCACAAGCTCCTTCTGGCAACACACTGGCATTCCTGACAAAATGCTTAAGCAACATTCTGATAAACTTTAATTCAAGTAAGATGTCTTCCAGGAAGCACGCTTCCCATCCACTCAGCTGTCAGTCAGTCAAGGAGCTAATGAACTGGAATCAGACTTTTTTTTTTTCTTGTGTCTGGCCGAACAATGAATATCTCACCCTTCTTTTTCCTATGAAAGGGAAAGGACTCTTTGAACCGACTTGATCCTAAGCCTCTTTCCTCATGGCAAACCTGAAATAAGACTTTGGCATGTGCTCCTAATTAATTTGTTGGAAGGCTTGTTTGAGCCACTGTAACGTGAGGCTTCTTTGTTACAGCCATGTAGCTACACACTAATTAATAGAGAGGCAAGGGCCGACTCCCCCCACCCCCACAGGGCTGACAACCCCCAGAGGTGGGATTGTTTCCTCTCTGGCCTGTCTGGGCCCCCACGTGCACTACACAGCACGTGGCCTGGAGTGTGCATCCAATGACTATTGACTTTGAATTTGAGATGGGGGCTAGTTGTGTTCATATTTGCTTCCCCCTTAGATTATGACTAATTTAGATTCCATCCCAGTGGATCACTCAGGTCTTTAGTGAAGGACTTCGAAAAATACCAGCCAAGCTCAGGTGTACCAAAGGGGAAGCTTCAGAGGCCCCTAGGGGAGAGAGCCAGCCCAGGAGAGGGGACGGGATCTTAACTGACCAGTCACTGTGTGCCAGGGCATTTTACACGCTCTGGCTCACATAATTCTCCCTACAATCCCACGAGGTAGGAATTTGGAGTAAACCTGGGCAGGTTTTCCTGCCCACCATCCATGGGGGTAAAAGGGAATTGAAAAATGAATTAAAACAAGGGAAGGGCCCTGTGCAGACCAAGAATGACAATGTGCCAAGAACTGAAGAGAAGCATTAACTCTGCCTTCTGCACAGCTGAGTCCAAAATGAAAAATAAGGGGGTATGGAGGCGTGTCCACAGGGGCCTGGGTGGACAGCACAGGTGAGGCCTGGCTGTCACCGTTCTCCACGTCCTGGTTCCTGGGTTCCAGAGAGCCAGTGTGCTACGCTGGGAACTGAGCAGACAGCCCCTGCGGATGGTGCAAGCACTTCCAGCCAGCCAGGTGTAGGCCCTGGGTCCACTGGGAAAGGCTAGGTTCTCAGGGAAGCGGGCAGGGCCTCTCCAAGATTGACACATCTCAAGCTCCTTCCTTTTTTGGACGCTCCTTGTGTTCTGGAAACGTTAAGAAATGCCAAAAACAGCATTATGAAGACTGTGGTGTATCTTAAACACACACACACAAATACAGTGCGATATAGCTATTCCGTTCACAGGATAATGACAGGATTCATAAAGGACATTGACTTAGGGGTACCCTGTGGGAGGTCCGGGGGAAGGATGTGGTTGGAGATGGAACGCGCTCCTAATGTCCCATGAATGGTCTCGGTTCTCAATCCCATCAGACAAGTTGTCATGCCTGAATGTGTAACTGCATGTAGAAATAATATCAGAAGTTTATACTTAAGGCTCTTCAGGAATGCGAGGCCTGGGCCAGATTCTCCCCTGTGTCCGAGACAGGTCTGCGAGCCAGGCTGGAGCCCAGGAGGATGGTGAAGCTGACCCTGAGTGCTGGGCAAGGGAAGGCTCACCCAGGCCCCAAAACGCCAGGGCCAAGGGCTGCAGGCCTGACTGCAGTGCCCAAAAGCTGGTGGGGTTGCCCCTGCTGGCGCGTTCCTGGCCCTTAGGTCTGGCACAGGAGCCGGAAGGGGCCAGGACGGGCCGCCATCTCTCTCAGAGGGAGGGCAAATGGCTCAGGTTTAAGGGCTCAGACCCTCGGAGAGGCTTGGGACAGAGTTTGGAACTGCCTGGTGACTCTAGTCTTCCCTCCTCAGGCTGGAGTCAGAGGGGGTGCGACTGGGAGAGGAGAAGGTAAAGTCTCAGGTCCCTGCAAACTGGGTCTGAGCCTCCACCCCCAACCCCAGCCCAAGAGCCAGGCCCAGCCACCCAAACAAGAGACAGACAGGGCTTCACAGCCACTGAGAATTAAAACCTATTGATTTTCCCCATTAGCTAGAGAACTCCATCAGAGTGCATTAAAACCAGGCAGAGCACCAGCATCATGAATAATTAACATTCGCAAATGACAATCCCACGGGGCCCCAGGGAGGGAGGAAAGGGTGCCTGGAGGCCTGGGGCTCCCTGACCTCTTCTGACCCCCACTCCAGGGAGCCATAGTCTGGCCTGCCCTCCCCTCCCCTCCTCCTCCCTGAATCTCCACTCTTCGTCTTGTCCCCTCTCATTCCCTGTCCTCTCCTCAAAGAGACATCGAGTCTCCGAGGCAAGTGACCCAGGCTGACACTGGAGCAGGGAGGCCAGAGCACTGAGCTGGGAGTCAAGAGTACCTAGCTCTGCTGTGTGTCACTGGTGACCTCAGAGGAGTCGGCCCCTTTCCGGGCTCATTCCCTCCTCTGTGCCGGGTAGGGCTTGGATTCGCTGGCCTCTAGCTAAGTCTCTAGGTCTGTGGTTCCAGAGAGGAACAGCGACTGGCCCGAAGCACACAGCAGGTCTGCAGCAGAGCCCCTACAAGAACCTGGGGCCCCAGGTTATCCCCCCCAGCCCAGCCTATGGGGCACCTTTGTGCAAATCAGAAAAAAGTCACTCCCGCTTGGATAGACCAATTCAAAAAATGCACCCCTCTGGGTGGACCAATTAGATGAAAGCATGCCCTCTGACCAGAACAATTAGAAAAAGGCACCCCTCTAGGTGGACTAATTTTAAAAAGGCGCTTTTCAGGCTGACCAATAATAAAAAGGCACCCTTTTGGGTGGACCAATTAGAAAAAGGTGACACCCCCCCCCCGCCCGCCGCCCCGCTCCCACCACCATGCTGTTGCAGTTCTAAAGGGGCAAGGCTTGGCAGAGCAGAGGTGGGGCTGGATATCAACCCCCACTCACCATCTGCCAGGGTGCCCTGTGCAGTGTGAGCAGCCTAAACAACTGTACGTGGGAGCTGTGTCCCCAGCCTCCAAATTTTCTTGGCCAAGGGAGCCCAGATCTGTCTTTCCAGCCAGCAGCATTCAGTTCAACAGATACAGATGTTTCCTTCCAAGCCTCTCCGTCCCCCACCCACCTCCTCAGCCCCTCAGCTGACCCAGGTTCCTACTTCCATCCTCCTCTCACTCATCCTTTCTGCTCAGAGCCCTGGGAGGGGCAACTCCTACATCTCTGACTGCGTCACCTCCATCTTCTTCTTGCCTTGCCGGGCACCATCCGTGCTTTCATGCCTCTGGGCCTTTGCATATACTCTGTTTTCTCTGCTGGTGATGCCCGACTTCTTGAGCCCCCAGGAAAACTCTATGCATTCTTTAAGACCCAGCTTAAATACCTTCTCCTCTGCTCCTCACTCCCTTCCTCAAATGTGCTACCTGGTTCTTGCCTCTGGGCCTTTGCACCTGCTGATCCCTTTTCCTAGACCTTCTCCCCCCAGATCTTCTGACTGGCTCCTCCCCCTCCTGCTGGCTGCAGCTCCAATGTCACCTCCTTGGGAAGTCTTCCCTGAACACTCTACCAAACCACCTCTCCATCAGCCTCTCTCACATCTCCCTGTTGTATTTTTTCATAGCATTTTCACAATCTATTTATTTATTTATTTATTTTGTGAGGAAGATCAGCCCTGAGCTAACATCCGCGCTAATCCTCCTCTTTTTGCTGAGGAAGACCGGCTCTGAGCTAACAACATTTTCACAATCTGAATTCATTTTTCTTCTGTTCATCAGTGCTTCCAAGATCCCATGAATGGTTGTACATATTGTAAATGGCAGAGGAGGTGAGTGGGGCTGAAACTATAAGCTGGTGCTCTGGGGCTGCATTTGCCTGGAGGGAGCGGCTTTTCCTAATTCACACATCCACACCATGTAGATGAGCTGCAGCCCCACTGGCCTCTCGCTGCGACCCGCAAGCCCACCGAGGCAGGAGTAGTGTCTGCCCTCTCCATCCTGTGTGCCCAGCGCCCAGCACAGGGCCTGACGCGTGCCAGGTACTCGATAAACGTTTTCCAAGCAAACAAATTCTACTCGGATCCCCCTACGGCCACCCTCTTCCCACACTCCTCAATAGAACACATCAAGGGCTGTTCATCTGGGGTGGGTCCCACGGGAAGCCAGTGACAGAACTGGACCCAGAGTCTGCGATGGTAACTATTTGTTAAGGGAACTTGGGGGGACTCAGTGAGTTGAGGGGCGGATATGTGAGTGGAGGAGTCCTGGGGGTGCTCCCTGGAGCTCAGAGCCCTGCCTGTCCCAGGGGTGCTGCCCTGAGCCCCCAGGCCCACTCGGCTCCCTGGAAGGGCGTGTGGCGGATTCAGGTGGCCAGGCACTCTGACCGAGATCTAGACGCAGAGTGCTGCACAGAGACTCGTGGGTGGGAGGTGGCATGTGAGGGGCCTGCGGAGGCGGGCGAGGCTCAGGCAGGGTTGGAACTGCGGCGCCGCCCCTCCTTCTGCTCTCTGCGGCCACCCACCCGCCAGCCTCCCAGCTCTGGCGGGGAAGGAGTTAACCTCCCTGCTTCTCAGCGTGAATGTGGAGCTATTAATACCCACAGCCAAGCCGGTCTGCCAGAGCAGCCACTGGAGTCTGGAGTCGGAGGGAGCAGGGAGCGGAGGGAGCGATCTCCAGGCGGAGCCAGCGCTGCAGACAGGACTCCAGGGGCCAGAACTTTTCTCGGGGACAGCGTGGGCACTGTGCCAGCCTCACCTGGTCCTCACTCACCTTTCAGCTTCGGGTCCCGACCCTCCCTCCTGGAGGCCACCCATGCCATACACCCCAGCAGGGGAGAACTAACTTTCTTAGGGAAACCACCTCCACTGCTGTGCTGGCTGGTCAAGGAGGAGCAGACGCCTGGACAGACAGACGAACACATGGACAGGGCATCTGCGAGCCTGTCCTCCCAGCCCCGCCTCTGACAGGCTGCAGCAGAGTGAGCAGCAGAGGGGCCTAGGGCTCCAAAAGGGGCAGTGAGGGGCCCTGCTGGACCTTTGTCCACCAGCGAGCCACCTCTGAGTCCCGGCGGCTGGAAGCTGCTTCCCAAGGCCCAGCCCTGTGGCTGGAAGCCCTGAGGGCCAAGACAGTCCCCATCAGACAGAGCCACAGGCTCTTCCGCCCACCGAGGCGACGGGTAACCTGAGTGAAAAGGCACAGGTGGCAGGCAGGCAGGCACGGGGCCCCGAGGCCAACAGGCTGCTGACCCTGGAGCGCTCTGGCTCGGGGACCCCTGCCCAGCCCGGGGACGATGTTGCCAAGGCCGCCACCAGCCACCCCTGCCCCGTCCTGGAGCTGCCTCCAGCCTGGCCCCTGCGCTGTGGAAGGGAAGATGTGCCAGCTTTCTGCTTCGTCTGCTTCCACAGGGAGGAGGAGGAGGAGCTGCTGGGAGAGGTCCCACTGCAGAGGTCAGTGCCCATGGTAGGCAGGGGTGGGCAGGGCGAGGGCACAGGGCTCAGACCTGGGGCCCCTTGGGACCTGGCAGACCTGCTTCTGAGTCTCTCTGTCTGTCCACTGCTTAGCAGCCACTGCCATCTCCCTGCGTCCAACTCTCAGCTCTCTCACCTGGTTGTCACCACAGCCTCCTCCCTGTCTCTCCCATCCTGGCCCCACAGTGACCTTCTTGTCCTCTCCCATTACGGTCGTGTCCCCCCTGCTCAGAGCCCTCCATAGCTCCCAGCTCCCACAGGATGAATTCGACGCTCAGCGGGGCATTCAAGGCCTGTGTGATTGGGCCGACCCCACCCACCTCACCTCGCTCTGCTCCCCTATATTCACTCCCACTGAAATCTGCCCAGACTTCCCTTCCCCTGGTTCCCCTCCATCCAGGGCCCAGCTGCAATGTCTCCTCCTCCAGGAAGCCCTCCAGGAAGCCCCTGCCCCACCCTGAGTTGAGAGCCACCTCTCCTCCCTACACTGGCACCCAGTAGTGTTCAGTCTTCGTTGAATTAATAAGTGAAAATGTCTGCATGTGTATATGCTGGGGAGGGGGGTATGTGTGAAAAAAGGGAGAGAGCGGGGAGGTGGGGAAATGAAGGTTTGTGTGGCTGTGTGAGTGGATATTTGGGGCTGAGTATGTGTGAGTGTGCGTACATTTGTGGGAGCGGGTGTGAGTTCTGCGTACCTGTGTGGGAGAGGGCTTATGCACTGTGCCCGGGTGCGGGTTCATGGCCTAGGAACCATTGTCCCTTTTGCCAGCTCTCCCCACCCCCACCTGCAGGGAAACCCAGGCTCTGGCCAAGTGCGTTACCCAAGCTGTGACCACACGCTCTGGGAGTGGATGGGAAATCTGCAGGGGAGACGCGGTGACCTCTGCTCCAGCCCAGCCCGCCCACGCCTCCATCATCCCTGAGTCAGCACTGTCCTGGGTGGGGGGAAGGGCAGCTCAGGGCCAACCCAGGTGCCCCTCCAGGCCCCTGGCAGGAGGGCGGGGCTGTGGGCTTCTGCAGCCTGGTTCCTCCCTGAATTTCTCTGTTTCCCAGGTCTGTAATTTTCCCTCTGTGGGCCTTTGTCTCCTCATCTGTGAAATGGGGGAATGCTCCCTGCTATGGTTGTGGGTTCATCATCCCACAAACAGGGACAGAGCACCCACCGAGTGCCAGGGCCTGAGCTGGGGGCTGGAGCCCCGGCCCTCACAGGTCCACACCTGCTAGGAGAGACAGACAAGCAAACAGATCCGTTTGGCAGAGTGATGGGCACCTTGACGGGCGTGGGTGTACTGTGCTCAGGGCTTCAGGAAGAAAGACTGAGCCCTTCTGCGGGCAGGAGCCCTAGGAGACCCTGCGGGTCTGTCTTAGAGGGAGGGTCCTCTCCCAGGTGGGGAGGGAAGTGGAGGAAAAGGCATCACAGGCAGCAGGGACGGCAGGAGCAAGGCTTGGTGGCGTGAAAAAGGAATTGTGTGGGGATGGTGGAGATGAGGCTGGGGCAGCAGGGGCAGATCTCAGAGCTCTTGACTGCTGAGCCCAGGACTTGGTCTGGAGGTGATGGAGGGAGGAATGGGGAGGGCTTGAAGCAAGACAGGGCCAAGTCAGGAGACTCAGTGAGATGACGGGTGTGGAAGTGCTTCCTGAACTCCAAAGCAATTGTCTCCTGAGAGAATCATTATTTTCATAATAGGAGCTCAAAATGCTTATTGAATGAATGAATGAATACATGAATAAATGAATGAATGAATATGACATGGGGAGATTCCACATCAGAGTCTTCTGAGTTGATTGTTAAAAAAGACACACTCCTAGCCCTGCCCTGGAGACTCTGTGGCCTCAGGTCTTGGTGGGGGAGTGGATGTGGTTTTAACCAGTCCCCGCAGGGAAGCAGCTTGAGCAAACTAGTATTTGGGAAACCCCAGAAGGAGCCAGGCGCAGGCCTAAAGGTCAGGCACCCGTGAGATCCTGCTCTCCTCCCCACCCCCCATCTCCCACCTCCAACTTTAGGGGACCCCCTCCCCGTAGAGGCTGCCCCTCTGCCTCCCACCCTGGGGGTATGGTGGCTTGCATTTGCAAGAACCAGTCTCCTTTCCAGCTGGTGGGCGCTGGCCCTTTAAGGCCTGGGGTGGAGACACCACCAGGCTGGGCAGAGACAGTGACCACAGGTGCCAGGTGGTGAAGCTAAAAATACTGAGTGATGTGGACACCAGGCTGTGGGAGCCAGGCCGTGCTAGCTGGGGAGGGTGGAAAGGAAGGCTCTAGAGTGATTGTTTCCTACTGGAGGGGGGGCAGTGGGCAGTGAGGTTTGATGGGGTCACCTTGGGGGCTTAGAGGAGGCACCCCCATCCCCACCCTTCTCAGCCTTTCTCCAGCCTCTGGAAGTGGCCAAGATTCACTCCCAATAGCCAGCTGCCACGTTTAGAAGCCCTGGGTCACGCTGATTCTGCTGCATCCTGCTTCTCTGTGACCCTGGGGACGTCATTTCTTCTCTTTGGGCCTCTGTAAAATTAGAGTTGACTTTCTCGGCACTTTTACGGACAGAGAGACAATGAGGGGTGCGGGCAACCGGTTCACTCATTTGTAGATTCAACAAACCTTCCAGAAGGCCTCCTGGATGCTGAGGCCGCAGGGAAGAACGTGACACCCGCACCTCCCTGGAGAGCTCGCAGCCTAGTGAGGACAAGACAGCGCACACCCCTACTATTCCGTGCAGCGCGGTGCGCTGTGATGGAGGTGTGAGCGCCGGGCCCTCGGCCTCTGTTGTGGGAGGATGCAAGAAACCGCCCCACCGGGAATACATCTGCATTTGATGAAAACTTGTCAGCAAAAGTGTCACCCACAGTGTTGCTCACCAGCCACCTACACAGGGTGCTTTGATGTATTAATTAAGGTGAGGCTAGCTGTTGTAACAAATAAGCCTAGAATTTGCAATGACTTGACAGTAGAGCCTTATGTCCTGCTTATGCAAAGTCCAGAGGGGCTTGGGGTTGGGGGAGACCCTGCTCCACTCAGTCTTTCGGGGACCCAGGCTCCTCCCACCTTGTGACTCTGTTATCACCTAGGGCTCAGAGTCCACTGCTGGATCCTCTGCAGCCGCCAACAGAAGAAGAAGAAAAAGAACAGGGATCACATGTAGGTTTTTGAGCCAAAGCTGGAAGTGGCCCACTTCACTTCTCCCACATGCATTGGCCAGAACAGCTAACTGCGAGAGAAACTGGGAACCGTAGTCCCGCTGTGACAGCCTCATAGGGTTCTTGTGAAAGTGAAATATTTGGTGTACATGAAAGCACCTGGCACGTAATAGGTGCCCAGTGTGTTCGTTCATTCATTCATTCCACGAATGTTGTTGAGCTCCCTCAGTGGGCCAGCACTAGAGACTGGACGGAGAGATCCCTGCTCTCATGGGGCTGACATCGATGGGAGAGCTGAATAAAATGCAAGTGCACAAATAAATAAATATGATCATAGATGTTCAAAACCCATGTTAAAGACACAACCAGAGGGATGATGGGGGAGACACTCCCTTGGCATAAAGTAAACAGCGAAGGTAGGGATATTTCATCAGAAACCTAAAGAATGAGAAGGAGCTGGGCAGGGTGGGGGTAGGAGCATTTGAGGCACAGAGAGCAGAGAGTGCAAAGGCCCAGGGGCAGGCTAGAGTGTGGGGAGTGTGAGGAAATATCAGGTCAGTATGGCTAGAACAGAGCAAATGATGGGGAGAGTGACATGGTGATGGGGAGAGTGACATGGTGATGGGGAGAGTGACATGGTGATGGGGAGGGTGACATGGTGATGGGGAGAGTGACATAGTGGAGGGGGAGAGTGACATAGTAGATGGGGAGAGTGACATGGTGATGGGGAGAGTGACAGGGTGATGGGGAGAGTGACATGGGGAGGGGGAGAGTGACATGGTGGATAGGGAGAGTGACATGGTGACGAGGAGAGTGACATAGTGACGGGGAGAGTGACATGGTGATGGGGAGAGTGACATGGTGATGGGGAGGGTGGCATGGTGATGGGGAGGGTGGCATGGTAGATGGGGAGAGTGACATGGTGGATGGGGAGAGTGACATGGTGGATGGGGA
The DNA here is from genome assembly GCF_057802395.1 of Ceratotherium simum simum. Lineage (NCBI taxonomy): Eukaryota > Metazoa > Chordata > Mammalia > Perissodactyla > Rhinocerotidae > Ceratotherium > Ceratotherium simum. The sequence goes on from NC_141925.1 coordinate 24,012,235, forward strand.
GAGTGACATAGTGATGGGGAGAGTGACATGGTGGATAGGGAGAGTGACATGGTGATGAGGAGAGTGACATGGTGGATAGGGAGAGTGACATGGTGATAGGCAGAGTGATGGGGTGATGCAGAGAGTGACATAGCTAAGGGGAAGAGGTCCAATGTGATGGACTTTTCAACAATGTCTCGGGCAGCTCTGGGAAGAATCACGGACAGCCGGATGTCGATGGAGGGGGTGTGGCGGTGGCCTGGACTGACTTGGACCTTGTAGACAGGGGAAGAAGATGCCTTCTTGATGTATTTGGGAGACAGAATTTGCTGATGGGTTAAAGGAAGAAGGGAATCGAGGGTGAACCCGAGGTTTCTGGGTTGGATAAATGCATGAATGATGGGAAGGCTCAGGGGACGGAAGAGGTGTGGTGGGAAACTCAGGAATTCTGCCATGTTTTCAACTTGAGAGCGCGTGAGCTGTCCCAGTGCAGATGTCAAGTGAGGACCTGGCACTCCGAGTCTGGAGCTCAAGGCGGGAGTCTGTTGCCTGGCGATAGAGTATCAGAGACATCAGCATAACGATGGCATGCAAGTCGCGTGTGTGCAGTCACAGCAGGCAAAAGAAGAGCGTCGCGAGGAGGAGGGAGAGAGTGGACAGCTGGCTTCAAAGACGCCAGACAGGCGAGGAAACAAGGATGGATTTAGCGACATAGAAGTGAAAGTGACTTGGATAAGAATGCTTCATGAAAAGGTGGAGGCAAGAGCAGGTGCACACGAAGACTTCCGGTTAAAGATGGTGGACTGAACACACATTGAACTTCTCTGTGTCCTGAAACCCCATTAAAAGGAAGGGAGTGGATTTTTCAGGTATGATATTAGTCTTTTGTTGCTGCCCTAACAAATTACCACAAAATTAGTTGCTCAAGACCAAACATATTTATTATCTTACAGACTATATATCAGAAGTCCAACACAGGTCTCACTGGGCTAAGATCAAGGTGTTGACAGGGCTGCTGTAGGAAGCTCTTTCTGGAAGAACTGTCTGGAAGCTCTAGGAGAGAATCCATTTCCTTGTCTTTTCCAGAGGGCGCCTGCACTCCTTGGCTTGTGGCCCCCTCCCTCCAGCAAGGTAGCAGCTCTCTGGCCCTGCTTCTCTCATTGCATCGCATCTCTTTCTCTGACCACAGCTGGGAAAGGTTTTCTGCTTTCAATGCTCCATGTGATCAGATTGCGCTCAAGTGAACAATCCAGAGTCGTCTGCTCGTCTCAAGATCCTTAACCTTAATCACATCTGCAAAGTACATTTTCGCCATGTAAGGTAACATACTCCCATGTTCTGGGGATTGGGACATGGACATTTTGGGAGACCATTATTCTGCCTTCCGCAGTACAAGTCAGCAAGAGCTAATAAATTGAAAAAGGACACAACAGCAACAAAATGTCCTAATCTGGAAAGAAAATGTGGTAAGTGTTTTAGCAGTCTGATGACAGTTGTACCTGAAGGGAACCCCAAACTGGGAGTAAGAGAAGCCCAGGAGCGCCGCAGTTTACCCCACAAAACCCCAAAAGGCGCCGGTGTTAATGGACTCAGTACCCCTGGAAACAGGAGTCAAGCTGGGGCCAAAAACAGGAGGATTCGTGTAAGAAGGAATTTAATCCTCAGATTTCCTTCTCTGCTCAGCCGGGTAACTGCCCCTCCCCCACCCCAACAAAGACCGAGGGTTTATTGTCTGGAGAGGATGAAACACGGGGTCTCTGAACTGGAGGATACCCCACAAGGAGGGGAGTTCTATACCCAACCAGAGGGATTATTTGAATGTTGCATCCTGAACATGGGAAGCCCTGTCCCCTGCCCCTGATCACCTGGGGCCTTCTTCGCCTCTTGCCCCCCAGAACAGTGAAGTCAGGCCTAAACTCTGTACGTCAGTCTCTGAACCTGTTAATGATGGGTGTTCTGTTATTGTTGTTGTGTTTCCCATTTGTTTCAGTTTTCTTCTCTCTGCCTCCTTTCTGTTTTCCTCCAAATTTCTTCCTTCTGTTTGTATTAGTTCTTTTAGAGTCTGACTAGCAAAGAAAAGAAGACCTAAATAGGTTGGCCTCAGGGATTTCGCAGTGAGACAGCCCAACCAGAATCCTCTATATCGAACCCCCAAGTCAGCCAGCACCCTCCCCTGCCCCCAGCACAGGGCTACTCAGCAGCCTTGCTTTTATAAATTCTATTTTATATTCTTTAATCAAGGCACAATTATAGTGAAAGGCAAAGATCTTAGGTGGCCAGGGTAATGAGTACTGACAAATGTGTCAACACCTCCCCACCACACACACAGAGGCCACCACTATTCTTTCGCTCTTTAAATCTCTTAAATATGAGCAGATAATCGGGGATCACAAACATTTGAGAAAAACCTCTAGTGGAAGAGGCAGAAAAAAAACAGAAAAACAGAATTTGGAGCAAACAGAATATGCAGGGAAAAGAAAACCTGAAAAAACAAAACCATTATTACTATATTCAGAGATTCTGGGAAGTATCTTGTAACTATGAAACAAAAACTGGACGCTATTTTGAAAGAAAAAACCACTCTGAGAATGAAAAAAACAAAGCAGAAAAGTTCTCAGAAATTAACAATATCATAGCAGAAATTGAAAATTTATTTACAAGAGTTAGAACAGGGGTCAGGAAACTATGGTCTGCTGGCCAAATCCAGCCTGTCGCCTGTTTTTTAAATAAAGTTTTATTGGAACACAGCTACACCCATTCGTTTATGTACTGTCTGTGGCTGCTTTCACACAGGCAGAGTGGAATAGTTGTGACAGACACCATATGGCTCACAAAGCCTCAGATACTTACCACTGGGCCCTTTATAGGAAAAATGTGCTGAACCCTGGGTTAGAAGATAAAATTGAGGAAATTTTCCAAAAAGTAGAGCTAAAAGATAAAGATACATATGTCAGCTTGGATTCTCCAGTGAACAGATGCTGAGATGGAGTTAGGCGTGCAAGAAGTCCTAGGGGGCTGATGCCTGTGCAAAACAAAGGAGGAGGAAGCAGGATTGGGTAGGGAGAGGCTTCAGCCCATGATGTAGATCTGACACCTGTGAAATGAACGAGGGAAGGAAACACATCTGGGCAGAGAGAGCCTGTTTTGATGCAGACCAAACAAAGTCTTGGCCAACCCAGTGCGGGCCCCCAGAGCAAAGACTGTCCATTAGAGGAGCCCTACATTGGGCAGGAGTGGCCAGGCTGTAGTGTCCCTGCTGTGCTCAGTCGTTGGCTGGGGCTGCCCAAGAAGACCTTGGTCTTGGCTCAAAGGCTGTGGCAGATCTCAGAGGCGCTGTGGTTGGAGGCTGCCCACCAACGGCACTCCTCACAGCTGAGGGACAGGGAGGACCCAGTGGGGCAGCTCCATGGCCGCCACCATGTGGAAATAGGACAGAAAGGACCAGTGCAGGAATCTAACACCTGAACGGAGGAGTTCCAGAAAGAGAACAGGGAAAACAGAGGAGAGGAAATAGTCAATGAAATATTTCAAATATTTCTCAGAAACGAAGGACGCGAGTTTCCAGATTGAAAGGGCCCACTAAGTGTCCAAGCAGAGGATAAAACGACAGCACACCAAGGCCAGTCACCAGCAAATTTCAGAACACAGGACAAGAACATTCTGGAGATTGTGCCAAGGGTCAAGAATGGCATCAGACTTCTCAACAGCAATCCTGGACATCCTCTCCAGAAGAGAAGGGAACAGTTTTCAAAGTACGAAAGAAAATTCTTTTCAGCCTAGAATTCTATCCCTAGCCAAACCATTAATAAAGTGAGAGTAGAAAAAAAGATCCTGTTAGGTACAAGGGCTCAAAAATTTAGCTCTCATGTACTCTTTCTTAAAAAAGCTACTGGAGGATGTTTTCCACTAAAACAAGGGAGTAAACCAAGAAAGAGTAAGACCTGGGACCCAGGAAACAGGGGAGCCAACACAAGAGAAAGCTGAAGGGCGTCCCCCAGATTCCCACGGGCACGCGGGCACTGGCGTCTTCTCCTTCACCCGCATCTCCATCCATTTCTTAGACCTCTGCACAGTGAAGCTTCCTGATGGATCTGGCTTCTCGTCTCAGCTCTGCCATCTCCCAGTTTCTCTTTTTTTCTTCTTGTTATTTCCACTCTCCTTTTGTAAAGATAGTTTTAATTTTTATTCAAGTTAAACATGCCCGTACCTTAGAATCAAGAAACATGTGCAGGCCCCACTGCCATTTCCCACTTCTCCTTAAGAATCATTTCCACTCTTTCAGTAATTTTCACCTCTGTGAAAATCCCAGGGCAGCATCTCTGGGCAGCAGGCCTGGAGGCCAGGCAGTTCACATTGGAATAAGTCAGAAGGTTCTAGAAAAGATTTCTTCAAGGAGTTGAAATTGATAGACTATCTAATGTATTTGAACTTTTGAGAGATTTACACAACAAGCAGAGAATATGGGTTGAATTAGACATAAACACATAGAAAAACAAGCCCTCTCTTCCTCCAAAAAAGAGTTATTAAACCCAGGAAACGAAACTTTGGTGCATAAAAAGGAAATTTTAAATTGCTGCTCTGCAAAAGACACCATTAAGAGAATGAGAAGACAAGCCATAGAATGGGAGAAAAATATTTGCAAAAGACATCTGATCTGATATAGAACTGTTTATCTGATAAAGGACTATTATCCAAAGTATACAAAGACCTCTTAAAAGTCAACAACAAGAAAATGAACAACCCAATTAAAAAATGGGCAAAAGATCTGAGCAGACACCTCACCAAAGACGATACACAGATTGCAAATGAGCATATAGAAGATGTTCAACATTATATGTCATTAGAGAATAGCAAATTAAAACAGCGAGGGGCCGGCCCTGTGGCGTAGCAGTTAAGCGCGTGCGCTCCGCTGCTGGCGGCCCGGGGTTCGGATCCCGGGCGCGCACCGAGGCACCGCTTGTCAGGCCATGCTGTGGTGGCGTCCCACATAAAGTGGAGGAAGATGGGCACAGACGTTAGTTCAGGGCCAGTCTTCCTCAGCAAAAAGAGGAGGATTGGCATGGATGTTAGCTGAGGGCTGATCTTCCTCACAAAAAAACAAAAACAAAAACAACGAGGTACCACTACAGACTTATTAGAATGGGTAAAATCCAAAACACTGACAGCGCCAATGCTGGTGAGGATGGGGAGCACCAGGAACTCTCATTCATTGCTGATGGGAATACAAAATGTTACAGTCACTTTGGAAGGCAGACTGGCAGTTTCTTACAAAGCTAAACATACTCTTATACGATCCACAATAGCATTCCTTGGTATTTACCCAAATGAGTTGAAAACTTATGTCCACACAAAAACTTGCACATGGCTGTTTATAGCAGCTTTATTCATAATTGCCAAAAACTTGGAAGCATCCAATATGTGCTCAATAGATGAACAGAAAAACAAACTGTGGTACATCCAGGAAATGGAATATTATTCAGGGATAAAAAGAAACGAGCAGTCAAGCCATGAAAAGACATGGGGGAACTTCAAATGCATATTGCTAAGTGAGAGAAGCCAACCTGAAAATGCTACATACCATATGATTCTAACTCTATGACATTCTGGAAAAGGCAACACTATCGAGACAGTAAAAGGATCGGTAGTTGGCAGGGGTTTGTGAGGAGGCAGGAAGGGAGGGATGAACAGGGGGAGCACAGGGGATTTTTAGGGCAGTGAAACTATTGCATATGATACTGTAACGGCAGGTCCATGACACTAGGCATTTGTCAAAACCCGTAGAATGTACAACACAGAGTGAGCCCTCAGGTAAACTATGGACTTTAGTTAATAACAGTGTATAAATATTAGTTCATCAATTTTAACAAGTGTACCACACTAATAGAAGATGTTGATAATAATATAAACCTAAAACTGCTCTAAAAAATAAAGCCTATTATAAAAAAGGAAAAACGGGAAGGAAATCATAGTATTACACACAAAGCTGTACATAATGGTTCCACAATATGTAAACCCTACAAATCTTACCAATATTATGATGCAACAGTGTTGGGAGGGTGGGAGATAGGAAGCCAGGAGATGGGATGGGAGGTAAGGGAGCAAAATCTTCATCTTCCACAGTGGGAAGTTGAGAGGTGAAGCCTAAACTGGAAAAGAAACAATGTAAGCACACCACGTAGGAAACACAGAGGTGAATATTACTGCAAGAGGGGAAATGATTGTCCTTAAGAAGTGGAAAACGGGAGTCGGGACTGCCGATGTTTCTTTTTTTCTTTTTTTTTTTTTTTTTTTTTTTTTAAGATTTTATTTATTTATTTTTCCCCCAAAGCCCCAGTACATAGTTGTCTGCCATAGCTGCACATCTGCCGATGTTTCTTGATTCTGAACTACAGGCACGTTTAACCTTGAATAAACTATATTTACAAAAGGAAAGTGGAAAACTCTATTTATAGAATGAAAGGGGAAATAACAGTAAGAACAAAAGAGAAACTGGGAGACGGCAGAGCAGAGACGAGAAGCCAGCTCCATCAGGAAGCCTCACTGTGCAGGGGTCTAAGAAATGGACGGAGATGCGGGTGAAGGAAGAGAAGCCAGGGCCTGCGTGCCGGTGGGAATGATCCTGGAAAAAGAACAAGGTTGTCGAGTGTGGAGGGAGGGGGGTCCTGAAGAAACAAGGTCCCGGGGGGAGGGTTGGCCTCAGGAGAAGGGCCTCCCCCCCACGGAAGGGGTTGGGAAGAAGTGAGGAGTGAGGAGCTAGGTGGGTCTGTGCTGTGATGGCAGGAGGCAATGGAACCACAGCTGATCCATCTGTTTTCTCAGTGAAGTAGGAGCCACGGTTCGAGGAGAGAGGAGAAGCTGGGAAGAGTCATCAAGACCTTGCCACTCAGAGTGGGTGCACAGACCAGCAGCATCGGCATCACCTGGGGGCTGGGTAGACTTGCAGAATCTCAGGGCTCCCCACGATCCCCAGGAGACGCACAGGCCAAGTGAAGTCTGAGAAGCACTGTTCAGAGAGAGTGGGAAAAAGTAACTGGCAGGCATAGTGGGGTTGTGTGTGTGTGGGGGCAACAAGTGCCCCTTCACCACCGTGAATTAAAAGGGAAGCTGCCAGCCTGGTGTGGGACGCTCCGAGCAGTGTTGGCTTGCTCAGTGCAGGCAGAGGGCAAGCAATGGTTGGTGTTTTGCCAAGCAGGTCCTACAGCAGAAGAGGTGGGCACAGTAGTGGAGGGTTTCCAGAGAGCGGCTATGGTGATTGTGTGCAGCTATGGTGACGGTGGTGGCAGAAGGGGGCTGATGGACAGTGAGAAAGTGATACAGGCAGTGGATTGGTGGTCTCGATGAGGTCAAAGAGCTGTTGCATGCGGGTCCCAGAGGAAGTCATGGAAGAGGATGGAAGGGAGAAACATAGAGGGGTGACCAAAATAGACACCTCAGAGGGGGTGGGGTGTGGGGTAATTACAAGGTCTGGGGTGTGAGCCCGGGAGCGGATGAGGTCAGGGCCTGGGAATTTTTGAAAGCTCCCCAGTAGATTATAAGGTGCAGCAGAGTTGACAGAGAGACCCGGGCTCTGACAGAGACAAACAGGGGAGCAACAAGAAGCTACCCTGGGGCTGGCATAGAGAAAGAGGCCTTGAGTGGAGCAGCTGCGTAGGGGTTGTAGGGGAGCAGAATATGGAGATGTTGTGGTCTTCCCCTGGAGAACTAGACAGTAAACAGTGTTGTGTGTGTGAGGAAGACCGAGAAAGAGACAGAGCCCAGCGCCTAGCGGTCCCATCGCTCGTCCTGCACTGCGGCAGATCGGCCACTAGAGGGAGTGCTGCGCTCACACATGCGGGGACTGGCCCAGCCCGTAGCCAGTGGTGCGGCTTCCGCCTCTCTTTCTGACAGCTGCTATGTTCAAGGTTCGGATTTTGCATCCACACTCCCCTGAGTTTAACTCCAGGTCCCGTTACTGCCGGGCTGTGTTACCTTGGCCAGGTTACCGGACCGCTCTGTGACCCAGTTTCGTCGGCAGTAAAATGGGCACAGCAACAGCTCTGCCCTGAGATTGCTGGGAGGATGAAGGAGGTGAGCCTGTGAGGCGCGGCGCCGCACTGGGGAACGGCTAAGCCGACAGGATGGTGGAGGAGGTTTTGCCACCGCCTCTGTCTCTGCTTCGCCTGCAGCCCCCCGGCCCAGCCCAGATCCAGGGCAAGAGATGGAGGCCGACTTCTGGGGTAGGGGGAGAGCGGAGGCTGGGGAGGGGAGCCTCTAGGGCAGGGACAGGGAGGAGCCCAGTCGCCTCCCCTTCCCGCTCAGTCCTTCTGGTTCTCTTGCCTTGGAGCAAACCTCACCCTGTGGCTCATCCCTGACTGTGGTCTCACCCTTCTGGTCCCCGCCCCTTGCCCCCTCCTCCGGGGTGTCCAAGCGACCAGTGGCTGCCCTTGCCTGGCAACCTCATCATCCCTGGAACAATGACACTGCTTGGGGCCTGAGGGGCTCAGAGGGGGTGCTCCTTCCTAGCCATTCTCCAAACTGCCCCTCACTCCACTCCTGCCCATACCAGCCAAGAGCTGACCTGTCAGGTCGCACCCCAGGTGATGTCTACGCGTTCCCAGGTTTGCAGAGAACTGGGGTGTGGAGGTCGCTGTGGGCAGAAGGCCCACAGAAGCAGCCCCTCTGGTCCCACAGAGGGTATAGCCTGCCCTGACTTTTTAAAAATGATTCGCCAATATTTAAAACATCAGGGCATTACATCCTAAGATCCAGATTTCCAACTTCTCTTGAAAAATTGGAAGCTCTTAGAGCCTGAGTCCACATTCCCACATGACAACAGTGAGCCACAGGGGAGAGGAGGGCACCATTCAGACAGGCCAGGGCTCTCCTGTTTACCCCCGTCCCCGCCCAGGCTGTGTTCCCCATTCACAGTCCCTCCCTGGTACCCGTGAGCATCTCAGTCTGCAACGCTGTGAGGGGAAAACTGTGCCTAAGAGGGTTCCTGTAAACATTTCCATGCGGCAGCTGCCAACCCAAGGCAGGCAGAGGTGGAGGTGTGGGGGTGCCCCAGAAATGAGAGCAGCCCCTCAGGGGCACGGAGTCTGGGGACCAGAGAGCTGCTCGGTGTCCTCAGCTGCTCATGGAACTTCATGGTCCAGGTGCCCAGGGGAAACCACACACACACATACACACACACACACACACACACACACACACACACCATTGTCCAATTTGTCAGCAGATCCTGCCCCCACTCCTACTGCCCTGTCCAAGTTGCTGTCTTCTCCCACCTGGCCAGATGCAGGAGCCTCCTCACTTCCACTCTTGCCCCCCACATCTGTCTTCCCCACAGCAGCCAGAGGGAGCCTGTTAAAACCTAAGACACGCCTCATCCCTCATTTGCTCAAAACCCTCCAGTGACTCCCACCTCACTCAGAGTCAAAGCCAAAGCCTTACACTGGCCTGAATGAACTGCCCCCAGTACCGCTCACCTCCTCCCGGGCTCCATCAGCTCCTCAATGTTCCTGAGCATCCCAAGCACACCCTGGCCTCAGGGCCTTTGCACTGGCTGTTCCCTCTGCCTGGCCCACTGTACCCCCCCCCACATGTGCATGGCTCCCTCCCTCACCTCCTTGGAGTTTTTGCTCAGGTGTAAGCTTCTCTGTGAGGACCTCCTGTACACCCTGTCCCCTCCCTGCTCCATTTCTTCCCTCACACGAATCCCTTGAAGCAGAACAATTTACTTGTGTACCCTGTTTGTTGTCTTCCGCCCTTCACAGAATGGAGGAGGGCAGGGATTTTTCTGTTCTGTTCATTGCAAACAGTGCCCCGCACACAGGAGGCACTCACTGAATAGTTGGTAATTGAATGAATGAATGAATGAACGTGTGAAATGAGGACAAGAACAGTACCCAGGGTGCAGAGCGGCCATGAGGACTCAGTCAGGTGGCGTGTGTCATGTAGGGTGTGAATGGCCGTCGCACAGGGCTCCAAACTGGGGGTTCTGTGCTCTCTGGTTGGTATCTTGCAACTCTTAATAATTTCATCTCTGAGTTTGTAAGTGATGGAGCATGACCGTGAGCGATCCCACCCTCCCAGGTCCCCTGAGTGGGGTTCTCGGCCACCCACGCGTTGCCCCCACCCAGTCTCCGCTGCTGTCCTTTGTCCCCTGCCAGAGGCCTGGGCGCAGGAAGGTTCGGTGTTGAGTGGGCAGTGGGGTGGCCCCAGGCACCTCTGAGGATCTGTGCTGGCCCCATGAGTATCCCTGTGCCCAAGGAAGCACAACATTAAATAGCAAATGAAAACCACCAGGACGGGCTGAGACCCCAGTGGTGGCCAGAGACCTTGGTGACACTGGGGGGCCAGCAGGCATTCCACTACCCCGCCTCCGTCCTGCCAGAGCCCCCATCTCTCCCCAGCCACTAGAATTTCAGCCATTCTCCAGGATCCACTTAATTAGCCAAGCTCATTAACTCCCACAGGCTTCTCCTCCCCACCTAATTAACTGACTTAATTAGGGCTTGCAGGCCCGGCTCCACCCAGCCCCCTCCTGTCCTACCCCTGCCCACCCCTCCAGGCGCCTGGCTCCAGCAGCCTCTACCAGGCCACGAATGGATGAGGGCGTGGCGGGGTCCCCCTCCAGCACCCAGGCCTCCACCCTGTGCCCCTTGTCCCCAGTCCCAGGACACCAGGACAGTGCCCTTCCCAGGCAGCAGCCCACAAGCAGGAGTGGAACTCAGGATAGGGAGAGGGCTGGAAATGGGATAAAATGGCATCAGGCGAGAGGAGAAGAGGAGGGCGTGGGATGGATGGGCTGCACTGAGGGCTGGTTAGGGGCCCAGACTCTAGAGCCGGCCTGGGTCCCAGTCCCAGACGGTGTGTCAACTGCAGCAAACTCCTCACCCATCTGTATCTCAGATACAGAATAACAGCACCACACTGTAAGGTTGTTGTGAGGTTTAAACAAGGTAATATGTGTAAAATGCTTAGAACCCCACCTGGCACAAATCGGTGCTTGTTAAATAAGTGGATGGGGATGAACAGAGGCCCCCCAATGGCGAGGGCCTGGAGGAGGGGAGAACACAGCCAGAGGGTGCTGTCCCCAGGGGTCAGGGAGACCTCCAGGCAGATTCTGGAGGAACGGAGTGGGCCTGGGAACTGTACCCGAGGCTACCGACTGGGAGGGACCCTGGGCCTGGGAGAGGTTAAGGGGATAAGTAGCAAGAAGGACACAGGATAGCCTGTCCCGGTCCTACTCCAGGGGCTGGAAGAGGCTGGCCCTCTTAGCTCAGGACCTCTGCTTTCCGTGCCTCGGGTTCTCCATCTGGGGGAGGCCCAAGCCCTGTGAGAGTACCTGGCATGTACTAGAGGCCTAATTCCTGTCTAGAGACTCACCCCTGAGAAGGGCGGTGACACGGAAAGCATTTGGGGGAGGTGCTCCGCTGCCCTTCCCCTCCCCTGGGACCAGAGCAAAGAAAGCAGGCTGTGCTGGCAGCAGGCAGGACACAGGTCAGACATAGGATAGGGCATCCTGGAGTTGAAGAGGACGAGATCTGGAAGGTGGGAAGGAGGAAGAGTGTCTCTGAGTTGCTGAGCATGCTCCATGAGAGGGATGGGCATTGATACGGCCACTGAGCCGGAAGGGGTGAGAGGGGGCCCTGAACGCTGGGGCAGCTGTTACCATCACCGACGTAGCTCCTGCTCCGATCTCCGTGCAGCCCTCACTTCCTCCAGAAAGCCCCCACTTTATCTCTCCTTTGTACCCTGGTCTCGGTCAGAATTTTACATGGATTGGTGTGGTCAGCGCCCGTCTCTGCTACTAGCCTGGAAGGTCCTGAGGGCCAGGACTGTCTGTTTAGCCCCCTCTTTGGTCCTAGTGCCCTCATATAGTAGGTGCCCATCAACACGTGTGAATGCATGAATGAATGAATGCATGCATGCATGCCTTGGCCAGGAACCCAGACGTTCCTGAAGCTTAGAGGGAAAGGGGCCCCACGTGGTAGCCCAGGCTCCTGCCCCGGATGCTCAGCTATGAACCCCCCAGCTCCTCACATGGCCCCAAGAACAACCACCCTTAGGGGGCGGGAGCTGGACTCCAAGGATTCGAAACTCCTCCTCCTGGGTGGGCTGAGCTCCGACTTGCACAACCTGAGATGCAGACAGAATAGTGATTATGGGGGACAGAAGGGAAAACCTTTAATTTCTCCCTGCATTTTATGCACTTTAGAAACCCACAGTTACACATAGTGTAAAGAGCTTGGGGTTGTATGTGACAGAGACCCAAGTCCAGCTGACTTAAGCACAAAAGGGACTTTATTGAGTTACACACATGAAAAGTCCAGAGCCTTCAGGCATGGCTAGATCCAGGGGCTCAAAGGATGGCATGAGGATCCTCACTCTCTCCATCTCTTGGCTCTGCTGTCTGCTGTGTTGGCTTCATCCTCCAAGAGATGTTTCGCCCTGGTTGTAGCAACTCCAGGCTTGCATCCTCCCCTCTTTCAATGCAATGGAAAGAGAGTTCTAGCCTATTGGCCTGGCTTGGGGCATAGACCCATCTCAGAAACAATCACTATGGCCAGGGCTGGGTCACAAGCCCACCCCTAGAGCCAAACAGGTGAGCCCCACCATCAGAACTCCTAATGAGTAGGGAAGGGTATGTCAAGGAATGTGCGTACCTAAAGGAAAACTGGGGTTCTGTTGCTAAAAGTTGGGGGACAGATGATGCTGGATAACAGAGTTCTACTCCACTTGAAATAAGTGGGCATCACACCAGACCCAGGGCCTCGTTCTAAGTGCCAGTCATTGCGGCAGACACTGTCGGTTCCCCGCCTGTATCTCCCTGGGCCCCTTCCCAGCTTCTACTTGCCAGCATCCTCATCTCTTTTCCTGAGGGCCTCCTGCTCTGCCCGCATCCACAGCACTGTCCGCGCCCCGGCATCTCTCCCCAGTGAGTGACAGCAGCTGGGGTACAGTACATCTTCTACGCATGTAGACGCGTGTTCTACACTGTCCGGAGAGCACCCCTGTGGGGTTCACCTCCAGTTGCCCACAGTGGTAGCTTGCTTGATAACATACCCCTTGTCACCCCCTTCCTAGCTCTCTTCTCCACCCCTCTACCTGGGATCACCTATGAAATAAACTACCTGCTCTCGAATCCCTGCTTCAGGGTCTGTTTTTGGGAAACCCAAACTAGGACATCATTAAAGCCAGACCCCTAGGGATGTGTGCCAGACAGCACTTGTTTCCTTAAAATGCTGCATTGCTGGGGGGATGGCTTTGGTAACCCATCCCCAAGAAAGGAGCTAGGACTGAACCGGCTCTGAGTAGCCTTGCCTCTGTTCTGAGGGTTCCAGAGGATGGTCCCTGCTCCCCTGCAGTAAGCATGGGGTGGGGGAGGGTAAGACCTATGAGATCGTCATTCCACAACTTCCCAGAGAAACAGCCACAGCCAGTCCTAAGGAGCACAGGCATTCAGAACCACCGTGAGCGGTAGGTGTGGGGCCAGGGGCCAGGGAGCCAAACACACTACCCATTCCTAGAGTTTCTCAGAGTGTGAGAGAAGAGGTCATTTTAGAGAGTTCTTGAACCTGCTTTAGAAAACATGGAATCACACAGTGAAAAAGTGATTTCTTTTCTCTTTTTCTTCAAGATCCCATTTAAAAACACTTCCACTGAGCAATTTTTAATTATTTTTTTAAAAGTGAAAGAAAATACAGAAAAGTATAAACCTGTGTATATCCACAGCTAGAATTAATGTTAACATCTTATCATATTTGTTCCAGATATTTTTAATAAAAAAAGAAACAAATGTGACAGATAAAGATGAATTCCCATTATCTGCCCCCGCCCCAGTCCCATTTCCTGGCTCCCCAAGGGCAGCCACTCGCATATTTTAGAGATATTCTTCTCGTATCAGTTGGCACGCTCTCAGCGGCAAGGACTAGAATTCCCTTCAAAGCAGCTCCAAGTACAACTCAGCAGCCCTGACTATCATAAAGAAGCAAGTGCTTCCCTCTCCACACTGCCACACACTGTCCTCCCCATCATCAGTGACATCCTGCTGGCTGCGGTCACAGAGTCGTATTTTGACACAGGAGGTGGCAAGCTCATCAGGGCTCTTGCTGGAGCACTGTGTTTCTCAATTCCGAACATATTCTCCAAAAGGTATTGAGAGATTCGAAGACCCATCGCCTCTAGCTGCTGTACGTCCTGGGCTGCCCCGCCGTCTTCTCTCTGATCCGTCTTGGGTTCTGGTGTAACCCTTGGCTTTCCTCATCAGCAATGACTTGACCTGTGTCTCCCAGTAGCCTTGGATGCTCCCACTCCTGGGTGCGAGCAACTGCTGTACCTTTGCCCAACATGTCATCATCTTCAGCATCCTAACCCTGATCAGCTCTCTGAGCTACTCAGTCACCAATGCCACCAGCATCCCTGATCGTGCTGCATGCGCCGGTCACCAGCAGCAATGTCTTGGGCATGATGGTGGCTGTCGGGGGGAGGGAGTTCTTCATGTAGAACAAGACCATCCTAATGCAGATCGACAAGCCAGGAACGCCTTCTCTCTGTCATGACTGGGGACATGAGCAATAAGGAGCATCATAGAACAGAGAATACACTGGGGAAATTCCCAAACACTATCATTTTTCCCCAGCATGGTCACTATCAATATGGCGGAAACAGTGTCTTAAGCGAGCACTTTCAGTTGAGCTGGTAGAGTTACCCAAACTCGTACAGTTTGAAATGTTATGATGTGTAGATTGCAGAGGACAGGGACTCTTTAGTGATTCCTTCCCGTTCCCCCTAATGGTAGCAGAAACTTCTGACACATCAGTGAATATAAAATGCAGCCAAAGGGAAGGTGCATAACAATCAGAAGTCCTGGGGTTCCTGGCCTCACATGCTTCCTTGTGCAGGGAGCAGCAACTGACTGCCCAGGAGCATCACGATGTGCCAGTGTGGTGGGCTCTGGGTGGAGGAAATCTGAATGGAGATCTGTCTTCCGATGTTCCTTCTGTGTCACTAAGGATGTCATAGGCAAGGTTTATCTTTGTGTTCTGCTATCCAAATCACACCCATCAAGATCCTCCCTGGAGGGGGCCGGCCCAGTGGCACAGTGGTTAAGTTTGCGCACTCTGCTTTGATGGCCCGGGGTTCGCAGGTTCAGATCCCGGGCGTGGACCTACGCACTGCTTATCAAGCCATACTGTGGCGGTGTCCCATATAAGGTAGAGGAAGATGGGCACGGATGTTAGCCCAGGGCCAATCTTCCTCAGCAAAAAGAGGAGGATTAGCAACAGATGTTAGCTCAGAGCTAATCTTCCTCACACAAAAAAAAAAGATCCTCTCTGGAAAGGCAGCATTCCTGTGGATACAAAACTTTGAGCTGGCAAGAGTGGATGATCGCCAAGTGTCAAGGAAAAAGGACTGTAGCGTTACAAGCAGCTGCTTCACTTCCTCTCTTCAGATATGTGGTGCTGGTTTGGTCCTCTGGGAAGCGGGCCAAGATGGGGTCAGAGGCACAAGTGATTTATTGGGGGAAACACTTGGGAGGGAAAATCTGGAGGGAGCAGAGGAGGCTGGGAGAACCATCAGACTGCAATAGATCTAACGTTGGAAAGAGGAGAGAAGGAAGGAAGGCAGGACAGGAAGAATCTTAGGCTGCAGTGCAATGTCATGAAAGTTTCGACGAAGCCAATGGGGAGTCCTTGATCCCAAGTGCCCATCAGAGCAGCCGGGTATCTCCAAGGACCTGGGTGCTTTAGAGTCTCCGCTGTGCTCAGTCGTTGGCAGGATTGGTAGAAGGAAGCAAAGCGGAGCCTCCTCTGTGGACCCTAGAGAGCCTCTACAGCTGCAGCCCTCGGCAGTCACATCCCTGCAGTCAGAGATCTGGGTGGTGCATTTCCACGGCCGCCACATCCCACCCCTTGTGCCACATAGCTCTTCCGTGGATGCCGTGAGCCTCTTTCTAAGTAGAAACTTTGAAGAAGGAGGTTAGTGGAACGAACTCCAGCTCCCCTCCCCCTTGCTGCACCTTGATCTGGGGGCCGTAACTGGTACTCATCCTTTCCCCCTCCCCTATCCATTCTCAATTATCCACACTCTCAGCTGTCACCTGGCAGGTCTGGGTGGGTCACCTCAGTGGTGTGATCCAACCCTTCAGTCCTGAGGGGTCTAAACTCTTGGTTATCATAATCAATAGATCACTCCAGTGGATCACTGGGTTCCACATGTATTTCTCCCTGCTCCCACTTTGTAAAAGCAGCCCTGTCTTCTTCTAGTAATTGATCAGTGTACTTCTAGTAACTTCTAGTAACTGATCAGGGTCAGTTGCTGCTGCCAGAACAGTGACTCCTCTTTTTGCCTGCCGATCCCAGAACACGTGGAGTCCAAAGTGCCCTGGCAGCACCCATAGCTTAAATTTTAATGGGACCCTTGCTGTGTCCTCTGGTAAGAGTGTGCCCCCTTTGGGGACCAGGACTTCCCACCCTGCAGAGCTCAAGGTGGGGGATTTGATTACCCACACTGCATTTTGGCAAACCTCTACCAGTCACATTGTGGGTCATCAAATGCCAGTTGAGGAATCAGGGAAGGTTTCTGCAGAGCTCGCCTTGAACTGCGTTACCCCTGATAACACGGCTGGGAGCTTTTCAAGGCTTCATTCTACTCCTACCTCTCGCTGGGCCTCAGTTTCCTCATCTGTAAAAAGAGGAAAGTGCTCTCTAAATTCTAACATTCTGGGACTCAGTTGTTAGACACAGGAAGACATTCCCTTCCCTCTTCCTCCCTCTGTGATCTCCCTCTATTGCTGCCCAATAACTCAAACCCCCCATTACCTTGTTTGGGGCAATAAGGCATTATTTGGAGAGGACTGGAACAAAGTTAGGGGAAATTTGGAACTGGGGAATATTGGCAGGACAGGGAGGGGAGAGAGAGGAAAGGCACACATAGAGCAGGTATCTTGGAGGATAACGTGTTTGGAGAAAAAGAAGAGGGGAAAGATGTTCTAGAGGAAACAGAGGCACAGAGGAATGAGAAAGCAGGTGTTCTAGGAACAGTGGCTGAGGTCAAGGCTGAATGGAGAGGGGCCTCAATAGGGGAAAGGTAGGAGGCTCCAAAGGCTAAGGGCTCTGAACGCCAGGATGAGGAGGTTAGATTTTTACTCTGGAGGTAACAGGGCATCATTGAATATTTTATGTAGGGGAGCAACCCAATCCACTTTGTATTTTACAGAGCTGAGGTCACACAGGACTTGGATTCTGGAAAAAAAAAGTCTACCTAGAGGCAGGAGAGAGACAAGTTAGGAACTAAGGCAATATTCTCACCAGCAGAGGTTGCAAACTGATGGCCCATGGGCCAGATTTGGCCCTAAAGAATGTTTCATTTGGCCCATTCAGTATTTCTGAATTTGAGGGAATTAGTTTCAAACATTTAAAAGTTGGAAGATTTGATGTAAGAATATGGATTTCCTGCTTCTCTTGAAAAATCATCTGTCCACACAGGGCCCACGATGCTCCAGGTTGCCTCATCTCCACCACTCTCTATCGCCTTACACCTGACCCCAGTCACTAATTTATGTGATCTATAGGTACTTAAGTTTGCAATCCCTGGTTCTAAAAGTTCTAGAAACAGTCAGGGTGGTTGGGAAGAGTCTGCCGGGTGGACAAAACAGCCTGAACAAAGAGAAAAAATAAGAAAGGTGCACGGTGCATTGGGGGCTTTCTCATCAGAAGAGTGTGGCTGGGGCTGCATGGATGAGGCTGAGAAAGAGACAGAACAGGGCCTGGGAGGATGAGCTTTCCCTATCTCATCTTCATCCTCATCTACCCACTTCCTTCCAGGGCACCAACGTCCAGTTATCAGACAATGCTCCTTCACACCCGAGCGGTGCCTTCGCACGCGCTGCTCCCTCTGCCTGGAATCCCTTTTCCCCTTTTCTTTGGTGAGCACTGTGTATCCCAGCGGCCTCCCAGCTTGTCACTGCCTGTTTACATCAGGGGCGGCAAACCCCACCTGGGCTGCAGATGGCCCCCAAGGCCCCAGTTTATAACCTCTTCCTTGAGTAGGCTGTTAGTTCCCTGAAGTCTTGCTTAAAATAGGATGGATGGATGGATGGATGGATGGGCGGACAGACGGGAGGGACAGATGGATGAATGAATGCATATCTGAATCCGGAGCTTGGATGTTTCCCTCCTTGCAAGAGACACAGGCTCCGCCCCACAAGAACAGACTGGGACAGTCTGGGGCAGTCTGGTCCCGCAGGGGCCAGGAGGCTGGACCAGGTGACCCTCGCAGACTCCCTCAAGTCCTCTCTAACCTCGTTCTCGCCCCCTCGTGGGCTCTGACCTAGAAAAGACGGGGGTGGAAGGACAGAGACGGAGCTTCTGGACGCTAGGACCCAGCGCGGCCGGAAGGCGGGGTGAGGGCGCCGCGCGCCCCTCCCTCGGCGCGGGGAGAAAGTGCGCCCCGCGGCGCGCGGCAGCGGGAGGGCGCGGCGGGTGGGGGAGCGCGCGCCGGCGCTAGTGCGCGTGCGCCAGGGCGCGCGCCAAGCGGGGCGGACAAAGGGGCGGGCGGCGGCGCGCGAGCCGGAGGGCGGAGCCGCGGGCCGGGCGGGCAGGTGCGCGCGGGCCGGAGGGCGGAGCCGCGATGCCGCGATGGAGCGCAGCCCGGGCGGGCGCCGGGGCCGGGGCCCGAGCACCAGCCGGAGCGCGACCCGGAGCCGCAGCCAGAGCCCGGACCAGGCCGGGGTCCGGGACCGCAGGGCCGGGCTGCTCGTAGCGGCGGCGACGGAGCCCCCCAGCGGCTGAAGGGCTTCCTCCCAGCTCCTGCCGGTGGCCGGGACTCAGCAAGCCCCCCGAGGCTGGAGAGCGCGGGGATCCCCCACCACCTCCAGGACCCAGAAACCCCCAGGAAGGCGGGGAGGCCCCTCCAGATCCAACACAGAACGACTCCCCAGCCGGAGAAAGCGGAGACTTCCTCCGTATTCAAAAGATAGCGACCTCCCTACGGTACCGCGAAGACTCCCCCTCTTCAGTCTGGGCCCCCCAAGACCTAGAACGCAGTGACCCCCCCGTCCGAGATTGCGGGGACCCCTTCTCAAGATCCTGGTCATTACAACTCCACACCTCAAGACACGAAGACCTAGCTCAGAACACCCCTAGATCAGGGGGTCCTAGGTCCCCCCATTCCGGTACACAGAACCCCCAAATCTAGGGACCCGAGGACAGCAAGAGATATCCTTCACCAGCAAGAGGCCTCGTCCCCCCCTCCCCCCCAAAGCTCCAGGACCGGGGCGACTGAGCCCGTCGCGGCGCCCTTCTCATCCTAGCCCATGGTCGTGGCGCCCTGAGCCCCCCGGGCCGGGCTGACGAAAAGCGACACGGCGCCCAGGCCTCCTGCCGCGGCGTCCCCGCGGCCCCAGCCCAGGTAAGCCGGGCCCAGGTGAGGGGCAGCAGGTAAGTGGCCGCCGAGGTCCCTAGCCCTGTAGGTGGGGAAGGAAGTATTGGGTGCGCATTGCCCCCTCCCCAGCGTCGCCATGGAGCCGAGGCTGAAGGACGTCTCTTTGTGTCTCGCTTGGAGGAGCCGCCCCCTCCTCCTCTCCCTTCCCCCACCCCACACCCTAGCCCTGGGGTTTGGGCGCAGCTCCCTGGCCCCAGGGGGAAATGGTGGCAGAGCTCCTTTCGCCACAGAGAGAGGGGAAGAGGGTGGAGAGTCCTCCCCCAAAACTGGGAGCCTGGAGCTGTTGGATCCTCCGTCCTTGGAGTATATATACCCTTCCCCCGAGGCCAGGCTGAGTTCTCAAGTGAAGTTCCCCCTGGGAGGAGAAGACTTGGGGGTGTCCACAGGTGAGGGGGCCTGCAGTGTGTGGCTGTAGGGTGATGGCCGGGGCTTTGGGTGTGTGTCTTTGTCTGTGCGAGGGCAGGGAAGGAGTGTGTTTGAGAGAATGGATGGGAATCCCTTATTTTCTCTGTGACTCTTGGCCCCTCCCACCCCCCAGCCCAGGTCACAGTAGGAGAATTCACCCAGGCCATACTTTGTGCTCCTGGCAGGACAGCGAGGGGGCAAGCCCTTAACAAAGAGAGGTGCTGGTTTCTGGGGAGGGGAGGTAGTCTGGATGCAGAAGCGAGGTCAGGTCAGGGCACCTTTCTGTCCCCATGTGCCCCAAGGGCAAGGCCTTCCCCTCTCCTCCCGATCTCCAGAACACCCGGGGCCAAACCTCCGGTTGGGTCAGTGTGTTCTGGACAACCAAGGGAGCATTCTAGGTTCTCTCTCTAGCTTTCCAGGCGGTATACAAAGCAGTACCCTAGCCTGGCCCACAGTGAGGTCCTGAATCCCAGGCCCTACAGCTCCTGGGAAGATGAGAAGCCCAGAGGATGTTGCACCCTGAAATTCTGGATCAGAGATCCTGAGAAGGGTCTGGACCATGCCGAGGGAACACACTCTGGGCTGCTGGGTTTCCCCCCAGTCTCTTCTCTCTGACCCCTCTACAGGCAAGCAGTGGTGCTGAGGAAGCCAGGAATCTGGGCACAGGTGGCCCCACCAGGGGTTCCTTTGTTTATTTGTTCATTCAGCAAACCTTTAGCTAGTGTCTGTGATGTACCAGGAGTCAAGGTCCTGTTTCCCACTTCATCCCGATCTGTCCTGTTCCTGCATCCCTGGGCTGTTCTCGATTTGCCCAGGCCATGCTTGGTTGGTCCGGTTGAGGTGAGCCAGCTTAGGCCCAGCTGACCAGTTCTGACCCCACACCTGAGGCACCTGATCCCCATCCTGCTGCAGACTTGGGGGCCCTGAGCCTGGGCAGCCAATTCCTCTGCTCCCCCCTTCCCACCCCCAAGTGCCCCCACCCCACCTGCTGGTGGCATTGACCCAAGGGGGAGGATGTGACCAGTGGGAGAAGAGGTTGGGGGCGTTCCAGGCCAGACCTCTGGCAGCCCCTTCTGCAAATTCAAGGATGGTCGAGGCAGCCCCGCTCAGCACAGACTGTGGGAGAGCCAGCTGCCCTGAAGACTGGGTGACCTTGGGCAAGCGTGTGGCATCTCCTGGAGAGGACAGAATGAGCCACTCTTTGCGGCCGCGGGTGGATGTGGATTGCAGTTGGGCGGCGAGAAGCGTCCAGGTGTGTCCTCTCCATCTCTGGAGGAGTTCATTTTCCCCGGTGGGTTCCCCAGAGCCCAGGGCCTTGTTCTTCAACCCCCAGGCAGGGGAGTGGAGTGAGAGGCTAAAGAGCAGAGATCTGAGTCACTGTGACTAGGGAGGACCATCAAGAGGCCAGAGGGGGACAGAGAGAAAGACCTCCCTTCTCACTGACCTCCAGTGGCTCTCTACTGAGTCTGGAATAAAGCACAAAGCTCTTTGCAGTATGGCCCCAAACCATCTCCCAAGTGTCATCTCCCGCTCCTCACCCCCCATTCTCTACTTCTGGCTCTTCTCCTCCACGTCCCCTAACTCCCTCCCTCCATCAGGTGCTGGTCTCCCGACCTCAAAAGCTCCACGACAGGATGGCTCAGGAGCAGCACTCTGCCTCCACCTCCCCTTTTGATCTGACCTGGGCTGGCACAGAGTGCAGAGCTGACCTGGAGTGGTGGATGGGTTCGTGGCTTGGAGACGGTGGCACGTGTCTACATGTGCTCTGAGAGTTTGTCTCCACATCCAGACCCTGAGCTCCAGGAGAAGACCAGGTCTGTCTCGTCCATGCTGCCTGGGCTTTGTCTACCCAGAGCCTGGCATATTGTACAGCACATGTAACAATACAGCTTCTAGACGCATTTTGTTGATCCAAACAGTGTTTTTCTCATGTTTGCATTTGTTGCCAGTGCTAAAAATATATACCGTTTTACATACAAATATTGATTTTTGGATCCTCTTGAAAAATCAGATGATGTGGCCACCCCAGGCCAGAGCCGGAGAATGCCCACCTTCTTTAGACAGGTCTCCAGCTCACCTCCCTCGGCTTCCAGCTCACTCCAGGCCCCACCTGGCCTGTTCACTCATTTACGTGACCTGCAGGCCCCTCCTATAGGCATCTGGCTTTGCAGGCAGAGGGTGGAGACCACGAAATGTTTGCTCAGTGGGTAACCTTCGGCTGTTTGTTTTTAGTGCACATGGGCGTTCCCTGTCTCCCCCAGGGCCAAGTTAGGACACGCACGGGGCAGCATCCCTTGGGGGTCTTTAGGGTGAGGTGGTGAAGTAAGCCTGAATTCCTCCAGCCAGAGCATCTCTAGCCTAGTCCCACTTCTCACTCTCCCCCCGTCTTGTGCCCCCTCCCCTGTGCTAGAAGGATTCAGACACTGAAAACCTGTTTTAACTGTCCCATTTGCCCAGGAGCAAAAGTCCAAGTTTCTAGGCCCAGGTCTCGCTGAGGACTCTTGGGGAAGGACTGTTCTCTGGACCTCGGTTTACCTATGTCAGAGAGGACTTGGACTAGAGGTTCCCTCAGCTTGTTCCTCCTTGTTCGAACTTTCTAGGACTGAGTCCA
Source organism: Ceratotherium simum simum (assembly GCF_057802395.1). NCBI lineage: Eukaryota > Metazoa > Chordata > Mammalia > Perissodactyla > Rhinocerotidae > Ceratotherium > Ceratotherium simum. Next base: position 24,034,661 of record NC_141925.1, read on the forward strand.
CGCTGCTCTGAGTTTTGATCAAGCAGGAGAGGTGGGGGCCTAGACGCAGAGGTCACTCAAAAATATTGACATTCCCTAAACATTAATGAAACCAATAGGTGTTGCCAAGGAGCTGCTGGGCCCCAGCCACTGGGCATGGCCCTGGAAGGGAGGGTGCCGCCTTCCTGGGTGAAGGTCCACAAGCAGCCCGAGGTCAAAGGAGACAGCAGAGCCTCATGGTTGAGAGCACAGGCTCTGGACTTCGCCTGAGTTTGAATCTCGCTTAGCTGATGTGTGACCTTGCACAAGTCAGTCAACCTCTCTGAGCTTCACTTTACTTATTTGGAAAACAAGGATAACACCTACGTCGGTCGTCAGGGGATTCAATGAGCTAAAGCATGAAAAGGGCCTAGGACAGGGTCTGGCATGTGAAAAGTGCTCGATAACTGTTGGCTCTTGTTAAGAGGGGCATTGGTGAATGGGTGGCTAAGCCTTGGTGGTAATGCCTCCTTGGTTTTCCTATAGCCAGTCTGGAGGGCCACAGGGCTTCTGCTGTCCTATGAAAGGGGAAGTGGGTGCCTGAGAGGCAGTACTGTGTGGTGTGTAAGAGCTCGGAGCATGCCCCTGCTGTGGATGGGGGTGGGGTGGGATTCAAGCCTGAGGGTCTGTGAGGGCCCTTCCAGAACCCCATCCTGAAGGGCAGGGTCTAGGCCTGGCCGTAGTTCTGTAGTTGAGGCCCTCTTCCTTCCCAGCTCTCCTTTCTAGATGAGGCACCTCAGGCTTCTGCTGGAGGGAGTCCCCGAGGCTTCTGCCCCAGGCGCATGGGCCTGAGGCCAGAGTCAGGACCAGCGTCTCCAACAGCCCCACTCCCTCCACTCCTCCCCTGGTCCCTTCGGGGTCTCAAGAAGCAGTGGCAGTTAGGCCTGGAGCTGCCAGTTAAAGCCCTCCCCTCTCCTGTGCACTTCCCAGCCCCCCATCCCCCCCACCCCCAGTAGCTTGGCCACAGTCTGGAGAGGGGCAGGTCCAGACTTCAGCTCAGCCTCCACTCAGGGAGCCATGTAATATCAGGGTTGGAAGGAACAGTGGAACATTCTTCCATGTCAAGTGCTCCATGCCGAGCACTGGGCATCACTTTCTCATTTGGCGCTGAGAACAGCACCACTTAACCCCAGAGCCGAGATCTGAGTCCAGCTCTGGGAGCCACCAAAGGTTTCTGTGAAACGTGCATCAAACTGCCTGGGTTCGATCCCTCCTCCCCCATTCACTAGCTGCATAACCTTGGACAGGGCAGTTGTCCTGTGGGACTCAGTTTCTTCTGCTGTAGAATGGGGCTGATAACCGCTCCTACCTCCTAGGGTTGTGCTGAGGACCAGATGAACCCACTACAGAGAAAGCACTTGTAGCAGTGCCTACTGAAGTGGCTGCTCTGCTTACTTCTGCCCCCCCCTGCCGGGTATGCAGATAAGCTGGTCCAGGCCAGGGGAGCCACTGTGACTGCGCCAGCTGTCCTTCCCTGTGACGGTAGCCAGTCCCGGGAAAGGCAGAGAATGTTCCATCTGCTTCTAGGTGTTGGGATGGCCCTGAGGGGCAAGGGCAGGGGCTGGAGAGGACAGAGCTGCCTCATCCTTCTCCAGGTCAGGCCCCCGCAAGAGGCTACACAAATCCCCGCCCCCAGGACAGCTCCACCGGTCTGTTGGGCCCCCCACCATAGCAGGAAGTCTTCCCAGTCTCTCAAGTCAGGGCCCATGGGCCTGTAGGGATATCCTCCCATCCTGAGAGTTCATGTGCCTGCCAGCCCTGACCCCAGGTGTCTCCAGAAGGGGCAGTGGGGCCCGCAGTAAATATGGATTAGTGGTAAAAAATACAACCTTCTCGACCCCACTGTGTGACTTTGGGCAAAGTGCTTAAGCTCTCTGTGCCTCAGATCCCTCATCTACAAAAAGGTAGATGGTACTAGTACCTGCCTTGTAGGGTCATAGTGAGGATTAAGTGAGTGAATGTTTGTAAAGTGCTATGAGTGGCATCGAGTACCCACTAAGGGTTTGCTGTTACTATTAGTCCTCAAAAGCCCTGAGCAGAAAGGGAATGTTAGCCCCACTTTTACAGGTAAAAAAAAAAAATGGAGGCTCAGGGTGAAGGTGTTTAGTCAGGTTCCATATCTAGGATTTAGGGAAGGTTCTGACCCGTTTTCCATACTCCCACACAGTTCACAGAGCAAGGCCAGCCAGAGGGACCTGCCAGGACCTGACCGGGGCTACAGCTGCAGGCCCCAACACAGCGCTTGGCCTTCCTGGCCCCACCTCTCTGCTCACACGGGGCCACGACAGAAGAGCCGCAGCACGGGGAGTCTTCTAAGGAAGACCCTAAAGCTTCCCTCCCTTTTTCCTCCTTCAAGCTTGCCCCAAGGACAGTAGAGGGAGGCTGCAGGGGGCTGGACTCCGAGTCTCTGAGTGCAAGCTGGGTCAGGTTCAGGCTGTCTCTCTCCACCTCTCAGGGCCTGGCACTCGGGCTGGCTTCAGGAAGAGTTTGCTCAGGTCTGGGGTTTGGAGTGCATCTCACTCAGAGTGAAAGCCTGGTCCTCACCGTGGCCTCCAAGGCCCTGTACACTGTTGCCCTCCTTCCCTCACCCCTCCTCTCCTGCCCCTCACCCCTTCCCCACCACTCTGCAGCCGTGCTGGCCTCCTCACTGGCCCCTGAGCACACCAGGCACAGTGCCCCATGCCTCTGCCAGGAAGGCACCTCCACCACAGTGTCCACACGCTTGCAGCCTTCTCAGTGGGGCCTCGCCTGACCGCCCACCATCTACAGTTTCATTCCCCACCCCCAGCCTCTCCTCGCCTCTCCTTCCTAACCTTTATTACTGTTGCCTCAAAACTAGAACGTAAGCTCCTTGAGGGCAGGGCTGTTCATTTGGTTCACAAACGTATTCCAGACCCAAGAACAGTGCCAAGCCCACTGTAGGAGCTCAACATATATTAACTGAATGTTCTGGAGCCTGACAGCTATCTCTTCCCTGCTGTGGGACGCTGGACACGTCATTTAATCTTTCCTTCTCTGAGTCTCAATGTCCTGACCTCTAGGGAATATAATGGGAATAATAATAGCAGCTTCTCCTAAGATGGTTGTGAGGTTTAAATGAGTCAATATATACAAAGTACTTATACTTTAAATGGTTCATCAATGTGGATATTATTAGCAGTCCTTTAACTTGCGCATTATGATCCTCGTTTTGCTGATGAGGACATAGAGGCACAGAGAGAGTAAGTGACTTACCCAAAGCCTCATGTCTAGAAATGTTATTGAGTCGGCTCCAGGCTCCTAAGCTAGGCTACACTCCCTGTTCCATCCCTCTGGGAAGAGGCGAGGGCTGTGATTGAGAAGGCTCATCTCTCCAGTGACCACCACCTGTCCACTGGTGGACACCCAGCCAAGGCCCTTGGCCCCCTCAGCCAGTGGCAGGCGACCACCCTCCACTCCTGTTGATGAACCCTGAGTGCTGGGCTACCCGCCTCCCACAGGCAACAAGGCTCCTGCCTCGTGCCAGCCCACAGGTTCTGCCCCAGGCACCGGCCCGCTGGTAGGCTGGGAGGGGTGAGGCCCAGGGCTCCCACCTCCCCACAGGGCCTGGCTGGGGAGGGCCAAAAGAGGCTGGAGAGCCTGTTCCAGCTCCGGGCACCAGCTGCAGGCAGACAGCATCACAGGCTATTAATAACCACTGAGGATGTGCCCCGGGGAAGGGGCAGACTGTGCCAGCTGGGAGGGAAGGCCGAGGCAGAGGCCAGAGCCAGAAGTGGAGCCTTGCAGCAAGGGGAACCCCAGCCTGCCCCTGGTGGGGAGGGTGGTGGGAAGAATGTTGTTTCCAGTTTCTGCTGCTTGACTGTGGGAAAGTCTCAGCTCTTCCTCTCAGTCTCCTCACCTGGGAAATGCAGGCGCTGGGTCAAAGGATCTCCAAAGTCCCTCTGGCTTAAGTGGGTGGCTTCTAGGTTCAGGGGGTGAGATTTAGCAGAGCCAAAGTGGCCCCCACTTCCAGCACAGAAAACCAAGGTACAGTGAGAATACCCAAGATGGTATAGAGTCCACAACAGAACCACGGTCCCAGGCCCCTCTGTCCAGCAAATTCTTACTGAGCATCTGCTCTGTGCCAGACACGTTAAGAACCATGTTAAATGGGCATTCTCAGCCCCCTTTTACTGACGGGCAAACCAAGTCTTCGGCTGCCCAAGATCATACAGCAAGAAGAGATGGAGCCAGAATTTGCACCCTGAGGGGAAGACAACAAAGAAAGAGGAGAATATTCTCCTCCTCCTGCTCCTTTTGAGCCAGAGTATCATGTTTGGTGGAGTCTATATTGTGTCAGAGGACCAAGAGGAAGGAGAGACCTTATCTGGAGTCTCGTGGGCTCCCCGGGCCCTGACCCCCTGATGTTGTCCGTAGAAGGGGGCCTGTGGTGCCTGGGGACATTTTTCAGGGGAGAGGGTACAGAGCCTTTGGTGACCCATCGAGGGATCAGAACCACTGGATAGCTCATTTCATAGACTGGAAAACTGAAGAGAAGGGGGGCTGGCCAGGGCTCCCTGGGGACCAGCAGCTGAGGCCAGAGCTCTTCCGAGTACCTCACAGGCCTCTCTCTGGGGCCAGAGGGCCCCCACTCCCTGGCAGCAAATAGGAGAGCCCACGTGTGAACAGGTTTCTGCACTGGGGTAAACAAATGTGAGGGTCGGTGACACCTTTCAGAGAAGGCTTAGAGCAGCAGAAAGCCAAATGGGGGCACCTGTCTTGGGGACATGGAGGGAGGGCTCTGCTCAGGGGTGGGTGTCAGGGGGCTCCCAGATGCCCCCACCTTCTTGAGCATGGGCTGGCCCGCTGTAGGAATTCAGGGAAACCAAGCTGGACCGTTCCTCCTCTGGCTCCTCTCAGGGAATACCAGTCCTGGGGTGCCGAGCCTGGGTGGGTGGGCATGACCTCCCCTCACACTTTCCTTTGGCATTGTCTGGACCCTCAACCACATCTGGTTCCTTTTACTCCCCAGACTCAAGAGGATTGTGCCTAGTGAAAAGTTTAATTCCTGCCCTGCCTCTGTTCACTCAGTTCCCACTCCTCTCCCCAGACATTCATTTGTTCATTCATTCACCAAATATTTATTAAGTGCCTGCTATGTGCCAGGCACTGTGCCAGTTGCTGGGGATAGAGCTGTGAACAAGACCAGGCTGACAAAGTCCCTGCCTTCGCAGTGCTTAAGTTCTAGTGGGGAAGAGAGCAGTCACAATAGAGATCACAAGTCGGTGAATTGTATAATGTGTTAGAAAGTGATACGCGCTACTGGGGAACAAAATAGAGCAGGATGCGGGGAGTGCGGGAGGGTGGCCCTAGTTAAGAAGGTGTCATTTGAGCAGAACTTGGAGGAAACGAGCCATGTGGATATCTAGGGGCAGGGAGCTGGCCTGTTGGGGGAATGGCAGGGAGACCAGTGTGTCTGGAGCAGAGGGAGGAAGGAGACAGGTCAGGGGGTAAATTGAGGGCCATTAAGGACTTTGGAATGAGATGGGAAGTAACTGATCCAATTGGGTTTTTTGGTTTTTTTTTAAAGATTTTATTTATTTATTTTTCCCCCAAAGCCCCAGTAGATAGTTGTCTGTCATAGCTGCACATCCTTCCAGTTGCTGCATGTGGGACGCGGCCCCAGCATGGCCGGAGGAGCGGTGCATCGGTGCGCACCCGGGATCCGAACCCGGGCCGCCAGCAGCAGAGCACGCGCACCTAACCGCTAAGCCACGGGGCCGGCCCTCCAATTGGGTTTTGACGGCTCCCTGGCCGCTGTGTCAAGAATAAATTGTTGGGGAGGGGCAGAGGACCAGTTAGGAAGTTACTGTGGTAGCTGAGAGACGATGATGGCTCAGACCAGTAGGAGTGAATGCTGAGGGTGGTCAGGCACCTTTATTAATGTCTGGTGTTGATTCCAGAGTTACTTTATGCAAATATAAGCAAATGAGAACCCTATTCTTATTTTCGTCCATTTCAAAGTAGCTTACTAAACAAAGTGATACGAGGCGCAGAGCAGGCAAGGGAGCTGGAGGCAGCTGCTGGGTTCCACCAAAAAGCAGCCCTCTCCTAGGGGCTGGGGGAGGGCCAGTGGCACAGCCCTCTGGGGAACATCAAGCACTCTACAGAAATTCCAGACGCATTCACCCTTTAACCTGGCAACCCATTTCTAGAATTGATCATACAGATACACCTGCACACTGCAGAATGACTTATGTACAAGGCTACTCATTGTTTGTAGTAAGTAGCAAAAGGTTGGACACCACCCAAGTGTCTGTCCCCAGGGGCTTGGTTAAATAAATGGCAGTATATCCATATGTACCTTTCCAGCCCTGGGTGCCTGGGTTCCCACTGTGGCGGTTCCTCCATCCTGGCTGCCCAGCCTCCCCAGGCCTCCCTAGCCTTGCTCTTAGTGCTGGAACGACCTGGGTGCTGTCCACGCCTGTGGTGCTGAAGGCAGTGGGGCTGGAGGAGGCCTGGGCTGCAAACCAGAAACCCAGAGTAGAGAAGGGGCGATAGAGCAGGGGAAGTTCAAGGCTCAGTCTCTGGCTCTGCCCCTCACCAGCTGAGTGACCTTGAGCAAGTTGCTTAACCCCTCTAAGCCTCCACATCCTTATCTGTAAAAGGCAGTTGCTGTGAAGATTGAATGGCAGCAGCAATGTAAAGCATTGGCATATTGAGAAAATAAGTGATAATTTTTACTATATCATTTTAGAGACAGTGAAGCATGGTAGTGAAGCTTTTGGACACTGGAGTGATTATGCCTGGATTTGAATCCTGGCTCTCCCACTTAGTGGACGATCTTGATCAAGTAACATGACTGCTCTGTCCCTCAGTTTCCTCATCTGTAAACTGGGGTGAATAATAGTCCTCATGTCATAGGAGGTTGTGAGGACTAGATGAGTTAATATCTGTGAGGCACTCAGCACATGAAGGGGTTCCCTAAGCCTTAGCTGTCATTGTCATCATCATTCTCATCACGGAACCCCAGCCCCTCTGTTCACAGTGACCAGTGTCACTCGCAGCCACCCCCATCTCTGCCATGCTCGGGGCCAGGGCAGTTGGAGGGAGACAGCACCTAGTCCTGCAGACACGCTGGCCTCCAGCCAGCCCTGCCACTGGCTTCGTCTGTGATTTTGAGCAGTGGCTGCTCTCTTCTGGCCATCAGCCTCTACATCTATAAAATGGGGCTAATGGTACCTCACGCAGGCCCCTGGGAAAACAGCTGTGTGCTGCAGGGTCACATTCAGGAAAGCCAGGATATAAAAAGTTACAGACTTCCCAAACATGGGAAGAATCATTCACCAGCATTTGTCACACCCTGGCTAAGTGCTAGGCATAGCAAGATGATTAAGGCATGGGGCTTGCTTTCAAGGAGCTCTTGGGTTTCCTGCTGGATTGTTAATCCTTTCAAGGCCCACTCAGGTGTCACCTCCAGGAAGCCACCCTCATCCTCACTGTCAGTGCCCTCCTTGGAAATGCTAGAGCACTGATCATTGCCTTCCTGGCCTCTGGTTATCTGAGTCCTTATTTTCTCTGCCTCCCTGACTTGTAGGCTCATACTCTATCTGACATATCGCTCTAACCTACTTGCCCCATGCCAGCACCCGGTACAGTGCCTGGACTCGAGTCGATATGCTTGTGTGGAATCTTTGGGTTGCAAGTTACATAAACTCAACTCAAACTGGCTTAAGTCAAAAAGGAAATGTATTGATTCATGAAACAATCATTCAGGAATCTGACTGGCTTTAGGCGTGCCTGGATCCAGGTGCTTTGAGTCTTCTGAAATCGCTCCATCTCCCAGTGCTGCTTATCTCCTTGTGGCCTCATTCCCCGGTGGGCTCTTCCCTGACGGTGTCAGAGCCGGCCCCCAGCAGCTCCAGGCCTGTGTCCTCCAGCTTTGCAGCCCAGGGTCAGAAGGTGTCTCTTCTCTGGTAGCAGCAGCAGAAGTCCAGGGCTTTGTTAAGGATACCCTTGGGGTTTGCCTATGCTGAGGGCATGGCATGGGTCCAGTGACCTGAGGGAGGGGACCGGGTCATGGGGACGGAGAACCTTAGAATCCCAGAGTGAGAGTAAGACAGGCCTGGCTGACCTGGTCCCACCTTGCCCCCCACTGATTCCCCAAGGATGGGCTTCAGGTCTCTGCTTCTCTACCCCAGCGACAGAGACGGCACTTTTTCCCTGCTGCGACTATGAGAGCACTCTCATTTTGAGTTGCTCTCTGCCTGCATCTGCCTTCAGGAGCCTCGCAGGACACAGTGATAACAGCTGTGGATCTGAGTTCAAATCCCAGCTCTGCTAATTATTAGCTCTTGGGCAAGTTACTCAGCCCATCTGTGCCTCAGTATCCCTTTCTGTAGAATGAGGATAATAACAGTAGCACCCAGCTCCCAGACTTGTGATTGTCAAATGATTTAGTCCGCAGTGTTGGCCCAGCACCTGGCATATGGTAAATGCTCAATAAACAGTCATCAGTATTATTATTCTCAAACAAAACAGGAGAAGAGCAGGCTCCTTTCTCTTTACAGGCTGGCCACCCTCCACCTATAACTGGATCCACCTGTAACTGGATTCTTGTCAATTGGTTGCCAGTGTTATCACCGTCCAGGTCACATTCTATGGCCACACTCCAGCAGTTGGCACACTGAGGTTCAAATCTTAGCTCTTTTGCCTGCTTGCTATGTGACCCTTGAGTTAGGGTGGTACCAGCTGCTGTAACAAATAAGCCCCTATGGCTCAGCACCCTAACACAACAGAAGTTTCCTGGCTCACATAAAACGCACAGCAAGTAATCCTCATCAGCAGGAGACCTCCCACACCCAGGGGACCCAGGGGTCCTCTGCATCAAGCCAGTATGCAGAAGAGGAGAGAGGAGAGAAATTCGCCCCATTCTTTTTTTTTTTTTTTTGTGAGGAAGATAAGCCCTGAGCTAACATCCATGCCAATCCTCCTCTTTTTGCTGAGGAAGACCGGCCCTGAGCTAACATCTATTGCCAATCCTCCTCCTTTTTTCCCCTTTTTCTTCCCAAAGCCCCAGTAGACAGTTGTATGTCATAGCTGCACATCCTTCTAGTTGCTGTATGTGGGACGCAGCCTCAGCATGGCCGGAGAAGTGGTGCGTCGGTACGCACCCGGGATCAGAACCCCGGTCCGCCAGTAGTGGAGTGCACGCACTTAACCGCTAAGCCACGGGGCCAGCCCTTGCCCCATTCTGAAAAGCCCCCGCCTAGCAGCAACACCTCATTTCTGCTCACATTCCACTGGGGAACCGGTCGCACGGCCACACCTGGGTGCAAGGGAGGCAAGAAAGTCCTTGCTGACAGCGGCCCTCCAGCAACGGCTCTGTACCATAGCGGAGGAAATGCAAAGTTTTGGTGGGCAGTTGGCTCTCTCTGCCACAACCGCAGTAAACATCCACCTCTCGGGCCTCTGTCCTTCATCTGTAAAACAGACAGCTTCGTTCGATGTGGCACTGGTTGTACAGCTCTACACAGTTACTAAAATCATTGAATTATATACTTACTGTGGGTGAATTTTGTGGTATGTAAATTATACCTCAGTTCAGCTGTCTTAAAAAATAGGAAGCATATTGCCCACTTCTCAGGGTACTTGTGAGGACTCAGTGAGTGAAATTTTGCCAAGCTGGCACTGTGTGTGTTGGGCGGGGGGGGGGATCGGGTAGTTTTCATAAGGGTGGAACCCACTCAAGCCACCTGCCAACAGGAAGTGGTGGGCGGTTCAGTCTTGCTTCTTGCTTGGGAAATCCTGCCCCCACCACAGTGGGCCTCCCAGCATGAGGCGGAAGACCCAGCCCACAGGGTCAGAGCCACGAGTGCTGCCGTGAAGACTGGGTGACACCCTCCTGCCTTCAGCAGCACAGACAGGAAATCGAGGGCCTCCCTCGGGGCCAGTGAGGACACACACCTGAGGTGCAAGTAATGTGAGTCCCCTGGGGCAGTGTAGTCAGCCTGAGTGTGGACCAATGCCGTGCGGCTGCGCGGGGCGAACGGAGGTCAGCCAGGGGCCCCCCGCCTGGTGCTGGGAAGCTCACAGCCATCAAGTCCACAGCTGCTCCTTCAAGTGGAGGCGGTGACGATAATGATCAAGTTCCCACTGATGCCAGACATAAATGCCTTCAACACTCGGTGGGTCAGATGGGTCTGACTGCACTCTGGGCTCGAGCCCCACCTGAAAAAAGCTGGTGTACCTACCGCATGGAGGAGTCAGTGAGTTCTACATGTGCAGCACCCGGACCCGTGCCTGGACCCAGTCAGCTCTCCACACGAGCTGGATGAATGCGTGTGCATCCTTGGCTGAGGCTCTGCCCTCTTCTGGGCCTCGGTTTCCCCTCTTGGGTACTGAGGGATCTGGATGAGATGTTCCAACATTCTGACTCCGGAAAACACTGTGGTTAAGAGCGTAGCTTCGGAGCCAGTCCCAGCCCTAGCTGTATGACCTCTGCGAGTTATTGAGTCCTCGCCTCCCTCTCCTTACCCCTAAAGCAGGGATCACAATCATGCCACCCCAGAGAGTCGCGAGGGTGAGCCGCTTCGCCCTTAGAATGGGCCTGGCACGTGGTAAGGACGATTTAAGTGTTAGCTGCTGCCGCTGCTGCTGCTGTTGTTATTTTCACTATTATTATTTTCTTCATCGTACGGATGTGGAGGCTGAGGCCCAGAGAAGTGACATGACTTGCTCAAGGTCACCCAGCTAAAAAGTGGCAAGCGTTAGGATCCAGGCCAAGCCTACTGAGCCCCAAGGCCTGTGCCGTTTCTGTCACTCCCCACTGCGCCTCTTAAGTCACATGCATTGTAACTGGGTCAGAGGCGCTGTGTACCTGGGGGATGACACAGCAGCGGGGACGGGCGTGCAGATTAATTCCTTGTCTCCTGCTGACTCCTGGCAGAGAAGAGGCCTGCAAGTAGAGGAAGGTTGGGAAGGAGGGAGGGGGCGATAGGGAGGACCCCCAAAACTGGACCCTAGGAACCAAGGGAAGGGATGAAGGAGAGTGGAACCTGATGTAGCCCCAACCCCGGGAAGCTCTTGGCCTGTGGATGGGGACAGACAGGGACACAGCTGAGACCACCACAAGATATTCAACAGGGGCCCTAAAAGAGAGACAGACAGACAGACCTTGTTTGAATCCTGGGGCCCCCCAGAGACAGGAATTGGCACCTGGGACAGCAGGGAAGGCTTCCTGGAGGAGTGGACCCTGAGGAGATGGGGTATGGGGCATGGGGAGGTGAAGGCAGGCAGCAAGATGGTGGAGGAGACTGGAGAGGGGTGTTAAAGCTGTGGAGAGGCAGTGCAGGGCAGTGGTCAGAGCACGGGCTGAAGCTGGAGGTGAGGGGGCAAATGTAGGGCTCAAACCCACCCCCACTGTGGCTGTGCCCCTGACCCAGCCCAGGGCAACTCTGAGGCCAGAGCAGCAGGGACAAGCCAGGCACCCAACAGTCCCTGGGGGAGGGAGGAGAGGAGGGAGGGAAGAAGGGCTTCTAGCAACTTGCTGCTGCCAGTCAAGCTTCCAGGGGACGCAGAAACAGCCTGAAGTGACCTTGCAGGGCCAAAGCCCGAAGTGGGAGCATTACACACGTGTATACACATGTGCCTGCACACACGTGGCTTGCCCACCGCAGCAGCCTTCGGGGAGTCCACACACATCAGGAGAAGTAGGTCAGCAGAGCAGCCCAGCGTCTCTCCCTGGCAGGCAGGGGAAGAGTTCAAGGCAAAGAGAGTGTGTGCCCATCATATCCCTCGGGGATGGCCCCAGCCTCCACAGAAGGGCCCGAGGCCGCCTCACCTCCCCTGCTGCATCAAAGTGGATCGCCGGCCTGGCTCTCTCCCTTGGGACCCTCTGACAGAGGCTGGGGGAGGTGACCCCTCCCAGCCCTGAAACCAGGGAAAGACTGCTGTGGGGAGATGTCACCCACTGTAGCCCAGTTGGTGGCTGCAGCAAGAGGGGCCCAGTGCTGTCCGGCCCGGAGCTAGGACTACATAGAGACTTGACGACAGGTGCCACGGCAGGGCTGGGTTCAACACTGAGGGTGGCAAAGGGAGGGGAAGCAGCACGGTTCTCTGTGGGCCTGGCCCCATGCCTCCCTCGGGGTCTGTGAAATGGGCTGGTCCAAGCTACAGACTAGATTCTCTGAGGGCATGCATGGGGCATTCCAGATGAGTCCTGGCACACATTCAGACTGAACACACTAGGGGAAGAGAGGCAGTAGCTTGTGGGGCAAGGTCCTCTCAGAATCAGGCTTGTTCATGAATGGAGGGAAAGGGAGCTGAATGGGGAGCCGGATCTTGAGGAAGCAGAAGGGGCGGAGCCACAGCTGAGGAGGGGAGGAGGCGCTCAGCTCCCCCAGCCAGCTGGGCGGACGTGCAGATGGAGCTCCGTGTGGGGCCGGGTGGGAGGCCAGGAAGTTCCCTCCTGATGTTCCTCCTCTCCCTGTGAAGTGGGAGGCTGGGTCGTGCCGAGAGGGAAGGGGAAGGCAGAGGCAGAAGAGAGTTTGGGCCTGGAAGGGGAGCGGCTGCCCCGGGGAGAGGGGCGGGGCTCATGGGAGCTCACCCCTGCCCCCAGCCTCCAGCCATGCTCACAAGAGAGAATGCGGATGGTGCCAGGGAGAACACATCCCACCTGACCCTGAGAGAGCGCTAGTTACTGCGTGCCAGGCACCGAGCACTTCACACCTATGAACTCACTTCATCCTCACAACAGCCGTAGGGAGAAGGTACTATTACATTATATCCTTTCTATAGGTGGGGAAACTGAGGCACAAAGCCATGAAGTAACTTGCCCAAGGACATCCAGCTAGGAAGTCGTAGTGCTAGAAATCAGACCCAGGCCATCTGGCTCCAAGTCTGTGCTTCTCCCGGAGAGCCGTGGTTGTCTGGCGGGGTGGGGGCGGAGGGGCAGGCTGGGGATGCTGCATGCTGGCTGGTACACCTGGGGCTGGAGGTATAAGGGAGCGAGCGGAGGGCTGAGGAGGTGCACAGGAGGTAGGCTTCCCCGGCCGGAGGCAGCTCACGGAGGCCTCTGCAGTGCGTGCACGGACGTATACACATGGGCACCTGCTCCTGGAGGCTCGCTCCCCGGCCAACCCTCCCCCCTGTCAGACAGACAAAAGCAGGCCCCAGATGGGCGCTCACTGTCACCCAGGCCTGGCTCTCCCTGCTACAGCTCCCGCACCCCCAACACCATCTGGAGACAAACTCAGTACCCCTGAGGGGTGGGTGTATCCAGGAAGCCCACCCCAGCTTGTGTGGAACCTGCAGGTGTGGGTCAGGCTGTGAATGTGGAGGGTGGGGCGGGGGAGGGCTGGGTCTTTGTGGGACAAATGCTCTATCCTGGTGTCTGGGGGTGCCGGGCGGGCCCTGGGAGCACAGCTGTAGCTGTGTGTGCCTGAGCAGCTGTGGTAGGGAAGGCTGGGGTGGGTGTGTGGCCGTATCTGCACTGTCCTGCTGTTGTCTAAGACCCCGGGGCTGAGGTATCTGATACTGTGACCCCTGCCTCAGAGCCCCCCCATCCCTGCCTTATTTTCTCTACAGCCCATATCACCTTTATCACAGCATATAATTCACGCGTCCACTGTGCTCATGGTCTGTCTCCTCTCTAGAACGTAAGTCTCATGAGGGGGATAATCTTGTCCGTTTGTTCAGTGCTGTGTCTCCAGGGCTCTGAACAGCACCTGGCAAACAGCTGGTAAATGCGCACACTTGGTATATGGCGTGTTTTTGTGTCTGTATCATGCCTGACGCTGTGTCTGGATGATGGCATGAGGCAGGCCGGTGGTACTTAATTGGGGGGCAGGGGGCAGTGACTATCTCCAGGGAGCACTTGCTCAGGCCTGGCCCTGAAGTTTGGGGGAAAGGCGATGCGGCAAAGATGCTTGTCGCCCCCTCGTGGTCATCTTGGGGCTGGCGTCTGGGCCCAGCTCAGGGATCCTGGGCACTGGGAGGGAGGAGGGAGCCCTGGCCTGAAGTCTCACACTCTGTGCCATATCCCCCACAGGGAGAAGATGAGCGTGGGCTGCCCAGAGCCCGACCCGCCCCACTCCCTGCCCTGCTGTGGGCCAGGGGCCACCTCTGGACTGGGTGCAGGCGTGCCCCTCCTCACCGAAGACATGCAGGCGCTGACCCTCCGCACGCTGGCTGCCAGCGACGTCACCAAGCACTACGAACTTGTCCGGGAGCTGGGCAAGGGCACCTACGGGAAGGTCGACCTGGTGGCCTACAAGGGCACAGGTGAGTGTCTGCAGGGTGGCCGGTGTGAAGGCTGGGCGGGGACTTGGCTGGGGCTCTCAGGTGCTCTCTGCCGGGGCCAGGAGGCCAGCAGGGAGGTCGAGTCAATGGTCCAGGTGGAGAGGATACAGCCTGAAGCGGCCCAGAGGAGGAGAGTAGGCAGATGGGACAAGGGAGGAATCTGGGCAGAGCCCCAGACTGGAAGGTGGCTGCCTTTGGGACAGCCAAGGGGATGCACCCTGGGACCTCTGGAGCTCTGGAGAGGTCAGGGCTGGCAGTGGTGTTTGGGGAATCCCTGGGGGAATCCCCAACGTGATAGCTGACCCTGGGGAGATGCACAGAACTGAGGCTGGGTCCTGGGGAACAGGGCAGCATGCTTAGAGAGGAGTGGGAGATGACCCTGTGAGGTCACTATGGCCTTTTCCGTTTCTTAGAGGAGGACACTGAGACCAAGAGAGATTCACTCAGGCAAGGTCAACAGAGGGTTTGAGCTAGCAGGAGACCTTAGTCCTCAGCTCCAGAATCTTCTCGCTTAACCCCTGAGCCTGATGCCGTCCCCACACTGTAGGCTCCCAGCAGTGCCCACTCAGCAGTCAGGGACAGGAGCTGCCAGAATGCCCACAGCTGCTCACACCTGGGGTGGGGGCTCTGTGCCAACTGAGGGCAGCACAAGGAGCACTGGACAGGGGTCACCTGAGCTTTGCTACTTGCTATGGGACCTTGGGCAAGTGATTTAACCTCTCTGTGCCTAGGTTTCCTCCTCTGTAACATAGGGTAGCATTAGTGCCCACCTGATGGGGTCATTATGAGGATGTGAAATGCTGCAGGCAGGGCTGTGACGTGTAAGTGCTCTGTAGACACACATTTGTAGTCACCCAGCTGTGCACCACGCACAGAGTCGGGGACGTGCGCCTTGCAGGCCCTTCACCTCCCAGTGTCTAGTTCCGTCTTATTCATTCAGCCATTTAACAAACATTTGTTGGGCACCTGCCGTGCACCGGACTGTGTTGTAGGCACTGGAGATACAGCAGTGAGCAAGACAAAGGACTGTGCCCTCCGGGAGCTGCGTTCTAGCTGGGGAGACAGACGAGAAATAAGCAGAGTGTGTCAGGAAGAAAACCAGAGAGGGTGGAGGAAGCAGCAGGCCCTTCTCACCGAGGGCTACAGGCTGGGTGCAGAAGGCCCAGGTGGACCCCTGACTTGCCGCATGGCCTTTGGCAAGTTCTGTCCCTGCGCTGGGTCTGTTTCCCACCTGTCAGACGAGGACAGTCATGCCCACTGGGGCCCCATCGTGCCCTGTGGCCAGGACAGACCGTGCAGACAGACATGGGTACATGTTAGGTGCAGGAGCACAGGCAGAGGGGTCCTCACCGCCCTTGCTGCTGCCCCATCAGGCACGAAAATGGCGCTGAAGTTTGTGAACAAGAGCAAAACCAAGCTGAAGAACTTCCTGCGGGAGGTGAGCATCACCAACAGCCTCTCCTCCAGCCCCTTCATCATCAAGGTCTTTGACGTGGTGTTTGAGACCGAGGACTGCTACGTTTTTGCGCAGGAGTACGCGCCCGCTGGGGACCTGTTTGACATCATTCCTCCTCAGGTACTTGGGGCCGAGGCTGAGGGAGGGGAGATGGTTTTCCGGGCCCCCGAGTGTGAGAGTCAGGTCACTCATCTAATCAACAAGTATTTACTGAGCACCTACTGTATGCCAGTCACTGTTTGGAGGGGACACAGTAAACAAGACAGGTCCTGCTCTCGCCCCAGTGGGGGAACCGGCCATGCAAGAAGCCAGGTCACAGACTGAGATAAGCACCGGGAAGGAAGCAGCCAGGGTGAGGGGATGAAGTCCAACAGCACCTCCTCTGCAGCTGCGTAGGAACGGGTGGGGGCGGAAGAGGGGAGGCGGCAGGGCCATCAGAGGCTTCCCAGAGGAGGTGCCCTGGAGTGAGGAGGGTGCCGGGAGGATTCCAGTGCCAGGCTCGAATCTGCTCTGCCGCTTACTCAATAAGTGATAAGGCCTCTCAGAGCCTCAGCGTCCCTCTACGGGAAATGGGCTAACAGGAGCCGCTGTGAGGAGTTGATGAGACAGTGCGGGACAGGGCGCTTAACACAGCACCTGGCCCACGGTGGGCGCTCAGTACTGGTCGGTGCTGCAGTTACTGGGGAAAAGGGTGGGGGTGGAAACCGCCCAGCCAGAGGAGGAGCCGGAGACGCGCAGGCGGGATGGGGCGTGCAGCCGGCGCCCGGATCGGGGGCAGGGCCCAGGCCGCGGGTGGGACGAGAGCGGCAGCAGCCGGAGTGGGGGCAGGGCAGCCCTGGAAGTTGAGTCCGAGCGGGACGGGGCCCGGAAGGAGACAGAGCCGAGTCGGGGCAGTGCAGGCCCTGAGCGCCCTCTCCCGCCCGCCGCCAGGTGGGGCTCCCCGAGGACACGGTGAAGCGCTGCGTGCAGCAGCTGGGCCTGGCGCTGGACTTCATGCACGGGCGGCAGCTGGTGCACCGCGACATCAAGCCCGAGAACGTGCTGCTGTTCGACCGCGAGTGCCGCCGCGTGAAGCTGGCCGACTTCGGCATGACGCGCCGCGTGGGCTGCCGCGTGAAGCGCGTGAGCGGCACCATCCCCTACACGGCGCCCGAGGTGTGCCAGGCGGGCCGCGCCGACGGCTTCGCCGTGGACACGGGCGTGGACGTGTGGGCCTTCGGCGTGCTCATCTTCTGCGTGCTCACCGGCAACTTCCCGTGGGAGGCGGCCTCGGGCGCCGACGCCTTCTTCGAGGAGTTCGTGCGCTGGCAGCGGGGCCGCCTGCCGGGGCTGCCGTCGCAGTGGCGCCGCTTCACCGAGCCCGCGCTGCGCATGTTCCAGCGGCTCCTGGCGCTCGAGCCCGAGCGCCGCGGGCCGGCCAAGGAGGTCTTCCGCTTCCTCAAGCACGAGCTCACGTCCGAGCTGCGGCGCCGGCCCTCGCACCGCGCGCGCAAGCCCGCCGCCGGGGACCGCCTGCCGGCCGCCGGGCCGCTGCGCCTCGAGGCACCCGCACCGCTCAAGCGGACGGTGCTGACCGAGAGCGGCAGCGGCTCCCGGCCCGCGCCCCCCGCCGTCGGGCCCGTGCCCGTGCCGGTGCCCGAGGCCGGCCTGGCGCCCCCGGCGCCCCCGGGCAGGACCGACGCCCGCCCGGACAAGAGCAAAGGGCAGGTGGTGCTGGCCACGGCCATCGAGATCTGCGTCTGAGCCGCCCCCGCCGCCCTCGGGCCGGGGCGCCGTGCACGCAGCCGGGCCGGCGCGGGAGCCGCGCTGGGCCCGCTCCAAGCCGGGGTGGCGGCCGCGGCGAAACCGAGCAGCCCCCGCGGCGGCGGAGGGAGTAGTGGTAGACTAGGCGGGACGCCGGCCCAGGCGCCCGGACGGCGGCGGGCTGCTGAGATAGCCACCAAAAGACCTCTTGCCCCGCCTGTGGGGCAGGGGCTTGGCCCGGAGGAGCCAAGCCCTACAGACCAGAGGATTCAGAGGCCCCCCTGACACCTAGGAGCTTGCAGGTGGACTCCCCAACACCTCCCTGAACCCTGGAACCCTGACTAGTTGCTCCTGGCCCTTTACACCCCCTGGCAGGTCACCCCGCAGTCCCACCCCAGGTCCTGCCCTCCTGGCACCCCCCTCAGCCCACCCCCAACCCTGGGCACAGAAAGGGACTGAAGTCTTGGGGCAGAGGAGGGGCTTAGGGCCCGGGGCACTGGCTGGGAGGAGGGCGGTGAGCTGAGAGCAGGGATGTTGCTCTGCTGCATCCTGCCCCTTTCCTGGGAGGCTGGAGGGGAGAGGCCAAGTCCCCTGCAAAATGTAGCAAATGTCTGGATGTTGCAAAAGTGTGTGTGCAGAGACAGGCCCCTGAGAATCTAGTGACCCCCACAACGCATTCCCCCGAGGAGGACACTGAGCCCACCAGGAGGGCAACTTGTCTGGGGCCACACAGCCACGAAAGGTGGGCCTCTAGTAGCGTCCCCCCTCCTCCCCAGGGATTGTTGTGACAACTCCTGGACAGAAGGGCTCCCGGGGCAGGGGCCTCAGCTGCCACTGCATCCCTAGGGCAGGGGAGGGAGTGCAGAGCCCAGGGCCGGCCCAGCTTCCCCTGCCGGCTGCACCTTCTCCAGACCCAGGGCACCTCTCCGATCCTCGCCACCCCGGCCCAGACACAGAGGCCTGGGCTTCTGGCAGACAGCGAGGTGATATGTGCCAGGAGTTCCTCCTGGGTTTCTGCTGGGGTAGAACACGTCCGCCTCGGGCTGACCCCATCTCCATGCCTAAGTTTCTGGCACTGGAGTGTGCTGCTGTAGGTATGAGAACGGGGGCTGTAGAAATGTGAGGGGGGTGAGTATGTGACAGGTGTGTGTGGTGTGAGCGTGAGTAGAGTGCATGTGTGTGCGTGGAGGCTTGTGTGTTGTGACTGCATCCAGACACCTCAGCAACTCCGCCCCACCCCCAGGATTCTCTCCAGGCAGCTGCCAGAGGCCGTCCAGGCCTGCGTTTCACCACACCCCTCAGGGAATCCCCAAGGAGGCACCTGCAGGTTGGTTCAGGCCCTTAGGCAGCAAAATGGATTCACCCAGCGCCCCCTCATGACCCCTGCCCTCTGTGGAGGCCCGGGACCCCGCAATAACCTCAACGTGGGTGAGGCTGCTCCCTCTGCCTGGCAGTGCCCCATCCACCGTCCCGGGCCACTCCTGTCAGGTCCCTCCTGGGGTTCTAGGCCATTTGAGGGGGCTCCCTGATGGCCAGGCTGACCAGAGGGGGCCCTGACCACCCTCTGGCCTGGAGCCCCCACCTCTCTACTCACCTCTCATTCCCAGTGCGCAAAAGGGCTATAGGTCCCCCTGCCCTGCCCGGGTCCAGTTTACAAACAGCGTGCGGCTGCCCCAGGGCCTGGACCCCTTTCCCCGATGTGCCCACCCCTCTCGACACCCACCTCCCAGCAGGCATTGGGGCCCTCCACATGCCAGGTAAGTAGCAAACCCCTCCTCCCACCAAGGGCCAAGTCTCTGAGAAGGCCCCTCATCAGTGCCCCCGGCTCACCTGGAGCTCCTGAGCCGTCTGGGTGCCTCTCCCAGCCGCGACTTCTCCTTTTGCCTTAGGCCTCTCGACATCCTGTCTCTCCTGCAATAATAAGGAAGCGAGATTCCACATAGACGTCCTTGCCGTGCACCCTCTCTCTCTCTCTGTTAAGATCCTGTGTGGGAGTTTCTCCCTTGTCGTAGTATCTAGGATATTAGAGCTGGGAAGTGACCGTAGTTCTGTAGCCCAGCCCCTGTTTCAGAGGCAAGGGGGCAGCAACGGCCCGACGCAGAAGCGGAACCAGAACCAGGTCTGCTCCTTCCCTGTCCGGGCCCACTGCTGCTGCCTCCGCCTCTGCTGGTCGGGTTGGGACCCTTTGCCCCTTAAGAGAGGTGTTGGTCACAGATGTTTACCTCAGTTTATGTCACTGTCGAAGAAACAGAAAATAAATAGCAAAAAATTAATAACAACGTAGACGTGAAGACTTAGAAGATAAAAATCTTACACAAAAAAAACTCCCCCCTTGCGGTTCTTCTGTGAAGGTGTATGTGTGTGTGTGTGTGTGTGTCTCTGTCCCACCCCGGGCAGGCTGGGTCATCCCCGACCTCTGTTCCAGCCCCTGTGCCCCGCACATGGTCCTCTGTCCTTCGGTGCTTCCCAGAGGCCCCTCTGAGCTGGCCTGTGGGGTGTGGGGAGCCCCGTGGGCGGGAGGCAGGGCCACAGGTCAGCTAGAGGGTCTCCCACCAGGCCCGCCGATGCTCCCGGAGCCCATGCTGTGGCCGGTGGGACAGTCCTGGTGGTTGGCATCAGAGTCCAGGCCTGGCTCAGGGCTGGGGTGGAATCCCAGCCCTGGAGCCCCAGACCCTCCTGTCTTGCCACCCTCCCCCACCATGTGTTTGTAAATACTCTGGCATCCTTTGGCCCTGAGAAGGTTTTTAAATGTGTTATTTACTTCTCTAATCATGACAATTGCTATAAAATAAACAAGAGTTTAGAAAAATTACCACTGGGTGCCTGTCGTGTCTCAGATATGGGGTAGGGAGGTGGGCACACAGAATTACTCTAGAAACTGAAAACTTGACAGCTGTTCTAAGGTGGGATCTGCAGAGTCTGTGGGCAGCTACTCGAGGCCTCCTGTGGCCTCTCGGACATAGAGTAGGCCCAGGCCAAGGCCTGAGTGTGGAGCGAGCAAGGGCTGGGTTCTGGGGAAGGGGCTGTAGGCATTTGCCCGTGGTCTAGAGTCCAGCTTCAGCTTGGAGCCCTTCAGACTGGGCAGGAAATAGAAGCGGACGCCCAGAGCAGCAGAGTAGGCCGAGTCATCCAGTCACCACTCAGCAAATATTTGCCGAGCCCTGTCTGTGTACCGGGCTTCCTACTAGGGGCCAGAGACACGGCAGGGAGCAGGACAGACGGGCCCCCGTCCTCAGGCAGATAATGATGGAGACACGTTACCCACATAGAAGGCTGGGTGCTGGGAAAGGATGTAACTGGGAAGCTCATCAGATTTGGAGGAGCCGGGAGCGCCGCAAAGACAGAGACCAGAGGATTCGGAGTTCCCCGGGCATCGGGGCATAGCCACGTAGGAAGAGGCTGAACGAGCAGAGGCTGCAGACTGCAGGGACAGGCCAAGTGGAAGTCCTAAAGCAGGGGGCTCGGGGTGGGGGGGCTGTGGGGAGTTTCCTGGTACAAGCTTCATTCAGCAAATATTTGTTAATTACATACGTGTGTCAACAGAACAATTCTGCTGCCTTCAAATACAGGTCTACCCAGACTCTGAGCACTCTGGCCACCCGCGCTGCCCCTGCTAGACGCGGTCACCCCTCGCCTGGCCTATTGCAGTAGCTCCTGGCTGCTCTCCCGACTCCTCCCTGAGCCACTTCAGGCTTCTCAGAACAGCAGCCAGAGCGAGTCCTTTCACAGGTCTGTCATTCTGTTCAAAACCCTACACCAGCTCCCTAATCCACCCAAATCAAAGCTGAAGTCCTCACAGTGGCCTCTTCGTCTGCTCCTCTCCTGCGCTACCATCAGGCCACACTGGCCTCTGGGAGGGCCAAGCACGCTCTTCCCTCAGGGCCTGTGCCCTTGCCTTGGACTGTCCCAGGTCTCCCGGAACCCCCTCCCTCTCTCCTTCAGGTCCCTGCTCAGATATCAGCGGATCAGAGAACACTTCCTGGAACAGACGCCCCTCACCCCGCTTCATTCCTCACCGAACCTCGTCAGCACTCACAGTACCACATGCGTGTTTGTTCTCATCTCTTCCCACCAGAGTGAAGGTTCCAGAAGAGCAGAGTCCGTGTGTGGCAGACTGCTACTCCCCTCCCCACCCCCCATGCCTAGCACAGGGCCAGGCACATGACAGGCACTCTGGAATGATTTGTCAAATGAATGAATGAATGCCCAATACTGTTTTAGGGGCTGAGGAGACAGCAATAAACAAGACAACCCCATCCCCTGAAGCTTACTTTCTGAAGAAGAAAACAGACATTAAATAGGTTATGTAATTAGCTATGAAATGGAGGGTGGAGAGTGAAAAGAGAAAGCGAGAAAAGTAAGAAAAGAAGAAGAAAAAAAATCCAGACCAGAGCAAGAAGGACTCCTACCCAAGAATTTGATCAAAACGCTGTCATTTCAAAATGTCTGCCACTTGCCTGCAATGAATGATAAGGGTGGATACCTGGGGGCGGTAATCCCTTTACTGAACAGAACACCTTAGTGGATTTTTAAGGGGTCGAGGGGAAATCTACAAATGCAAACACTGGTTCCCCCTCGGTGTTCAGATCAGCTCTTTATAACTCTCAATGTGTCAGAGAAGGCCAGGACTTACCACTAGGGGGCCTTGGTTTTCTGCTGCTGTTGCTTCCGCCTGCCACTCAGGGTGGCCGCTGAACTCCTGCATCCTCTGGGGTGGTAAAGCCATCGTCCCAGGCCAAAGGGCCTTAACCAGAAGGGTTTCCAGCCTCACCCACACACTGTATTAGAACCTGACCAACCTCTGTAACCCCTCAGGTCCTTCCATTTAGCCTGGGTCACCTCCCCTTGATCATGGCAAGTTCCTCCTCAGGGCACTTAATGTCCTTTCCTGCCCATAGTCTTCACTCTAGACTAACACAGTCCATCAAAAAGGTTCCCATAACAGTGAACTTCAGAAGGGAAGGGATTGTATTCTTGATTCCCTTTATCCCCAAGATGCTCCTTGAGCCCTATGCAAAATTTCCCTACTCCTCACCAGTGACAGCTAAGCATGCCAAGACAAGGGTATTGGAAGGGACAACCTCAAAGGTCCCATCATACCCGTCCCACAAAGATGCCTAGTCAACTTACACCACTGAGTGAGATCATCCCGAACGGCCTCTCTCTCTCGAGACGTAGAGCCCTGCCCACCCACCTAGCGCCTGGTTCAGGGTGGAAATGTGGGCGTAAGAAAAATAATTTAGAAGTATTTACTGGCAGTTGAGGGGAGGAGACTGTTCATCACCCAGGCTTAGGCTAATGGAGCTTTGGGGCAATGGAAGAATTCAGGGGGTTCCATTTGGAGCCAAAGGAGGGCAGAAATAGGATGGTGGCTCCAGAGGCCAAGAGCATACAGGGACAGCCAAGAAGTGGGCTGTCTAATTAACATCCTGTATTGTATACTCGAAATTTGCTAAGAAAGTGTATCTTAAGTGTTCTCACCACACACACAAAAAAAATTCTAGCTATGTGATATGATGGATATATTAATTAGCTTGATTGTGGTGATCATTTGACAACATACATGTATATCAAAATATCAAGTTGTACACCTTAAATATATACAATTTTTATTTGTCAATTATACCCTCAATAAAGCTAAGAAGAAAAAAAGAAGTCGGCTGGGCATGGCCTGACTCGAAACAGCAAACCCCAACCTGGGAATCCTCAGAGAGATGGTGAAAGGCCTGATTGTCCTTAGTATGTGGTAAGGGGGTTCAAGTCATTCTATTTTGATGTTAAGGGTATGTGGAAGGTGACAGCAGAAGGTGGAGGATTTGGGGTTATATTTAATTACAGTTGTGATAAGGACTATGGGATGCTAAGAGTAACATAAGATGCAGTGGACGTCTGCTATGTTTCCCTGTTCAGCACCCACTCTCTCCCCCTTCTTTAGGTGACAGCACCCCCTCAACTTTCCCTTCCATGTTCTTGATCCATGTGGTTCGGGTGGGGCTGACTCCACTCCTTGGCTCCATGGGGTGGCCGCATGACCCAGGTCTGGTCAAGCGGCACATTCCATCCCCTGAGCCACAGCGGTTGGCTTCAGTGTGGACACACAGCCTGAGCCAGGCAGCCCTGGCCTTTTTCTACAACCATTAGGGGAAAGAGTGTTCTCCTTTCGTTAGAGTTGCTGAGCTTGTGGGATGTAAGCCTGGACCAGCTGATGGCCATCTCTGCCACCACTTGGGGAGATTCTGGCCAAGCATGAAGCCTACACAGAGTGACTGAAGCAGGGCCAAGAGATGGAATCTGACGACATTATTTAAGCACAGGGATCCATGACTGAAATTAGATCTAAATAGGTTTTTCTGTTATGTAAGCCAATATATGCTCACAAATCCATTTTAGTTTCGTGTCTGTTGCTTGCCAGTAAAGGAATTCTGACTGGTACCCAGAGAAATGTAATCTGTAAGACCCCTGAAGCCACCAGTATCTATGGGGCCCTGCCCTATAGCAGCTCCTGACCCACACAAGAAAAGTCCAGAAGTGGAACCAACTTCAGAGGCTTCAACTTTGACACTAGGACGGGTTTCTCTCTCCATCTGCTCTGCTTCCTCTGGGTAGACTTATCCCTGGACTTCTTCCTCTCTCCTTGTAGTGTAGGATGGCTGCCAGCCGCCCCCACTCGCATCCTCTCAGACTGAGACCCAGCACGAAGGAGTGAGCATCCCTTTCCCAGCCGTCCTGTCGAGGTTGGTGCTTGTACTGTGCTTGCTTGGTTCTGATTGGATCCTGTATCTATTGCTGATCCAATCACCACGGCCAGGGCAATGCGGTTCTCTGATTGGCTGAGGCCTTGCAACATGCTCCACCCCTGATCGGGGAGCGGAGCCCCATTCAAAGTGATTGACGGAGAAGGGGTGTTCTCCAGTGGAAAATCAGGTCAGGGTGTGGCAGATATGTCGTTTGGCCCCAACTGTCTCACCTTCCCTGTACCCCTGCCCTTTCCCAGGTAATTTTGCAGTGCCCTCCCACCACGGGCAGGATGACTGCCCCTTTTTGAATCTGGGGTCAGACATATGACTAGCTGCGGTCAGTGCGAATGTTAGCCCATGTGATGCCATCAGAGGCTGGAAATGGGGATTGTGCACTGGTGCTCACTGTCTCTGATCTTCTGCCTTTGCCATGAGCACACTTTTGTTTCTTCTTCGTGGACTAGGGGATAACTGCCTTTGTATTTTTCCGTTTTCTTTATTTCTTATCTACATATGTATTTTTAAGAACTGGAGCATACTGCTGCTGGCGGCCCGGGGTTCGGATCCTGGGCGCACACTGACGCACGGCTTCTCCGGCCATGCTGAGGCTGTGTCCCACATACAGCAACTAGAAGGATGTGCAACTATGACATACAACTTTCTACTGGGGCTTTGGGGGAAAAAAAGGAGGAGGATTGGCAATAGATGTTAGCTCAGAGCCGGTCTTCCTCAGCAAAAAGAGGAGGATTAGCACGGATGTTAGCTCAGGGCTGATCTTCCTCACACACAAAAAAACAAAAACAAAAAAACTAGAGCGTATAGCAGGAGACATCTTCTTTAAGAATGGCCCTACCCTTCCACTGGCAGGGAGGGGCCGACTGCCATGTTCGTATGGTAGCTCATCATGTTAGGAGTGGACCCAGGCTGTCCCAAGTTGGGCCAATTAGAGCCTCTCTCTTAGAGGTTTAGAACTGAGATTGAGAAGCCAGTAAGTATCTACTTAAATCAAAAATATAAGTTAGAAGTTGTAGGGCAGCTATGTTTAGTCATGAGCTAGAGAAGCAGAGAAAGTCAGTGTGTTAGTTATAGTGATGCTGGCTGCTGTAACAAATAAAGCCCCAGATCTCTGTGGCTTAACATCACAGAAATTGATTACTTCCTCACATAACAGTTTGAAACTGGTCCTTTGTGTGGTGATTCAAAGACTCCTATCTTATGGCTCTGCTCCCCATGCGGCATCAGCTGATGGATGGCAAACAGTACAGAGAGAAGAAGATATATTCACACTCTTAACTGTCTTAGTCCCAAAAGTGGGACATACCCTCCACTCTCATTCCACTGGCCAGAACTAGTCATATGACCACACCTAACTGCAAGGGAGGCTGGGAAATATGTACCCACGAAGAAAGGGAATCAGATTTCTTTGCCACAGTAGGACTGGAGAGAGAGAGGGCGAGAGGGAGGAAACTGACAGAGAAAAGCAGAGAGGAGAGGCAAGAGACGATCATGAAGGTAACTGGCTGGGTACTTACCAATTTTCTGGTTCTAAATTCCGATTTCATGATATATTCTGGGCCCCTATAATATATCTACTTTTTGCTTTAAACCAGTTTGGAGTGGTTTTCTGTCACAACCAAAAGGAAGCTAAGACACATATTTAACATTTTGTGTCTTGCTTTATTTTTTCCACTTAATGTTGTCTCATAAACATTTTCTATTTTTTTTTCTTTTTTTTGTGAGGAAGATCAGCCCTGAGCTAACATCCATGCCAATCCTCCTCTTTTTGCTGAGGAAGACCGGCCCTGGGCTAACATCTGTGCCCATCTTCCTCCACTTTATATGGGACGCCGCCACAGCATGGCTTGACAAGCGGTGCGTCGGTGCCCGGGATCGGTTCCCCGGGCCACCAAAGTGGAGTGCGCGCACTTAACCGCTGTGCCACCCGGCCGGCCCCTCATAAACATTTTCTAAGCAGCTGTGGAGGCTGCCTCATGACCATCGTTTAAAAGGGATGACAGTGTCCTCCTGAGTGGGTGTCCCTTAATTTACTTAACTGCCTTCTTATTGTTAATTACTTGAGTTACTTCTAATTTTTCACTATTACAAGTGACCCTTCATTGAAATTCTTCATAATTTTCTTTTCTTTGGATTAGCTCTTTAGGATAAATTCCCAGAAGTACAATTTCTAGGTCAATCGGCATGAACATTTTTATGGTTCTTGATAGATGTTGCCAAATTGCTTTTCACAGAGTTGTACCTACCTCTTTGGAGGGCAATCCGGCAGTTGTATTTTAAAATGCATAATTCATGCAAAAATCCTGGGTCTTATGGGATACCAGAGAACTGAGGGAGTCTTATGTCCCTGGAATATGTGGGTCATATGCCTGTATATTGGTCCTGCTGTCCTGGAGGGATTCAGATGCCCCCTGAAGCCATTCTCTATCTGGGGTCCCCAGGTCCCTCATCTTTTTCCAGTCTCAGAAGGTGCCCCAACTTTCTCTGCCTTCATCTCCTTCCTCTCCCAGCCCTGGGACAAACAATTTGAAGTGACTCTCCTTGAGTAACCTTGGAGGTGCAGTGATGGCCCCCTTCCTGGGCTGGCGATGGGGAAAGAGGAGTTTCTTTCTTAACAACTCACCCATGGTGTCTGTTGTGGTCCTGACTCCAGGACCCAGCCATGGAGCTCCATGACGATCCTGGACCTCAAGGACTCGGAGGGTCTCAGAGATCTGCGGGCTGAGATCAGCAGTTTGTCACAGCAGTTCTTAACCTGGCTGCTTCAGGATACTTAAGGATAGAGGAACAAGGTAAGTGACACCACGAGGAAAGAATCTGGCAAATCCAGAATGTGGGGTATTCTAGAAGACAATCAACCTGGTCTCTTCAAAAAGTAAACATCGTGGGAGCAAGAAAGGGGGGGGCTCTGCTATCAGTTCTTCTACACTTGTTTCTCCAACCTGAGCTTGAATAAGAATCACCTGGCTGGTTAAAACACAGATTCCTGGGCCCCACCCCAGAGTTTGAGTCTGGAGGTCCAGAGAGGGGCCAGAGAGGTTGCATTTCTAACAGGTTCCAGGCGCAGCTGATGCTGCTGGTCCCAAACCTCCCTGTGAGTAGCTGTTCTAGACTACAGGAGACTGAGAAGACATGACGACCAACTGCAGTGTCCAAACCTTACTGGGTCCTGATTTGGAAAATAAACATCTCTAAATTGCATTTGGGAATAATTGGGTTCATTTGAATGCAGACTCAGTATTAGAAGATATTAGAGAATCACTATTAATTTCTTGGGTATGATGACAGGATGTGGCTCTAGGGGGAGATGTCCTCATTTTTAGCAGATTCATGCTAAAGTATTTAGGGGTTAAGTGTCGCGGTGTCTACAACTAACTTTCAAATGTTTCAGCAAAATGGACACACACAGAGAAAGCAATATGGCAAAATGGTAATTACTGAATCAGGTGGTGGCCGTGTGAGTGGTCATTATACCATTCTTTTGGCTCTTCTGTGTTTGAACACTTTAAAAATAAAAAGCTAGGGCGGGGGGCCAGCCTGGTGGAGTAGTGGTTAAGTTCATGCGCTCCGCTTCAGTGGCCTGAGCTTCGAAGGTTCAGATCCTGGGCACGGACCTACGTGCTGCTTATCAAGCTATGCTGTGGCGGCGTCCCACTTATAAAGTAGAGGAGGATGGGCATGGATGTCAGCCCAGGGCCAATCTTCCTCAGCAAAAAGAGGAGGATTGGCAGCAGATGTTAGCTCAGGGCTAATCTTCCTCACCAAAAAAAAAAAAAAAAAAAGCTAGGGAGGATGTGGGGAGAAATTGGGCTAGTGCAGCTGCAGCATAATTGAGTGAGGGGGGCCTCAATGGGACAAGGCTGGCCTGCTCTTGGCAGCCCGTCCAGGCCATCTAAGGATCTTGGATTCTATCCTGAGCACACGAGGAAGCCCTTGAAGGTTTTAAGCAGGATGTGACATAATCTGATTTTTTTAAAAATTTTTTTTTTTTTTTTAAAGATTTTATTTATTTATTTTTCCCCCAAAGCCCCAGTACATAGTTGTCTGTCATAGCTGCACATCCTTCTAGTTGCTGTATGTGGGACGCGGCCTCAGCATGGCTGGAGGAGTGGTGCCTCGGTGCGCACCCGGGATCCGAACCCGGGCCGCCGGCAGCGGAGCGCACGCACTTAACCGCTAAGCCACGGGGCCGGCCCTGATTTTTTTAAAAATTTATAGCTTTAAAAAAGATGTTTTCCTTTTGAGGCTTGGCAAAAGGGATGACGTAGAAAATGGTTCATGGCCAAGCACCAGAGAGCTGCCAATGTCTGCACCAGGAAGACATAATTATCAAATTATAAACCAGAAGCCGCCTCGTGTCTTATCATCCTCCATAAGCCTGGATTCTTTGGTTCCCAAAAGCTGGGTGAAAATAAAAACTCATAATCATTTACAGACAATAACAACACAGAGACTGAGGCACCGCCCAGACAAATTAAATCAGATTCCTGGCACCAGGATCTGTTCGAAGACCCCCAGGTGATCCTTCCTTGCAGCCCGGCTGAGCCCATGGTCCTGGAGTGAGGAGTGCCAGCAGGCCCGTGACCACTCGGCCCCCAGAGTCCCTGAGAACAAGGCTGGCCCTTGGTGACTATGAAAGCCCTAACCGGCAAGGACATCTCATCGCACCCTGGACCTCTCCCAAGTATGGACAGACCCCGGCTCTGGAGGACCAAGGTCAAGGAAACCCACCCTCCCAGGATTTCAGGACCTCTCACTTTTTCTTTTCTTTCTCACTTAATGGACTTCTCTGATTATATCAATGATCCATATGCATTATAAAGAATTAAGATAATATATAAAAGTATAAGAAAGTAAAATCACCTAAAATCCCACCACCCCACAGGAGCCGCCATTTTGCTTGGTGACCACCCTTCAGGAACCCCATAATGAGGCTGGACCCCCGTGCCAACACATAGTGGGGTCATAACACATGGGCTCTCTTTATCCTGGCCAGTCTCCGCTTTTCTTTGGGCTTACCTCCCACCCTTGTCTCTCCTCCGCTCCATTCCTCCCCAGGTAACCAAAGCTAACAATGCAATGTGCTGCCTCTAGTACCTTCTCTATCTCACATGATGGTACCCAAGCACATAAATGCATAGAAAGGGGGTTGCTTTTTGTTTTACAAAACTGGAATCCTATTATTCACACTTCTCTCCATTTATTTTACTTTCTACACTTAAGAATGCTTAATGGAATCCTGCCAAGGCAACTGGGATAGATCTAATTCATTCTGTCTCGTGGCCGCATAGTATTCTATGGTGTGGGTACTTCACAGACCATTCAACATCTCCTCTTGGGTGGGCGTTCACCTTGTTTCCAGTTGTAGCTGCTGCAAACCCCACTACAATAATCATCCTTTAAAAACTTATTGGAGGGCCTGGCCCGGTGGCGCAGCGGTTAAGTTCTCGCGCTCTGCTTGGCGGCCTGGGGTTCACCACCGGTTCGGATCCTGGGCTCAGACCTATGCACCACTCATCAAGCCGTGCTGAGGCGGTGTCCCACATAGAAGAACTAGAAGGACCTACAACTAGGATATACAACTATGTACTGGCGGCTTTGGGGAGAAGGAAAAAAAGAGGAAGATTGGCAACAGATGTTAGCTCAGGGCCAAATTTCCTCAAAAAAAAATAAAACTTATTGGAACAGAAAAAAAAATTGAAGAATAATGGCTGAAAACTTCCTAAATTTGATGAAAAACATGGATCTGTCCCTCCAAGAATCTTAGTGAACATGCTGATAACACGTAAACTCTACTCAGAGCTGAGCCATGTAGTAAATTATGATTACCTTTTCTTTCTGCACAAATTTTTGTTTTCTTAGTGTTAGTAATTTTCTTTTTTTATTTGCTTAGAATAATCTATGTATGTATTATTAATTCAACCTCAAACTCTCCACCAGTTGTTTAAATCGTTTCTCAAGATGTTCAGTTGGATTAAGTGGTTTTCAAATTTAATCTTCTTAAGAAATCTCTGCTAGAGCCGCTGCCCTGCTCCAGTATGAACCGAGTGCTCTCCCGGCCTGTCGCACAGCGTCATCCTGGGGTCCGTCTCGTCTCATCATTTCCCCCAGGAGTCCTTTCCTCTCTTTTCTATGTTGGCGCCCCTATTCCAGTATCGAATTATGTTCCTTCTACTTGGTTTTCTCTCTTGTTTTGGTGGAGCACACTCTCCTGTGGTTGTCCAATAAAATGTGCAGAAGAAGTAAACTTTTTGAGATCTTGCAAAACAATTTTTATGGGATGTTGCCAGACTGCTTTGTTATCAGTTCTCACTTCCATCAGCAGCATATGAGAGAATGCTGCCCCCCACCCCCATCTGCACCTTCATTTTTGCCTGCCTGCTGGGTATAAAGTGCTAGCTCCTTGGGATTCGAATTTGCCTTTCCCTGCTTACAAGCGAGGTTGAGCGTCTTTAGTTTATGTGTTTGCCATTTGGATTTGCTCCTCTGAATTGTCTCTTCATACTCTGCCATTTTTCTTTGGGTCTGTGTGTCTCTTTGCTGTCAACCTGTAAGGATAGGCGTGGACCGTTCATCTGCCATATTTGCAAATACGAATCATCCTTTAAGTTTACTTAATGTATCGTCCCATAATTTTTCCCTCCAATTTGAACATAGATTTATCTAAAAGATTTTTGGTGGCCGCTGGACTTCTTTTCTTGATTTGAAAATTCCCCCAATCCCTAAATAGTAAGTATAGTTTCCTACATTTTCTTCAAAGACTTTTATTAAGCTTTAATTCATCTGTAATTTACTTTTGTTTATGATATGAGGTATCGATCCAATTTTATTTCTTTATTTTTTCCAAATGGATAGCCAATAGTGCGGGCCTCTATTACTAAATCAACTGTCCTCTCCTGACTGAGTTGAAGTTCCACTTTTGTCATGATTTACATTCCCATAGATAACGGTATCCATTTCTGGGTTGTCTAGTCAGTTGCCCTGCTTGCAGATTTTTGACATTTTTCATGTGAAATTTAATATAGTGTTATCTAACTTTTTTAAAGTCTCATTGATATTTTAATTGGAATTGCATTTGGGGACATGCATAT
This sequence comes from Ceratotherium simum simum, assembly GCF_057802395.1. NCBI lineage: Eukaryota > Metazoa > Chordata > Mammalia > Perissodactyla > Rhinocerotidae > Ceratotherium > Ceratotherium simum. The sequence continues at coordinate 24,065,980 of NC_141925.1, forward strand.
TTTTCTGATATTTTAAGTCATGCCATTCTCTGATATTAGCTCTTTCTCTTTGTCCTTCAACACATTTTGTTCTTCATAGAAGTCCTGCACTTTCCCTCTTAAATTATCCCCTAATAACATAAATGTGGATGAAATATTTCCTTTTCTCCATTTCTAGCCAGTGATTTCTTACAATGTCAAGTTATCTCTTCTTTTTCAATAGTGAGCGTTTCATGTTTTTATCCTGGTGTATTTAATAGAACCTCCAAAACACTATTATGTTTTGATTCTAAGGGAAACGGCTTTAGTATTTAGGATGATGTTTGCTGTTAGGTTTTGGCAAAGAACCTTTATCATACTTAAGTATTTTATTCCTTTTTTTTTTTAGTATTTTTAGGAAATGCTATTGAATTTTTTCAGCTGACTTTTCAACATCAACTGATACGATCACATTGTTACTCTCCTTTTGTGTGATGTGAAGAATGAAGTTGATCAATTACTTGGTAATGAACCTGTCTTGCATTCCGGAAATAAGCTTTATTTGCTCAAAGTATGTTATTCTTTTGATACACAATTGTATTTTATTTGTTAGCATTTTAATTAGAATATTTGTATCCAAGTCATAGAGAGATTGGTCTACGATTTACCGGCTTGTGTTTTGTTTTTTGTTCTTGTTGTAATTTGTTTGTTGATTCACTGTGTTTCTCAGGTTTTTATATTAAGGTCATGCTGCCTTCATAAGATAAAATGGAGAGTTTCCGTCTTTTTCTATGACCTAGAATAGTTTAAGTAACATTAGAATTACCTTTATTTTTATCAGTTTAAACTATCCAAAGATTAACTAAATTCATCTTTGAAATTGACGCCAGGCGTCTCTACAATTTTATACATACAAAAAAGGTATGCAACATACAAGTAATTAGGAGACAGGGAATGAAGACCCAGGAGCCAAATTAAGGTACAGTCATAACTTACTTGTCCATATCACCAAGGCTCAGCTTGGCTGAGAGGGTGACACCCACTGCCTTCCCCTGATGGCCTTTCTGGAGCAGGTCAGACTGTCGAGCAGGTTTCTTAGGAGGAGGTGAGACCCCACAGTGCGATTTGTGGTTTTCTCTCCTCTCTTCTCTTTTTCTTTGTAATAACAATGTACCCACATTCAAACTCCTGCTGTTTTATTGACTGGGTGAAGCTTTGTAGGCAATAGAGAGACAGGATGGGAAAGGACAGATGAGGCTTTGAATCCTGGTTCTGCGCTGGGCGACTTGAGCACCTGTGCAGCGCCGTCTTCTCAGCTGTAAAATAAGATTTGTGTGAGGTTTGAATAAGATAAAGACTGCGCAGTGTCTGCAGATATTCCACAAACGTGTCTCCTCCCTGTCCCCTCCCCACCTCACCCCTAGCAGAAGAAGGCTGCTCTTTGTCATGTGGGCAAGAGGGAGCCACTGCAGGTCATTGAGGTGGGGAGTCGCCAAGGTCCAATAAAGCACAATGGGAAGGGTTTCATGCAAGGAGGTGGATTTAATTAGCCTGATGTTACAGGCAAGGAGACCGAGGCACAGAAAGGGGACGTTCCTTGCCCAAGGTCACATAACTACAGAGTAACAGTGCTAGAATCCGAACCCAGATCTTTCTGACTCCAGGCCTCCCGGTCACAGGGTCTATCCTCCTCACCCCCAGAATCTGGGAGACACCCCCAGCTCTCCATAGCTCTGCCACCAGCTTCTTGGGAGGGACGTGTGTCACCCATTGTGGCCCAGCACCTTCCAGTAGCTGCCCCCGCATGAGTCACTCACCAGAGCCAAGCGAAAGAACCCACCTTCTGGGGGAGTTCTCTGCGTGCGAGCATCTCGGTTCCGTCTTAGTCACCGCTTCTCTTGGTTCCCACCCTTCCCCCGACTGCCGGGAGCCTGCGCATCCCCAGCCAGAGCCGCCTGTGCCAGCCCCAGTGGGCTCCGGCCCTGGGCATGGCAGGGGTTTGGTGGTGGGGCTGGTGAGCCCGGGTGCTGAGATGGCTGGGGCAGGGTGGCTGGGGGCACCGGGCTCTCTAACCACCGTTGGCTCCCCTCAACCCAAGTGAGAGAGGCAAACTTGCCAGGTAAACGGCCTCTGTACTGATATCGCAGACCCTTCTGGAAGGCTGACTTCAGCCGGGCCCTGCTCTAAGCCCTTTGCCTCTATTAAGACATTTAATCCTCATAAAAGCTCATGAAACACTACTGTCCCTATTTTATAGATGAGGCAACTGAGGCTCGGAGAGGGGAAGTGACTTGCTCAAGGTCACAGAGCCAGCAAGGGACAGAGCAGGGAGTCCAGCTCAGGCAGCCTGTGGCCCGAGGCCATGCACAGACTCAGTACACGACATGGCCTCTTTGCCCTGCTGGCTGCCTCTGGCCCTCCCCTCCATGACTGGTACTCCAGCGCCGACACTGTCCCAAAGGCCAGGCAAGGCTGAGTCCCTGCCCGGGGCCTCGTCCTGCCCCTTGAGCCCAGCCCAGCCAGAGAATGGCGAGCAGGGGGCCTCCCTTGCACAGGAGAGCTCTTGGCTGGGCACCATGAGTGCCCAGGCAGCCAGGCCCGTCAGCATCTGGGCCTTAGTAGGTGGTTTCCTTTGCTTGGAACACCCTCCTGCTTCTCTCCACTGCATCAGTCCCCTCTGCTGCACAGCTCAAGGGCAGCAGCAGCTCCTCTGGGGAGCCCTCTGCGATGTGCCCACATAGAACCCTACACTTCCCCTAGTGAGTCCCAAATTGGCATTTGCTTGCTGTGACCTTAGGCAAATTACTGAATCTCTCTAAGCCTCAGTTTACGCATCTATAAAATGGGGCCAATCATATCTCAAGGGGTTGTTGCGAGGATGAAGAGAAGCTGGGCCCCGTGCTTATAGCAGGGACCGGCCCACAGCAAATGCTCACTAAATGGGTTTGTTTTATCTCATTGATTTGTGAACACTGGGTTGTAATCGTTTGTGTCTGTTTCTCCCACGGGACCACGTGCTCTGCTAGAGCAGAAGTGCTGTCCTGTTTCCTTGCTTGTCCCAGAGCCCAGCACAGGGCCTGCCCTGGAGGACATCTCCACATACATTCTATTTTTTTTTTCTTAAAATGAGAACTTTTTTTTTTTTTGAGGGAGATTGGCCCTGAGCTAACATCTGATGCCAATCTTCCTCCTTTTTTTTTTCCCTTTTTTCTCCCCAAAGCCCTAGTAGATAGCTGTATGTCATAGTTGTACATCCGTCTAGTTGCTCTATGTGGGTCACCGCCTTAGCATGGCTTGATGAGCGATGCATAGGTCCGCGCCCAGGATCCAAACCGGCAAACCCCGGGCAGCCGAAGGTGGAGCGCACGAACTTAACCACTACACCACCGGGCCGGCCCCTACCCACATCCTATTTATTGGATAAACGCTCAAGGGTCCAGCTCCCTGCAGGTGGGCGGCAGCTGAGGGCTGGAGCCCGTGCTCACTGAACATCAGCCTAGGCTCGGCCTGGACAGGGGCTGTCCCTCCCTGGATGTGTGACCTTGGGCAAGTCACTTCAGTTAACCTCTCTGCAACTCAGTGCCCTCGATGGCCAAGTAGTGATAAGAATAGTCCTCTCTCCACCGGCTCTTCTGAGGGTTAATTGAACTGGTATTTATCAAGCACTTGGGACGGGGCTGGCCCACGGTCGGTGCTGTATGAGTGTTGCTGAAATACAAAGCAGCTGCAACCCTTCAGTGTCAGCCTTCCTGTCGACGTTTGGCCAGCTCTCTCTTCCCGCCCCGGCCACCTCAGGGTCTCGGGCACAAGGGGCACTTCTCCGGCACCTCCTTCCTCATGCCATGCCCTTGCTGTTCCAGTCATCTCAAGGCCCTGCTCCCAGCCGAGCCTCCCGTCCCAGCTTCTGGGGCCTGGATGCCCTGCGCCAGGCCGGATGCTCCGTGCGTGGAGCAAGTGGGACAGTCCACAGAATCCGGGAGTAGAAGAAACAGGATAACCATATTTTCTGACCAAACATAACTTTCTTGCCTCTGTCCCCTCACCGCCTCTGACAACATAATTGAGACATGTTCAGGGACATTCAGTCCCAACTGGCGATCTTTAGTCATTTGGAGACTCTGAGTCCCAGCCATTTTATGACGGTGGCTGTGGTGTTCTTCCCCATGGCTTGCCTCTGGGCTGGCCCATGGGCCGGTGAGGGGTGGGGAGGAGCCCGCTAAAGTGACTGGGTGACAGGGGAGAGGAGAACAGGTCTGGACTGAGCTGGGGCTGGCTGATGCTTCGGGCCCACCCCCTCCCACCTGCCCCGGCGGCGCAGGGCGAGCAGGAGCGCTGTGGTTTCCCCTGCAGCTTCAAGGTTTTCTTCTTCGTGTTTGCTGTTGCTAAGCTGCTCAAGTCTCCTGCTCGACGCCCGGCTGGGCATCAGCCCTCAGCTACAAGGTCACGTCACCCCTGAGAAGAATGAGCCTCCCTGTTGGCAGGCACATACCCATTCCTCTCAGCTACCTTCTATGTCCCCATTAGAGCCTGCAGAAACTTCCGGAAGGCCTCTTCACCAGTTCATAGGCCGTGGGATACCTCTTCTCTCGTCCCCCAGAAATGCCCTCCCATCCCCTCTCCACTCTGTCCCTTTCACGCCCGTGGGTAGGCTTGTCGGATAAAATACAGGACACCAAGTTAAATTTGAATTCGGACAATGAACAAATAATGTTTTTGTATAGGTATGTCCCAAATATTGCATCCTGTGTTTTCATTTGCCAGCACAACTCCTGGGGCTGGATTTGTCTGTGAGGACCTGGCCCAGCAAATCCCGCTGGGGAGAGGGTCTTTGGTCCTCTTTTCTCTCGAAGACCCCAAACTCCTTGAGACCCTTTTGCTGCATTTCCTTCCCTGCCCTCTGCCCCTACCCCGACTTTTCCCTCACCCTGGACCGGCCCCAAGGAGACCGGGAGGGAAAACCCCGCGTGCTCCTCTTCATCTCAAACTCTCCCTCTGGGGCCCTGCCAGCTCATGCACATTTTCTCTTGCTGGCAGGAGGAACTGTTCTCCCGCTCGGCATCCCCTCCCAGACCCTCTGTCTCACACCTGGCAGTCCTCTGAACTGGCAGTTTGGGCTCACCCTCTGCATCCCAGCTGCTTTTGTGGGGGGCGGTGAGAACAGAGCACACTGAGGTCTCAGATTACGAGGCCACCACAAGTCAGCCCTGCACGCCCTCCTGCCGTGTGCACGGCCTCTGCTGTGAGTCCCGCTACAAGGTGCCCATTTGACAGATGAGGACACGGAGGCTCAGAGAGGTCAGGGCCCGTCCCAGGTCACACAACTGTGAGTAGCGGGCTGGAGGTCTCTTCCGAGGGCCTTGGGGCTGCCCAGAGCAGGCCCTCACCTCCTCGGAGACTTGGGTTCCCTGCAGCGATGCCACAGGCCCTGTAGGGAGGGGCTAAGCTGCTGGGGCTCCAGGCCCCTCCACTGTGAGGTCTTTTCTCACGGGAGCTGGGGCTGCAGCCGCCTGGTGAAGCCTCATCCCACCACCCGCAGCTGAGGCTGCATGTGACACTTCCTCTCTGAGGATCAGCCACAGCCAGCTCCGCTCCGCTCGCTTGGGGAGAGGGAGGAAGAGGAGGCCCCTCCCACCCATGGGAACTCGGAGAGGTCCGAGTGCTTGAGGTGGCCAGGCCCACCCGTGGGGGGCTCAGGAACGGGCGAGGCCCCTTTAGAACTAGCGCCACTCACCAAGGGCCGGGGCAAGTCATTTTGTGGCTCCAGGTCCCGGTTTCCTCATCCAAAAATAGAGTCGACAATACTTTCTACATCACAGGCTTGAAGAAAGGATTAAAAATGGCCTTAAATAATAAACACGAATGGTTGACACTTAGTGTGTATTGTATGCTGGACACTGTTCCAGGCACTCTATACAATAAACTAAATTAACCATCTCAGCTACCCCATGAGGTGGGTACTATTATCATCCCCACTTTATACATGGAGAAACTGAGGCAGAGAGATGAAGTCACTTGCTCAAGGTCACATGGCTGCTGGATTTAGTGTTCTAACTAAGGGCTCAAGGCTCCAGGCTGTTAACTGCTACAGCTGATGTGCAGAACACGCAGTACAGAAGTGCTCAATACACCTCCAAATCAGGGATCACCTCTGAAATGGCCCATGAATAGACAGACAGCAAACAGACCAGAACATCCAGAAAGAGGCCAGAGGAACTTACTGTGGGATATGGCACCATTTCAGATTAGTAAAGAAAATATAGATTATTCAATAAATGGCATTGGGACAAGGTTTAGCCATCTGAAAAAAATAATAATAAGGCTGTTCCATACTACACACCTTATACCAGCATAAATTATATTAAAATTTTAAATGAAAACAATGAAACAGCAACAATGCTAAACTACATATCAGATTTCTTTTTTGTGTGTGTGAGGAAGATCAGCCCTGAGCTAACATCCATTCCAATCCTCCTCTTTTTGCTGAGGAAGACTGGCCCTGAGCTAATATCTATTGCCAATCCTCCTGCTTTTTTTCCCCGTTTTCTCCCTGAAGCCCCAGTAGATAGCTGTATGTCATAGTTGCACATCCCTCTAGTTGCCATATGCGGGACGCCGCCTCAGCATGGCTGGACAAGCGGTGCGTCGGTGCGCGCCCATGATCCGAACCCAGGCCACCAATAGCAGAGTGCGTGCACTTAACCGCCAAGCCACAGGGCCGGCCCACCAGATTTCTTTTTTAATCTCAGAGTGGGAAAGGCCTGACTATGACACAAAACCTAGAATTCATAAAATAAAAGATTGATAAACTTTACTACGTAAAAATAAGAGAATCCTCATGGCAAAAGCTCACGATAAATGATGATAAACATGATAAATGACAAGTGTCACAGGTGGCTCGCTTTGTGAAGTTTCATCAAGATGCACACTTATGATTTGACCCTTTACTGTGTATCTTATACTTCAGAAAGTTTTTTCAAAAAAAGATAAGTGACAAACTGGGAAAATATATTTGCTCCTCATATCACAGAGGAGAGTTAATTTTCCTAATATATAAAGCGTTTGTAGAAATAAATAAGAAAAAGACTAACTACTCAAAATATGGCAATGGACACAAACAGGTCACAGAAAAGAAAATACAAATAAGTCTTAAGCACATGAGAGGATGCTCTTCTTTTCTCATAATGAGAAATGCAAATGAAAACTACAGTTCAATGCCAATTTTTTGCCTGACAGTTTGGCAAAAGATTAAAGAGTTCAATAGCACTCTGAGTTGGCAAGGATGTGGGGAGACAAGCGCTGTCAGATATCGGTTGTGGGGGTGTCCACTGGCCCCCTCCTCCGAAGGGGAATTTGGCAATGTCTACCAAAATCACACACGCTCGTTCACTCTGACCAAATGACTCCACTTCTAGGGATCCATTACACAGAGATACTCCCACAGAGGCTAAATGACTTATGTATAAGATTGTTCATTGCAACGTTTTTTTTTGTAAACTAAATTATTGGGAACAATCTAGATGTCCATGACTAGAGAACTAGGTAAGGAACATCTATATAAGGGCAAATTACGCAGTTGTAAAAAAGAATGAGCAAGATTTTGGGGTGCGATACAGAACAATCTCCAGGCTACACTGTTACATGAAAAAAGCAAGATACAAACAGCATACAGAATTATACCATTTACGTGAAAAGGAGGGGCGAAGAATACGCATGTACGTGTATTTGCTCGTATATGCATGAAAACTCCCCAGGGAACAGATAACAGCAACTGTACCTTGGGACAGGGACTTGGTGGTGGGGATGGGTGGCAGGGAGATTTCCCACTGCATACCCTTCAGTGCCTTTGAGATTTTGAAAGACAGGAATGTAATGTCTATTTTTGAAAATGTCTTAAATTTTAATTTTAAAGCTTTGAAAATAAAATGGGGCAGGCTCTACTCAGCTCTACTCAGTTGTTGACACGTGGGAAGGCAGGCCCGGAATTGCCAGATCTTTCAGGTATTCAGGAGAAGCTGGAACTAGAATTTCTGTGTGGGAATTGCCTGTGTTTTTAAGGCTGGCCACCATGGGGGCCCGGAGTTGCCCTGTCCTTACTGGCTTCTGTCTGAATTAGGAACTCTGTATTCGAGGTTGCAACGTGCTCAGGTGAAAGTGCATTTCCTAGCCTCCCTCGCAGTCAGGAGTGGCCACTGGAATAGAAGCTGTGGTCTCCCTGAGTGGAGATGCATAAAACCTCTCTAGTGGGGGCTTTAAGTTGATGGAAGGGGGGCATATTTTGCCCCCCCCGAACCCTGCCCCGGCCCTTCTTCTTCTTCTTCCTGCCAGAACACAGATGTGAGCATCAGCAGCCATCTTGTGACCAAGAGCTAAGAGCTGAGGATGGTGAAGCAGAAATACGAAAGGAAGCTGGGTCCTTGGTGACACTGCGGAGCTGGCACGCCTCCCTGGACTGGGCACTCTGGCTGAAGGCACACCGTTCACATGGTGGACATTGCAGATTTGTATGTGCATTGTGACCATTTTCTGGGATACAGTAGTGGAATGTCTTATTCGAACAAAATGAACATATTACAACAATTTTCCGGTAGGTGGAAAAAAGTCTCTGGAGAACAGGGCGTCTTTTTCTAATTTGTGCAAAGACCCAGCTGCCTCCCACCAGTCTTTTTTTTTTAACACCCAAAAGAATTTAATTCTATCTGGTACAGCAGCTAATTTTTAAAAAGTTAAATAGAAGAAACCCCATCCTAAAATTCCTATGGAATCTCAAGGGACTCCGAATAGCCAAACAATCTTGAAAAGGAAGAAAGTTAGAAGACTCACATTTCCTGATTTCAAAACTGATGACAAAGCTACAGCAGTCAACACAGTGTGGTACTGGTTGGTATAAAGACAGACATATAGACACATGGAATAGACTAGAGAGTCCAGAAAGAAACCTTCACTCATATGGTCAAATGATCTTCAACAAGGGAGCCAAGACCACTCAATGGGGAAAGGACAATCTTGTCAACAAACGGTACTGGGAAAACCGGATATCCACACGGAAAAGAATGAAGTTGGACCCTCACCTAACACCATATACAAAAATCAACTCAAAATGGATTAAAGACCTAAATTTAAGACATAAAAATATAAAACTCCTGGAAAAAAAAACATGGGAAAAGCTTCATGGCATTGGATTTGACAATGATTTCTTGGATGTGACACCAAAGGCACAGCAACAAAAGCAAAAATAAATGAGACTAATAAAACTCAAAAGCTTCTATGCGTCAAAGGACACAAGCAACAGAGTGAAAAGGCAGCCTACAGAATGGGAGACAGTAGTTCCAAATCATATATCTGATACAGGGTTAATGTCCAGAATATATAAAGAACTTCTATAACTCAATAACAACAACAACAAAACAAATAACTGGATTTAAAAATGGACAAAGGATTTGAAAAGACATTCTCCGAAGACAATATACAAATGGCCAACATGCATACGAAAGATGCTCAATATTACTAATCATTAGGAAAATGCAAATCAAAACCACAAGAGGTACCACCCCACACCCATTAAGATGGCTACTATCAAAAAACAGAAAATAACAAGTGTTGACGAGGATGTGGAGAAATTGGAACCCTTGTGCACTGTTGGTGGGAATGTAAAATGGTGCAGCCACTATGCAAAACAGTACGGCAGTTCTTCAAAAAAATTTAAAAACAGTATTACTATATGATCCAGCAATTCCACTTTGGATATATACCCAAAAGAATTGACAGCAGACTCTCGAAGAGATATCTGCACACCCATGTTTATCACAGCATTTTTCACGATAGGCACGAGGTGGAAGCAACTCAAGTGTCCATCCACAGATGAGTGGATAAACAAAATGTATCCATACAATGGAATATTATTCAGCCTTAAAAAGGAAGGAAATTCTGGCATATGCTGCAACGTGGATGAACCTTGAGGACATAATGCTAAGCAAAATAAGCCAGACATAAAAAGACAAATACTGTATGATTCCACTTATATAAGGTACCTAAAGTAGTTTAATGCATAGAAACAGAAAGTAGAATGGTGGTTACCAGGGGCTGAGGGGGAAGGGAAACAGGGAGTTGTTGTTTAATGGGTACAGAGTTTTAGTTTTACAAGATGAAAACGTTCTGGAGATCTGTTGCACAACAATGTGAATATAGCTAACACTATTCAGCTGTTCACTGCGAAATGGTTATGATGGTGAGTTTTCTGTTATGCATTTTCTTTACTGAAATAAAAAAAAAAATTAAACCCGGCGGTGGGCCACCAGTTTGCAGTCTCTCTTTTAGACAGTGCTTCCCCAAAGGAGGGCATGTACCACGTGTTAGCACTGCAAGGACCGTGGGGAACTTGTCACTTAGGGGCTCACGTGCTTGTCTTAAGCTCTCTTTTAATTCATTCATTCAACACTACTCACCGAGCCCTGACTATGCCAAGCTCTCTGCTAGGCCCTGGAGTGACAGAGATAGACAGGGAGCTCACAGTCTAGAGAGGGACAGACAAGGAACAGCAAACGCATAAAAAGATCAGCGTTATGATGCCAACTCAATGGGGTAACAGGATACAGGGGAACGGGCAGGGAGACAAGACTACAAGGAGCAGACAGGGAGGGCCCTTGAGGAGGGGAGATTTCCTCTGAGATCCGAATGACAGAAGAAGCCCCGTGAGGACATGGAGAAGAGCTCCAGGCAGAGGGACAGCAAGTGCACAGACCCGGAGGCAGAAATGAGCCTGGCTCGTCTGGGGTGCAGAAGAGCAGGAAAGCCAGCGTGCCGGACTCGGGGAGCCAGTGGGACGTGAATGGTTGAAATCTGCCAGCAGCCCCCTGCACACGAAACAGATAAAAACCAGTCTTTTATCGGCATAAACTTGTTTTGTGATTCAAATGTATTATTATCTTTTATGATAAAGAATAAATTATAACAACAAACTGTTTCGTCCTAGAGAAAGGCTGGGTCGACAGAAGCCCCTCAATGTATCATTTTTGCCTCAACACATCCAATGTCTGCCGAGCCCCTGAATTAGCTCCTTGGAGTGATTTAAAAACCACTCATCTGCTGGCGCCCCATCACCGCCCTCAGCAGATGGGTGTACTGAGGCCCAGAGCAGGGAAGGGGCGCCAAGCAAGGCCAGGGCAGAGTAGGAGTGAAGCCTGGAGGTGGGGGGGGCCTGGTTCCCAGTTTGGGGGGCGGGGCCTGGGAGAAGGAGGGTTCCACAGCCCATGGCCCTTACCTATGTGGGAGAAGCCACAATTGCGGGGCATAGAGGGCCCCAGGCTCTACTTCTCTTAAGGGAAGAACTCCCTCCCCGCCCCCCAGGTACCCTGGGCGTGGGTGTGGGGCCTGGGCTGGGCCAAGGGCATGGTGGAGGTGACCAAAGAGGGAGGGACAGTTGGGGGTCAAGCCAGTGGCCTGCTGGCAGGGCTGGGGGTGTCTGGTCACAGTGGCAGCAGCAGCCACCTTCTCAGCAGGACCATCCCCTCACTTCCTGCTGGTTTTCCAAGCCTGCTTCAGCCCTCTCCCATGATCCTCTGGGCCTGGCTCCCCCTCCAGTGAAGCTCTTTGAATCAAACAGCCCCAGCTAGTTTCTGTTGCTTCTACCAGGAACTCTGAAGGATCTAGAGGGTCTCCCAGGCTCCAGTGCCTCCACAGTCATCCCTACAGCCCCTGCGATGGCCGCTAGGGTCCCAGCTCTGCCCTCGACTAGCCATGTGGTCTTGGACAGGTGATGGTGGGCTCTGCCGGGCTGGGATCAGGACATGGGAGAGCCAGAAAAGGGCTCTCAGTCCCTCTGGGTTTCCTAAAATTTAATTCTGAGTCCACATGCAGGACTTTCCATATCCATAACTGCCTGTACCCAATCTTCCTCTTATTTTTCTTTAAAATTACTTCATTTTTGAACCTAAATTCATTTACTAGGCAACTACATGTCACACTTCTAAACAGAAAGCCAGTGTTGCTTGCCCTAAATAAATGGAAATCCTAAAAACCAAATTCAGCAAAATCAAAACAATTATGTAATTCCATAGTGCAGCCCGCTCAGGGCCCTGAACTTGAGGCTTCCTCCCTCTGTGTAAGAAGGTGGATTAGCAGGTGTCGAGGGGAAGACACAGCAGCACCCAAAAGAGACTTTCTCTGTCACCATAATCAGAAATGAGAAGAAAATGACTTTCTCTCCCAGGATTTAAGGTGCATTAATGCTGCCTCTGTTTAATATGGGCATGTATATGCACACCCAGACTTTGGCAATGACCCATCTAATTCAGAGTCTTGTCACTTAGAGTCCTGTTCCCAGCTGTGTGACCTTGGGTAAGTCACTCAGCTTCTCTGTACCTCCGTTTTCCCATCAGTAAAATAGAGTCAACAACCATACCCACTTCACAGGGGTGTTGTGAGGATTAAAACAATGAATGGGACAGGACAGGGCCTGTCACAGAGTAAGTGCTGCCAAGAGTCTGTTAAATGAATAAGCCTGCCATAGTACAGATGGGACCACTGAGGTGCAGGGAAGGGAAGGGACGGGCTCAGGAACACGTGGGAGTATCCCTCCTCTCAGCCCCTCACCAGCCCCAGCTGCCTACCCCTCAGACCCTGGCACGTGCCCTCCCTGCTGCCCTCATTTGCCAGGTCTTTCTGAGTCCAGGCCGTGGCCAGACTGCTTGATTTAATTCTTGCACCCACCCCGTGAGGGAGGTGGGTCCATCAGGCCCAGTCCACAGAGGGTGGGACTGAGGCCTAAGGGGGTGACACAATTCCTCTGTCTGTCTCTGTGTGTATCGGGGCTGGGAGGAAGACGCAGTGGATTCTGGGCTCCCCCCACCCCCATCCAGCCCCAGCCCTCCCCACGCATTATCTCTAGGCGGCAGCAGCTCAGCCTCCCGGTATCTCTCTGATCCCCCAAATTTCCGGTTCCCCAAAGACAACTCAGGATGTGGGGAGGGAGGGGCAGGGAGAGGAGGAGGGAGACAGAGAATGAGAGAGAGATCAGAGAGAGAGACAGAGAGCCACAGAGAGACACAGAGAGAGACTATCCAAGACAGAGAAACAGACAGAGACAAACAAAGAGAGACAGATGAGAGACAGCGCTTCCAAGACAGAGAGTGAGAAACAGATTGAGGCAGACAGAGATGGAGAAAGACAGAAACAGAGTCAGAAAGGGAGGGGTGACCCAGAGATACAAAGAGACAAAGGGAGATAGGAGGGAGATGGCGCGAGACTGAGATGCAGAACCGAAAGCAGCAAGTGGGACAGCGAGGGAGGGGGCTGGAGTCAGGGTTTGGAGTGTAGGGGTTTGCGGGGGCCCGGAATCAGAAAGAAAATTGGGGAGCCTGAGAGCCAGGTAGGAGAGGGTGAGAAATGCTCAGAGACCCCTCTCCAGGGACACGAGGAGGCAGACAGGGACAGGGACCCTGAGCACGTAGGCAGGAAAGCCCACGGGAGGAGACCAGAGGTCCCATGTCCCCCTCCTTCTCGGAATTCACCCCCCACGGGGCCACAGATGCGCCAGGCGTCCCCCCTTTGGGCTCGAGCAGCCCTCGTGTCCTCGAGAAGAGAGACTCGGCTCTCACCCAGCCCTGGAGCCACCCTCCACCTCACAGCCAGCAGCCCGGGTTCGAAGTCTGGCAGGGGAGTGCACTCTGAGTGGCCTCTGCTGCCCACACCGCCCAGGGACAGAAGTGGACAGAGAGGCCTGAGGAAGGACTTGGTGGGCACGGAAGGAGGCACTGGGGAGCAGGGGTTGCCTTGGACTGCTCAGGGAGGGAGAGCCAGCACCCTGCTTGGTCTGGCCACCGGCCCTCTGAGCCTCAGTTTCCTCACTATAAAAGCGTGATAATGAGAAATTACTCAGAGTCACACTAAGAACCAAATATGTGTGGAGTGTGTGGCATCGAGCACGCCATATGTAGGTGCCTGAAGGTGGGCCTTGTTGAAGGTTGATGCTCCACAGCATCCTGTCTAGATGAGTCAGGGCCCTTTCATTTGCAAACGACAGAAACCCAGCTGGAGCTGAGCCAAGTGAAAGAAAGGTGTTATTAACTCGTGCGACTCGGTTCATGGGTGGATCCAGTTTCAGGAACAAATGGGTCCAGGACTCAACCCACGTTCTCAGGAGCCTTTCTCCCTCACCTCGGCATTGCTCACCTCTGTGCTGCCTTCTCTCTCACAGGTGCCCTTCACATGGTGGCCCCTGGAAGCTCTTCCCTGTTGAGTGGTCCCAGAGGAAAGATCGAGCTTTATTCCCAAGAGTTCTAGCAAAAGTTCCTGTGCAAAGCAGAATTTACTCTCTGTGGAATTTTTCTTTTGGTTTGCCTCTTCGTTTTCTCCTTTTGCACCAACTTTTTACCAGTAGATAGCCTCCCTCCCCAACCCCAAAGTAGGCTGCATTTCCATAAATAACTTTGGAATTTGCTGGGTGACTTTAAGCAAATCACTTAACCTCTCTGAGCCTGTTTCCTTTTCTACAAAAGGGGCTCTTTCTACCTTATATATAGGAGTGTTGTAGACTCAACGAAATAATAAGTGTGGAATAAACGCATCTCAACAGCCACCCTCCCTTCTACCAGCAATAGCCCCTAGTTTTCTCTGTGTGCCTTCCCCATTTCCAGTTCCTTAGAATTGAGGTGAAGCATATGACACAGGCTTCAGTCAGCACATGACATTCTCCTGGCCAGTGATTGGTTTGGGGAGTCATGTGTCCCAAGCCAGGGCAATTAGAGTAAGTTTAGGGCTTTGGCTGGAGATGCTGGGACTTTTTGGCCGCCCCTCCCCCCATTCCCAGGGATGGGGACCCGGAAGGACATGGCCCCTGGAGCCACTAGAACCATCGCATGACCACACAGGGAGAGACCGTGAAAATGGGGTCAATAGAGAAAGGAGAGCTGAAGAGAAACAAGAAGTTGGTGAATATTTAGGCCTCTGGCTCCAGCCAGACCTGAACGTTTCCAATCTTCTCAGCAACAAGGGATCCTAGTCTTTTACTTTCAGGGACATCTTTTGGGGCTAGGGATCCTAGCATGAGAAGGTTTTAAAACGTAAGTCCAACATGCTCAAAGGTCTCAAAGTCCAGACATCTAGTGGCAGAGTTAGGACTAAAACTTAAGCCTCCTCACTTTCCTCTAGCGCTCTTGCCGCCAAACGCCGTCCTCATTTTGGAATGAGAGCTCCTCAGCTCTGAGACTAATAACACCATATAAATAAAGCAGAAGTTAGGAAAACCCACAGAGCGTCCCCTGGGGGGCTTGATGAGGAAGAGGGGACGCTGGAGGGGCATGAGGGAGGAGGGTGGGCAGACCCGTGTGCACGGGACACATGGGTTACCTGCCGTAGGATATTCATCCAGGTGTCTCTGAGGGGCTGTTAGAAGATGGGGTAGGGGAGGAAAAAGGTGAGTCTGGAGGTTTCTCATATTGGTTACAAGGCGCTCATCACTAGCCCAGGATGACCTGACTATGGTTGGGATTTGGTGGAAACGATAGCAGCCATGGTTATCCATTAGGAATCTTTTTGCTGCAAGTGACAGAAAGCCTGGCTCAAATTGACCTAAGCAGAAAAAAAAAAATTTTGATTGGCTCATCAAGGAGTGATGGCTTCAGGCACATCGGATCTGGGTGCTGAGGCTACAGCACTGAATTTTTCTATTTCCCTTTCTATCAACTCTGCTTTCCTCTCCAGTGCCTTCCCTCTCTGGCAGCCTCTCTCCAAGAGGAAGCCTGCAAAACTCCGAGCCTATGTCTTCAGGGGTTGGCACCCTCAATGGATAAAGAGCTGCTCTTTACCACAGTTCCACCAAAGTCTCAGGAAAGTGTCTCATTGGCCTGAATTGGGTCACGTGTCCCTGTGTCAATCAATCACTGTGGCCAGGGGGTGGGGTATAATGATTGACCAATCCTAGGTCACACGCACAGCTAAGTCAGTCCACCTGAGCCTCATAAACATTTCCAAAGCAAATCCATCGGCGTCTTTGGAAGGAGGAGGAATGGATGCCAGGAAGGCAAAAACAAAAGACGTCCTTTACGGATGTTAGAAGGTGGTCTGCAAAATGCTATAGACGTTTTTTAAAAGGTTCTGAAGTCAAATAAATTTGGGAAAAACTAAGTTAGGCAAAGAGAAACAAAGATGTCTATCACAGGATCTCTAACAGCCATTAACTGATCCATGCACATTGGACTCTGCAAGAGGGTGTTAGAGAATGCTGCTTTTCCCAAACTCTCCTGACCCCAGAATTCTTTCTTGAGAAGCTTCTCCAGGGCTCGTCAGCCACACATGCATTTTGGGAAAAGCCGCACTGAACGCCACAAAGAGCCCAGGCTCTCATAGCAGGCACTGCTGATGCCTCGTCCATAGGCCCTCCTCACGGTTCAGTGCACCCTGGCCTGTGCAGCTGCCAGCACCTGCCTTCCTTTGCTCAGGCCTCGCTCTGGCCACTGGAGCCCCCTGTGCCCATATGAATGGCAGGCCAGAGGTTCTGGAGAATTAACACCCCCCGGGAGCAGCTTGCAACCACTGACTACTGGAAGGGGAAGTATAAATACCCCAGCTCCCTCCCCAGGCAAGATGGCTCCCAGCAGGCCTGGCAGAACTGCACCCCAGTTGCCCACAGTGGCAACTGGCTGAATAATGCACCCTTTGTTGGCTGCTTTCTCTTCCCTGTCTCACTCCCCCACTCCCCTGGCAGTGTCTTCCAGGACCACCTCCCCAGTGAACTACTTGCACTAGGACCCTCAAGGACTGCTTCTGAGAGAACCCCAATCAAGACACCTGTTACCTTCTGATGGCTTTTAGAAGCACCTAGACGTCTCCCCCCGCAATTCCAGAAACATTGTCTCTCACTTATCACCAAATCTACCCTTCCTCCAACAACAGACTTCAAGAAAAAATTAATTTCTGCTCCCCAGCTTCCGTCTGCCGGAATTCTCCCCACTGACCCGCCCAACGTGCTAAGAAACTCCAGACCCAGCCCCGGAGACCTCACTGCATTGATTCTGCTGTCTGTCCCTCCTGGCTCATGGACTGGTGGAAATAAAGACACATCCTCTTGCCTGGTCCAAGAAACACAAATGGGAATCTGCTTAGAGCCTCAGGGAACGCCCCCCGCCTCCAATCCACCAAGGCAAGGACCAGAGACACCTTGGACTTCCCCACGCCTCAGAGACCACAGCCAACCTGTCACCACTTCCCTTGCTTCTGCCTCTCAAACATCTCCTCATTCCACCACCTCTTTCCATTGCCCCTGCCCCTTCTCTGGCTAGCCCATCACGACTTCTCATGTGGATTACTCCACCAGCCTTCTCACTGTCCCCACCTCAGGGCTTTTGCATATGCTGCTCCTAAGGCCTAGAGCACCATATGCGACTCACTCACTTGGCACAGACAGACCAGCAACTCTGAGCCTCCCGTTTACTGTCTCCTAAATTCACATATGCAAACTCTTAAAAGAATCATACATCAAATACCTGTGTACCCTGCTTAAGAATAAGACAGTACACGTACCCCTGAGGCCTTCCTGAACTTCCCAATTATTCCTCCCCCTCCACCCCACGGTCACCGGTCACCGCTCTCCTCAATCTGGTATTCCTCATTCCTTTGCCTATATCTTGATACCCTTACATATATGCATATCTCTGAACAATATCTACAGTTTTTTTCATGTTTTTCAATTTATGTAAATAAAACAACTTTTCTCTTTCTCACTCCACACGCTGTTGGTGATATTTATCTGTGCTCATAGGTGTTGCTCCCATTCACTCGTTTTCCCCTGCTGGTGAGTATCCGGGCTGTGGCTGGATGGCAGCTCCTCTGTCCATTCTCCCGGAGATGGCCATCTGCTATTTCCAGCCATGACAGTGCTGGCCTGAGCCTCTTGTACCCACCCCGTTAGCCCGAGTGCTAGTTGTCAGGGTTTACACCCACGAATTTGCTAGGTAAAGGGACATGCCATCTTCAGCTTTACTGCTGTCGCTAGATTCTTCTCCAAGGGGGTTATACCAACATACCTTTTTGGTACACTGTTCTCTGTCCCTCAGCCCAGGTACAAAGATGCCTCTGCTCTTTTCTATTTCCTCTAAATAATACAATTTAACTCCACTTGTTGACGTCCAGCCTGTCCAGTCCCCTCCCCAGACCTCCCTCCCCCACTTCTCCCATGGGGCCGCTTACGAGCCCCTGGGTTGGGGCAGCCAGCACCCCGCACGACACCCAGACAAGTTACTGGCGGCAGTAACTCTGGAGGCGACAGAGCTAATCCCAGACGTGCCACTTTGCCTGTGTGCCTCTGGGCAGCCTGTTTCCTCACCTGTGAAAAGGAGATGCCCACAGTAACCGACAATAGGAGAGAGATGGAAATTACATGAGATGAGCACGGGAATGTGGCAAGCGCTCCACAGAGGAGCCAGCACTTTGTGTATCACTCAGGACTACCGTGGTTGTATGTGACAGAAACCCTAAGTCAAGCCGGTTGAAGAAAATTGGTAATTTATTGGGCTGCACAACTGGGAAGTCTGAGGGGTGTCGCTGCAGGTGTGACCGGATCTGGGCGTTCTGACATCATCAGGACACCGGCCCTGTCCATCAGGGGGCCACGCTCTCCCCCAGGCTGGCCTCACTCTTGGGCAGGCTCTCCAAGTGGGGGGTCCGGGACTACACTATTCCAGCCTAACAACGGCCACGAACAAAAAGAGCTTCTTCCCAACACTTCCTGCCCAGGTCCCAGGGCGGGTCCTCACTGGCCCAGGTTAGGCCACACACCCACACCAGAGCCAAGCACAGTGACCGGGCATCCACCAGAAGCTGCCACTTCAGAACCGCTCCAAGTGTGGTTCTCGGAGCAGCAGTATCAGAACCATCTGGGAGCTCCTGAGAAATGCAGACTCTCAGGCCCCGTTCCAAGCCGACTGAACTAGAATCTGCATCTGAGGGAGACTCCAGGTGCGTCGTCTACACACCCAAGTCTGAAAAATGCTGTGCTGCACATCAACTTTTCCAGTTGCTCAGGTCATTTCTAAGTTCCGTTTTATTGAGAACCACAAAAGGTAAGAATTAAGAAAGCCCTCTGAGGTCAAGTCCATCCCCTTGTTTTAAAGATGGAGAAGCTGGGGACCAGCGGGAACGGGTCCCACTCCAGACCTTCACTCCGCGCCCAGCGCTTCCCCAAGCCCCGCTCTCCCTCATTGCAGCCATCCTCTGCCGTCTCCGTGGGCTACCTCGGGGGACGTGCATCTGAGCCCCAGAAGTGCCGGCCCGGGCCAGACGTGCCTGACTCAGGCGACGTGTCCTCGCCATCACTCACGCTGTCACTCACACAGTACCTGGGCAGGACCCTCGGGAGCACGAAGGGCCTGGGGAGGACGGACACCCACAGACACATACACAGACACTCACATGCAGTCCTCAGGCACAGCCCACCCTCACCCTTACTCCAACCCACTGGGCCCCCTGAAGCCAAAAGCACTACAGACCACACCAGCCTTTATTCTATTACGGAGTAGCGCTGGGGCCAGGGTAGTTCATTCTCAGGCTGCGTCAGAAGGTGCAGAGTGTTGGGGGCACACAGACTGGACCCCAAAGTGACAATAAGTTAGGGGAGAAATTCTCAGGCTGCAGTCAGACTGGAGCCAGGGCAGGGTGCCAAGGGGCCCCCCAGAGCCACTGCCAGCTGCCCAGCTCAGCCGTCCCAGGCGAGGCTGGTTCCAGGCAGGCACGCCTCACACTGAAACACAATAGAGTTATGGAGTCAGAGGGGGAAGGGTTATGGGGTCAGAGAGGTCCCCAGAGTCAGAGAGGACAGGGCTGAGGTGGCGAGGAGGGGTGGGGGAGGAGGGGCAGGGCAGGGCGGGCTGGGCAGGGCCTCTCACCAGGCTCTCGGTTAAGCTCCTACAGATTCTCGTAATCTGGAGCTCCCTCTTCCTCATCCTCCACCTCCCGGGCTCTCCATGCGGCTGTGGGGGGGGGAGGTTGGTCTCAGCTCGCAAACCATCCCTCCAGGCAGCCCCCCCAGCCTCTGCCCCCACCGCCCCCAGCACACACCAGGCTCAGGCCTCGCTGTGGGCTGCAGCTCCTGGGACACGTTCACGTACTCCCGGCTCCCATCTGCGGGGACAGGTCAGAAGGAGGGACGGCCACACCGAAAGCAGCAGGAGGACATCCAGATAGAGGGTGAGGGAGACACAGAGGGGACTGTGGGCACCCCCAGGGCTGGGGCCCGGCCACAGTGAGAGTGGGGGTGGGATGGCGGGGCTGAGGGTAAAGGAGAGAAGGTGGACCCTAGGAGGGCACCAGGGGGACACCAGCCACTCACCCAGAGACGCCTCTGCACTCTCCTCACTCTCAGGAACGTTCACATAATCTTCCCCCGACTCCACTGCAGGAAAACCAGTGGAGCCCCCCCGCACCGTTACCCAGAGCCCTCAAGGACAGCTTCCCAGGGCCCCCGAGCGCAGACACCCAGGGGCTCCCAACCGCAGCCACCAAAGACTTTCGACACAACCAGCCCGAGACTCCTGCACACGCACGCCCAGAGACCCGTCCCCAAAGGCGGCCCCAGAGGAACACAGGGAGGGACCTCTGGACCAGCGATGCCAGTGGCTGGATGAGGGCAAAGGCCATGGAATGGAGAGAAGCAGGGCAACTTGACCAGAATTGATTAGGGGGAATGGAATTGTGGGAGAGAGGAGAACCAGAAGACAGACCCCAGCACATCCCCCAGGTTGGAGAGCAGGGACAGGGAGCAGCTCAGAGTGGCCGGGCTGGGGGGCATGTATGGAGGCGGAGACGACACTCAGGGCTGGGCCAGGTCAGAGGCGCTGTTGGCCCAGCTGGCCCTGCTTCCCCGGCCAGGCCTGCCCTGCCCCCCACTCCTGTCTTAGTCCCTTCATAGCACCTATTGCCGTTGACAGTATCTTGTTCATTTATGTATTGACTTGTTTCTCTGTGAGGACATGGAAAAGGCAGCTCTGGAGCCAGACTGCCCAGGTCCAAATCCAGCTCCAGCACTAACTAACTCTGGAACCTCAGACAAGCTACCTAACGTCTCTGGGCCTCAGTTTTCTCATCTGTAAAATAGGGCAAGTAACAGCACCCACCTCGTGGAGTGTTTTGAGGATTATGGCAGTGAATGCTAAAACGGGGCCTGTCATACAGTAAGTGCTGCCATTGTACAGACGGGACAAGGGAGGCCAGGAGGGGAAGGGGCAGGCACAGCAGCACCTGGGCATTGTGAGGTTTAATAAGTTAACACATGGAAAACTCTCAGTAGGGCATGTGGTAGGCCCTCAACAAACATCAGCTCTTTTATCATGACTCTACCTCATGAGCTGTTGTATCAGAGGCACACAGTGAATACAATGAATGAATGAGTGAGTAAACGAATGAATGAATGAATGAAAAGAAGCACTTGGACAAGTGATCTGGAGCTCAGGAGAGAGGCACTGGGAATCTGTATGGCAAATGAAGCCAGGATGTAGAAGGGGTGGCGCAGAGCGAGTACAGAGAGAGAGGAGAGTAACAGAACCCTGAAGACCACCAGACATTGAGGAAAGCCTCTCACAGGCAGGATGAGACCAAAGTGAAGGGGGAACAGCAGCTCCAAGGAAACCAAAGCAATGCAGGAAGCAGAAGAACACTTCCAAAACAACTGCCCCCCGCAAAATGTATAATCAATACCCTTAGAAATGTACAAAATGATACTGCCTCCATGAAACAAGAACAGGAGGCTATGAAAAAGGAACAGTCAGAGATCAACAAAGAACTTTCAGATAGAAGAGAGAACATAAAAGAGCAGAGTCAAGGAACGGAGTCAAAAGAAGAAGAAAGTCAAGGAAATCTCACCAACAATAAAAGGAAAAGACAAAAAGATAGGAAAGAGAAGAGAAAAAGTAAGAAAATGAGAAGATCGGAGCAGGAAGTCCACTCTCTGAAGAACAGGAGTTCTAGAAAGAGAGAGAAGAGAAAATGGAGGGTAACAAGCATCAAAGAAATAACAGGAGAAGGAGGAGGGGAGGGGCCCCAGCATGGAGGGGCCAGGGAGGGGTCAGAAATGGCCGACTCACTGGAGAAGGCACTGTCTCGGAGGCCGGGGTTTTTGGACGCAGGAGGTGGCGGGATGGCGGTGCCGGTGGCTGGGACAGTGTCAGGAAGCACCACTCTGTAGGGAAGTCAAGGGGTGTGTGAGCACGGACCCCCGGCCGCAGCCCCCACCTCCCGCCGGGCAACTCACAAGTAGCCCTCGTTGTGACAGTCCTCCTCATCCTCATCTTCATCTGCGCCCTCACAGGCTGGCTCTGGGGTAACGACACGGGGGTCGGCAAAGCCTGGGGCAGGCCTTAGCCTCCCCCTAGCCACGGCACCTGGGGTTCCAGAAGCACCCTCGTTCTCATAGCTCGCCACACTGTTGGCTGCAGAGAGAGAGTAAGGGAGACTGAGTCAGCTCAGGCGGGGCCTAGCCTATGTACAGCCCCAGCCCCCCAGGCCGCTCCACGCTTACCACCATCTGAGCCTTGCCGGGAAGATGGCATGCGGTGGGAGCCCCCGGGGGGCTGTGGGGATCTCCTGGGAGTCAAAGGTCAGAGGTTATGCTGGAGTGGGGCTCTGGGGCAAGAGGGGTAACAACAGAGAAAGAGGCCCCAATCCAAGGAGGTGAGGGGTAAAGAGGAGACTCTGGAGAGGAACGGGCTACTTACGGGATGGGGAGCAGGTCTGGCTGGCTCAGGGGTGGGAAGGAGGTAACAGGCGGGTAGGAAGCGGCCGGTGGCCATGGGGCGAGCGTGGCTGAGGACACAGGACCAAGCTGAAGGAATGACTCCAACCTCATGCCCCTACCATCCTCGAGGCCTCAAAGGGCAGGTTAACCCCTGACACCCCTGGACAGGCCTGAGGCCACCCATCTCCCTCCCCATCCCCAGCTCAGGTCAAGGCCATGTGGACGCCACAGTGGGGGATAACCTGAACAAAGGCACACACTCTCTCACACCCCCGGGGACCCTCTCCCCTACTCGAGGGAGGAGACGCCCCGTGTACTCACGAGGCCGTTTGATCACGATGCTGCTCGGGGTCAAGCTGGCAGGAAACACACAGCTAGGGGAAGGGCCGGGAGAGGCCCAGCCAGCCCCCCAGCCCAGCCCCGCATGAGTATTGAGGTAGACAGACACAGGGTCGGGGGGCGACTCACCTATCAGAGGCAGCACTGTCATATGAGCCTGGAAAAGAGAGACAGGAAAAGGGGGTGACAAGGGGAAACGGTGATGGAGGCCGGGGCTCTCCGTATCTCCGTGTGCAGGACAGAGTTAGGGACAGTTAAAGACGGAGCAAGGGGTTGGGGCCAGGGTGAGGAGCCCTGTCAGTGTGTCCGAGCACCTGGCCACCCCGCCACCTCACGCTCACCTGGCAGCTCTCGGCAGCGCACACACAGTGCCATCAGCAACACGGCCAAGAGAGGCAGCAGCAGGGGTCCCAGCACGGAGGGGATCAGGATGGCCGCCTCCATCTGCAGAAGAGAGCTTGGACCAGGCCTGGCTGCTCGCCGCACGCCCCTCAGGGGCAGAGCTGCAGCAGGGCGAGGACTGGGCCAGCAAGGTGCCGGGACCAGTGGGCACCAGGCAGGAGCCAGGTGGGGACAGCTGTGCCCTCCTTGGGGGCCCTGGATCCCCTCCTCTCACTGGACTGAGTGGGGGTCAATGCTGGATCTGGAAGACCCTTGATCCCCAGGCGGTCAGGCCAGGGCCTTGACTGGAGTCTGGGGCACCAGCCACCCTGCGCGGACCCTGCACCCCAGTCCTACCTGCCCCTCGGCTTGGCGCCCGCCTCTCCTCCTCGCCCGCCCGCCTGCGGCAGGAAGCTGTGGTGAGCGCTGGGTGAGGGCAGGAAATCATCGGGCTCCTCAGCCGGCTGCACCCGCCCCCTTCCCACCCCCACCCAGACAGTGGGGAGGGGGAGGAGGCCCGATGAGCCACCCCAGGCCCTCAAGAAGGCTCTGCCGGCCTCCAGGACAAGAGGCAACTATACCAGTGGCAGGAGGGAAGGCTGGCAGGCCAGCAGCCGCAGCCTTCAGCCGCGGCTCGAGGAGGCAGCAGGGAGGGAGGTTCTGACACCAGGAATCCCCGAGGGGCACAAGGCAGTGCCCCCCCCCCACCCGCCAGCCTGCCAAGAGGGGCGGGCTCTGGGGGAAACGTGGGCGTGACTCACCATCACACTGAGCCAGCTCACTCCACCCTCTCATTCACCCAGCCCCGAAGGGCAGGGATTTGCCCAAGGCCCCACAGGAGTGACCCAACAGCCCCCAGGGGGTCCTGGGGCTGCAGACATGGCATCCCCTGCAGTCCAGAGGTCAGAGATCACTAGCACCGAGAGAGACTCAGCAGGCATTTGGGGTCTGGCTATAAATTTTATTTAGGTACAAATAGCACCGAGCCCCTGGGGCAGCTCCAGTGGAGGGGGACCCCATTCCCGGACCCCCCTGCCCCCTGCTTGGCTGCCTGTGTAGTGTCTAGGAGCTGGAACATGGCCCAAGGCCCCTCCCAGAAGCTGGGCCAGGCTGTGGGTTTGGGCCCGGGCACCTCCTGGGGTAGGTGTGCAGGTGGGCGAGCAACAACCCCTCAGATGAGCACACTGGACACGGGGACCCGGGTGGGGCGGCCTCGCTGGGGCACCACGATACGGTCATCTGCGGGCCCTGTCTCATGCAGCAGACCTGCCGGGAAGGGGTCAGAGCCAGGGCTGGAGGCAAAGATAGACACAAAGCCAGGGAGGGGACCGACAGGCAGCGGGCAATGGACTGGGCAGCAGAGCCACCCGGGCTATGGACACAGGGGCATCAGCTTGTTGGACAGGCAGAGCTGAAGCCGCATGAGGGGAGGGCTGTGGACTGAGGGATGACAGACACACAGGACCGAGCACACGGACGGATGGACAAGCAGGGCAAGGAGCTGTGGATGGACAGAGGGAAGGCGCAACTGACCCTGCACGTGCAGGTGGGCTCGCTGGCGGTCGCCCTCAATGAAGAGAGCGGTGCCCAGGAAGGCCGCACCCCCCAGCGCCCCGACGAAGGCGCAGAGCATGAGTGAGAACTGCAAGGCCCGGAACTCAGACAAGAAGGAGGGGGGCCAGCGCCGGCGGAGGCGGTCGGAGATCTGCCG
The DNA here is from genome assembly GCF_057802395.1 of Ceratotherium simum simum. NCBI lineage: Eukaryota > Metazoa > Chordata > Mammalia > Perissodactyla > Rhinocerotidae > Ceratotherium > Ceratotherium simum. Next base: position 24,091,086 of record NC_141925.1, read on the forward strand.
GAGACAGGAGAGGAAGGCCAGGGGACGGGGTCAGGGAGAGAGAGCCCCCAAACTCCAGAGAACAAAGCCTGGAGCCAGGAAGGGCAGAAGGGCTGGTCCGCCAGGCGAGCTCCACGGCCTCACTGTGGGCATCTGCCAGGACAAAACCCTTCCTGACTAGTTGAGGACCCAAGGTGAGGGGGCCTGGCACAGAGGGCGCAGACCCTAACTGGGACCTTCCAATGTGGCCCAGGCTCAGGCCAGTGACCACCAGCCGGTGCTAGGAATGCAGGGCCCCCCAACCCCCACCCCAGGCCCGGCCAAGGGGCAGTGCTCACCACGCCAATGAGGTAGGGGCTCCCAGCATCACCCAACAGGTGGGACAGCACAATCTGGAAGGCCTCGGCGGTGGAGCGTCGTGTGGGGATCACCACGTACTGGGGGGAGGAGGGGCAGGAGGCAGAGGCTGAGGACAAGGCCAAGGCTCAGCCTAGGCTGAGGTCAGAGGTGAACCCTGGCTCAGAGGTGTGACTGGGGGGAAGGCTACAGACCCGTCTGGGGCTGGATTCTGAAGTCAGTCTGGGGCTGGTTTTGAAGATGAGGTCAAGGCCACAATTCAAGGAAAGTGAGGCCTGCTGCCCCCACTCCCTGCTCTCATTAGCCTCTGGGCTAACCCTGGAGCGGCCCGGCTACTCACCAGCAGAATGTCAGCCACAATGGCCCAGTTCATGGATAGCAGTGTCTCTCCAATAAAGATGAAAATCTGGGGGATGAGGGGGGGTCCTCATCACAAGAAGAGCAAATACATGGAGGGTTTACCAGGTACCAGGCCCATCTGTTAACACATTTAATTCTCACAACAGGTGCTACTATCACTACCATTTTACAGGTGATGAAACCCAGCACAGAGGTTAAGTACTTGCCCAATGTCACACAGCTGGGAAAGGCTGGAGCTGAGATGCAAAGCTGGGCATTCCTGCTCCAGAGTCGGCTCTGAACCACCATGCTGGCTGACCCCAGTCCTGCCCTAGTGCCCCGTTCCTCCACCCTGTACCCGGAACACCCCCCTTGATACCTCCTGGCTACTCACATAGGTGGCCACGATGCTACCACGGGCACAGGCGAGGGACAGGAAGAGGAAGGGTGTGGAGCCCAGGAGGCCAGCAGCACAGACAAGCGGGTCAGCCCGGGGGTTGGAGCAGCGGAGGTGGCGGCTGACCTCCACGCCCAGGCCCACACCCAGGACGCCAGTCACGCAGGTGATGAGCCCGAAGATGAGGCTGGGGGGAGTGGAGGGGGTGCGGGCTAGACCTTCTGGCTGCAAAGCCCCCTAGCCTCACCCCCACGGCCTGGAGAGGAAGATGGTCCATCCCAGCCACCCTCACAGCTCAGATCTATCCAGGCACAGCACCCCACAGTTCACTAAGCTCCAAGAGGAAGGCGTCACCCCATCCCTGTTTCCCAGACCAGGACACTGAGACTCTGGGAGAGGAAGTAGCTTTGGGGTTGGGGCTCAAACTTTCCTTGCCTGAGTCTGAATCGCAGACTCTCTGCACTCCATCCCCTGCCGCTTGCAGGCCACCCAGCACAGCCCCAATCTGGGTACCTGTCAGAGGAAGAGCAGGAGTCTCCAGGAAGGCAGGGTGGGGTCTCCCCCAAGACCACACGGGAACGCAGCAAGAAGGCAGGAGCCCAAAGAGCCAGGGAGCCCGTGACGAAGGCCACAGCAGTGAAGCCAAGGGAAGACAGGATGAAACTGGGACTGCAGACAGTTGGGAGGAGAAGTCAGACTCCACTGAGGTGTTGGGGTAGGGGACCTCTGTTCTCCCTTCCTGACTTATTTTAATAAGGTCTGGGCCCCGGGTGGAGGCTGTCCTGGTGCCCAGGATCTGGGCCTGTAATTCAAGCTGCTGCCACAAGGAGGCAGTGGTGACTGAATTCCAGGCCCTGAGGTAAAGCCAGCTGGCATAACGAGAAAACAAAGACCACGCCCACTAAATCTCAAACTAGATGTCAGGCCTCCCTGGGGGCCTCAGATGTTGGCTGAGAATGGAACTAAACTCACTTTCTTGCCAGAGCCCTCAGATCTGCCCACCATGAGGTGGGGCTCAGGGGCGGCGAGTCTGAGTGGCGCTCCACAGCTCCCCTCGGCGGCTCCCGTACTACTAGGAACAGCAGCAGAACAGCCACCACTCCTAGACCTGGTGTCACCTGGGGGAAGAGTGGGCTTCAGGGCAGGCACAGGGAGGGACACACTCAACCTGGGGCTGGGAGAAAGTGAGGGGGTATTAAGGCAACTCAGGCCTCAAGACCTCAAACAGCCAGGTGAGTGCCTGCTCAAGGAAGCTGAACTTACAACTGGGGGGAGGGGCGAATGCCACTAGGGGCCCCGTGTCTGCAAGCCTAGCTGCTCCCTCTTTGGTAACAGTACTCTAATTTTCTTCTAGGAAACCACTCTGCCTTCTCTCAATCCATGTAGTTCAAACAGGGCGGGGCTTGTAATCCAGACTTGGCCAACAAGAGTAGTGTTACCCTCCCCAGACTCAGTGACTGATTCAGTGGCAGGCATGTGACCCATGTTCATTTAATCAGACACCATGTAGGACTACTGCCCAAGGATCCAGGGTGCTGATGCTTCTAAATAGGAATACAAACATGTGGAGCTTTCCCTTGCTTGAGAATAAAGTTAACACAGAGGAAAGCAGAGCTGAGAAAAGGATGATCAAATTCCTGTGACAGTGGGTGAGTCCTGGATCCAGCTTTACCTGAAGCTCACCCTGGGACTTTCCATTATGAGAGCCAAGAAAGTCCCATTTTGGGGCTTACAGTTTTTCAATGGGCTTCTGTCACCTGCAACCAAGAGTTCTAGCACATGGCTTCGTGGTGAGGGCAGCCAGGCTTCCTGAAGGCTTGCAAGAGTGAGACTGCCTCAAAAGAGGGGGTGTCTGAAGGTAGGAAACGGGGATCAGTGAGAATGTTCCTGACCTTCGGCAGGCCGTGACCAGACTCACCCTCAGAGCCCAGTGCCAGTCCCCGGCCACATCCTTCACTTTGGAGCCTGCAATGTAACCCAGACCACTGGGGGAAGGGAGTGGGAGAGGAGAGGAGACAGCTGGTCAGTCGCGTCCCCCACGCCAGGCCCTTCTGCCTCCCCATCAGGCCCAAGGCCCACTCACCTGCCCACTGGGATGGCAAAGTAGAAGACGCTGAGCATCCGACTCCGCTGGTCTGCCACGAAGAGGTCAGCGATGAGAGTGGGCGCGATGGTGGAGTAACTGGCCTCCCCGACCCCCACCAGGCCCCGGGTCAGGAGGAGCAGCCAGAACCGCTGGGGAACGAGACATGGGGGAGGTAGCACCCCACCCTGCAGCCAGCCTCCCAGCCTACCTCACCAGCCGGCTCTGGAGAGGCAGCGGGGATGGTGGGAGAGGCCTGGGTTTTAGAATCAGACAGACCTGTGCTTGAATCCTGGCTCCACTACTTACTAGCTGTCACTTTGGGAAAGCAACTTAACCTCTCTGAGCCTCAGTTTCCTCATCTGCAAAAGGGGGATAATAACAACTTGTTCACATAACTATTGGGAGGACTGGACAATAAAAAGCTTATTCATTACCTTGCACCCAGCAGGTGCAAAATAAACCTTAATTTCTATCTTGTCACCCCACCCCAGACACCCCAATGGTGAATAATGATCTTAGGGTGGGGGTTATTTGTCTACCAAGACCCCTGAAGCTAAGACAGGGCACAATCACCCACGGAGAGTATGTAGCATCTGGGCTGGGCTGAGGACCGAGTTCCGGGGCAGACAGTGGGAACGGACAAAGGAGATTTCAAAGGAGCAGAGAAGCAGCAGCCAGGGAGGCAGGAGAAAAACCAGAAGAGTGGCATCACAGAGGTTAGAAGAGAGTTTCCGGAAAAAAGAAGTGGGTCAACAGAGCCAGAGGCTCCCAGGAGGTCGAGTGAGGGCAGGACTAGGAGGTAGGAGCTGCATTTAGCAACCGGGAGGCCACTGTTGACTTTGGCAATGGAGTGGTGGGGGCAGGTCTGCTGGCGGTGCCCCAGGGGGGCGCGGGAGAAGAGGAAGGGCAGGCAGAGGGAGAGCCTCACCCTGGCTGCCCCTGCCCCTAGAGCTAGGCCAAGGGGCCTTTCAGGAAGTCTGACTAGGAAGGGGAGGAGCGAGAGAGGGCAGTCCAGCTAAGGTCTTTTCCATGGCAGAGAAACGTGAGCATTTAGGGGCGGAGTGGAAGGAGTAATGGTCAGGGGGAGAGGGGATGATGGACAGAAGAAGGTTCTGCAAGAAAAGGGGAGAGGACGGGGTGGGCAGATTAACTCAGGCAAGCGGGGGGTATAAGATGGCATGGACCAAGGAAACTGCAGAAGTTCCCCAGGCCCAGTCCAAAAGGACTCCAAGGAGCAGCAGCAAAGATTGATGGGGGAGTGGGGGGGCCGGAAGCAAGAGCCAGCACGGGGCCTACCTCTCTGGGGATGAAGGACGACCCCAGTGTCACCAGGGACCAGAAGGCAATGCCCCCGCACATGAGATACTTCCGATTGTACCTGTCACCCAGGTAGCCAAACACAGGTGCCAACACCATGTAACTGGAGATGAACACTGGGGGGAAGCAGAGAGTCACCGCCCAGACCCAGGACACCTACCCCCAACCCCCACTCCAGCGTAGGGAGGGTGAGGCAGGGTAGGAATAACTAGAGGAGAGCAGGTCCCCACCTTCTCCTCACCAAGAGCTCATGCCCTCCCCATAGCCCAACCCTGCAACCAGCAGAGCTTCCAGCCCCATCCTCAAGGTCTTTCAAACCTTCCATTGTAGAATGGATGGCCCAGCTGATTTGTCACTTTCTCCTATCCAGCCAAGAACAAAGTCCAAACTCCATACTATGGCCCACAATGCGCTAGCAGATCGATCCCCTCCCTACCGCTCCAACCTCCTACTCATCCACTTTCCCTTCTCCCTACCCCAATGGCCCAAGTGCTAATCTCAGTACAACCTTAGGGTTTTTACACCTGCTGTCCTCTATCTGGAACATTCTCTCCTCTCCCCTGTGCTTCACAGAGCTTAGCTCCTTTGGGTTCAAGGTCAGACACCTTCCCAACCACCACACATCCAGTCCCTCTCTATCACATTTACTCTCTGTCCTTTTGCATAACCACTTATTCTTCTAGAAAATTATCTCATCACTAGTTTAGGTTTTTATGAACTGTTGCCCCCTCATGCACACAGAATGTCGGCTCCGTGAAGACAAGGACCTCGCCTGTATTGGCCATGACTGTGTTTCCATCACTTAACACACACGGCCTAGGACAAAATAGTGGCTCAAGAAACACATGTGGAATGAAAAAGTGAAGAAATAAGACTGCTGAGAAAGACTCGCTTCTTCTCTAACTCAACAACTCTTCAGAGCTTTGCAGATCTTGACCTATGATCTCATCGTCATTCCTCCAAACTTTGCCTTAAATAAATCCAGTTCCTTATTGGCCTGGAGTGGAGTAGAGAATACTGCAAGATCTGGTTTCAAATTCCCGTTCTGACTCTAACTTGTGTGTGACTCTGGACAAGTCTTAACTCATCTCCAAACCTCAGTTTCTTTATAAAAATGTACATAACGCTACCCCCTTCCTCTATAAAATAAGAATAACAACACATATTCCTTGGCTGATGGAAGGATTAGAAGACAATCAGCATAAAAGGTCTTGACCAAGTTCTGTAGACGTTATCACCACTTCCTCCAAGGCCTGGCACAGTGTAGGTGCTCAGAAACGTTCAAGAAATGAAGGAAGGAAGGAAGGAAAAGAGGATTTGGTCCTGGCTTTGCTTCTCCCACAAATCCCAAAGTTCTGAACAAGTAAAGCCCACCTCGCCCAATTCCAGACACCTTCTCCTTCCACTATTTATTAGGTGCCTGCCACGTTCACAACATTGCACCTTGAACTTCACAGGCATTATCGCATTTAATCCTCACATCAGCCCTATGAGGTCATCAGGGTTATTACTAGTTCCATCTCACCCACAAGGAAACTGAGGCTTAGAGAGGTTGAGGGCCTTGCCTACCATCACACTGTATAACTGGAAAGCCGAGATTTCTACCCAGGTCTGCTTTAACCATGACACTAAATTGACTCCTCTTTAAATGTGTTGTCCTAACTAAACAGAACAGCCCCAAAGCAGAACCAGAGCCACCTCCTCCCCTAGCCCTGGCCACTATACCTCCATTAATGAGGCCCCAGGCAGGCCAGCATGTGGCCCCCGCTGGGGTAGGAAAGGCAGAAGAGCTGCCGTGTGCCCGGGAGGGGCCTCCACTCACCGGTCTGGATGAGGCCGGAGCTACTGTCTCCAATGTCGAAGAACTGCTCGATGTCCGGAAGGACGCCTGGGAAGGAGACGACTCAGGATGGGCTCCGCGAGGCAGCCCCACCGCCGAGACCCCGCTCCCTTCCCCTTTCTTCCCAGAAGGCAGTACCAGCCACGGTGAAGCGGTCCATGTAGTTGAGGAGGTTGATGTAGCACAGCACGGCCACTATAAGAGCCGAACGGCCCGCAGACAAGCCCGTGATGCGCTGCAGCCCCTCCCGGTCCGGGACCTCGGGATCCTCGGACTTCGGGTTCCCCGGGACGTCCAGTAACCCCGGGGCGCCGGGCACCAGCCCGTCGTGCGTGTCATCCGCCTGGCTGAGGAAGGGCGCGGTGTCGGACCCAGACATGGTCCCCGGGGGCCGCGCCCGCCCGCGCGCGCTCCGGTCCCACCGACGATCCCACCTGCGAGGGGAGGAAGCTGCAGAAAGGAGGATGGAGGGAACCCCGGCGAGGGAGGTGCGCCCAGAGACCGACAGGAGCTGGCCCCGAAGCACAGAGCACGGCTGGGATGGAGCCCGGGCCGGGTCACTGCCTCCCCGTCCCGGCAGACACAGCGCGCGGAGGGGGCGTGTGGGATTCGGGTGATGTCGGGGACGGGAGCCGGCTAAGGAGGGCGCGACCCCCTGCCCAGGGGGAGGCCATCCCTCACCCCGGTAGGAGCCCCCTCCGCTCGCTGTCACTCAGCCCCGGCGCTGCATCCCGGCCGCCGCCATGTTGCCTCCGCGCCGGTCATGTGACGCCGGGGCGCGGCGGAGAACGCCCCCGGGGCGAGCGCTGGACCGTGACCCGCCGCAGACTACGGAAGCCGCCGCGGGCGCCCGCGTCACGTGACCGCGCTGGGCGCCAGGGTAACCAGGCACCGGTCCAAGGCCCCGCGCCCTGCGCCTCCACTGCCGCGTCCCCGCCAGCCCGCCAGCCCGAGGCTGTTCCGGGGAACGGTGAGGTCGCTCAGCCCTCTGATCCTCGGCTTCCTCATCTGCAACACCCACTCGGCAGACTTCTGATCAAGCGAGATCAAACGGAATCTTAAAAAGTTCTGAAATAGTAAATACCTCTGGAAATGCCAGCCAACAGTTCTCGCTGCCGGTAATTATTCTCTCATCCTCAGCGTCTGGTTTGGGCCCCGTGCATGCCCAGTACGTGTTGAATGAATGGATGTTGAGCAGCGGCCCCCAGGCCTGACCTCTTGCACCGTCCGCGTCCCTGTGGTTCGGATTCCCCAACCCAGCTACCTGTAAACCCCTGGGCTTTCCCTGTGGACGTTGAAAGAAGCGTCCCCCGACTGCACCCGCCCGGTCTGGAGCTTTTGGAGGTTTGGCCTCACCTCCACCCGGGACCGAAGCCCTTGCGCCCTCTGGTGGTCTCATTTGGGGCAGGCAGGGGCTCGAGGCCTAAGGAGACTCCTAGCTGCTGAACGGCAGGCAGAGAAAACCCACAGAGCCCGGGCACCAAAGGACAGCTGGGCGTGGTTCTTCAGTGCCCCGCCCCAGTATCCAAGCTGCGGCTAACAAACATACACTCTAAGTAAAACCAGTCTCGTTCTATGCAAATGCAGCTTCAAGACCCCTCTTCCGACCAGACCTCTAAGCCCCTCTACTGAAATTCTTGAGTCTCATGGGGAGAGCATGGGGCCCCCAAGACGCCTTATCAGAAACTATTTTGACTCATGAATACCCCTGTTGGGGTTGTCCCAGGACATACTTCCTATTTCAGAACCTTACGCCTGGTCTCCCCAAGGGTTTAAGGGAAAGAGATGGAGAGGAACTTCAGATTGTAGTCACTGAATTTCCTCAAAAAAATATTATTGAGCATCTACTATGTGCCTGGCATTGTGCTAGGTGTCAGGCAAAAGCAGATTTAGTCCCTGCCCTTGTGAAGCTTATCTGAGGGAGACATATCCATACACATGTAAAATTGCATCTGTGAAATGAAAAGGCAAGACACAGATGGAAAGAAAATATGTGCAAAGCATGTATCTGACAAAGGACTTACATCCAGATGTATAAAGAACTCTTAAAATTCAATAAACAGGGCCGGCCCCGTGGCTTGGCGGTTGGGTGCGCGCACTCTGCTGCTGGCGGCCCAGGTTCGCATCTCGGGCGCGCACAGACGCACTGCTTCTCCGGCCATGCTGAGGCCGTGTCCCACATGCAGCAACTAGAAGGATGTGCAGCTATGACATACAACTATCTACTGGGGCTTTGGGGTAAAAATAAATAAATAAAATTATTTAAAAAAAAATTCAATAAACAGTGGAATCTAAAAAACAAACTCATAGAAAAAGAGATCAGACTTGTGGTTACCAGAGGCAGAGGGTGGAGGGAGGAGGAATTGGAGGAAGATGGCCAAAAGGTACAAACCTCCAGTTATAAGATAAATAAGTACTAGGGATGTAATGTACAACATGATGACTGTAGCTAACACTGCTGTCTGTTATACAGGAAAGTTGTCAAGAGTAAATCCTAAGAGTTCTCATCCCAAGGAGGAATTTTTTTCCTTTATTCTTTCTTTTCTTTTTATTGTATCTATATGAGAAGATGGATGTTAGCTGAACCTATTGTGGTAATCATTTCACAATATATGTAAATCAAACCATCATGCTATATCCCTTAAACTTACACAGTGATGTATGTTGATTATTTTTTAATAAAACTGGAAAAAATATTTGTCCAAGTCAAAAAAAAAGACAAAAACAATTTTTTAAATGGGCAAAAGATTTAAACAGACATTTCACAAAAGAAGATATATATGAATGGTCAATAAGTATATGACACCACCGGTCTTTATGGAAAATACAAATTAAAACCACAATAAGATACCTCTATACTAGAATAGCTAAAAAAAAGCCCTGATACGGGGCCAGCCCAGTGGCATAGTGGTTAAGTTCATGTGCTCACTTCGGCGGCCCGGGGTTCATGGGTTCGGATCCCGGGCACAGACCTACACACCGCTCATCAAGCCATGCTGTGGCAGCATCCCATATACAAAATAGAGGAAGATTGGCACAGATGTTAGCTCAGGGCCAATCTTCCTCACGCACACACAAAAAAGCCCTGGAAATGATATGGAGCAACTAGAACCCCCACACAATGCTGGTGGGAATGCAAATAGTACAGCTACTTTGGAAAACAGTTTGGCAGTTTCTTTAAAAATTAAACATATACTTCCCATATAACCCAGCAACTCCACTCCTAGTTGTCTATCAACGAGAAATTAAAACATGTCCCAACAAAAACATGTATGCAAATGTTCACAGAAGCATTATTCATCATAGCCAAAAAACGAAAAACCCCTACATGTCCATTAACAGGTGAATAGTCTATACAATGGACTACTACTCAGCCATACACGCAACATGGATAAATCTCAAAAAACATTGTGCTGAGTTAAAGAAGCCAGACATAAAAGGCTGCACACTGTATTATTCCATTTATATGAAAATCTAGAAAAGGCAAAACTAAAGTGACAGAAAGCAGATTAGTGGCTGCCTGGGGTCAGGAAGGAGGAGTGCAAATAGGCACCAGGATACATTTGCACGACTGTGTACATGTACTAAACTCATGGAGCTGTATACTTAAAATGAGTGAATGTTTAGCCATGTAAATTAAACATCAATACTTTTTTTAAAAAGCCTGTATTCCAAACACGATACCACTGGACATTAATGAAAGTAAAACTTTGTAGTTATAAAGGCAAATATTTCAATGCTAATTAGTTTTGCCAAATGGGAAAAATATTTGGCTCCTCTCCAAGTACAGGGCTTTTTTTTTTTTTTTGGTGAGGAAGATCAGCCCTGAGCTAACATCTGTGCCTATCTTCCTCTATTTTGTATATGAGATGCCACCACAGCGTGGCTTGATGAGTGGTGGGTAAGTCCACACCTGGGATCCGAACCTGTGAACCCCAGGCCGCCGAAGCAGAGCGCACAAACTTAACCACTATGCCACCAGGCTGGCCCACCGGGTGCTTTTTAATTTGACGGATCTCTCGATTAGAATTCCTTCAAGGCCAGATAAATAAATATGTACAGGTCTAATCGGTTTAAACTGGACCTCAACTTTTGCCCTATTTACTTTGGAAATTGTGGTTCATGAAATATAAATACACGTGGAATTTCTTGGAAAAAAAGTTTACCTATGACAAATGCCACAAAAAAGAAGTCCAGCATGTGGGTGTGATAAGGACCTGGTAACAGAGGCACTTGACCTGGTCAGGGAGGTTGAGAGCCCCTGTTACCAGGAAGTTGCCCTTGAGTTCAGATGTAGGGAGGGGTAATCACTGACTATGCCCAGGAGGGAGGAAAGAGAAGTCCAGGCAGTGGAAAGCATGTGCAAAGGCCCTGCCACAGAAGGAAGAATAATGAACACAAGGATCTGAAACAAGGGCAGTGGGGAAAGCACCAAGAAAGGGAGGCCAGCTGGGAAGCAGGCAGAGGCCAGGCTGGGCAGGGCCGAGGCCATGTTAAGGATCTCCTTCATACTAAAATCAGATATGCATTTGAGAAGATAACTCTGGCTGCAGTGTAAATGGATTGGAGGGGGCCATAGGGGCAGCAGAGCAACCAGAGGTGGCTGTGGCACCAGACCAGGCTGCAGGCAGGGGTGGCTCACATCAGGATGGGATGGAGGGAGAGAAGTGAACTTTGAGAGCCTCCTGGGGCAGTTAGTTGATTGGTGATGGAGTGAATATGGGGGTGAAACTGTGTCAAGAGTGGAACTTTAGGTTTCGGCACACGCAATGAGACGGATGGCAATGAGACGGATGGTGGTGGGATTCTTTGAGATGAGGAACTTATTGATTCATTCAACAAACATTTGCTAGGTAGCTACAATGTGTCAGACACTGAGCTAGGGATCTTTGAGAAGAACAAGACATAGACCAATGGGTGTAAGAGTGTGCTGAGCTAGCCCCCTGTTCCAGGCTGAGGTGGGATATACAAGCGGATGTGGCCAATCCTATGGGGCTTGATGGAGGAACAACCCCTAAGTTGGGGGGGATGGCAGGGGTGGGGAGATGGGAATTTAAAGGTGTAAGGCTACAGAAAAAAGTCACAGCATCTTGCCACTCAAAGTGTGATCAGCAGTGTTGCAACACCAGGGAGCTTGTTAGAACTGCAGCGTCTCAGGCGCCACCCCCGAGCTGCTGAATCTGCACCTGCAGTTCCCCAGCTCCCCGGCTGACTCGTGTGCACGTGAAAATGTGAGAAGCGCTGGTCTCATTAAGAATGCTAAGTCATGTGTCAGGCCCACCTGGTTTTACATCTGGCTGTGCATTCGGTGGCTGTGTGGTCTGGGGCGGGTTAATTAATCTTTCCAAGCTTCTGTTTCTCTTCTCTGCAATGGGAATAATAACACCACCTTCCTCACAGGATTGCTCTGAGGACGAATGAGATTATGAAAATCGCCAAGCTTGGTATATGGCACCAAGTAAGAGCTCATTCAAGTTTTAAAGGTTTCTCATCAGGAGAGTTTTAAAAAGATCACTCTGAGAAGTGATCAATCTCTTTGATCAAGGGAATGAACAATCTTTCTCATCACAGAAGAAATGCAAATTCTTTTACAATGAGTAGTCTTTCCCATATCCTCCCAGATCAAGTGCTGGGGAAGATAAAAGGAAACTGGAACCTTCTAGCACTTGCTAAGGTACTTATAGAGAGGTCCAGCCACTTGGGTCAGTAATCTGGCAGTACTCAAGAGAAACTGGGTAAGTGTATATTCAACAACCAGTGATTCCACTCCTGGATATAAACCTGGGGAAATCTCACCCGGGCACCCTAAAATTGCTTGTAAGAGCAACATCCGGGGCTAGAACCGGCTGGGGTTACCAGGGACAGAAATCCTCAAATAGCAGTAATTTAAATAAGACAGAAGTTCCCCATTCCCGTGAAAGCCCAGAGCTCAGGGGGGCTGGTAAGATGCTGCGTGGAGGCCGAGACCCAGGCTCCTTCTCTCTTTGTCCTGCCCTGTGTGGCCTCCTTCCCCAATTCACTTCGTGTCAGTGGGGTTGGTCCACTTTCAGGCAGCAGCAGGAAGAAAGCAAAGGACACTGCCCCTTTAAGGACATGTCCTGGAGGCCACACCCCTGTTCCCCTTACACTCATGAGCCTGAAGTGGCACTTGGCCATGCCTAGCTACAAGGGGGACTGGGAAGTACTGTCTTCATTCTGAAGTCCCTGTGCTTTGCTAAAACGCAGGGGTTCTATCACCCTGGAAGGAGGAAGAATGGATGTGAGGGCACAACTACTGGTCTCAGTCACAGGAGCCATAGTGGGGGTCCCACAAGCACCACAAAGATAGAAATCTTCAAGTATACACAAATTGAATGTATTCTCATTATTCTGTGGAGACTGAATACATAATTTTAATGTGTTCAAACTTATTAATGGACATAAAAGATCTGGAAAAAAATGAGAGCTATACCATCACATGGATTATTTAAATGTTATAAAGGTTTATTTGTATTTTTCCCACAATATAAGTTCAAAGGAATGCCACATTCCAATAAAAAACTTTTTAGGAAGGTGACATACTTTTGCCACAATTATACCACTTATCAGTGGAAAATGGCTTTATTAGTAGACAGCACTGAGACAACTGGCTCATTATAGGGTGAAAATAAAACTTGGATCTCATATACAAAGGTGAATTTCAAATAGTTTAAAATATTTAATATTTAGCAGCTAGTACAGCCTGGCATCAACCAATGAGAACAAATGTTTAACCACACGGAACAGATGCCAGCCAATGCACATACCAGCGTGTACTAGCTGGACTTCAGCCCTATTTAGTGGGCTATATGTGAGAGGAAAAACTAGTAAGCTAACAGAAGAAAATGTAAAACATCTTAACTACTTTTAAATTAGAAATCAAAAAGCAACAGATGATATGACAAAATAGTTAATTCATTTACATTAAAATTAAGAACTTCTGTTTAGTGAAAGACACCCCTAGATATACAAACACAAGTGCCATTCTTTATTTGCAACTGCCCAGAGATATATAAGCAACTCTTGAAAATAAACAAAAAGAGACAGGAAGCTCTTGATGAGCAGTTCACAGAAAGGGAAACCAGAAAGGCTACAGGTATATGAAAAAATTCCCCAAATTACTGGTGATCAGATGAATGTACATGAAAACACAGTGCCACTTTACACTCATCAGACTAGCAAAAATTAGCAAGTTGGGCAATAACAGGTGCTGGTGGGGATGAGGAGAAATGGGAAGCCTCAAGTTGGAGGGTCAGTGACCATGCTAAAGAAAAATGTGGTAGAACCATAGAGAACTGAACCTGTCTGACCTGTAATCCCATCCTGGGTACCTATGCTGGAGAACGTTCCACACAAGCACGGAAGGGGACACATGAAAGGATGTTCGTCGTGGCCTTGTCTACGTGCTGAGGAGTTGGAGGCACCCAGGTGTCCAGCACTTAGTGAACGTAAGTAAAATACAGTTGACGCCCACTGTGAAATACCACAGAGCAGCTCAAAGCAACGAAACGTAGAAGGTGTAGAATGAGCAACACGTTGAGTGAAAAAAGAAACAGCACAAGATCTTTAGCACAATGCCACAGATGTAAAAAGTATCTTCACACATACAACACTGCATTGTACAGGGATACATTCATATTCAAAGACATGTAATCAACACATTAGAATGGGTGCTTATGGGAGAGGACAGCGTGAAGAAAAGGGGAAAAAGCCATAAAACCAGAGAAGGCTTGCGTGGACTATAATCCTGAGATCCAAAACTAAAAGGTTCAACGTGCTCAATTATGCCTTTAATAAGGTGTGTGCATCCAGAAGGTGGTTATAAAGGGTCCTGGGGGGAGGAAGACATCCAAGGCTGAGAACCCACTACAACCTTCAAAAGAGTAACCCCCTGTCTGCCTCTGCTGCAGCTAATGCGTGTGTGAGTTTGATCATTTATTTTCCTGCAAGCCAAGGAACCACACCTGTGTATGTGCCTCAAGCAAACTTCACCTCCAACCCCCAAATGACATTAAGGCCACTGCTGGTCCAAAACGTGGCATAAATCCCAGGCCTGGAATCCCATACCCAACCCTTATTTATTTCAACTCACTCTTTAAATATGAGCAGTTTCATAAAACAGACGTTTCAACGAAGGAAAGGGTGATGGTGGAGGTGAAAGGATGGGAGTGAGGGATACGTTCTCCATGTCCCAGGGGGCTGCAAAGCTCACACGCTGTGTGGACGAGCCACAGTGCAGCCAGGGCAGCAACAACGACCACACAACTAACCAGGTAACTAACAGCTTAAAACTAGAGTCAACGGGAGAGGGGGTCAAAGATCACTCCTTGATTTTGCTTCAGCTTAAGGGTAAGTTCTACCTCAGCTTCAGCTAGCCCTTATGGGGCCAAAAAGGGGCAGCTGTTCTCCCCAAGTCCAGGCTGGGCCTCCAAACAGGGCGTGGGGTTTCAGCCCCAGACCTCAATGAGGTCCCCGGATTCCATGCCCAGATCAGCCGGCAGCTCCTTGCCTGAAAGCTTTGTTCCATCAAAGAAAAAGGAGAGCTTGCGGTCCGAGAGTCCCATGGCCTCCTCGTAGCGGGACATGAGAGTCTTGAGAGGAGAATCCTGGATGGAGAGGACAAAATAGATGTACGAATTTGAAAAGAGGGGCTGGGGAGAACTTGTTAGGATGGATAGAGGACTTGGGACGGGGAGGACAGGGGACAAGTCAAGTCAGAGCCCATAAGGAGAGGGCGAGTGGATGAAGAAGCCAGCACAGCTGGGTTCCTCTCTCGGGAACTGGGCAACGGAGCCCAAGGCTTAGGAGCGTTGGCTCCGGGCTAGGCAGGTTCTCCAAAACCTGGTCTCGTCAGCTCCCCCTGGAGGCGTATACGGCAACGATGAAGGCAGCCCAGACTCCAGAGAGAGTGATTCCCAGCTGGGAGCCGGCTCTCCCACTTAACTGGATGGTGACCTTAGGTGAGAGTTATGGGTTGATTATGTCCCCCAAAAAGATACCTTGTGGTCCTAACTCCTAGAAAATGTGAATGTGACCTTATTTGGAAACAGGGCCTTTGCAGATGCAATCGAGTTAGGATGAGGTGATACTTGATTAGGGTGGGTGCTAATGCAACGTGACTGGTGTCCTTGTAAGAAGAGAAAACAGAGACACACAGGGAGAACGGCATGTGATGAGAGAGGCAGAGATTGGAGTGATGGTGGCTTCGAGCCAAGGAATGCCAAGGATTGACAGCCACCACCAGAAGCTAGGAAGAAGCAAGGAAAGATTCTACCCAGTCGCAGAAGGAGCATGACCCTGCTGACACCTTGATTTCAGACTTCTAGCCTCCCGAACTGTGAGAGAATAAATTTCTATTTTAAGTCACCCAGTGTGTGTATGCTGTTACAGCAGCCCTAGGAAACTAACACAGTGAGCTACTCTACCTCTCCAGACCGCGGGTTCCTTATTTGTTAAATGAGGGTAACAACAGTGCTGTCCCATATAAGACTGCTGTGAAATTCACTAATATCCTGCATGTGGAGTGATTAGCCTTAGCACAGGGACTGTCGCTTAGAAGGGTGGCTTTAACTGTTATTTTGATGGGTTTTATTGGTTACTGTCCAAGGCTTCTTTGCATTTTAACTGGAAGGAGGAGTTAGGAGACTAGAGTAGAGGTTCCCAGCAGAAGGCGGAGGGAAGTTAAACGATGATGGGTTTTCCCACTCTTTAGGGTGGGCGGAAACCCAAGACCACGGAGGGCAGTGTCTCCAGGATTAGGAGCAGTGCATCCGCCATTAACTGACAAGAGAGACGGCAGAGGACAGGCCAAGGGGCGTGGAGAGCCACCTCTCCCACTCACTCGAGACAGCGAGACTTCCAGCATCTGATGTTTCTCCTTCCCCTGCACCCGCAGCTGCAGCAGCTGGGACGTCTCTGTGGCCTCTGGAGAACTTGCTAACACCACACAGTCTGTGGGAGGCAGGGTGGGGAGCCAGGCCTGAGCTGGAGTTGGAAGCAGGGCCCCCTCTGGGCCTTTCCCCTTAGCCCCTCCCCATGGCAAAGCCTCCTCGAGGCTCCACGTCCCTGCCTTCCTCTCACCAATGATGTCAGCCACTCCAAGCTTTAGGGTCCTGGGGGTGGCAGTAGGGGACAGCTCTGTCTCTCCGAAGAGCAAGAGGATCCTGCTTGGGGACACCCCGAGATGGGCAGCCATGTGGTCCACCACACTCTGTAGGGGCTCCGACTGGGGAAGGGGACAAGAAGTAAAGGAGGCCTTCCTGCCTTGCTGTGCCCACCCCACTCCACCCCCAACACAAGCTTCTGGCCTTTGCTACTCGCTGAGCTCCTCAGCTGTGAGTTGCGTCCTATTTATCTGGCAAGCTATAGAATAAAATCATGTCAATAAGAGGTTCAGGCAAATAACACAAAGAAATGAAGCAGGCATGGGATAGAAGAACAAAAGGGAGTGGTAGGGACTGTGGCAAACAGCTCCTATGCCCCATCTAAACAGGCCAGCTGTGGGCCGGTCCCGTGGCTTAGCGGTTAAGTGTGTGTGCTCTGCTGCTGGCGGCCCGGGTTCCGATCATGGGCGTGCACCAACGCACCGCTTCTCCGGCCATGCTGAGGCCGCATCCCACATACAGCAACTAGAAGGACATGCAACTATGACATACAACTATCTACTGCGACTTTGGGGAAAAAAAAAAAAGGAGGAGGATTGGCAACAGATGTTAGCTCAGAGCCAGTCTTCCTCAGCAAAAAAAAAAAAAAAAAAAAGAGGAGGATTAGCACGGATGTTAGCTCAGGGCTGATCTTCCTCAAAAAAATAAATAAATAAAAAATAAACAGGCCAGCTGTTCCGCAGCTCCAGCTGACTGGCACCATATGGGAAACCAGGCCAGTGTTGACTACATCTTCCTGTTTAAGAGAAGCCAGACATCTGGACCTTTGTATGAGATCGTCCATGGCAAAGATTGGCAACGAACTCATACATTTTAAAAGCACTCTATGGGCAAGAGAAGAAGATGCACACAAAAAAGAAGATGCACTGTTGATGAGGCCAGGGGCTGCCAGTTTGCAACCTCTGGCTTAGGTGCTCGCCTGAAGCATAGCTACTGTTCAATAAATGGTCATTTCTGGGCCGGCCCCGCGGCTTAGCGGTTAAGTGCGCGCGCTCCACTGCTGGCGGCCCGGGTTCAGATCCCGGGTGCGCAACGAAGCACCGCTTCTCCGGCCATGCTGAGGCCGCGTCCCACATACAGCAACTAGAAGGATGTGCAGCTATGACATACAACTATCTACTGGGGCTTTGGGGGGAAAAAAATAAATAAATAAAATTATTTTAAAACATGGTCATTTCTGTTATCATCCTTGTTCTGGAATCGGGGTCATCCCTACAAAAACAGTAGTCTGCACCAGGAAGCTGGGGGAGCTCAGAATGACTGAGGGACATCTGTGTGTCTAATGCAGGAAGAGCAAGCACAAGAGGGCAGTGCAGCGTCCGAGGGAGGGAAAGAGGGAGGGCTGCACCCTCAGGAGTGGCTGCGAGCAAAGCTTGTTAGGATGCTTCCGTGGAGTCTTGAAGAATGGCTGGGAAGTTTGCCAGAAAGAGGGGAGAGAGAGGAAAAGACAATTCGGACAAAGGGAACAGTGAGAGCAAAGGCATGGAGGCCTGAAAAGCCTGGCAGCTCCAGAGAGCAGGATGAGCAAAGGAAGACACAGTCCCCACTGCCCAGACACCACCATCTTGCCCCAGGCAGCTCCTGGGACCCTTCTCCCACAGGCCCTTCAGGGACTCACCATTCTGACGGGCAATCTGACCAGGTCAGCCCGGCAGCGGATTTTGAGCTGGAAGAGTCGGGGACTCTCTGGGAGAGTGGACCCCTCTACTAGCACCACCTCATCCTCTTGGCTCAGGTGGTCCTCGCCCTGGCGCTGCTTGGGACTCAGGCAGGAACGGAGATCTTGGAGGCGCTTGTTCACCTCCCTGCAGTGCAGAAAGGACTCTGGGTCTGCCAGGGCCGGACACCCTCCAAACTGCCCTGCTCCACCCAGCCAGAGCCCCCCAGCCTTGGCACCTTAACTTCTGCAGTGCCTGAGTGTGCTTTCTGCTTTTGGTTCTTGGCAGAGATGGGGGCAAAGGAGAGGTGTCCTGAGCCCTGCAGAGAGAAGAGAGGGGCGAGATGGAGGAAGAGAAGAGACCTCAGCCCCACACCTCCCCTCATGGGCTCTAGACCCCTGGGAACCAAGAGGCGGATCTGGAGAATCAAGATGGAGCATCTTCCGGTGACATCCACCTTATTGGAAGACAGGGGGAGGTAAGGACAGGGAAAATCTGAGTCATCATTTTTCTATTTACATGACCCAAATATCAGGGAGGAAAATGCCTAACTTTTAAGGTAAGTCAGTCACTTCCCAGGTGAATGTCTGATAACATCCAGCAGACACTGAGCATTCACTACCTGCCAAAGGTTAACTCTTGATCGACTCAAAAGCTCTCGGACACAGCTACCAGTATTACCCCCTTTTTCAGAAGAGGAAAGTGAAGCACAGAGAGGATAGGGAAGAGGCAGCTGGCCAGATCTGAACCACAAGGGCTGTCTCCAGGGCCACACCCTTCACCCCTGCATTATTACCGTTTCAGACACAAAGGCGAAACACTCCACTCCCCGGGGTGGTCCTGAAGGGGTGTAGGCCACTCTTCTCCCAAGAGCTTCATTCCCCACCTGGGCCTCAAGACTCCTTCCATCCATCTCCTTACCCTTTCAAGAGCCATCCTAGGGTCCTGCCCGCCTCAGCCTAACACTCCAGCTCCCTTTCTGTTCCTAGGGCCCCAGTGCCTCAGCCTCACTCACAGCAGCTCCTTCTTTTTCTTTTCTTCTTCATTCTTACTCCTCAGCTTCTTCTTCCAAGGAGAATCTGGAAATGGGGGATCCTCAGTGTGGGAACTGCTAGAATCTGCCATATCTGCCTCTGGGGACAGAGGAAGAGAAAGTGGAAAGATGTTAGCCAAGAGAGGGCAGCAGGAGACCAAAGAGACATAAGTCAGGGCTTCAGAAGGTCCTGAGAAAGGAGGAGACTGCAGAGCCCCCAGACACACACAGGACCACACAACAAAACTGGGGAAGTGCTCAAAAGGCTTGAATCAAAAGGGAAATGCGTAACTCCAAGAAAAGGATGAGCTGGAGTATGACAGAACCAGAGAGCGTCTGAGCCTCGAGCTAAGGCATGAGACAGTACGGCAAGGGTGGACAACTGGAAAGTGGCCCACTCCAACGAAAGCAGTGCTCGTCTCACTCTTCTGTTCACATGCACCCCACAAATAAAAAATACTGAGCACATAACCCAGAAAACATGTGTTTGTGTATGTACTACTACGTAGTAAATAAAACACATACCACTTACTATACGTGGACATACTATTATGTCAAGAACAAAGAGGAGGATTGGCGTCAGATGTTAGCTCAGGGCTAGTCCTCCTCACAAAAAAAACACAGATGTTGTCAAAGGATGATTTTTTTTTTTGTGAGATAGCCCTGTGCTAACATCTGCCAATCCTCTTCTTTTTTTGCTGAGGAAGACTGGCCCTGGGCTAACATCCGTGCCCATCTTCCTCCACTTTATACGGGACGCCGCCACAGCATGGCTTGCCAAGCAGTGTGTCAGTGCGCCCAGGGATCCAGACCGGCAAATCCGGGGCCGCCGCAGCGGAGCGCGCACTTAACCGCTTGTGCCACCAGGCCGCCCCTGATTTTTTTTATTATTTTTGTGTGTGTGAGGAAGATCAGCCCTGAGCTAACACCCATGCCAATCCTCCTCTTTTTGCTGAGGAAGACTGGCCCTGGGCTAACATCTGTGCCCATCTTCCTCCACTTTATGTGGGATGCCGCCACAGCATGGCCTGACAAGCAGTGCGTTTGTGCGCGCCTGGGGTTTCCGAACCCGGGCCGCCAGCAGCAGAGCACGCGCACTTAACCCCAACGCCACGGGGCCGCCCCGGAGGATCGTTTTTTAAAAATGTTTCTCTTATTTTCTTCCTGTACTCAATTTGGTGGGCACAGAGACTATGTGAGTCTAGGGGGGAAGGGGTGCAGGGAGGGAACAAGGTAAAGAGGCAAGTACAGTCCTTTAAGCCCATGTTTCTCAAATTTCATCCATGTGAGTGTCATTATCACATTTTGCCATATCTCTGTTATTATTTAATATCTTTCTTTAAATCACTCATTTAAACTTAAATTTCTTATAAAAGGAAACCAAGTATTATTCTAGAACATAGAAACTCTTTGCCATTTGCTTGCCTCCAATAAAAGATCATCATTAACCATAAAAATAAATAACTGTGAAAACAAAACAATGGTGATAAATCCTAGCTCAACCAGAGGCAATTTTGCCTCCCAGGGGACATGTGGAAATGTCTGGAGACTATTTTGTTTGTCACAAAGAGACGGGGAGGGGATTAGGGTGTGATATGGGTATCTAGTGCGTAGAAGTCAGGATGCTGCTAAACATCCCACAATGCACAAGACAGCCCCACACAACAAAGAGTTGTCCAATCTAAATGTCAGTAGTGCTGAGGTTGAGAAATCTTGTCCTAGCTAAATATGGCAGCTGCCAGAGGCCTGAGATTCTGCATTTTTGACAAGCTCCCAGGGGCCACCCAACACTACTGGGCCCACATTTTGAGAAGCAAGGACACAGCTTTTATATAGCACTTGTCCGTTCCACGTAATGTTCTAAACCATATATGTAGCCCAAGAGAGGGCTCTCTATATATTCTCTTTAATTAATTCTCACCAAAATCCTTTAACATAAGTCCACTACTATCCCCATTTTCCTGATGAGGAAATTGAAGCATTAAGAGATTAGCTTGCCTGAGGTCACACAGCTACTAAGATCACATAGCTACCCAGGCCAGGTGGTTCCTATATAAGCTCTTTTTTTTTTTTTATCTTTTGTGAGGAGATCAGCCCTGTGCTAACATCTGCCAATCCTCCTCTTTTTTACTGAGGAAGACTGGCCCAGGGCTAACATCCGTGCCCACCTTCCTCCACTTTATATGGGACGCCGCCACAGCATGGCTTGTCAAGCCGTGCGTTGGTGCACGCCTGGGATCTGAACTGGCAAAGCCCAGGCCGCCCGCGGCGGGGTGGAGCACGCGCCAACCGCTTGCACCACCGGGCCAGCAGCCTACATCAGCTCTTAATCACCCTACCATACTCCCTCATGGTACAGAAGTCTTGGTCCAAGGTCTGCATGTGCCCACTGGATCACTTCCTTATTAGACTTGCTTCCCATTCACTGCCCTTGGGTGGTTTGCAAAATCACATCACTGGGGGAAGACAAAGGTTGGGCAGCCCTGATAAGATTCAAAGAACACCCTGCTAGCTCCAGAGTGTTCCCAAGGAACTTGCTGCAGATGTAACAAGATGTTACAGATTCTCAACACCTCCCCTCCCCTGCCCCCAGGATTACAGAATCACAATCTCTGGGGATGGTGCCTGGAAATCTGTATATTAGCACACTCTTATGCCTATAAATTGGGGGACGTGTGGTTCGACAGTACTTCCTGTGCCTTCTGGTTAAAAATCCAGCTCCTCTCAGGCCTGGAGCTTGTTTCTGGCTAGCATGCAGGAGTCACCTCTCCCATGCCCTTCCCCTGAGCCTCAGGAAACAAACTAACTGCAGGGATGTCACCTCCAGGAAGTCTCTTCGGAGGGGCCAGCGCTGGGCTGGGCACCTTTCCCTGGAAGCCCTGCCTTACCTTCCTCAGCCCCTGGGGGACAGAGTTTCAGGAGGTGATCTGGGATGAGGTGGAGGCTACTCTTCACCTGTAAAGACCAAAGTGGATCAGTCCTAAGTCCTCTCTCCACTGAAAGGAAAAACGGGATGACTCTTCCCTCACACCCAGGCCTCCTCCAGATCCCAAGTCCTCCCTAAGGATGCAGACACCACAGCCCTCTCCCGGGGACTCAGGAGCCCAGCTTCCCCAGGATCCAAAATTGGAGTACCCTTACTCCTACCCCGCCTTTCCCTAAGACACTCTGACGATGCTAGTTTAGTTCTTTTCACTAAGTTGCTAGCCATCCCGCTATCTTGGAACCCAAGGAAATCGCAGTCCCCTAGCTCACCCCACCACCTGGGGACCCCAGGCTCCTGGAGCCTCCAGTCCTCTCTGAACTTCCACGGACACCAGCCTCCAATATCCTAGCTTCCTGGATCCTTAGCACTGGGCCCCCACCTCAAAACCCAACATGTCCCAAACCGGTCCTAGGTCCTCCCAGCCCCTCTCTGAACCCTCAGGGATCCCAGCTCCCTAGCCTCTCTATGCCCCGGACACTCCAGCTCCCGGGAATCCCAAACTCTCAACACACTCCAAATCTCTTCATCTCCCCCATCAGCAGAAACCCCAGGAACCCTGCATCTTTCTGCCTCCAAGGCCCTAGCCCCTGCTTCCGTTTAGTCCCCCAAGACCACCCCCGAACCCCACCCTCAGCACTCCCTAAACCCAGCCCTTCCGCGCTCGACCTCCCGGGGACCTGGCTGCACCTTCCCGGAGTACACTGGAACCACCGGTGCCTCCCCGGGATCCAGCAGCAGTCGCCGCCGCCGCCTGACCAGGGCCCGCGGGGCTCCAGCCGGCTGTGCGTCCGCCCCTTCGCTGTCACTGTCGCTGTCGTCCCGGGGCGCGGGCGGCACGGGGAGCTCCGGGAGCGGGACCTCGACCGGGTCCGCAGCGCTGGGCGCCGTTGCGACCTCCAAGATATCCTCATCGCTGTCGCTGACCAAGTCCACAAGCACCGAGTCCAGGGTGCGCCGGGCTGGAGACCGCTGGGCGCGAGGACGCCGGCCCCGGCCCCCGCGGGACCCCCGAGCCCCTCGGCCGATACCGCCGCCCCGGGACCTCCGGCCCCGTTTCCTCACCGGCTCCGCCATGGCACACCAACGGCCGCCACAGTGGCCCGCCCCTAGCCGACTCGCCCGGCCCCCTCCAGCGACTTCCGCCCTTCATTGGGCAAATCGCCCGTTAGTCAGCACCTGTCCCCGCCCACACTCTCTGGATCCGCCTCCCGCCTTTTCACTGGTCGCTGCACCCGCCCATCACGCATCCACCACTGAAACCAAGGCGCCAAAGATTCCAGTCAGCCACGGCGCAATCAGCGTAAGTTTCGATTCGGCACGGCTCACCCATTGGCCAAGCTGCTTCTCTTCCTGACCAGCCTTCCCCGCCCCCCAGGCCCGCCCCACTAAAGAGATCCGTTTTCCCGGTTGGTGGAGGAGCGGGGCATGCTGGGAATTGTAGTCCTCAAGCCCTGACTACAGAGAGGCGGAAGGAAGATTGAGGATAGCATTTTAGAAACCACGGAATTAGGCCTCACACTTCACGGATATCCCCTTTATTGTTTCCCCCAACCGTGTTGTGGGCTGAGTAATTCCACTCAACGCCAACCCCTCGCACACGCTCCTCCTCACGTGCAGAATCCTCACAGTGCACACCCCAGACCAACACTTCAACACCACCCAAGTCTTCGAATTACCTCCAACAGCATACATACCCCCCTCACACCAGGCACCCCCACAGACACACTTCACGCACAGTGTCAACACAACATACACTCACGCAACACCCTCCCACAACCTACACGCCTCACAAACAACACCTGGAAGGGCAAATACAAATGAAAAATAAGAGGCTTAATTCTCCATGTTGAAAATAGGGGATGTGACTTCTCCCCACTCCCCGTTTTCTCTCAGAATTTCTTTCTCCGTCCTTTTCAAATGTATGTAAAGCTTTATTATGGCTAAATAAGCCTCTTGCTAGTGTCATAACCCAGGAACTCCAGGACCTGGTAGCCATCTTTTTGAAATGCAAACATCAAGGGACATAGCTCCCAGTCTCCCAGTTTCTGGGGGAGAATAACAGCCTAACTTTGATGGGGGCTTTCCTGCAATATATAAAACTACCTCCTGTCACAAAGGAAGTGAGAAGTGTATTTCTCCCCGGATAAAAGCCAGTTACCGTGATAAAGTTAGGATGAACTATGTGTGACCAAAGTGGTTGTCAAGTCCTCTTACTTGAGGCCTAGTTATTGTTTATCTTGAAAACAAGATATGGGTTTTGAAAATTTATCTTGAAAACAGGATAATAGGGGCCGGCCCCGTGGCGTAGGGGTTAAGTGCGCGCGGTCTGCTGCTGGCAGCCGAGGTTCGGAACCCAGGCACGCACCGACGCACGGCTTGTCAGGCCATGCTGAGGCGGCGTCCCATGTAAAGTGGAGGAAGATGGGCACGGATGTCAGCTCAGGGCCAGTCTTCCTCAGCAAAAAGAGGAGGACTGGCAGATGTTAGCTCAGGGCTGATCTTCCTCACACACACACACACAAAAAGAAAACAGAATAATGGGCTGTACCTGCTTGGCCATATAATAAGGGTGAGAGTTCCTTCTGCCTTTGCAGTCTCTTGGCAGATTGCCTGTGACACACATCACATTCTGGTTTCATGCTTATTCAATAAAAAAACTGTTTTCTGTCTCTTTTACCTCCGTGGAGAGGTTTTCTGAGTTGGGAGATTTTCTTTGTTTGTTATATTTCCCCAGCACACCCACCAACAATATCACGCACCTCAGAAGCTACATTTCCTCCACACATCTACCTTACTCACAATTCCTGCATGACATGCACCCCAACAGCAGACACACCCCTTCAAGACTTCATACCTCTCATATCACGTCCAACTGCATGACCCCTGACACCTCACACCATACAGCCCACACCACACTGCACACACGATACCCACACAGCATACACCCCTACCACCTGCCTCTCACACACATAATGTTCACATAACTCGGACTTCACACATCCATCCAGTACAGCATCTTGGCCATCACCCACATCCCATCCCATCCCCCTCCTCTGCCACACTGATATCCCCCACACATATGTAACTGAGGGCCCTCCAGGACCAGTTCAACTGACCCCATCTTATCAACAGAGTAATTAAGAGTGGTTTTTCAGGAACTCAGACCTCTTGTCCAGTTCAGGCTGGTTGAGCCAACCATCAACTGGACCTGCACAAATGCTCAAGAAGTGACCTTTTTGACGCCAAGGAGCTAAAAACGCCACCCTTAGGTTATGGTAATGCCGCCATTTTGTGAACATGCATCCTATGAAGAGGCATGAAGCTTGATTATGCTTGCACAGATCATCAATTACCTCATTTCTCCTTACCTCCAATCATCTATTTCCACGCTTCAGACCACCTTGTTCCCTACCCCATAAATATCCCTGAGTCTCCATTTTCGGAGGGGTGGATCTGAAATTGATTATCCCGCCTCCTCGCTTGGCTGCCTTGTGAGTAAATCCTTTCTCTTTGCAAACTCGTCGTCTTGGTGATTGGCATGATTGTGCGGCAGGCAATGAACCTGGTTTGGTAACACATACACCCCGAATCAGTCAGCTCACACCTCAGATCCCCCACGCAGACTCAGCCCAGGCCAAGACTGAAGGTGCACAACCCCAGCAGGTGAGGCTGTTTCCCAGGGAACAAAGGCTCCTAGGCTCTGACAGAGGGAACTCCAAGGACCTTCCAGCCCCAGGAAACCTTCAGCCACTCTTTGTAGCCAGGGTGGAAGCATAGAGGTTGCGCCAAAAGCCCTTCTGCCAGCCTTAGGCCCCACCTGGGAGGCCACTGCAAACGAGGGAAGCAGGGGGTGGGCCTGAGGGCCTGAAACATCCCTCAAGCCTCCTTCTCCCTAAACCTTGCTCAAGAGCTATAAGTCCAGTCCCTGCCAAAACACCTGGTCATGGGGTGGGAAGCTGAGGAGCTTTGGATGTGGCTTCCTCCTGGGCAGGTCTCTCTGCACAATCCAAATGGGTCTTGGTGCCTCTGGCTCCCGGCACACGGTAGGCCCTTGATAAATGCCAAATAATAATAATGGCTGGGGCTGGCCCGGTGGCGCAAGTGGTTAAGTGCGCGCGCTCCACTGCGGCGGCCTAGGGTTCGCCGGTTTGGATCCAGGGTGCGCACTGACGCAATGCTTGGCAAGCCACGCTGTGGCGGCGTCCCATATAAAGTGGAGGAAGATGGGCACGGATGTTAGCCCAGGGCCAGTCTTCCTCAGCAAAAAAAGAGAAAGATTGGCAGTTGTTAGCACAGGGCTGATCTCCTCGCAAAAATAAATAAATAAATAATGGCTAATGTTTGAGTGCCCACAATGCTGCTGTCATGTGCTTTACATCTCAGTTAGGACTTATTATGGTAGCTAGAGTTATTATCCCTATTTTGCAGACCAGGAAGCTACAGCACAGACCGCTCGAGTCACACAGTTATTAAGGAGCGGAGCTGGGATTCAAACCCAGAGAGTCTGATTCCGGAGCACGGGGCTGGAGTTAGCACACCTCTGTTCCTCCACTTCCCCCGAGGCTTCCCCGGGTGGCAGAGCCCACAGGAGTGGCTCCATCCTCTGCACCCTGAATCTCAGGACTTTCTCCAGTCCTTCATTCCCTCCTCCTTCCCCACTCACTTCCTGAGCTCCTGATCTTTGCCATCCCCTGGCTGGGTCCCAGGGGCATAGAGAAGACCCCGACATGGATTCACCCTCAAGAAGGCAGGATGTTTTCAGCAGGAGTCACATGCTCAAATGCTTCAGGCACAGGCAGGAAACCTAAATGAATGAAACAGGCTGGATGAAAGATAATGGAGAATGGCTGGGATTATAGGAATATGGAGAGCTTATTTTAGCTGAAGGGTAAGGTGGGGGTGTAAACGCTGAGCTAGATCTGGGATTTTTATTTTTATTTTATTTATTTATTTTTTGTGAGGAAGATCAGCCCTGAGCTAACATCGATGCCAATCCTCCTCTTTTTGCTGAGGAAGATTGGCCCTGGGCTAACATCCATGCCCATCTTCCTCTACTTTATATGGGACGCTGCCACAGCATGGCTTGACAAGTGGTGCATTGGTGCGCACCCGGGATCCAAACTCCAGGCCACAGCAGAGGAGCGCATGCATTTAACAGCTATGCCACTGGGCCGGCCACAGGATTGTTGTAAAGATCAAACGAGATGCTACCTGTAAAGCACTCAGAACAATGCCAGGCGTGTAATAATAATGTTTTCTTTTCTTTTTTTTCAGTTTAGTTTGTTTGTTTATACAGATACAGCAAATTACAAAGGTTGAGCGATAAAGAAGGAAGAGAGTCTCTGAAACAAAAACAGGACATTATGAAGAAAGAACTGGTGCATTAAAAAAAAGGAACTCCAGAAAGAAAAATGTAGATACTGAAAAAGTCTAGTCAGTCATACAAAAAGCATTGAAACTTCTCTGGGTTTCAGATGCCAGTCTTAGGTCTCAGAGGACCACCAGGGCTGGGGAGACTGGTGGCACGGAGACCAGGCAGAAGACATCGGGAACATCAGTGAGTGATTCCACCTTTGCCGGAGACAAGAATTTGGGTGTGGTGGAGCTTGCTACAGCATGGTGCAGGGCCTGGAGACTTTAGCTCTGAGAGTCTTCGTGTTCATGGTTTATATCAGAAGTAGGCAGTTTATCAGGTAGTAGGCACAGTGGCTAGAACTGCAGCCAGATTTCTGGATTCACATGCAGCTCTGTGAAGTGTTAGTTGTGTGACCTTCCACATGTTACTTGGCCTCTCTGACACCAGGTTTCCCATCTACAAAATCGCACCTAGGAGGGGAGTGTCAAGATGAATATAGGCTCTGGAATTAGACTGCCAGAGTTTAAGTCCTGACCCCAGCACTTATTAACTAGATAAGCCTGGGCAAGTTATTTAGCTTCTCTGCCTTAGTCTCCTCATCTATGAAATAGGGTTGTCTGCGAAGATAAAATATGCTAATACACGTAAATATAAAATACTTTGACACAATCCTGGCACATAAGTGCTCAATAACTTTATGAGGTTAGTGTAAGGATTATGTCCGGGATGACTCCTGGATTGTTTCCTCTCCACTGGGCACCCAGCACACAACCGCTGGATGAACAATGATTGAATAACTGGAGGGTGGGAATGGCAGGCAAATGAGGGAAATGAGTGCAGGCCTAGCCACAGGAGGGAAAAGGCCCTGTTGTAACTGGAATGTAGCTCTCCCTCCTCTGCGGGATTCGAGAGGGGATGGGAGTACACCCATCCTCATCTTCCCTTCCCCTCCCACACAAGGGCACTACCTCACAGGATTGGAAGAACTCATTAAGTTTATTCGGGGAGCACAAAGGGGGCCAAAGTTTCGCTTGTGTACACACACACAGGTACACACATCCTCAGCAACATCGTTCCAGAGGTTGACACCATCTGCTTGGGGTCCCAGATTTCAGAGTCAGGTATGGATCTCAGGGGCCTGAGGAGGCCCAGGCTATGTAGAAGAAACTGTGATGGGGAGGGGTCCAGGAGCTAGGCTGTGGGAACTCTTTCCCTTCTGCCGCCCTGAGAGCCAGCACCCCACTTCCATCCCTGCTCATCTCCTTCCTTCTCCCCCTTCCTTAGAGGGCAGTTCCCAGCTCACCTGAAGGGAATCACCTGGTGCTCCAGGTCCCCACGTGGCCCCCTCCACCCCATGCTGGTTCTGGCCCGTCAGGATTATCCATGTTCTCATAAGAGTCTGCATCTGGTTAGGACCAGTAAGGAGTAAGATACAGATAGAGCTGGAAGAGGCTGGGAGGGGGTCAGCCTCAGAGGACAAGAGGGGACAGCAGTAGAAGCACCCACCTTCCTCATGATTGGGGGCAGGCTGGGCCCGAAAGGAGCGGAGCTGGGGGGCTGCATACAGGATCCCTCTCATATCCTCATAGGACTGGGACCCTGCTTGGACAGGGGACGGAGAGTTGGAGGCCTGGGAGCTACACTGGGGACTTGGGGAAGGGAAGTGCTGCCTAAGATATGGAGGGAGTCTGAGGGGCAGAGGAAGCTGGAAGGCTTGACCCATGTTGTACTAGGAAGAAGTGATTAGGGTCAGCATCAGGTTCAGGGCCCTTTTAGTTGTAGGGTTCGATCAGGTATGTGTTATATTATGGTCACGGTCAGAGAAAGGGTCAAGAACAGAATTGGAAGGAGTCAAAGTCAGAGTCATGAGGACGTTGTAGAGAGAGCTAGGGTCAAAGCTGAAGTCTGCATTGGGGCTGGGATGAGATGGAGGTCCAAGTGCAGGCTGGAATGTTCATGGTTAGGGATGGAGTAAACGGGGGGGTCAAGACTGGGGTTGGGGTCGGTGTTGAGGTTAGAGTTAGGAGTCAAATCTAAGGTCAGGATTGGGTTTGGGTTAGGGGTCAGAGTCAAGGTCAAGGTTGGGCCTGGTCAGAGCTGAGGCCAGGTCAACCCAATCTGGGCAAGGCAGGCAGGTCCCAAGCATTTCTCACCAAGGGAGGTTGCCTCCTTGCTGGGGTCCCAGGCTGACCCATGGGGGCTCAGGAAGTCTGGAAAAGGAAGAATAAAGTCACTATTCCCCCTGGCCTCCTGGTCACACACACCATCACCCCTAGCAGGAACGTGACCATCCTCACACACACCTGTTGTCCTGGTGACTGGCTGGGCCACCTCTTCATCCTCATTTTCATAAGACTCAGCTGCTGCAGAAAAAAGAGAACTCCAGGGACCACTCCTGCCCTGTAGGGGCTCCACAGACCTGTGGATCCTCCCAAGTCGCTGAGGCCCCTCAAGGATCCCAAATTACCGTTGGAGAAGGAGTCTTCATCCTCAGGACCCAAGGCCCCGTCCTCAGGGTTCTCATAGCCGCTGCCGTCTGGTGGAGAAGGAGGGAGGGTCCAGCGAGGGCCCACAGCCCCCCGCTGAGAAGTTAGGGGAGTCCTGGGGGAGGGCAGTCTTACCCTGGGAGAGTTGGTCCTGCCCAAGGTTGGAGTCGTTCTCGTAGAACTCGGAGCCCTCCTCACTGTCCGGCTCCTCATAGGCCTCCCCTTCCTCTTCTTCTGGGCCTGGGGTTTGGGGATGGGGGTGGGAACCGAGTCACGGGCCCCCTCCTCCAGGTCCCAGTCCACTATTCCTGCCACAGACCGCTCCAACACCCCCCACGTGAGTAACGACCCCCCACTGCCAATCACCCGCTCCCGGCGGGCTCCAGGACCCGGTGGCTCTGGCCTCCTGGACGTGGCTGCGTGAGTTTCCAGAGGACGGGTCGGCGGCCCCCAGGCCTGCAGCCCACCGCAGGGCACGTCCTGGCGAGAGAAGCGTTGTAGGGAAGAAGGTGAGTAGAGACGGGGGCGGTCGGGGCTAAGGGTCTGCGAGGCGGGGCCGTGACCCACGGGGGCGGGATCTAACTCTAGGGGGCGTGGCCTCAAGTCTCGGGGTGGTTCCACTCTCGGAACAGGACTTCAGGTCCCTACTCCTGGGGCGGGGCTATGAGTTCTGGGGGTGGGACTTGGCTCGGGGGGCGGGGCTCAAACTTGGGCGGACTCTGCACCCCGGGGCGGGCTCTTTTCTGAAGGCGGAGCTCCGAGCTTGGAGCTCAGGGATTGAGAGATGAGGAAAGTGGGTGGGCCTCTAGCTCTGGGTCAGAGACCGGACGGTCCTCCTACCCGTGCCAGAGGTGGGCGTGGAAACGGAGAGCACGTTCCCATACTGATTCTGGGCGCCGGTACCCGCGGGAGGCGTCACTTTGAAGAACCTGGTGGAGGAAGGGGAGTTGCCCTGTGAGGCCAGGCCTGAAGGGGAATGAGAGACACATTCAAGATTCAGGCCAGGCCCCCGGAGGTTAAAATGTGGTCGCTTGTAATTAGCTCCTCTGTGCTGGGACAGCCTACAGAGGGGTCTGGGATCACTCCAAGGAGGTCTTTACAGAGGGGGTAGCTTTGCAGCTGGGCTTCGAAGAGTGGACAGTAACCGTAGAGATGGAGAAAAGACACCCTGAGGAGAGGAAACAGAAGCAGAAAGTGCAAGTGCGGGAGTGGGAGACTGGGGGCGCACACAGCATCATTACCTTCTGGTGGGATCAGTCATTCGCTTTCTTTTCCTCCTCAGGATCAGGGCTGGTGGGAGTTAAGGGGAGTGATCAGAGGAGGGGCTGCTTGGCAAGGTGAAGATTTAGGGGGTGCTGAGGAGGTCACTTGGGTCAATGGAGGAGATGGGAGTTCAAATTCCAAGGGGTCTGGGAAGTTTCGAAGGGGTTTAGAGGAGGAGCTGTGGGCAGGATTCTGAGGTCTGTGGGGGAGGTAGGGGAGGAGAGAAAGATGGCTGTCAGGCTGGCCCACATGGGCTTTCCTGAGGAAGATTGGGCAGACCGGCTGGGGGACATGACTCACCTCTTCGAAGATGAAGAAAGACCACTAGGGAACCCAGGCAGAAGATCAGATAAACTAAAGTCGCAACAGGGACTTTCCAGCCACCAGTCTCCATCAGCCAGTGCCATACAGCTAGGGGGAAGGAGCTATGAGACGAGGACCTCAGGCTGGCATCTTGCTTCCCAGCTTCAAGACCTCAAAGGGCCATAAGTCTGGGGGACAGGGGCAAGACACAGATCCTCAAAGTCCCAAGCTACAAGGAGGGCTCTTCTCCCTCCCTCTGAGGTCAGGGACTGTGTCACAGAGCCTGACATGGGGTTTGGGGTAGTATCTATTGAGCAAACCATGAACAAACCATGACTATAGTCAGAGGCAATGTTAGGATTAAAGGAAGCAGGACGATCAGCTTCCTGCTGCAGTTAAGGACAGCCAGGGTCAAAGTGAAAGGCAGAGTCGAGTCCACAAGGTTAGAGGTGGGATGCAGCAATGTGCTGAGGTCAAGTTTGGAGTGAAAGTTGACGCAGAGTTTGAGAACTGTGGTTAGGGTAGCATGGTAGGATTGTATTAAGGGAGACAGAATGGGCAGAACATTGTGACCAATCAGATGGATGGGTGAAGAAAAGGAAAGATGCCCAGGTTCCTGGCTTGGGCATATGGGCAGGTGGTAGTGTCTTTCGCTTACACAGGGCCACCCAGAAGACTATGCCTGGGGAAGATGTTGAGTTTGATTTTGTATGTGTTGAGTCTGGCATCCATGGGACATCAAATGGCAATTCCAGGAGATGGCTGGGTGTGGGGGGTATGGAGCCTAGAATCGAGTCACCAAAGCATGGTGGCCTAAGGAGCCATGGGAGTAAAGGAGGTCAAACAGGAAGAGTGTGTAGACAAGCATGAGAGAATGTAGACAGGGGCAAGAAGAGGGCTCAGGGCTCCAACAGTGAGGAGTCGGGGAGGAAGACTCTACCAAAACTGATGGGAAGGAGCAACCAGTGGTAGTAGAAGACCAGAAAAGTGGTGTCTGGGAAGCAAGGGAGGAAGGAGGTGGAGTCAGCATTCAGTGTAGAGGTTGGGGTTCAGGATGGGGCTGGTACTAGCCCTCAGGTTGGGGGGCCAAGGTTGACTGGCTTCTAGTTCTTCTCAGTAGCCCCACACAGATACCCCACAATTGGGAGAAACTCTACCTGACCGAGCAGTGACCTTCAGCTCTATCTCCAGGGTCATGTTGCCAAGGTAACAATAATAGGTGCCTGCATCTTGAGCTGTGGCCTGGGGCAGCAACAGAACAGCCCCTCCTCTGAGGGTGCCCAGGACCCACATCTCTCTGACTGGGGCATCCTCCGTCATGTTTAGGCTCAGCAATGAGGGTTTCTTCTCGGGATGCACGTGGGTCCAGGAGACGGGGCCTCTAACCAGGGAGTCGGGCGGCACCCCACAGGGCAGCCAGAGTGTGGAGCCAGGGGCCACGATGAGGTCTGGGGCAGGGAGAGCTAAAGCTAGGAAAGAGTAGTCCTTGGGGTCTCCTCCCCCACAAACCCTCCAGTTCCTAATCACCACCCACACCCTTAGATCCCGCACTTCCTGGCATCTCCTCAGTACCTTACCTTGGGTGTGGCTCTGGTTCAGACTGCTCCTATTTGAGGCACATTTAAGGTCTGTCTTCCAGATCTTACGTTTGTCTTTGTCCCACACATACAGCTGGGAGCTTGTGGGGTGACCAGGAAAGGACCTGGGGCCCTCTGAGGGCCTGTTGCCCAGGCCACAGCCTAGGTCATCTAGGTCTGAGGCATTCCACCGGAACAGCTCCCCTGGGAAGAGACCCAGAACCAGATACGGAGACATCCAAGAGAGAAAAAGAGATACAGGCACCCAGAAAGGCAGAGACAAATGGAGACGAAGACCCAGAGAGAGACAGAGAAACGGGAACTCAGAGAGAGAAGAGAGTGAAAGACAGAGAGATACGGAGCATCTCAGTGTTGAAGTCACAAAGCCGCCGTTTTTAGGAGCCACCTAAAACTGGCTCTCTGCTTGTCCCTCAGACCCTCCAGCCCCTCCCTCTAGATCCATTTTAGCTGCTGGAACTCCTCCATCCATGGTGGGCCTCCCTCTTCTCATCTAACCCTCCCTGCCCCAGCCCGGACCTCACCACTGCCCTCCACGCTGACTGTCCAGCCAGGCTGCCAGGCCTGCGCAGAAGGGGGCCCTGGCTGGCACAGGTAGAAGCCCCCCATCTGCTTAGTGACGTTCAAGATGAGCAGCATGATGCCCAGGGGCTGTTTCTGAATGCTCAGGTCTCGTAACTTTGGGCTCAGCGCTAAGAAAGCTGCCGTCTCCCGAAACCAGGCCAGCTTCTGCGAGTGACCCTCTGGGGAATTGAAGCACGGCAGCACAGCGTTGTCTCCCTCTGTGGAGAGAGGGGCGGGGAGAGTGAGAGGAGCCCCTAGCCCTCTTCCCTCCTCACACTGGGTTATAAACCCAACGACCCCAGCAGCTGGGAGCAGATGAGCCCTCAGAGTTCTTCCAAAGCCTCCCTGAATTTTACAAACAAGAAAATGGAGGCTCAGCGAGGGTAAGTTACTTGGCCAAGGGCATCCAGGCGGAACCTAGGTTTCCAGCCCCGACTCCTTCCATCTCTGCCCTTTGGACATACCTTTAGCCTCCACCAGCTGTGGTTCCTGGGCCTTGCCTCCCACGGGAGTAAGGAAGAGGAGGAAGAAGAGGAGGAGAGGAGGTGGCATGGTGGCCAGACTCCCCGCGGCACCCAGCTTCGCCGCGGGGGATGCTGGGGCAGGCTGGGGCCTGGTGGGCACTGAACCATGGGTGTCTGCGGGGGCGGGCAGGCAGTCCCCCCGGGGAGGAAGGGGTGGTCATGCCTCAGGCCCCCTTCTCCATGCACCCCTCCAGACCCACAAAACTCATCTCCTCCCTGCTACACTGGTTTATTTTCATCCCAGCGCTTGCCACCACGTGAAGTGATCTTATTTGTGTGTCTACTTGGTCACTTTCTGTTCCCCCAACTAGAATGTGAGCCCCTTGCTGCAAAGACTTCAACTTGTTCACCACTGTATGTATGCACGGCGCCCTGGAACAGTGCTTGGCACATCGTAGGCGCCCAATAAATATTTGCTGAATGAGTGGATCCAGTCTTAGGGGCTCCCGCCTTCTCCTCCTCCTCTCTCCTTCAACCCCAGGCTCTAAATCCACTTCTCCTCACACACACACACACACACGCCATTCATTCACTCAACCAACATTCTTGGGCCCCCTCCCACCTCCATACAACCAGCCCCTCACATACTTTGGGATGTGGCAGACCTGTCTTTGAATTTTCTGCCTCCACCTCTTGGCTAAATTTCTTCATCTCTCTAAGCCTTAGTTTCTCACTCTGTAAAGTGGGGATAATAATAGTACTATCAAATATTGTTTGTGAGGATCACACAGGACAATATACATACGGCATTTTTAGCCCTGCCCCCAGCACATAGTAGGCCCTCCCTTAATGAGAGACAGCATCAATTAACGGCCAAGAGCTCCAGCCAGACTGCCACAGTAGCTCCTTTGCAGCGGCCCTGAGAAATGACTGATGATGAATGCCCCATTCTCTCCAGTTCTTCCCCAGAAAGCCCTGCTTCACTTATGGAAGGAACCCATTTGGAAATGGGGAAATTGAGGCCTCCAAAAGGGCATGGGGTTGCCCGAGATCACACAGTAAGCTGGGGGTACAGTGAGCACTAGACCCCAGGAGTCTGGACTCTTAAATCTGTTCCCCTCCTCCCCCCGTCTCTCTCTCCCGGCCTCTCTCTCTGTATGTGCATGTGTATCTCTGTGTCTCTCACCGCTGCAGTCACTCAGGAAAAGGGTCCAGGGACGCCGAAGACCTACTTTCTCAGTTGCCGGTTCCCAGGCCCGGCTCACTGGGCTGTGGCTTCCTGTTTGCTTCAGGCAAACCCCAGGGGACCCCCCAGCTGGCAGGGCCCTTACTTCCCTTTGATGGCGTTGGGGTGGCTGGAAGGGGGGAAGAGAAGGGCATTGGGGAATGGAGAGGGTGAGGTGGCAGGACCCCATTTGCCTTGCATTCCACAAAAATCTCTCTAACCCCTTCATTAGCTTCCCAGCTGCCTCACGTGCAGTCTTCTTGCTGGAGCATATCGGTCCCCTGCTTAGAACATTTCCGTGGCTTTTCATCCACTTAAAAAACACTCCAAACCATGGCCTCCAAAGGCCTGAGTGAGGCCTCCCCTATCTACATTTCCCAGCTCTCTGCTCCACTGGCTTATTTTCTTCACTCAGGTCTCAGTTCAGATGTTACTTCCTCAGAGAGGCCTTCCCTGACCCCCCGGGTACTTTTGATCTCACACCCATTTTATTTCCTTCCCAGCATTTGTCCAACCCCAAAGCATGCTTGTTTATTTGTTAGTCTTCTCACCTGCCTCCTGTTCCAGAATGTTCCCTTTGCGACAACAGGGATCTTTACTGTCTTGTTCAGTGGCATCCTGCAGGTGCTTAATAACTATTTGTTGTATAAAAGAAGGAAGTTAGGAAGAGTGAAAGAAAATTTTCTTTTTTCTTCCCTCCATGCCATCAGTCACCAAGGCTAGTCCACTTTCTATCCTAAATATTTCCAGAATCAACTTTCTCCTCTTTTTGGACTCTTCGCTTCCCAATCAGAACCATTTCAACCGCTTCTTTTGTGGGCTCTCTGTCTTCTATCTCTTTGCTTTCCACCTACATGGCACACAGAGAGCTTCCTCAGTATTAGTCATGTGCTTCCCCTGCTCAACAGCCTTCAGTGGCTCCCAGGGCCTCAGGATAAAATCCAAGCCTGATAGTTGACTGGAGCCTTATCTACAGTCATCCCTTCCCAAGAAACCCTGCCATGTACACAGAGAGTCTGAGGACAGGAAGCTACTGAGGGCAGTAAGCTACTGGGGATTTACAAACCAGGAGTTGACCTGGCCAGATTTGCATTTTCTAAAACTCCCACTGGCCGCAGTGTGGACAGGCCATTGGCAGGAGACCACAGAGATCAGTAAGGAAAGTGTTCATTCATTCATTTGTTCACCAAATGTTTATTTACTACGTTTATTTATCAGTCACGGTGCTAGGAGCTGGGGAAACAGCAGGAGACAAGAAAGACAAGGTTCCTAATCTCATGGAGCTTTGATTCAAGTTTTGGGGCCACAGAAGGGTTAAGGGGGACAGGTAATAAACAAGTT
This sequence comes from Ceratotherium simum simum, assembly GCF_057802395.1. NCBI lineage: Eukaryota > Metazoa > Chordata > Mammalia > Perissodactyla > Rhinocerotidae > Ceratotherium > Ceratotherium simum. Next base: position 24,127,856 of record NC_141925.1, read on the forward strand.
AACCGATAAACAACTTCAGATGGTGAGAAGTCTCTGCTGTGATCTAATGGTGGACAGGTAATAAGGTGGCTACTTTAGACAGGGCAGTCAGGGAAGGCCATGCTGAGGAGGTGACTTCTGAGCCAAGACCTCAGGTGGGGAAAAGCTTGGTATGTTCAAGTAATGCATGTTTAGTGTTGTTAGAAACTGTCATACTCTCTTCCAGAGTGGCTATCCCATTTTACATTTCCATCAGGAATATATGAGAAACCCCATTTCTCCATATACTCACCAGCATTTGGTATTATCACTTGTTTTTTATTTTAGCCATCCTGATATGTGTGTAGTGATATCTCCTTATGGCTTTAATTTGCATTTCCCTAATGGCTAATGATGTTGAACATCTTTTCATGCGCATATTTGCCATCTGTGACATCAGTGAAATGTCTAGTTGTGTCCTTTGCCCATTTTCAAATTGGACTGAACTAGATTTTAAGCAGCTATAAGACACGATCTATGTTTTACGAAGATCGTTCTAGTTGCTTTGAGAATTAACTAAAGAGGCCAAAAGGCGACACAGGGGGAACAGTTAGGAGGCATTGTGGAAGTTCAGGAGAGAAAAGATGGAGACTGGGGCTGGGTGTTAGCGCTGGAGAAGAAGAAAAAGGGACACATTCTGGAATATTCAGTCCTTTGGAGGTAGAGCTTACAGGACTTGCGAGAGGACACGAAGACTCAAGGACTTCCAGGCTCCTGAAGTGTACTTTACAGAGAGAGAAACAGGTTTGGGAGAAGGGGAATCAAGGCTCTGGACTGAAGTTTGAGTTGCCTGTCACCGGCCAAGGGGAGATGTCAGGTCGGCTCTTGGAGGGAGAGGCCACAGATAATGAGAGCTTGACCTAGGGCAGTGGCCGAGGTGGGAGAGGAGGGGTTTGAGAGGCACTGGGAGGGGGAGGAGGGATTAGCAGGAAGCGGTAACTGGTGGAATATCAAAGTGGGAGTGGGGACCTGGAAGTTTCTGATTTCTACGACTAACTACGCGGGGACCCAGAAAAGTGACGCCGACCCAGCCCTGCCCGGAGGGACGCTCCACGAGGGCGGAGGTGCAGGGAGGCCAGGCCACAATTCGCTGTAACGTGAGCCAGGCTCCGGCGGAAGGGAGGCCAGGCGCCGACCCAGGGGCTGGCTCCAGGGCTCCGGAGAGAACGCGAGAGCTTCGCCCTCCTTAGGCTGAGGCCGACAGGGTCCCGGAGGAGGTGTAATTTGAGCAGAGCTTCCGAGGTCACGCGGAGACACCAGAAGGCCTTTGGTGAAAGGATTTCTTCGGGGTTTGAAGGACGGACAACCTTCTTAAACCGCGCTGCCAGGGAAGAAGGCGGAGGGGGGCGGGGCCTGGAGCCGCGGCCGGGTGTCCACTCGGAAATCTTCGGCTGAAGCTCGGCAATCCCCCCCAACTCCGGCCTCAGCCTGGAGCCCGGGGCCGGTCCGGAAATAGCCGAGCGGATCCGGAAACAGCCGAGAGGACCCGGAAGCGGTGAGCGCCGTCACCAGGGAGTGCGGGAACCCGCCGTTTGCACAGAGGCGATGGCGGCAGCTGCGCCGGCGGCCGCAGGCGAGGATGGCCGGCGACGGCGGCTGGGGGCCGGTACGTGAGGGTGCGTCCATGCACGCTAGGGGCGGTGAAGCCGGAGGCGGGGCCGAGCTCGGCAGCCGGGGGCTGGTGGGGGGTGAGGGGAGTCTGGAGAAAGGGGCGGGGCCATGCCGCCGGGAAGAGGGGGCGGGGCCTGGAGCCACTGGTGGAGGGGGCGTGGCCCGGAGATTCGAGGGGTAGGGCCAGTGGCAGGTGAGAGGTGGGACCCAGCGAGGGAAGCGGCGGGACCAGGTGGGCAGGGGGCGGGGCCACTGGAAGGGAGGGGTCGTGTCAGAGAAAGGAGGGGATTGGGTGAGCCAAGGGGCCGGAAAGAGGTGGGACTATAGGCAACACAAGGCAGAGCTAGGTGAGAAGGAGGCGGGAAGGGGCGGGGCCAGGTGAGTGGGGCGGGGCTCGCTGAAGGTTGGCGTAGTCGGGACCGTGGCTGCCGTACTAGGTTGTAGGACCTGCGGATTTGGTGGCCTGGGGTATTGGGGATCCGGGAGTGATGGGAAGAGAGGCTGCTCCCTGTCTCCCACAGGCTTGGACCCCAAACCCCAAGATGGGGCAAAGGTTGAGGCCGAGTCCGGGGAGGTCGGCCGGCTTCGCGCTGAGCTGGCAGGCGCCCTGGCAGAAATGGAGACCATGAAGGCTGTGGCGGAGGTGAGCGAGAGCACGAAGGCCGAAGCTGTGGCCGCAGTGCAGCGGCAATGCCAAGAAGAGGTGGCCTCGCTGCAGGCCATCCTGAAAGGTGAGGTGGGGACTCCTGCCAGACCCCCCATTAGCCCCATAAGGGGGAGTGCATGACAAGCAAGGGGTCAGGGGCACAGATAAGCTATGGGGTACGTTAGCAGGGCTGCCTAGCACAGGGCGGGCCTGTGTGCCCAGAGGAAGGGGCGCCCTTTTCTAATTTGCATAGAAGCGCTGCCTGTGCTAGCAACACCTCTGTCAGTTCTAGCTAACTTTAGCTCGGAGCTTCTCCCTGATCCCTTGCCCCGTGTCATTTTTTGTCCCTCACTGATGACTGATCAACCCTGAAGATGAGCAACTTCTCAGTTCTCTGAACCGGTCTAATTCTCTGGTTTCCTTCCTTCCCCAGGCACCCCTAATCCACAACCCTGCCCACACCCCTAATCCTCACGCTGCTCCCCCAGGCACCGACTTCCCTTGCTCCCTTCCCGTCCTCTGTTCCGGGATGCACCAGCTCCGCTTGCTGCAGATCCCCCAGCTGCTTCTCAGATTTCCCCCTTCTCTAGTCGGAGGGCAGAGTCTCCAAAAGAGCTTCCAGTCCTGTCCCACTCCTCTGCTGCCACTGCCACTGCTGTAGTGCGGCTCTCATCAACTCCCTGGGACCGTTGCCCCAGCATTCTCACAGGTCTCTCTCTGTAGTCTGGCCTTCCAGAGTAAACTTCCTAAAATCCTGTCCCGCCATGTCATTTCCCTTTCTAACCGCCGCTTCTGGCTCCAGACTTCTCACATTGCAGGCATCTGCCTGCCACTTGTGCAGTGTGGTTTTCTCCTCAGACAACTTACCGTTATCTACTACGTATTTGTTCTTTAAATAGATCCACTTTTTAAAAACTTACTTACCTTTATTTATTTATTTATTTTTTTGAGGAAGATCAGCCCTGAGCTAACATCCATGCTAATCCTCCTGTTTTTGCTGAGGAAGACCGGCTCTGAGCTAACATCTATTGCCAATCCTCCTCCTTTTTTTTTTTTTTCCCCCAAAGCCCCACTAGATAGTTGTATGTTGTAGTTGCACATCCTTCTAGTTGCTGTATGTGGGATGCAGCCTCAGCATGGCTGGACAAGTGGTGCGTCGGTGCGCGCCCGGGATCTTAACCCGGGCTGCCAGTAGCAGAGCGCATGCACTTAACCGCTAAGCCACGGGGCTGGCCCAACATACCTTTATTTAAAGGAAACTTCCTGTCCCTATAAGAGAAACTAAGTGTGTCCTAAATGATAATAACTAACATTTATTGAGCACTTACTATATGCCAGGCACTGAGCTAAATGATTTATGAGTATTTAATCTTCATAACAGTCTCTAGGAGGGAGAAACTATTGTCCCTCTCCATTTTACAAAAGAAGCTCTAAGGCTCAGAGAGGTTAGATAGCTTGCCCGAGGTCACACAGCAAGAAAGCAACAGAAGATTTGAATTCAGGCAGCAGAACCTTTACTACTAATGTAATACACGTTAAAATAAATAACTGTGCAAATAAAAAATGACCGTGTTCCACCCAACATCACCTCCACCTCCCACTGACCTATAGGATAAATTCCAAACTCCTTGGCGTGACATTCAAGGCCTTGGGAGCCATCCACTGCCACCCTCTCCACCCTTTCCAGCATCTCTCCTCATGCACCTCGTTCCAGCAATTTTCAGCATGCCCACCGTGTCTCAGACACACCATCCACTTTCCTGCCCCCGAGCCTTTGCTCGTGCTGGTTCTTTCCCTGCTTCTCCACCTGCTCGTGTCCTGTCCTGGCCAGGCAGGCCGAGTGGGGGCCTCCTTCCTGTGGGATCTAGAAGCCCAGGAACGGTCCTCTTGCAGCTCTTCTCACACTGCTTCCTAACTATTTCCACGACTCCCTTCCCTGTTGGACCATGGGCTCCTGGGGTCGGGGTTTGTGTTTGATTAATTTCTCTATTCCCAGAGCCCAGCTCAAGGTCTAGTCCAGAGTAAATATTTATGACTATTATTAGATATTGATTGTTATTGGTACATATTAACTGGAGTAGATACCATATCTTCAGCATTTATTATGTATCAGGAAGAAGGCTGAATACCTTCCAGATGTCATCTCCTTTGATCCTATAACAGCCCCATGGGGTAATCATAAGTGTCCCCATTTTGCGGCTGAGGACACTGATGCAGAGAGGCTAACTGATTGCCCAGGGCCATCTCTCCACAAAGCCCACTGTCCTAACCGCCATGGTCAATTGCCTAGTGGAGAGCGTCGGGGATGGAGAGTCCTCTGCTCGCCCACAGCTAGGGCCAGTGCACTGACCCCTCTCTCCTCTGCTCTTCCCGCCCCGCCAGACTCCATCAGCAGCTATGAAGCCCAGATCGCTACCCTGAAGCAGGAGCGGCAGCAGCAGCAGCAGGACTGCGAGGAGAAGGAGCGGGAGCTGGGCCGCCTGAAGCAGCTGCTGTCCCGGGCTCACCCCCTGGACTCCTTGGAGAAGCAGATGGAAAAGGTTGGCGTTAGGATGGCCTACCCCTCCCCCTGGGATTTGGAAAGATGTTGAGGCAGCTAAAGGTGACCGTAGAGCAGAGGGGTTGTTGGTGTCCCTTCCCAGGTCATTGGGAGCAGGGCACCCAGTAATAATTCTAGGTACAGCTCCATGCTCGGCAGGGTCATGGCTTGCCACTTCCTAGTGGGATGGCCAGGTTCGTTTACCTCCACAATTAGGGAAAGTTGTGTAGGAGGAAAGGAGCTAACACTTAAGAATACCTCTCATTGGGGGCCAGCCCTGTGGCTTAGTGGTTAAGTGCGCACGCTCCGCTACTAGCGGCCCGGGCTCGGATCCCAGGCGTGCACTGACGCACTGTTTGTCCGGCCATGCTGAGGCCGCGTCCCACATGCAGCAACTAGAAGGATGTGCAACTATAACATACAACTGTCTACTGGGGCTTTGGGGAAAAAAAAAAAAAAAGGAAGAAGATTGGCAATAGACGTTAGCTCAGGGCCAGTCTTCCTCAGCAAAAAGAGGAGGATTGGCATGGATGTTAGCTCAGGGCTGATCTTCCTCACAAAAAAAAAAGGATACCTTCATGCACTAGGCTCTGTGCTCACTGCCTGACAGACTCAGTTTCCCCAATCTTTCCCCTTCTCCCCCCATTATGTCCATTTAACAGATGAGTAAGGTGAAGCTCAGAGAGGCTCAGTTCTCCCCAGGTTATGCACATAAAAAGGAGCAGATTTGGGATTTAAAAATCTAGGCAGTCTGGTTCTAAAGTTTTAGTTCTTAATCTCTGTGGTATATTACCTCCTTTATTATTGTTGTTATTAATAATAGTGGGAAGCACATATTACCAAACTCTTCATCTTTTTTTTTTTTGGTGAGGAAGATCAGCCCTGAGCTAACATCTGCCAATCCTCCTCTTTTTGCTGAGGAAGACTGGCTCTGGGCAAACATCCGTGCCCATCTTCCTCCACTTTATATGGGACGCCGCCACAGCATGGCCTGGCAAGTGGTGCCTCGGTGCACGGTGCGCACCCGGGATCCAAACCCGGGCTGCCAGCAGCGGAGCACGTGCACTTAACTGCTACGCCACGGGGCCGGCCCCCAAACTCTTCATCTTTCAAAGCAAGTTCACATTGTTACCTCGTTTGATCCTCACAGCAGCCTTGGGAGGCAGATACTTACCTCATTTTATGCATGAGGAAACTGAGGCTCAGAGAGAGATGGAGGAAATCGCCGGTTGGAAAGACAAAGATGAAATGGTAGCCCAAGAAAGGAAGGCTTCCAACCCACGGCTTCCCAGCAGAGGCTGCCGCTTGCTTTCAGAGTGTCCCTTAGGGAGCAGTTACACAGGGTGGTGAAGGAGGGGGCTCTGCTAGATTGGAGCCGCCTGGGAGAGCAGAAGGGGCAGCGGGCCTAGAGGCGGGCACTTCCAGTCCTGGCCCAGCTCCTGCGTCCAGCCACTGTGGGCATCTGCAGAGATGTATTCCAGGGCTTCAGAGGTGTGTTGTTTGGGCCACCTTACCCTGCCTGTTGCAACTGTTCACATAGATTTGGAGGGTTAAACTGAACTTGTTTGAGACAAGTTTTTGAGTGATTCAAGAGGTAGAAACGGCATGAGTTGGAAGAGGGTGGTGACTGGCAGGTTTCTGCCTTGGCCAGCTGGGTGGGTGGCAGGGCCATTCTCACTGACCAAGTGCTTGTGGGAGGAGAAATGGCCTCGTGAGCTGGTTCAGATTTGGCTCTCCTAGGGTAGAGGAGGCTGTGCGACATCTAAGTGAAGATGTCCAGAGGCTGTTGGCTGTGCAAGTTCAGCAGGTTCCCAAACCTGAAAAGAGACCAAAAAGAAATGGCCAGCAATTTGGTGGTGATGGGAGTGTGGGAGGTCATATCAGTTAGGATGAGGTTTGAAAACCCAAATCAGCAGTGGCTTAAGTAAGATAGAAGTTTATTTTTCTAAAATTCCAGAGGCAGACATTTCCAGGACTGATGTGGTAGCTCAACAAGTCATTAGGAACCCAGGCTCCTTCTGTGTTGCTGTTTTGCCATAGGTAGCTTACTGCCTCATGGTCCAAAATGACTGCTTGAGTGCCAGCCATCATGTCCACATTCCAGCCAGCAAGAGGAGGAGGAGCAGTAAAGAAAAGCACGCCCTCTCCCTTTAAGGAGTTATCCTGGATGTTGCACATGGCACATCTGCTTACATCTCTTTAGCTGGAACTTAGTCATGTGACCATGCTTAGTTACACGGAAGCTGAGAAATAGATGGTATTCTAGAATTTAGGCCATGTGTCCAACTAAAAACATGAGGTTCTATGATAAAAGAAAAAGAAAAAATGGCTGCTGGAGAAGAAGTGTGGTGAGCAAGTGGGCAACAGGAAGATAGGCGTGACCTTGGCCCCTTTACCTACCGTGTGTCCTGGGGCAAGGCCTGCAAGCTCTCTGAGCCTCTGTGTTCTTGTCTCTAAAATGGGGGTGAATGGCGCCTTCTTGGGAGGATTAGGAGAGAGCTCTGCACAGACCCGAGGGGTCCTGCAGTTGGGAGGGGTCTGTCGCTGCCCGACCGCCTCCCTCCAGGCCCATGAGGACTCGGAGAAGCTGCGAGAGATCGTGCTGCCCATGGAGCAGGAGATTGAGGAGCTGAAGGCGAAGCTGCTGAGGGCGGAGGAGCTGATTCAAGAGATCCAGGTGAGGGGCCGGCCAGGGGGCGCTGAGGGAAGACGGGGTGCTGTAGGACCCCGGCCCCCAGCCTCTTCCCTGCCCCTTTCCCTAGAGACGGCCCCGGCATCCCCCTTCCCTGCACGGCTCCACGGAGTTGCTGTCCTTGTCCCGGGACCCGTCTCCCCCGCTGGAGCCTCTCGAGGAGCTGAGTGGAGACGGGGGTGCGGCAGCCGAGGCCTTTGCCCACAACTGTGACGACAGCGCCTCCATCTCCTCCTTCGCCCTCGGCGGTGGGGCCGGCAGCAGCGCCTCCTTGCCCCGGAGCCGCCAGGGCCTGAGCCCTGAGCAGGAAGAGACAGCCTCCCTGGTGTCCACGGGCACCCTGGTCCCCGAGGGCATCTACCTGCCCCCTCCTGGTTACCAGCTTGTCCCAGACAACCAGTGGGAGCAGCTGCAAATGGAGGTGAGTGGCGTGGGCAGGGTGGCCTGCTTGCCGCCGTCTCTCCCTTCAGCAGATGCTCACTGCACACCTGCTATGTCCAGGCCCTGAGCTAGGGCTGGGGGTTCCACCCTCTGGGAGCTTCCTCCTAGTGAGGGAGCCAGACACAGACGCGCACATGGGCACACGAGGAAGACGGTGTCGCAGGGTGAGACGCCCAGAACAAACTGAATAGGGTCAGGAGGTGGAGACCGGCAGTGCAGGAGACTAAGACCTGGACGGTGAAAAAGGTGCGCTTCGAAGATCGGGGGCAGAAGGAACTGCAAGTTCAAAGGCCCTGAGGATGGACAGGCTATAGTATGTTTGAGGAACAGGAAGGCCACGGAGGAGGAGAGGAGAGATACGCTCAGAAAGAAGGCAGAGGGCCGGCCCCGTGGCTTAGCGGTTAGGTGCGCGCGCTCCACCGCTGGCGGCCCGGGTTTGGATCCCGGGCACGCAGCGATGCACCGCTTCTCCGGCCATGCTGAGGCCGCGTCCCACATACAGCAACTAGAAGGATGTGCAGCTATGACATACAACTATCTACTGGGGCTTTGGGGGGAAAAATAAATAAATAAATAAAATTATTAAAAAAGAAAGAAGGCAGAGTCCATAGGAGGTTGGCCTCTGGGGCCTGCCGTGGTGTTTGCATCTTAGACAAGGAGCAGTGGGAAGCCTCTGCAGGGTTTAGGCTGAGGAAAAGCCTGCTCTGCTTTAGGCTTTTAGCAGATCACTGGGCCTCTGTAGGAATGGACTGTAGGGGGAGGAGGCGACAACAGAAGTGGGGTGGCTGGTTGGGAGATGCGTGACAGTTTAGAAGAAGGTAGTGACTGGGACCAGGAGAGGGCAGCAGAGGTGGAGAGAAGTGGGCGGGTTTGGCATCCACTTTGGAGGCGGAATGGGCCTGCTGGTGGGTTGGTCGTGGGGAGTGGAGGGAAGAGAGGAGTCAGCATCCGTTCCTGGGCTTTTGGCTTGAGTGACTGTGTGGATGATGGCGCCACCCAGTGAGATGCAGAAGGCAAGGCATGAGAGGCGTGGTGAGGAGGGAAGGCCTCCCCTTGGAGGGCGAGGCTGAGGCCAGGGTCTGTGGCAGGGGCGGCAGCTGCAGAAGGACCTGGAGAGCATCAGCCGGGAGCGGGACGAGCTGCAGGAGGGTCTGAGACGGAGCAACGAAGACTGCGCCAAGCAGGTGGGTCCAGCCTCCGCTCCAGCCCAGCGGGGCCTCTGGCCCCCGCCTCCTCCTGGGCCCCCATCTCACCCTCGCCTCCTTCCACCCACAGATGCAGGTGCTGCTGGCCCAGGTCCAGAACTCAGAACAGCTGCTGCGGACCCTGCAGGGGACCGTGAGCCAGGCCCAGGAGCGGGTTCAGCTGCAGATGGTGAGGTTGGGGGCCGGAGCAGGAGTGTGAGGGGAATTGGTTGAGGGGGCACGTGGAAGGTTGAGGCACCTGTCCTGCCCCCCAGCCGCTCGGGCTTCGCCCTGGAGTTGCTGCCAGGTGGATAAGAGGGTTTCCAGGGCATCTGGCACCGTGGCCAGAGGAGAGGCTTTGCATTCAGACCAAGCCCACCATGCACTCGCTCTGTGAACCTGAGCTGATCCCGCAGCTCAGAGCCTCAGCCTTGCCACCTTGAAATGGAGATAATGGGACCTAGCTTGCGGAGTCGTGAAGATTAAAAGCAGGGATTGCAAAGTCAGATACTTCCCGCGACCAAACGGGAGATGTGAATGATTGAACTGGGCCAGGTGTGAGCCAGTAAGGGGCAGCATTGCCAAGCAGGAGTGCGTGCAAAGGGCCTGCTGCTCCTCAGCTCCCGGACTAGAGCCACGTGGGAACGCGGGCACCATGCTGCTGGGTGTTCTGATTTGTCAAGAGAAGCCAGGAATCTGTGCAGTCATGTATATAGTAGTCTCCCAGTTTTTCAGGTTAGCAATTTTTTTAATTTAAGCTTAAAAAAATATTTAACACGGCCAGTGGCTGCCACTGTGTGATCTCCAAGTCATCAGGGAGGGTGTATAAGGAGCTTGGGAGCCAAAGACACTTAACAAAGGGTGTTTCTTCCTTTCTCAGGAGAGGAGGAGGGCGTGGGCTTTCTGGCTATCAGCAATGGCCAGGAGAGGGTTCAGGAATTGCCTTCACAGGGCACTGGAGACTCTCCCCCTCATCGCCTTGTACTAACTGTCCATCCCCAGGCAGAGCTGGCTACCTCCCACAAGTGCCTGAGCCACGAGGTAAAGCGGCTGACTGAGGAAAACCAAGGGCTCCGGGCCGAGCAGCCGCCGTCTTCAGCCCCCTGGGGCCTGGAGCAGGATGAGGGCCAAGAGGAATCGCTGCCCAGCTCCGTGCCGGTAAGGGGGGTGTGGGCGCTGGGGGCCACCCTGTCGGCCCTTCCTTTCTGTACGCAGCAACGCATTGACGTGGGACCATGGGACTCGAGGACAGACCCGGGCTGCTGTGTATTAGCTGCGTCACCTCGGCCAACTCACTTGACTTCTCTAAGGCTCAGTTTCCTCATCTGAAAAATGGGACCGCACCACCTTCTCAGCATTGGCACGAAGAGAAAATGAGTTGACAGAATGCTTGACGTGAAGGAAGCAGTAATTGGGTTTGTTGGTTATTTGTAAGTGACGTGAGATCCACAGAATTGAATTCATCATAATCTTTGGTCATAACAAGCTGTCATCATTGATCTGTGCATGGCCTTGGTTGATTGAATTTATTAAAAATAGGAAGATCACCCGGAACCTTTGCTCGCCCTGAGAACTACAACTGATATCTCCTTATGTGCACCCCCGTATTGCTAGGCTCTGTTTCTGCTCTCGCGAGCTTTATCATTCCCTTGTTCTTTTTGCGGATTGTTCTTATTACATATACATGTCTGCCTAGACAAGGGAGTGCTAACTTGAGTTGGTTTTGAGCTTTATAAAAGGGTGTCTTGCTCTAGGTCATCTCCTGGCACTTTTCACTCAGCACCGTTCCTGAGGGTCCTCCACCATGCCTGAGGGGTGTGGCTGCTGTGGAATGTTCACTGCCGTCCCAGTGTCTTTGTCCACTCTCCCGTGATGGGCATTTGGGTTGTTTCCCTTTTAAGTTTCCTTCTTCCTCCCTTCCTTTCCCCTCCCCACAATCCCCATCGAGCAGGTGGCCCCTGTGGCCTCCACTCCTCCTGCCCATGCCCAGCAGGTGACTTGCATCCGTTCCAGGAGCTGCAGCAGCTGGTGTGCCGCACGCGGCAGGAGGCACGGGCCCATCAGCAGGCCCAGGAGCACGAGGCTGAGCGCCTGCGGATTGAGATCGTGACGCTGCGGGAGGCCCTGGAGGAGGAGACGGCGGCGAGGGCCAGCCTGGAGGGGCAGCTGAGGGTGCAGCGGGAGGAGACAGGTGAGGGAAGAGGAGACGAGCCACCCTGCCCCCGCTCCCAGGGAGGCTGACCTCCTCACAGGGCACCGCCTGGGTGCCAGTGCGCCAACGAGCCTGACCTCTCTTTCTTTGCTTTCCACACAGAGGTGTTAGAGGGTGAGTAGGGGCTGGAGCCCGGCTGGTCAGGGCAGGTGGGGAAGGAGAGAGGGTGTGGGCCTGACGGCTTGCCCCGCCTGACTTCCCAGCCTCCCTGTGCAGCCTGAGGACGGAGATGGAGCGGATCCAGCAGGAACAGAGCAAGGTGAGGCAGAACTCAGGAGCCAGGCTGGGATGACAGGGGAGGGGGCGGCAGTGTGGAGAAGACACTATCTGGCCCCTGCTGGCCTTGGTCTCCCTCAGGCCAGGCAGCAGGAAGCCCTGTGGCAGCCACCAGGCTCAGGCCTCACAGAAGAGGTCAGAGTCAGGGGTGGTGTGGCAGGGGCTCCCCGGTCCAGACATCCTGTTTCTCTGGCCACATACCCTCCCATCTGGCCCAAGGCCCCAGCTCTGCACCCCATCCCACAGGCCCAGCTCACAGACCTCCTCTCAGAACAGAGGGCGAAGGTGCTGCGGCTGCAGGCGGAGCTGGAGACCAGTGAACAGGTGCAGAGGGACTTCGTACGACTGTCCCAGGCCCTGCAGGTACTGCATGTCCCCTCCCCACCAGGCTGGCATGACTCGGTGACTTGTCCTAGGTCTCGCAAGGACAGTGCCCCAATCAGGGGAGTCCTCTTCCTCCTTCTGGGGCCGGCATGATCCTTTCCTCTGAGCTATTGCTCAAAACAAGTTGAAGATCTTGTGTGTCCATCTTTGACGGACACGTGAAGACTGTTGCCCGGGGCCTGGCCCACAGACGTGCAGCGTGCTCATTACGTCAGCCCCACCTGCCCCTGGCCCACACTTCCTCAGGCTGCTCTCTCAGGACCCATTTCTTCCCATGAACCCAGTTTCGCTGTGGGTTGGGGGAGCTGGGGCCACTGGGTACACTGGTCCTGGGCCCTTGCCCCTCAGGGGTTGGCAGGTGGGGTGGGGGCCTCATTTCCCCACCAAGGGCCCTCTGCTTCCCTCACCGGACCCCACAGGTGCGCCTGGAGCGGATCCGCCAGGCAGAGAGTCTGGAGCAAGTGCGTAGCATCATGGACGAGGCGCCCCTCAGGGACGTCAGGGACATCCAGGACACCTGAGGGCAGAACCGCCCGCCCTGGGGAGACTGCCTTTCTCCACTCCCGGACTGTGAGGCCTGGGCTTGGGGGGTTTCAGAATGGAGTCTTTACCCTCTCCAAGCCTGGGTGGAGGTGACAGGGCCACCTCTGCCCTGTCGCTCCAGTGCCTCCTCCCAGGGGTGGCTGGGCCTTCTGCTCCCAAGGATGACACCTGGGTGAGGGTCCCAATCCCCTTCTGGAGCCAAAGGTGCAGGCTCAGCCCTGCAGCTGTCTGGCTGCCATGCTGCCTCTGAGTCCCAACCCTCCCGCCGCCTCCCCAGCCAGACTAACAGCCACGCCTGTTAGGACCGGTCCGTCCAGCCCCCCGAGGCACAGCCCCCCGAGGCACAGCCGAGCTGAGAGTGGGGGTGGAGCCTCGGGTCTGTGTCTGTCAGCGGGCCCTCCACACGCGCACCTGGGACAGGCAGCTGCTTTCTGAAGCGCATGACACTAAGATGCTTGTCCCCGAGATGTGCGCGGAGGCCGGGCCAGACTGTTCTGTCATTTATTTTCAATAAATAAGCAGCTGAGCTCAGCCGCTCGCCTCGTCCCTGCCCCACGGGGGGGGGTTGACAAGGGGAGGGCTGCTGGGGGGGAGAAGTGACGGGGACATTGCGTTTATAAACAGAAAACGTCAGGGGGAGGAAAGGCACGTGGGGGTCTGTGCCGCAGCTCTGGCTGAAGCTGCGTCGCTATCGGGGTGGGGAAGAAGGGGCAGAAGGACTGGTTACTTCCTTCTTTCATCTTCTGCATCTGGAAGCACAAAGGGGAGGGATGAAGCAGGTGGCCGGGGCAGGAGAGGAGAGGAAAAGTCCCTCCCAGGCTCCCTGTCCCCCATCCCCCAGCACACTCACCTAGAGGGTCCTCCCGTACTCACCTGTGTCCCTAGACCCCACTCCTCCCAACCACTGCAGCCCCCGCGTCACACAGCTCAGCGCCCAGCCAGCGCGACGCAGCGCAGCCCAGCAGACAGTGGGGCCCAGAGGTGGGGGCAGTGCTGACCCCCAGAGTAAGGGCAGCAGCCCACCCCCACTTGGAAGCTTGGCAGTGGAGGCGACAGCATTGGCTCCAGGTGGAGCTGCGAGCGCAAGTGACCTCAGGTGCCACCCAGGGGGAAGGGGGCGGGCAGGGGGGCACAGCAGCTGGGGCGAGGGCAAGAAAAGTGGGCGATACCTGTGACACGGTTCAAAGAGATGGAGGAGGGGAACGGGTTATCCTATGGCCAGAGAGGACAGAGAGACAGCTGTTACCGAGGGAGGGAGGCAGGCATGGAGGGCCAAGAGGGCTGAGGAGGTGGTGGGGGCGCCCGGGAGAATGTGTCTGCACCAGGCCTGGAGGCCTCGGGTAAGGAGGAAGGGCCAAGGGGACAGGAAGAACACACCCACCTGAAAAGGAAGGCGGGGCAGGCGCCTTCGCAGCGCAGAGGTAGGGGCTGTGCTCACGGCCCAGGGCCTGACAGGGCTCAGAGGAGGGGAGCGTCTTACCCTCCAGATAGTTCCGAGCAACGAACTTGAGGACTTCGTCAAGCAAAATGACTGGAAACGAGATCTTGAGGACCATGAACCAATGGGCGAAGTCCAGGGCCTGGAGCTTGAAGATCATCTGGGAAGAGGGGGGGTGGAGACAGTGAGACGGACACTGCCCCTCTCAGGAGGGGGCGGGGAGGAGCCAGAGGACCCAGCGCTGCCCTAAACTGACCCCGCCTTCCTCCCTTTGTCAGTGCCTTTAGCCCTAGTGGTCACGGACCCTACACAGGCTCCCTGTGGGATGGGGAACAGGTGGCCCCTGCCTGGAAGAAGGCTCACCGGCAGAGGGTCGACGTAGAGGATGAGGAAATGGAGGGACATGGAGAGGCAGATGGAGCCCACCAGCCAGATGTTCACCCAGGGCGGCATCCGCACGAGGGACTGGTTCTCAGACAGGCTGCAAGGGGGAGGCCAGGCGGAGCCCAGGGTGGGAGACACAAGAGGAAAGGAGTGGTGAGGACAGAGAGCAGGGGTGGAGGACGAAGGCAGCAGGGGGAGGGCAGGTAGGTCCCACCTGTTGAGAGCGTTGCACATCTCGATGGTAACCAGCACAGACAAGGCCATGGTCATGGGCTCGGGGGCCTCAAAGACCTCACAGTCTACTCCCTCGAAATCGGGGTTGTGTTCGTTGCACTTCAGGAAGTGAGTCTGCAGGGGGAGGGGAGAGGAACTGAGATCCCGCAGCAAGCCCCCATGCCACCCTCCTGCTTCCCTGTCCCCTCCCCTCCTCCGTCATCCCCTACCAGCTGGCTGTAGGTGACCTGAGGCCCGTCTTCCGCAAACATGAACCACCAGGCAGCCGCTCCCACAGTGGCTGCACCCACGTAGCCTGTGGTAGAGAGATGGGAGTCAGGGGGTCAGGGCTGGGGAAAGGGGAAGTGTCAAGAAGGCCTCGGCCATGAACAGCTGGTTGAGGAAAAGGGCCCATCGGGGCGGCTGCACTGGGGAAGCTGGTGTCCCAGAGAGAAGGTCAGTCCCAAGGGTTGGGAAAGATTGTGGGGTCCCATCCTGCTCACCCCCAATTGCCATGTAGCGGAAGAAGAGCCAGCCACTGATGAGGGGCTCCTTGGGGCTCCGGGGGGGCCGGTCCATGATGTCCAGGTCTGGTGGGTTGAAGCCCAGGGCTGTGGCCGGGAGCCCGTCAGTCACCAAGTTCACCCACAGCAGCTGCACGGGGATCAGGGCCTCAGGCAGCCCCAAAGCAGCTGTCAGGAAGATGCTGCCAGAAGGAGGGGCCACATGTCTGTCCTGCCTCCCAGACCTGTGGTCATGCCCCACCCAGCCCTGGGTTCCTCCTGGATGCCCGCCCTGGCTGCTTACCAGACCACCTCGCCCACGTTGGAGGAAATCAGGTAGCGGATGAACTGCTTCATGTTGTTGTAGATGGCTCGGCCCTCCTCCACGGCAGCCACAATGGTGGAGAAGTTGTCATCGGCCAGCACCATTTCGGAGGCAGTCTTGGCCACAGCAGTGCCAGATCCCATGGCAATGCCGATTTCGGCCTTCTTCAGGGCAGGGGCATCATTGACACCATCACCTGTCTGTGCGGAGAAAGAGAAGGTGGGACCCGGCCCCTTCCACACACCCCTCCTTGAGACTCTCCCATGACGGCCTGAATCCCTCCTTCCGTGCATCTCCCCGGGGCCCCCACTCAGCACCCTTCTCCCTAGCCCCCAGCTCTCCCAGACGATCATCTCAGTGGACTCTAAACAGACTGCCTCACACCAGACTCCACATGGACCCCGGCCTGGGCAGCCCTGTTGGCGTCCTCACCATAGCCGTGATCTCGTCGAAGGACTGCAGATACTCCACGATCTTGGACTTATGGGTGGGCTCCACGCGGGCAAAGCAGCAGGCGCGGCGGCAGGCCTCCCGCTGCTCGGCCAGGGGCAGGTCATCGAACTCCCGGCCTGTGTAGGCCCGGTCGGCCACCTCCTCATTCTCCCCAAAGATGCCGATTCGTCGGCAGATGGCAATGGCTGTGCCCTTGTTGTCGCCAGTGATCATGATCACTCGGATTCCGGCATCACGGCACAGCTGGATAGAGCCTGTGACCTCCTTGCGGGGTGGGTCCAACATGCCTACCACACCAACGAAGGTCAGGTCCGTCTGGGGAGACAGAGCAGAGATGGAAAATCAGCCAAGGAGGAAGCTCAGGGGGAGACAGGGAGAAAGATCACTGAGCTGGAGGGCGAGCTGATCCTCGGCCTGGTGTTCAAACCTCAGTAGGGCCTCGTACACTCAGGGGCAGGAAATGTTCCCTGTTCACACGTGTACCTGCAGGCCTGGTGGTGACAGGCCCGTTGTGGGTAGCAGGTAGTGTCTTTCACAGAAAGAACTCGAGCTGGAAGTTAGAGCAGTGGTTTCTGCTTTCAGCAGGGCCATCACTTGGTCTACAACTATGGGCAAATTTGTGTTACCTGCCGGGCCACAGTGTCCCCTCGGTAAAATGAAGGGAGTGGACTTTGGTGCCATTCAGAGAGCCAGTCCACTACAAGATAAGGAGCTTGTATCAGAACGCAGGTCGTGCACTGCGTCTTGCGTCAAGATGTCACTATGCAAACACGTCAGCTGAGTATGCTTAGTGATCTAGTTGATTTCTGTTCTGGTATATAAGCACCGCACCTCGTCGCAGGCAGGTCTGCAGATCACACGCAAAGTCGCCCTGACTAGATGACTCCCAAGGTTCTCTCAAACTCTAACGTCCTGTGCTTCTCAGACCCATGATGAAGTAGGCAATGACAAGGGTGGTGGAGGGGTGAGGTGGACGACTCTGGGACAATGCGAGGCTTCGTCTGCTCACCTCGTACTCCATGAACCTGGCAGAGTCATCCAGAATCATATCCTCTCGCTTTGGGGGGGTGTCCCGGGTGGCCAGAGCCAGGCAGCGCAGAGTGTCCCGGCCAGTGCCCCACTCCTTGATCACCAACAAGATCCTTTCCTTCACCGGCCCTGTCATGGGCAACCGGGTGGTACCAACTCGCACATAGTTACAGCGTTCGAGGACCCCCTCAGGGGCACCCTAGGAGAACAGAACAGCATTCAGAGACTACTGTCTTCCAGGGCACAGTGAGACGGGGCAGGGATAGGAGAGGGGTTCAGGATTTGGAAGAACAGGGGGGCCGAGGCACATTCTGATTTCTGACCTTGACAAACATCTTGTTGCCCACAGCAGCCCGGGATTTGGCGGGGGAGCAATAGACAGACATGGACTTCCTGTCTCGGGAGAACTCCAGGGTGAATTCCTTCTTCATTAGCTGGCGGATCACCTGGGAGAGAGGAGACAGGGAGGGAGAGGCCAGACACGAGGCTGGTGGGAAAAGAGCAACGATACCGTGCCAGAAGGGAAGAGTCCCAGACCCCTTAAAACATAGTTAACAAGGATCTCGAGGTCAGAGCAGACCCTAAGCTGAGTCTGAGACACAAGTTAAGTCTGGTACCTACCGCACAAATGGAGAGAATTCCAAGGCTCGTGCTGCCACCGTCTTACAGTGTCCAGTTTAAGCACAACAGAAACAGGACGGCGTAGTAGGGCACCGTCCAGAACTTTCAGTGGTGATGGGAATGTTCTATAATCTGAACTGTCCAATATGGAGCAATTGAGCCATGGCTACTGAGCACGGGAAATGTGGCCAGTGCCACTGAAGAACTGAGTTTTTACTTTTATTTAATTTTAATTAATTTAAATATAAATAACCACACGTGCTTCTAGAGATACGTGTTGTTGGACAGAGCAGACCTAGTGCCTAGCATGCAGTAATACACCATAAAAATTAATGAGAGCTTTTTTTCACCAAATGCATTATGGATATTTCTCCACAAAATAAAATTAAACAAAAATAACAATAATAAAAAATAAGTTGATGTTTATATTATCATTTGTAAATTTTTAAAATTAATCCTCTATTGACAGATATTTAGGTTGTTTTCATTATTTTTGTTATATTAAATAAAGCAGCAATGAGCATCTTGCCCATACATAAAAAAGAATGAGCAATATGGGGAACGTAACACCCCAGAGGAATTCAAGAGAGACATTCGGTAAATACTAACAGCCAGAACTTAGAGTGAGAGTAACAGACTGGGCTTCCAGACAAGGGGAAGCAAAGGAATACGCAGTAGTCATATTTCCCAAATCCTAAACCAGGTCTTGAGGTCTGATAAAAACAAGTGTGCTTCTAGAGACAAAGGGATAAGAGTTGAAATCGTGGCTGCCTCAGGATAGGTCACTTGTGGTTTCTGTGTCCAGCTCCGTCCCTTTCAACTAGAGACAACGGGAAGAAGTGATCTTAAATTCATCAAGGGATGTTACGGCTAGGCGGGAGAAAGAGCCTCGTATAAGCTCTGGGATAAGTCCAGGGGCAGTAGGCCCCACCCCAAATCAGCCTGGCCAGGAAAAGCTGTGGAGAAGCCGCCTGCCTGTGCTGGTTGGGGTCCCAGCATGGGGCATGAAGCCCTGCCCAGCCTGACCGGGGGCCCCTGCCTCCCGAAGTTCCTTGGGTCCTAGTCTGTGTGACCCCGTGGGAGGGAGCACCCAGACTCACTGAGTTGCAGGCGTTGGCCCTCTCCACCTTCGAGAGGGTTCTCACGTCAGTGTTGAATACATTCATCTTCTCCACCAGGGTGGTGAGTGCCGTCTCGGTGGCCTCGCCCACCTTCTCATAGACACCTTTGGCCTGAGAGGGCAGAGGAGGAAGAGGAAGTAGGTGCCTGGGCTCTGGGCCCTTTGCTCCCACCTATCATACCCGCCTTCCACCTAGAATGGGAAGGGAGCAAGCCACTCCCTTCCCCTTACACCCAGCAGAGGACTTGGGACAAGGGACCCCCTTCCCACGACCCCTTCCTTATGGCCTGTTGAGGAGGCCTAGACTTTGAGCCAGTTGAAAGTGGAAGAAGGGGCTGCCTCAGGAGTGGAGAGGTTACCTCATTGAAGTCCAAGGAGGAGTCATTGCAGAGGGCACAAATGGTGGCCAGCTCCACCAGCCCATCGTACTGCCCTGCCCGGACTGGCTTATCATTCTTCAAGCTGGCAGCGGGGTGGGGGAGGGAGGAAGAGAAAGAGACAGATAGAGAAGAATAGAGAGTGAGATGCAGAGAGAGCTCGGGGAAGGCAGTGACGGACAGGCAGGGAGATGGCAACCAACTTGGAGATGAGTTGAGATAGAGAACAAGGTCAGGGAAGGAAGAGGAGAGAGAGAGGAAGACAACACTAGAGGGAGGGAGCTAGGGAAGAGGTGGCGTGTGTAGGGGGGCATGAGGAGCTGGGGAGAAGACTCTGGGGGGACTTACACCTCTCCTTCTGGAGCATAAGTGGAACCAGTGATAGAGAACTCGTTCAGAATGCAGATGTCCCCATCCACCTTGTCAATGATAAACATCTGCAGGGGAGAAGGGCACGCACACAGACGTCTAACTCTCCGCATCCCCGAAGGCCCGTGCTCCTAACGTCCCTCTGCCCAGCCATGTGCGTAGACTAACTGAACTTCCTACCACCGCCCCCTCCCCGCTTTCCTTTTTCCTCCCTGCATCCTCCCCTCTCCCCCACTCCCTTGCAATCATTCTCCATGTTGTGTTAGTGGCCTTAAAACAAAAGTGACTGAAGGCCACACTGGAGGCTCCTTTAGATCAGTTAATAAAATAAGACGTGCACAACAAAGTGTGGTGGGGACGTGGCTACTAGTCCACCTGTTGGCACACGGCCCATCTACAGCTCCAGCCACTTGTGGCCAGATCTTCCAGTTTTGCCATTTTTCCAGGGAGAGCTAGAAAGTCAGGTTATTTTCCTATGAAATCTCTTGACTTTCAAATGTGGGCAATTAATTCATTTGTATAAAACACGACAGGAGCCAGTTGCACAAGCCTGCTGTCTGGCTTTGAAGCTTGTGCCTTGGAGAGCTGTAGAGAACGCAACGCCCAGGGGAGAGCAGCCTGCCCTGAACCAGAGCAAGTGTGGAGGGGACTGGGCTCAAGACATGTTCCAAGACAAAACAGTTCTGTGGTCAAGTAAATTTGGCAAACTCTGGGTGAAACAAAGTAGAATCCATCCTGTTTTTGATCAGCCTTCTCAGGGGCTTTCAAATGCCAACAGGCATGTGGGTCTCCCCAAGGGGCTCAGGGTATAGCCTTTGTCCCCCTGATCTCACCACACAGCCCTCGCTTCTCAGAACAGCAATTTGTATTTCATGAACATGCTATTCCACAGGACTCTGTTTAGGGCAGGAGTTCTTTGCCTGGGGTCCATGGCCAACCCCCCTCCCAAGGGGTCTGTGAACTTGATGGCAAAAAAAATTATATCTTTTATTTTCTCTCTAACTGACATGCAGCATTTCCTTCCAATTATGAAGGCAGGCAATGGACCACATCAGTATTCGCAAAACCCATGACTCTGCCACCAATGTAACCACAGATACTTTCCTATCACATCGCATTGTCGCAGAGCCCTCAAAATAGCATCTGTCCTCATTGCTGCTTCAGCGTTACAGTGGTTCTTAGACCGACCACTAGAACTTGCTACTTAACGCATTAATAAAGAAGCACATGTGCTACCAAATCACAAATTTGTTTTTAAAATATTTGATAACTGTATTTCAATCATTGGTTTCCTCTCTAATCTGATATATTTTTTAAACAGAATTCTATGTATTCAATCTTATATGTTTAAAATATCATACTTAGAAGAGATCCCGACTGCCAAAGAGTCTGAGGCACAGAAAAGATGAAGAGCCCTGGTTTAGGAAATGCTGTTCAAGATTAGTGTGGCTGAGCGCCCCAGGCCCTGCCATGGACGACCATGCTGGAGGGCGGTCTGGTGCACAGGCAGGAGCTCTGGGGCCAGACAGACTTGGGTTTGAAACGTAACACTGCTACTTGTTAACTGTGCTCTGAATCTCCCAGATCCTCAGTTTCCTCCTCTGAAAAATGGGGTTAATGAGACCTTCCCCTGACAGGGCTGTTGTGAAGGATTAGAGGTAACAGCTGGCAGGCAGTGTCTGGCACATGGACGGTGGCTAGAGGGACCTCTCTGGCTGGGGTGGAGGGGCCTCTCTGATCCCTTCATAGCTGGCAGGATGGCACTCTATCTGCCCTTTGAGCATTTCCCAAGCCAAAACAAGAAGCTGCCAGTGAGGAAGGGGTGGCCCCATCTTTGGAGGCTCATTTCACCCCAGAGGCAGTCTTCTGAGTGGGGTGTTGCCCACACCCCCTGACCTTGCAGACAGACATCTGGTTGGTGGTGAGGGTGCCTGTCTTGTCGGAACAGATGACAGAGGTGCAGCCCAGAGTCTCCACGGAGGGCAAACTCCTCACGATCGCATTTTTCTTTGCCATCCGGCGGGTACCCAGGGCCAGGCAGGTGGTGATGACTGCAGGAAGGCCTGTGAGGAGGGAGGAGAGAGAGGGAAGGAACAATAATGGGGGAGGAAGGGAAACCTAGTGCGATAGGCTGAATAACGGCCCCCAATCAGGTCCTAATCCCTGGAATCTGTAAATGATACCTTATTTGGACAAAGGGTCTTTGCAGATGAGATCAGCAAATAGGAGGAGAAAGAGAGGCTGTCATACCTTCTGGGATTGCAGCCACAGCCAGGGCCACAGCAATCTTAAAGTAGTAGATGGCACCACGCAACCAGGAGCCCCCATGGACGGGGTCATTGAAGTGGCCAATGTTGATGAGCCAGACGGCCACGCAGATGAGGGAGATGACCTTGGAGAGCTGCTCCCCAAACTCATCCAGCTTCTGCTGCAGAGGGGTCTTGTCCTGTTCTGTGGCGGCCATCTGGTCACGGATCTTCCCAATCTCGGTGCTCACACCAGTAGTGGCCACGATGCCTAAGGCCTTGCCAGCTGCAATGTTGGTGCCCTGGGAAGGTGAAGAAGAGCAAGGAATCAGGCAAGAGGTGACCCTCATGCTGCATCCCCCTACTGTGGGCCTCATCTCTTCTCACACCACCAGCCTCTCCCAGACAAGGGCCTCTGGCTTGAGCGCACGACAGCTGGCCCTGGATGGCTCACCGAGAAAAGCATGTTCTTCTTGTCCTGGTTGACAGCTCGGGGGTCAGGAACAGGTTCTGTGTGCTTGATGACAGACACTGACTCGCCTGTGCAGAAGGGGCCGAGGGGTTTTCAGATGACATCATGTCCTTCTCCCCCACTGCCCGCCCCTAACTCCCTCCCTGCTTGGCAGGACAGGGCCCTGTAAGGACCAAGCAACAATCCTGGAGGAAGCCTGGACTCCGGAAGAAGCCACTGGAGGCAAATGGGGAATCCATTCAGAGTAAAAAGACCTTGACCGGAGCCCCAGCTGGACCACTTAAAAGCGGCATGACTTTGGGCCACTTAACCTCTGTTTGCTCCTCTGTAAAATGGGGACAGTAATACACGCACTTCAGAACAAGGTCTTGGTGAAAGTCAAATAAGCTGACGAATGTGCAAGTGCACTGTCAACTGTGGAGCACATTCCTGGGAGGGAGAGGCGCCACCCTTGGGACCTTACCCCCCTCACCCAAATCGCAGGGGCTCAGGCAGTCATCCTGGGCCAGCCCAGCCTCGCCGCCTTGGACCACGGGGAATGGTCACCGGCTCTTCACCCTCCCTCTCCCAGAGAAGAAACAGAAGCAGCCATGGTTTCAAGTACATGCGAACCTTCCATCTTGTCCTAGAATCTATGGTTCCTCACTTGGGGACTTTTGAGGAGACAGAATAGTTCTCTAGGTGAGTATGTTCACACGTCCGTGTGGAGGGGTGGGTCGATAGCCATTTGGAGAATGAGCACAAACGTCCTGCCCTCTCCCATGACCCCTTGTGTCAGGCTTGCCACAGAATGAACAAAGCTGAGCAATGCTGACGTGGCTGCCGCTGTGGAACCAGGAGGGGGCCCTATCGCTGAGTGTTCTCTTTTATCCACCTAGAATTTCATCCCTGCCCACCCAGCTCCTCCCTCACCAAATCCTCATCCCACACCCCCTTGCTGCATCTTCCCACCCAGGCCAGCAGACCTGTCAGGATGGACTGGTCAACCCGGAGGGTGGTGGATTTGATGGAGAGGATGCGGATATCTGCAGGGACTTTGTCCCCCACTGCGGAGAGGGTAGAGAAGAGTGAAGTCAGTTGAGAAAGGAGTTTTCTTCTTCCCTAAGGAAAACCCCAAGCTTTGACTACTTCCTCTTATCCTTCAGGTCTTGGAGGGGTCACCTGGGCTGGGTGCCCCCCCAGCCCCGGGCTTGAGTCGGGCCCTTGGCATGTTCCCCGCAGCCCAGGCGAGCATCTCCCCTTAATGCTCACTCCAATTGCTCCTGTTGTTGAGCGCCTTTCTCCCTGTGGGCTATGAGCCCTGTGAGGGAGGGTCTGGCGTACCGCCTGGACATAGCATATGCTCAGTAAATGTGCGCTGAGTGACGGGGGGAAAATCAGGAACAATTCAGTTGTATATGAAGAAAATACAACTGAGAATGGGAGACAGCCAAACAGAGAGGGAAACAACAGGGAGAATGGTGAGGAGGGCAAAGCAAGAACAGAACTAAAGAAAACAGGGTGAGTTGGAGAGAAGTGTGTCGGGGGAAGAGAATGAAGTGGAACAGCCAAGCCAGGGAGGCAGGCAGACACGGGAGAAAAAAACGGGAAATGAGAAAATCATTGTCAACCAAGACAGAAGGGGGAGGCCAGGCCCTGGTCTGAGCGTCTGAGGGAAGGCAGGGAGCTGCGGTGAGTGAGCTGGGGGACAGGCAGGAGAGAAGAGGAGGGCTGTGAGAAACAAGGAGTGGGAGGCAAAAAAAGCAACACCCCCCGAGAGCAGAGAAAGAGGGGGGAGGCCAAGAGAGATGCACAGAGAGAGTGGGTCAGAACAGAAACCATGCTGGGCAGAGGCTGACAAGGCGGATGCCCCGCCAGACTTAGAGACCTCTGAGGAGGCTAACCGCCTCCCAGGGCCCCTGGCTCATCCCACCTGGTCCCCTGGATGGTACTGGGGACAGCGTTTGACCGCTTTCCTTTCCCTGTTTCTAAGGTCCCTCCTCCTGTGCCAGAGGAAGCTGATGGAGGAGGGAAGAGGTCGGTGACGGAGTTGGGCGGGACACCCTGTCACCCAAGCTGAAGCAATATTCATAGAGATTCACGGCACTGACTCCAAACTGTCACTGTGGCAAGATGGCCCTATGATGGGGCACCAGGGTCTTCAGCCCGCCCTCCCTCCCTCTCCCCAAGTTTCCCATGGTGGCAACTTGGGTGTCTGGTGGAGGGAAGCAGGCCTAGAAAGATATATTCCCCTATGCCAGGGGCCTGGAGACATGGGAAGGCCTGCACAGGGCAAATATAAAAACCGCTGAAGGGGGCAGAATCCCAGTAATCTTAGCCACCCGGCCCCCACCCTCCCTGTCAGGCATTAAGTGTCCCTCACCAGAGAGGCGGGGCACTCCTTGAGCTCCTCTCCTCTCAGGTCCCGTGCTCTCTGCTGGGGCCTGAGTTTCCCTTACATGGTCGGGGGCTTGAGCCTTCGGCCCCCCTCTTCCCTTCTACCCTCACTCCTTCCCCTTTGAGAGGCCTCAAGGGCACTGAGAGGTCAAGATTTCAAGCTGACCAAGCTTGGGGGTGGGTGGAAGGAGAGGGAAGCCAGGCCTCAGGAGGGGGGTGGAGACGGGGCCACTGGCAAGGACTGGGTTCCACCTGTTGCTTGCAAGTGCTGGGTGAGAGGAGGGGAGCAGGGGGTCTGCCTGCAGCTTCAGGGACAGGACTGGCTGTTCCTGCTGCGACTCTGGCAGGGAGGGGGTGCTGTGGCCACAGTGCCCCGGGGTGACCTCCTGAGATGTCTGGGAAGGAGAAGCAAAGACTCTGCCATCCTGGCTACCTCCTGGACACCAGGATCAGGGGCTGACCAGCCCCCCCGCCCCCCCGATATACACATCTTCTTGGCCTCGAACCCAAGGCCTTCCATCCTGGACCACTCATTCCCATCACTCACCAGCCACCTCCACAATGTCCCCGGGGACAATGTCCCGAGCCTTGATCCTCTGCACTGACTTGCGGTCAGCCCGGTAGACCTTCCCCATTTCCGGTTCATATTCCTTTAGAGCCTCGATGGCGTTTTCTGCATTACGCTCCTGGGGGGACAGGGTGGAGGAGAAGAGGGTCATCAGAGGTAGGAAGGTCGTGGAATGGGAGGGGACCGGTGGGGGAAGAGGAGGGGGTTGTGGAGATGGAGGAGCAGGGGCCAGAGACCTGGCGGAAATAGGGACGTCACAGAGGAGGAGGCAGGTTATACAGCCCAGGCTCCTGGCAAGGGGAAGCAGACAAACCCCACATGAAGGTAGGCGTGTGTGTGTTGAGGAAACTGTCCCCTGTGGCTGAAAACAGGTTAGGGCGTTTGGGGGAGAGAAGAAAGAAGCATCAAAGAAAATCAGAAAGCAAGGGACAGGAAAAGTAGAGGGAGGGAAGGGAAGAGAAAGAAGGAAATCAAACTAGCATTTGTTGAAATCCTACTATATGCCAGGCACAGGGCCAGGCACTTCCACACTCACCCATCTTGTTAAATTTCCCCACAACTCTGAGGGACAGGATTATTAGCCCCATTTTATTTTATTTTTCTGTGAGGAAGATCAGCCCTGAGCTAACATCCGTGCTAATCCTCCTCTTTTTGCTGAGGAAGACCGGCTCTGAGCTAACATCTATTGCCAATCCTCCTCCTTTTTTTTTTTTTCCACAAAGGCCCAGTAGATAGTTGTACGTCATAGCTGCACATCCTTCTAGTTGCAGTATGTGGGACACGGCCTCAGCATATTAGCCCCATTTTATGGATAAGGAAACTGAGGCTCAGAGAGATGAAGGAACTTGCCAGGGTTACACAGCCAGCAAGTGACAGTGGGAACACCAGTCTCCCACCTCTTTCCAACACTCTATCCCATTTCCAAACTGGGCAATAGGACCAAAGAGCAAGGCTAGCCCAGGGGAAGTGATGGAGGAGGAAGAGACAGGGAGGGAGGCTGGTCTCATGGTCAGTGTCAGGATGGGAAGGAGTGAGGCGGGGTCAAAGCTAACCTGCCAAACCCCCACGATGGCATTGGCAATGAGGATCAAGAGAATGACAAAGGGTTCAACGAAGGCAGTGATGGTCTCTTCACCTTCCTCGAACCAGGCCAGCACCTGGGGAGCAGGAAGGGAGAATATCAGCTAAGAAAGCCCCTCAAATGGGTCAAGAGAGGAGAAGGAGGTAAGAACATGAACGGGGCAGGGCATCATGGGGGCGCTGCAGCCCCACGTGGGTTTGAGGTTCTCCAGGCTCCGAGGCGCATACTCACACGGGCACTGCCACTGCCGTTATTCAGCGGGCACAGGCGGGCACAGACATGCACAACTCGGGGATTAACTGGGAATGCTTTCAGGTTTCCCTGACTGAATTGTTGGCTTGTAAACGAAGCTCAGGGGACACCCGGGCCAACTACCCCCACAGCCACATCCATCCCAGCCACATCCATCCCACGGGAGCCAAAACGCCATAGGAAAAACCCTGTGGTCCTCGAGGGCGACTGGCCCACCCACAGCCCTCCCCCATAGCCCAAGGCAGGGAAGCTCCAATTTCATGAGGGAGCAGGAGGTGGGGATAGTGTTACGGGGCCTCTTGTACACACCCCACCCCAGCTGTTGCCACTGCCAGGCAACAGCCACAGGGAAATGTCAAGGAGCAAATCTGAGAAGGGAGAAGGGAGGCCCTGCCAGCTAGTACTCAGGGGCTCGCAGGGCCTTCATTAAGGAGACCAGGAGACAGGGAGACTTCTTTGCCTCTAGAGTCTTATCTTCCGGCAGGCCTAAGATGTTAAGGAAGAAACTCCCAAATGCGGGATGGACTGTTGGGACGGTGGGTGCTGATGGAAGCTCCAGGGCAAGAGAGATGGCAGGGCCGGGGGAGGGAGGAGCTGAGGCTGTGAGGGGCCTGGGAAGGGCAGAGAAGGAGAAGGTGAAGGTCAGGCCAGGAGGGTGACAGGAGTTCCAGTCCTGATGTGGAGGGAGGGTGGCGAAGCTGGGAGACATGCGAGGGATTTGGGCCCTTGCGCGCATTTGGAGTCCTCCTCGCACCAGCAGCTCTTTCCCGCCTCGAGGAGGGAGTCTTTGCCTGGACCAATCAGTATCAGGAGGGCGGGGCAGGGGCGCCAGGATGCTCAGGGATTGGTTGAGCGGGGGCGAGCGCCCCAGGGCATGCTGGGAGTAGTGGTGGCCCGGGAGTCGCATCTGAGCTGGGGAGCCCTGCGCTCTGGGGGTAACACGAGCCCTCGAAACCCTTGAAGCTGCGGGGGTGGCTTAGCTTCAGTGTTTTGGCTGAGAACACCCTTAAAGCTTAAAATAAAACCTGCCTGCGGGAATAAAACGTGCCCGCGGGGTGTGGGGGAGGACAGAGGAGGATGCAAATCAGCGCCTCCCCACCTCCCTCAGTTCTGCTCTGTAGAATAGGATGCTGAGGGCAATAGGATGATTCGGAGCCCGCCCCCCGCCAACAGGCTCTCCAGATCCCCCCCAACCTACACCCCGGCTAGCCCCCAGATGCCCTACCACACTTACAAAGGAAATGCAGGCGGCCAGGAGAAGGATCCGCACCAGGAGGTCTTCAAACTGCTCTATCACCAGCTCCCACAGGGACTTCGCTGGGGGAAGAGGCAAGGGGAGGTGGCCCCCCAGGGTTAAGGTCTAGCGGGTGGATGAACGGCTGAGACTCCAGGTGCAGGCTGGGGTCCAGGAACTGAGAGTGCCCTGAATTACAGCCTGGAGCAGGAAGGTTCTGGGGTGATGGGCAAGGCCACTTGGTACTGAGAGAAGAGCTGAGAGAGCTGCCAGAGTCTAAATAAACAGGCTCCTCAAAGCGGTGGGCAGTGGTTCAACGGCTGGATGCCTCAAGGAGAGAGTGCCTGGAAACTTCTGCCCCCAGCCAGACTCTAACCTTTGAGGAGGGATATTTGCCCCAGGAGTGGGTAGGGTGAAGGCAGGGAGAAAGGAGTGGGGCCCAGAGCAGAGGGAGGGTCATTTATGAGAGCTCAGGGAGTTGAGTAACTTACCTTCCTCAGCGGGGAGCTCTACCCAGGGAAAAAGAAGAAAAGGACATATTCATTTGGGGTTCAGTCTAATGCCCCCCCACACCAAGGACTTTGTGGCTAAGATAAGAGAATCAGGCCACCAAAAGGCCATCTGAGGTTCACCAAGGTCATCCCACAAAACCTCCCAAAACTCTGGGTCTCAGGGACCCTGTTTTCTCAGTATCCTCTTTCCCCCACAGTCATTGAACCATGGCCCATCTCTTCCCTACGATACCCTTGAGGGAGAGGCTCCAGTGTGTGTGTGTGTGTGTGTGTGTTGCCGGGGGCACAAGAGGGCGTTACCAGCCTCTTCTCCAAAGGACACTTACCGTTGGGGCCGTATTTCTCCAGATGCCGCTTAACTTGGTCCGGGGTGAGGCCTGCAGTCTCGCTCACCCCAAAATAGGCCAAACATTCTTCTGTGGTCTTGGAGTGTGCAGCCTCCATTGTGCTCCCTTCCTGGGGGCCAGGGGGCGGTGTGTTCCTTCTGGGGGGGGTTCTCACGCGTGGGGGGCCTTCCTCAGTGCGTCCACCTGCCTGTTTGGGTTTCTTCCTTTTTCTCTCCTGCCCCCCCCCAGGTTTTCCTTCCCTCCACGAAGCTCTGACCCCGTCCCACTTGCAGCAGCCGGCCACCCCCCCAACCCCCAGCTGGTCCTTATGAGCGAGTGGGGGGGCAGGCTCCCCCCTCCTCCAGATCAGTGATTGGCTGGCTGAATCCAGCAGGAGGGATCAGAAGAGAGAGATATTTCTGCTGACAGAGGGGGAACAGTGGGGCTGCAGCCTGAGATGTCACTCATGAGGGAAGCTAAGGTGTCCCCAGCCCTGGGGAAGGGGGGCAGGGAGAGACTTCACTCTCTGCTACTGACCCCAATTGCCTGACTTCCTCAGTCGCACCGGACTTCCTATTCCAAACTCATCCGCCTTTCTTCCCTTAAGCCCGCTCCTCCTCTCAGGCCTTCGACTTTCACTTTCCTCGCACTCCTCTTCCTGTCTTGTCCACCCTGAACCAGGTTCTACTGCTACAGTCCCTTCTTCCTCGCCTAGTTTGTTGAAAAGGCAGCAGAGATCCACCAACCTTCAGGGGATTGAAGAGGGGAGAACATCCTTTGGGGGCCAGAGGAAGTGGCTCTAGAGGGACAAGGGGAAGTTGGGAGGGGAGAGGGTCAAAGGGACAGGGCAGAAGATGGTAACCCTACTCTAGGGAGGGGTTGCTGCAGCCATCAACAAGGGATTTAGTGTCCAAGCCCTGGTGAGCAAAGCCAGGACTGTCTGTCTCTCCCCTAAACTCCCCCCACCCCCATCGCTCTAACTCAGCCTCTGGGAAGATAGCCTTCAGGAGCCCCCCATCCCTGACAGGGAATCCTCCCCACCAAGAAAATGGGATACCCAGGCAGCTGGGTAACCCAAGAAGCTACAGAATGTACCGATGGCAGAGGGGGAGGGAGAAATGTTTCAGGATGGGGGTGGGGGTCACCTCATCCCACACTGCGCTTTCTTTAACCCAAGGGGTTTATACAGCAGACCCCAGACAGTGTGTGGTTCGCACTCCACCCTGGTCCTGAGGAATCTGTCCTCAAGGGGAGCGAGGATCAGAGCTGTGCGCTCAGGTGCTGGGCCATGAGGGAGGGGGCATCAAGGAAAGAGGCCTGGGCAAGCTGGGTGCGGCAGAGGCTCCAGACCAGAGGAACGGGGAGCGGGCAGATGCAGGGGTCAGGTCTAGGGGAAATGATGACAGAACAGAGCTGGGGGAGCAGAGACGGGGCTGCCGGGGTCAGAGAGAAGTCTGAGCAGTGGGGAAAGGGGACAGCAGAGAGCAGGCATGCAGTAGCCAGCGGGGCGGGGGCCCAGGGCTGGGTGCAAAGCCACAAGTTGTTGCTGAACGGCTGGCCTGGGTGTCAGCTTCCTCAGAGAAGCAGCTGTCTGAGCCCCCCGCCCCCACCCCTGCTCCGGGATGCGGGCATCTTTTGGTTACTACCAGGGCAGCTGCCGGAGGAGCAGACAGAGGGTAGCCTGGGGTGAGGGCAGAGAGAAGAGAGAGGTTCAATGAGCGTAACGCTGAAAGGTCAGTAAGGGGAAGAAGGAGCCTCCTGGCCCTGGCCGCAAGTCCTTCCTCCCTCTAGGCCTCAGTTTCCTGAGATGAACAATGAGGAGCATGGACCACTGAATGGGATCTCAAGGCTGCTTCCCTCTCCGGTGCTCAAGTTCCTAAGCAGACAATGGCATAAGAGACAGCAGGTCACAGGGAAGGGGAGCCCCACTTTTGGGCAGTGAGTAGGCCCGCAGGGGCGGATGGAACTCAAGGATTTAGCCCCCCATACGCATCCCTTCCTCTGCCTGGACTTGGGGAAGGGGCAGCCACCAGGGTGAGTTGAGGACACGGTGCTCTTTCCCACCCCCTTTTTGTGGTTCCAACAAACCCTTCCCCTGAAGCAAAATCCTGCTGTGATCTAGGGGGCGGGGGGTGCTCAGACAACGGGGTATGAGTGTCGGGGGTCACACTGACAGGCACCTCCACCTGGCCCAGCACGCACCTTCTTAGGCCAGAGTCAAGCTCAGCACCTGCCAAGCTTTTTGGCGCTGGCTGGCTTCTCCCCACCACCACCTGGAGGAGTGACAGGCACTGTCTTAAAGGAGCAGGAATGCCCAAACATGGAGAAGGGGGAGAAGACTGGGGACATCGCGGCTTCACGGGAGTTGAGAGCAAGAAGCCGAGGAAAGGAGGCAGGATTTACAGGATGTTGCTGCCAACAGTGCCCTTTAAGGTTATTCATTTCTACCTCCCCCAACTTCCCAGAGAGGGAAACTGAAGCCAGAGAGAGAAAGCCACCAGCCAAGAGCTGCAAAAGGATCAGCATCAGGGAGGGTGGGGGCGTGAACTGGGATGGAGGAAGGCTGTGCATGAGCACTCTCCTGGACTCTCCCCCTGGGGGTCTCCAAGCCCAGAGCTGGAAGGCATTCTTCCTCTCCTGAGGGCTGCCGCTGAGAACGAGAGAGGCCTAGTTGTGAAGAACACGGAGATAGAGCCTGGCCAGTCTCTGACCAGTTCCAAACTTCAGTTTAACCATTCATAAAGAAAGGCTTAGAGGGAAGTAGTCTCTTAGGCTCCTTCAGCCAAGACATCCAAATCGTAGGGGGTGGGGGGGATCCTTGTACCCCTCCCCCACCCATCTTCAGAAGGCAAGTCCCTGAAGGCTAGCAGGGTTGGGGGGGGTGGGTAGGGAGCCTCGAAGCACCAGTTGCTGCTAGATTAGGAGAGGATCAGGTCCTGCTTACCCTGGGGCGCCACAGCCTTCACTCGCCATCTCACTTTGAGAACACAGCACCCAGATCTCCAAACCATCCCCTTTTTGCAAGGCCAATTCTGTTCCCAGTCTCCTGAGGCCAAAGTTTGGGGGAGCCCCAGGGATTAGACAAAACTGGGAGAGCCAGCAGGCTTTCCCCGGCTAGCCCCCAGCCTGGGTGGCCTATGAGCCCAGCTGTCTCCTGTCCATCTCCCAACAGGACGCAAGGCCCAGAATAGCAAGGTCATAAGCATGGGTAGGGCCTCCTGGAGGTGGGGGCAGAGGCTGAGGGGCATGAGTGTGGGCTTCACGCTGCCTGGGAGGGAAAGTGAGAGGCTGAATGGTAAGGGGCAGAGCTGGATGGAGGTGGGGAGGGGAGACAGCCAAGCAAAATAGGTGGGAGTCTTCAGAACCTGGCCCCTCCTTGTTGGCACCCGCCAACCCCAGAGCTGGGAAGCCCAGCGGTGCCCTCCGTTGGAGGAGGGCACAGCCACACTTCGGCTCAGAGAGCAGAGCCTGGGTTTAAGGCGGGTGGTTCAGGAGGAGGGGAGGATGTTTTGAACTCAAATGCCCACAGGGCCAGACATGTCATGTGAGTGAAGTGGGCAGGTGGGAATGGAGCAGATGTGGAAGGTGGACCCTGCAATGCTGGACCTTCTGATTTTCACGAGAAGCCAATAATCTGAACTTTTATGTGAAACTCCAAGGGAAACATTATCCAGGCCAAGCAAATCATGTCAGCAGCTCCAACCTAGATGAAACTTCCCACTTTACAGATGAGGATACTGAGGCCTAGAGTGGCTACACTTTGCCCAGGCCACATGGCAAATGAGAGGCAAAGCCAGGACTGGAAGACAGTGCTTTTTGTCATTCATCCTCCAGCTTCCCAGCCTGGCTCTGAGAAGGAGGGCAGTCAGCCTGCCCTTGGGCCCCTCTGCAGCCAGACTCTGTGGCTGCCACATTAAATCTCTCCTAACACAGCCACCATTACCCTGGCCCCACCCCCATGATCTGTCTCTGCCTGCTTTCCCCCTAGGGTAGGAAGCCTTAACTGAAGAATTCAAAGCAGGAAAGTCCCTTGGAGAGTGTCGATCCTGCTGCTGTTCACTGTCCTGTCCCATTAAGAGAACTTGGCTGGAAACCCTGAGAAGGACTGTTTGGCTCTGCACTTACCGCTGAACACACAGGACAGCCCACAGAGGAGCGATGGGCCGAATGCACAGGACTGGAGAGCGCCAGGGACCCACCCTGACCCAGCCCTCTAGCCTCTCCGTGCTGGAGTTCACAACACTGAGTGGGCTGCCTTCCTGAGCAGCCTGTCCCTGCCCCCACTGCAAACACTGGCCACAGCCATCACGATGGAACTGAGATAAACCCTTTTATTTATTTATGCTTCTCCATTTTGTTTAAAACAACAACAACAACCACCTTAATATAACTGACAGCCCTTCCCCATCACCCTTCCTTGGGTTGGGGGGTGGTTAGTGGGGAAATGGCCCCCAGGGGTGGGGCTGACCATAAGAGCCCCTTGGGGAGGTAATGGAGCCCAAATCCCCTGCCCAGGGGATGGGGCACCTGTAGTGTATGAACTGGGGAGTTAACAGGGCTCTTGAACCTCTTCTTGTACCAACATACATGCCCTTGGCTGTCAAGGGTCAGGAAGCATGTGGGGAGGGGAATCTTACCGCTCCTCTATGTCCCTGCCCAGCCCCAGTCTCAGGAACTGAGGGCTGGGGAGCAAGGAGAGTGGAGAAAAAGCGGGGTATGTGTCTCACACGAAGGAGTACTGGTTATTAATGGCTCTGGGATGGCCCCCTTCTTCTCCATCGCCCCCTAGTGGTAACTGCTGGAGCTGCACCATCGGGGTTGCCCCAGGGTCCCCACCAGATCCAGCGCCTCCCTGGGCCTCCGTGCCTGGTGCTACGGCCTCTTCCAATTCAACCACGGGGACCAGCTCAACCACGGGGACCAGCTCTTCCTGGACCCCTCCACTGCCCGCTTTCTCTTTCTCTTGCCTCTCTTTGGCTGCTGCGGCTGTTGCTGCCGCCACTTCTGGCGCCCCCGACGCCTCTTCTGCCCCAGGATGTGGGGGATCTGTCCATGAAGGGGGTTCAGGGGGCTGGGGTGGGTCACGGGAGGTGTTCGGTTCTGGATAGGAATGGCAAGAAGACAGACTGATGTGGAGGGAGGCAAGCTCTTGCAGCGGCCTGCCCTTCACTCATCCCCCCAGGAGCCATGTGCTATCTCCCCCACATCCCCTCTCCTGAGCAACCCCCCATCCATGGAAGATGGATCATGGGCGGTGGTGAGAGGAGGACCACACTTACACACAGTCACTCGCTCCGAAGGGCATGAGGGTGGAGGAGGCATCGGGGTAGCATCGATCTCCCTCGCACACCCCTGCATGGCTCCCGGCCTGCTCCCGGCCTGGGGGGGAGGGGCAATGTGGGGACAGATGGGACGTTGGGGTGGGGAAAAGGGAGAGAGCAGACAGGGACATCAGACATCAAGGGAGGGGGGAAGGGGATCAGACCAAGCATCCCCAAGAAGGGCAGGCCCAAGGCAAGGTTGTGAGGAGGGGCAAAGACAAGGCTGGGGAAGATGGATCTAGGAGACAGACGAATGATGGAACAGAGTCCGATGGAATGGGAATGCACCAACCCGACACTCAACTTCCTCCCTGGCTCCAGCAAAGAGCCCTCTGCCTTCCTACAGCCTCTCACTGTACTTCTCTCCCTTCGAAACCCCAACACACAGGAACCTTCTCTAGCCCGCTCTCCCTGACCAAGCCTCTCCTCCGCACAGCCCCCCGCCCCGTCTTTCTGGCACACACACCTCCTCACTTCTTGGGTGCACGGGCACCTCCTCCCCAGCAGACCTGCTCTGCTCACCCTGCTGTCGCTGGGAGGACACAACATAGCTGACAAGGACAACGTCACTGGAGCCTCCAGACTCCAGAGGGATGGGGTGCACCCGGAAATGCTCGAGCATATCGAAAATGGACTGGAACCACAGGTGCTGGACCCGGCACTGACCCTCCTCATTCAGCGACAAACGCAGGTGCTGAGGGCAGGATGAGCAAGGTGAAGGGGGAGCCCGAGCCCCTGCCAATCACAGAAGCCTTCTCCCCCGGACAGCAACGTCCCCCCTCTCCACCCACAAGCTCGCTGCAGAGAACAGAGCCTTCTCCTCAGTCACTCACCTTGGCCTTGCCCTGGAAGTTGAAAGTGAGGACGTACTCGCCCCGCCTTGTCTCACTCTGACGTACCAGGAAAACACCATGGGAGCCGGCGCCTCCGGCCAGCACCAGCTGGGCGGCCTTGAGTCGAGAGAGCATCCCATGGAACCAAGGATACCCTGAGAGGGGCTGGTCCCCCTCACGTCCCTCTGACTCCCCCTGGAACAGGAATGACCCTTCAGGAAGGAGAGAGGGAGGGAAACCGGGGTGTCAGGGAAGCCTCCCCCATCCTGGGAGAAGAAAAGACCTGCTTTCCCCTCACGTGTCACATCCCTCCCCCTGGGTCAGATCCCTCAGGATCCCAAGACAAGAGTTTCAGGAAGGTGGGCAACCGTGCCTGGAGGCAGACATACACTCACACCTCTGATACCTGTGGCTGTTTCCGGAGTATCCAGGGGCGGGTAGGGGGCCGACAGGGGATGAACTGTCCCTGCTGGGGGTCCCTCTTCAATGGGCATGCGGGGGGGCAACTCTGGGGGAAGCAGTTCCATTGAGTCAAAATGGGAGGCAGCAATGGAGGCAGAGCCGGGGGAGATGGATGCTGAGGGGCGGTCTGAGAGGCCCCCATATGCGCCTGGAAAAAAACGGAGGAGGGCAAAGTTGAGAATTTGAGAAGCTACTCTTCGGCAGGACTGGTCTGCCTGGGCCTACTTCCCCACCAGCCAGTCTACCATGTGTGCACTGGCAGACTCAGCTGGCTGAAATGCTGGATCCTTCTTTAGGTAGTGACTCCTGATGGTTTTTACCAATGGTTTCTAACTGACGCTTCATGCACCGCTGAGACACCGCAGAGTTATTACAATGAGGTCCCAGAATCCAAGTGTGCCTCTATCTGTTCTGAATCAACAGCTGAAATTACAGCTGTTGTTGCAGAGGTGGGGGTTAGAATCACTCAAATATTTTCACATTAGAAAGGGGTTCTTTCTTGGCCTACAGGTCAAAGCCCCCAACTCTCAGAGGCATCAAATATCCTCCTTCGATTAATCCCTGCAACCTAACCAACTTGACCTTCACGTTCACCTGTACTCACGTATCCTCCGCTTTAGCTCAATTATCCCATCCAATTTTTCCAAATCTCCTGGGCTCACCCCATCTCTGGTCTCTGCTCTCACCATTTGCTTCCTCCAAGCCGTGTTCCTTTCTCTCACCTCCTCCGTGTAGTATTCCCTGTCTGTTCCACCTTCCCCGATTCTCTTCCTCCTCTGAGCTCCCAGGGTGCTTCCTGCTTGTGCTGCTCAGAGGACACTAAGCACAGGCTCTCCATGGTAGGCCTGCTTTTTATAGGGAGTGATGTCTTGTCAACTCAGCTGACTGTGAGCCCATGGAGGGCAGGGAGCTCATCTCAGGCATCTCTGGGTTCCCCCATCCTGCTCCAGAGCCTGGCACAGGGTCCAGTATGTACAAGGGCATTCCTGAATGCCTGCTGAGTGGCAGGCCTGTGCCTGTAGGAATGCTGTACATGGGTAGTGCTCAGAAGATAGGTATATGTGGAGTGCAGAGAGCAGGGGCTCAGGGATCAGGCTGGCATAGCCCCTGTCTTTGTCAGTGACTCTCAGGTGACCTCAGAAAAGCCATTGCCCCTCCTTTGTCTTAGTTGCCTAAGAAACAAGAGGATTGGAACCCATGACTTACAAAGTCCATTCTACCTCTAAGATTCTGTAATTCATTTGTTTATTCACTGAATGCAGCCTCTGTGCTAGGCACCGTGAAACTGAAACTCAGAACGGAGGATGAGGAGCAAAGGGCGTAGTGGAGTCTAGAAAGGTGAGCTGGGGCCAGGTAGACACGTCTCTGTGTGTTTACATGGGTGGGTAAGGTATGCGTGTGTTTAGTCAGGCCAAGAAGTACAGAGACTCAAAGGAAAATTTGGTACCATTGACATATGCACAGAGACGCAGAGTAAGAGCAAAACAAAGATGGGTACAAAGTGTTCTGGAAGCTTGGAGAAGAGAACCATTACCTCCAGCCAGAGTGGTGGCCTGCACTAGGCTTATGGAAGAGGTGACAAGGCTGGGCACAGAAGGCTGGAAAGCAGTTTGCTTGGGGCTTGTGTGGGGTGGTGATGGTGATGGTTCTAAATGGCAAACTGTGGCCTGGCATGTTCAGGGACAAAAGACAAACATTCAATGGGTGGGGGTGGGCAGCTGAGGAGCAGGGATGAGGTGCCTGGGGCGTCTGGAGAGAGGGCCTGAGCCTGACAGCAGGGGGTCTGGCGTGGCAGGTTCTGAGGCTCACAGCTCTCTAAGTCTCCACGCTTACCCTGTGACAGGCGGTCGTTGCTCTCACTGGGTCCCAGCGGCAGATCCTGGCTGGGCAGACTCTCTGAGTGATTCAGGCAGGGCAGCTCCAAGCTGTCTGTGTTCTCCCGTGTAAGGAATGAGGTCCCAGGGGCCAGAGGGAGGGTCATGGGGCGGGGACTGGTAGCAGGGCAGGGTCTGCAGAGACAGGGAAAATGGTGCTGGGAGGAAAGTGAGAGGCACGAGGCTGCTCCCTGTCCCCAGCCCCTGGCCCCCTCAGTGACAGAAGTCAGGCTGCTCACCCTGGGCTCAGGCATTCCTGGATGTCAGCCACCCAGGCCTTCACATGCAGAGCATCAGCCGTCTCCAGGATATACTCCGAGGGGCCTTCCACCTACGGGGACAAGAGGAGGCCCACAGGCCACTTCCAGGTCCTGAGGCCTTAATCCACCCCTAATGAGAATAACAGCAGCCTCCCTCTCTCCCCTCCTCCCAGAAAAGCTGCAGCCCCAGGGACACGCTTTCAAAGCACCGACATACCCACACCTTCCACTGATGCCCCTTGCTTAAATGTGCAAAGAGCTTTCTGCCCAACACAAGCGCTCCAAGGGGGAGGGGGAGCTCAGGGCCCCTACCTTAACCACAAACGTGTTCTCCCGGTCAGGCATCTCCAGGGCGGTGGTTGTCCGCACGTCCGTGATAGTAGAGCAGGGAATGCTGAGTCGAGGCCGAGATGCCTAGGTTGGGAGAGAGAACGAGATCCAGATTTTTGATGTGCAGAGACCATCTTTCCCTTCCCTCCAGAGATTCATCTTTCCTTCTACATCCTAAGGGAGTTAGACAAAAGGTAATGGCACTACTTTTTCAGTCCTGCCCACAGCTACTAACCCAGCGTCAGGAAACACCAAAGTAAGCAAAGCTATGTATGTGGGCTGAGTTAGCACTCTGGCTGCACAATCACTGGCTCCCAGTCACCCACCCTCCTCTGGGCCTCACCTTGGGTGGTACAAAGAACTCCAGACGACTTCCTCCTCCTCCTTCTCCTTCACTTCGAAGCAGTAAGCGACACTTCTGCCACTGAGGTTGCCCTCCTCCCCCTGAGGTAGGCCCAGCTGCCCCTCCTCCCCGGCCCACTCCAGCTGGGTCAGGGGCTGCATCTTCAGCCCCCATGAAACTCAGCAGCTCTTCCCTCTGCACCATCCCTGCTCCATCCTTCAAGGTTCCCCCACCCCGACTCAGTCTCAGCCTCTCAAAACGGTGAGTCCATCTGTCCCCGGGGGATGTTCCATCACTAACCAGTCCCCTGCCAATGGTCCCAGCCCCGCCAGAGGAGTTGGAGTTGCTGTTTCCACCTAGGACTGGGGGGCCTGATGAGGTCTCTAGGGGCCCAGCTGGGGAGGGAGGGTCAACGGTCCCCCGCCACTGCAGGATGCCACGGACTGAACCGCGGACAGAGCGACCCACTGAGCGGAGGGAGAAGCGTTTCTTTAGCTTCGGCTTCGAGGAGGTCGTAGAAGAGGAAGAGACTGAGGAAGGGAGGGGGCCGGCCAGGTCCTCAGATGATCGAGAAGGGCCCAGCACAGCCAGGGGCCCGCCCACCCTGCAGCTCTCAAGGGACAGGTCATGTGGCGGGATCTCCACACCAGGACTCAGAGGAGCCAGGATGGGTGGCGAGAGGGAGCCGGAGGCCCGGGCCACCTCAGCTTCAAAGTGCTGCAGGAAGAGCTCAGCAAAACGGCGGGAGAAGGCAGCCTCAGCCCCAGGCCCTGCATATTGAGGGTGGGAGGCTAGGTAGAGGCGAAAACGGCGGGCAAAATCCAGGGCAGCAGCCCGGGCGTGGGACTCGCAGAACTCCCGCCAACTTGGGGGAGGGGGTGGTGGCAAGGGCGGAGGAGAGGGGGAGGCCCCATCCTCCGGGGAAGGGGCACCATTCATGATGGTCCCCAAGAGGTGGAGAGGGGGAGCCTGTGGGGAGGGGCAGCAAAGAGGGAAGCGGCCAGAAGACACGGGGTGAGCGGCAGCAGCTGCAGAAGGAAGAGAGGCACATACACCGAGTCACTGCTGAGGTGGGACTGGGGGCAGAGCCCCACCCCACGCCAGACTCCCTACTCTGGTCTAGACTCCTCAGAGAGCCATGGGGAAGAACATCAAACTGCCTCCCTTCCCTTTCCCAGATCCTTGCACCCCACAAGCTCCAGTCAACCAGCTCCCCAGTGTCCAGCCTGCACCTATCCTGCTGCCTTCCCAAGCCACCTTCCCTGGTTTTGGTTCCAGGAGCAACAACGACTGTGGAGCACCTTCCTCTAAAAAGGAATCTTTTTCCCATCACCTCCCTTCTCTAAAACAGATCCTTCAACATTACATGCTTCCCATGTTCTGTTCTTACCTTTCCCTGTGAGAGATTTTAATAAACCTCTACAATAGATGAGAAAATCGAAGCTCAGAAAAGTCTCAGAACTCCATATCTACCGTTCTTCCCACTGCATAGTCCTTGTTCCCAGCAACTGGCTGGACCAGCCTCAGTCACAGCCCTTCACCGCCCCAGCTCTAAGGGGAGATAGGCCTGCAGAGCTTAGAGACCCTGTCTCACCCATCCTGGGGTCCAGCTCTGAGGAGGGACATTGCTCATAAGGAGGATGGATGGATGATGGATTGAAACAGCAATTGTCTTGAAAGCTGACCCCAGGGCCCAGCACCCAAGCACTGTGTGAAGGAAGCTTGGAAAGGCCACAGCCCACTTCTTTGGTGCCCCTTTAATCTGGGGCCCAAAGGCAGCAGCACCAGGTGAAGAATGACAGTCGGTTGGGTCAGGGCAAGTCTTTGCTGGCCACAAAGTAAATAAAACATAACTGGGAGCTGGGGCCCTAGGATTTTTCACCTCCCTCTTCTCTCACTGGGGAGTGTGCCCTAAAGGCTGGTTAGCCTGATGGTTAAGGCCATGGGTTCTGGAGTCAGACTTGGGATGAAATCCCAGCTCTGCCACCTATTAGCTGTGTGATCTTGAACAAATTATATGTCCTCTCTGAGCTTCAGTTTTTGTATCTATAAAACAGAGCTAACGATCCCTACCCCCTAGAATTGTTGGGAGAATTAAATGGAACATGTCAGTGCTTGACAGAAAGTAAGCACACAATAAATGACTGCCATTATTACTATCTTTGTGGGTTCCAATTTTCTAAAAGAAAAATCGGAGAAAGGAAGAGCCTTGCCAAGATCTTACAACTAGCAAGTGACAGAGCCAGGCATGGAATTGACAACCCACGACTCTTTTGTTAGTGTTCCTCCCCCATGTTATATGGGAAGACGAGTGGCACCACGACTGGGGCAAGGGCAGCTCAGGAAAGTCTCCTCAAATCTCAGACTCCTACCCAGTCACTGATCCCTCCCGGCCCTCCTTGGCCTAGGCCCTACACACTCAGATGGCTCCAACCATAAGGACAATTCCAAACCAAGGAGAAGAAGCCAGGAGACGCAAGAGTCATGGAGCACAGGGGAACGGAGCCAAGAGGGGCAGACACAGCAGAGAGACCAATCTCCAGGCAGAGGCCACCTCAGCTCACACAGGCCCACCCAACCCTCTGCACCACAGGCAGACCCAGCCCCCTTCAGGCCCGCTGACCCTGCGGCTCCTGAGCTGGTGACTCAGTTTCTCTTCTGCCAAGCAGGACTCAGACACATTTCCCGGTGCACCTGCCTCTTGGCTCAGTTCTGACACTTCCCGAAGGGCGGGTGGTGGAGGGTGCAGGCTCCGCTCCTGGCTCGGACCCCCCGGGCCCGGCGGTCAATCCACTCCGACCCTACTCTCCTCCCTGGACACGCTCTACCCGCCCCTTCCCCGGGGCCGCAGCCTCCTCGGGACCAGCCCTGTCTGCTGCACTCTCCGGGCCGGGCGTCCCTCCTGCCTCCAGCCCCCCGCGCCCGCCCCCACCCAGGCTCCTCTCAGGCGCCGGGGCCAGGTCGCGGAGAGGGAAGAGGGACTTGAAGAGGGGGGTTCCGGTTCCGGTCCCACCTGCATCTCGGTCCCCGCGGTTAGCTCCGGCGGCGGCGGCAGCTCCCGCTCCCTGCCCCCCCCCCCAACTCCGCGACTATCTCCCGGCCTGGTTCTGCGCAGGCGCCGGGACCCCTTTTCCCGTCACCGAAGGAAGAGACCATAGAGAAGAGCGGCGACAGGGAAGGACACCTTCACACTCACTTCCGCCATCCTCCCACTCCGGGCAACGCTTCAAGAGCTAGGAGGGTGTGGGTCTCGGAGGGGTCAGTGACCGCCCCAGTTGCACCTAAAAGGGACCACAGGAGCAGCCGAAGGAAGGGGTTGGATCCCGCCAGAGTCCAACAGGAGGAACTCGGGACAAAGGAGAGAAGTCAACCTTGGAGAAGCCTCCTTAGGGGATAGAGTCCCGAGGCCCTGTTGAAGGCTAGAGAAGCCACCGGTCCTGGAAACCAGCGAGATGAGAAGGCTCTTTGAAGGGCCCGCTGCAGCCTAGAGCGCCCGGCCCTGCCGCTGATGGATTCGCGGACACCGCCCCCAAAAAGCTGGGCGAGGGAAGACGCCGGTGACCTTGGTGAGGCCCCGCGAGGAGGCGGGGCCTGAACTTAGGACCTTGGCTTCTCTGAGGAAAGGGACTGGAGGGTCTAGGAGGTTCCGTCTTGGAGACGGGAACTAAAGATGGGGGCAGAAATAATCAGATCAGTTTTGGACGTGCTTGTGATACGTCACGAGGCAGGTGGACATACAGTCGGGAGCTCAGGAGAGACGTCAAGGCCAGATTCAGAAACTGAGAATCATTAAGGTATAGAAGGCACCTGAAATCATGAGCACGATGAGATTCTCTATCAATCAGGTCTCATTGACCCAGCTCCAACTGGCCTAAGCAATAAGGAAATCTATTGGTTCAAGCAGTTGAAAAATCCAGAATGGATCAAGCTTCTTCAGGAGTAGCTGAATAAAAAGGCCAAAAGATATCAGGAACCTGTGGCTCACCGTCTCTAGGCTCTGCTTTCCCCATGCATTTGGCTTCACTCTCAGGCAGGCTCTCCTCTTTTAGTGGCAAAATGGCTTTCCATAACTCCAAACTTAAGTCCTAATAGCTTAGGAACTCTAGTAGAAGGAGCATGTCTCTTTTCTGAGATTTGCAATAAAATTTCCAGAACTGACTTTAGCTGATTGGCTTGCATCAAGTGCTCGTCCTGAAACACAAAGGCAAGTAACGGAAGAAAGGGTCGAGATGGGTAAATGCCCTGACTCACACAAAAATATTTGTTCAAGGCTGAGGCTGCCCGATGGAGTTGGAAAAATTAACTGTGGAAGGGCAAGTTCTGGCCTAGCCAGCCTTAGTCTCCCTGCTCTACCCCTACTCTAACCAAACTAACATGAGCTCACAGATGGCCTTTGTTAAAGTCTTCATCACCATCTTTGTCCATCCATCTTCCCAGTTCAGAGGAAGATGTCAATGGAAAGGACTCTAGTTCTGTGGTCACCTCCCTCCTTCCTGATACACTTACAACACCCTTTCTCTGTAGTTGCCCATTGTTGAGACACAGTTGAGGAACACAGAAAGGCAAGGGGCTGGTGATGATGAGTTAGGTTTGGAAATGTGTCTGAGCTGTCCAATAAAACTTTCTGCAATGACTGAAATGTTCTATATTGGCACTGTGCAATGTAGTAGCCACTAGCCACATGTGGCTATTGAGCATTTGGAATGTAGCTAGTGTGACTAAGGACTGAAGTTTTAATTAACTAAAATTAAAATACTGTAGCCACACGTGGCTAGTACCCATGGTATTAGTGCAGGAGGTGTCCATGGAGAGATGGAGCTACAGTCTGAGTTGCACAAAGCAGTTTAGTGGTGATCAGACATGAGTTGTGGTTGAAGCCATGGACATGAATGAGATTGTCCAGGTAATATATGTAGAGAGAAGAGGTCCCAGGACTTAATTCTGGGGAACAAACCCCATTTAACAGGTAGGCAAAGAGAGAGGAGTAGAAAGTACTGAGATGATGTCTTAGGTTTCCCAGAAGCAGACCCTGTGATGAGGATTTGTGTGCAAGTGATTTATTTCAAAAGTGCTACCAGGAGAAACCAGTAAGGAAGTGGGAGAAGCAGGGGAGGGAAGGAGGGGAAACCAAGCAAACATGTGATCTCAAGCAGAGAATAGTTCAGCTTGATTCCGCAGGGGAGCTCCAGATGTAAGTCATGCTTCAGATTTGTCTGGAAACAAGGGAGCTGGGCCTTGCATATACCAACGTCCCTCAGCTGTTGACTAAGGGCTACCCCTGGGAGATGTCAACTCCCAGGCACTTCATCAAGGCGAAGCGTCCACTAGCCTGAGGGCATTCCTCAAAACAAAACAAAAAGACCCCTGGAAGTTCTAACTGTTGGAAGAGAAATCACACACCAAAGACCAGGGGGTGTGGGAGTATAGAATGTGTGTGTGTGTGGTGGTGGTGATGGTGGTGGTGGGTGGGTGGGGGTTGGGCAAACACATCACACGTAAATGATAGAAAGGGATCCATGGCACTGCCATTGTCTCCCATAGAAAAACGCTGATGACTAATATTGCTTAGTGACTTTGGGAGTAATTTTGGGGAAATGGTGGAAGCAGAAGCCAAATGGTAGTGGATTGAGGAATGAATGGAAGGTAAAGAAGTGGTAGGAGGAATGTGGAGAGCTGTCCTACACAGTTTGGCCAAAAAGGGAAGGAGAGAGATATGGAGAGTTGTACTTTGAGAGGGTGGAAAGGTTTGCTCATTTATATCCTGAGGGAGACTTGATTATGTCGGAAGTCTAAGGGGAAAGGAGCCAGTAGAAAGGATGGTAATTGAAGGAATGAGATTTGGGGAAGCTGGGAAGGATGGGATCCAAGGTATTAATATGTTAATATGAAAGGGAGAAACACTTCTTCCTCGGGGACAGGGGATGTAATACTCAGGATGCTTTCAGCTACAAGTAATAGAATCCCTCCCCCCAATTTAAGGTAGTTTAAACGTGAACAGAGGGGGAGTTTATTGGTTCACAGAATTGAAAAATCAGAGGTGGAATGACTTTCAGGGTTGGCTGGAGCCAGAGGCTCAAACAATGTCCAACTGAAGTTCATCTCAGTCTCTTAGCTCTGCTTTCCTCTGGACTGTCTTCATTCTCAGGCAGGTTGTCCCCTCATAGGTAGCAAGATGGCCACCAGCAGCTCCAAGCTTACATTCTACCAGCTTAACAATCCTAGCAGAAAAAGATCATAGTTTCCCCAATAGCTCCAGCAAACACAATAGGGTTGAGTCTCATCAGCTCACCTTGGGTCATCCAATTACCAACTGTTGTATAATGAAGAATTTGGTCTTTGTCCCTAGTTTCCTGGCACAGAGCTTTTAAAATACTTGGAATTTCCCAAGTGACAGAAGTGTCTGTTATTCATGAGCCTCTTAGATCACAACTCAGTTTTTGTTAATAAAGTGACTAATGGCAAGCCCCTAGATAGCTAGCTTCAGGGTGGGGGCTGAGCACCAGAAAGACCAACCTGTGATTAGAGGGTTGGGATTTTGAGCCAGTTTGACCTCCGGGAGGGAAGGGGGCTGGAGATCAAGTTTAGTCACATGGCAATGATTTAATCACTCGTGCCTAAGTAATGAAACCCCAATAAAAACTGGACACTGAAGCTCAGTGGGGCTTCCT
This sequence comes from Ceratotherium simum simum, assembly GCF_057802395.1. Classification (NCBI taxonomy): domain Eukaryota; kingdom Metazoa; phylum Chordata; class Mammalia; order Perissodactyla; family Rhinocerotidae; genus Ceratotherium; species Ceratotherium simum. The sequence continues at coordinate 24,172,392 of NC_141925.1, forward strand.
GGTTGGTGAATACATTGGTGTGCCGAGAGGATGATATGCCCTGATTCTATGGGGAGAAGGCATGGAAGCTCTGCATTTGGACCTTCCCAGACCTCACCCTATATATCTCTTCATTTGACTGTTCTTGACTTGTATCCTTTATTGTAAAACTATAATCATAAGTATAGTGCTTTCCTACATTATGTGAGTTGTTCTAGCAAAATTATCAAACCTGAGGGGGCTCATAGGAAGCTCTGAGATCTGCAGCCAGTTGGTCAGAAGTGCAGATGGCTGGGGGAGTGGGGGCAGGCTTGTGGAGGAGTGAGCCCTTAACTTGTGGGGCCTGTGTCAACTCTGGGCACTTAGGGCCAGAACTGAACTTCACTACAGCAGTTGGGGTTGAAACAGAATACTAACCCTGAACCAACACTTGTGACCATGAGTGGTAGATTATGCTGATTGTTAAACACTGGATCACAGACCCATCATCTGAGATTGGAATGGGCTCAGCTCCAACCAAACTCCATGGGCTGAGCACAGCAGACGGTGGTTCTTCAAAGGAAAACCCGGGTTTCTGACTGGAGGGGAAACAGTTGCTTGTGGGATTCTTCTGGAGGTCATCTTGACCCTCCTCTACCCAAAGAGATGGGGATTTCTCCTATTTTGTCTTCTTTTTTGGGATGTCAAATTCAGTCTTGGCACTTTGGCTGGGGCCTCCTCCACATCATACTCCACTCACTCAGGGCATTCTGACAGCCTGAAGTCCTCCAGCCTCACTGAGGCTCTGCCTCTGAGCCTACACACACCACTTCCCTCACTTCGGTCAGTCTTCCTCCCTCCAGTTTCAGGCTTCAGAGTATGGACTCCTCTAGGAAGCCATGCATGGCCAACCCACCTAGGCTGCCTCTCAAGTGCCTTTTACTTAGTAGCTTTTGTGTGACATTCACAAAGTGTTTCCAGTTGGAATGTTTCCAGTCACATCTGAGTGACATGAGTGTGATCAGAGTTCTGTGTTTGGAGGGGCATCCAGGGCCAGTATGGGGCATGGGGGGACTTGAAGCAGAGGAGACTGGTGCAGTGGTCCAGGAGAGGGCTGATGCCAACCTGTCCAGGGCAGTGCAGTGGGGTTAGTACCAAGGAGAATGTCCAGAGAGATTTCTGAGGAGGCACTGCCAGGCTGGTGGGTGGGGAAAAGAGTGAAGGATGCCCCTGAGCTTCCAATAAGTCTGTTGAGTGGCACCGAGGACAAAGCACTGGGTCCTAGTCCCCAATTTGCTACTAAGTGCTGGCAGCCCAGTATTCATTTCAATTACACTAGACCCCATCCCCTTTTAGAAGTTAGAGCTACAACAAATCTTAGAGATCATATAGTTTAACCTTGTCACTCCATCCCTATTTTATAGATAATAAAGCACAGAACCCAAAAAGTTACAGTGACTCACCTTTATTTTTAAAAGGAATGTGAATACAAACTTTGCTTCCCATTGAAAACATCAGGAAACTTAAGCCCAACACAAAGGCTCAACTGAAATGATTCAACACATAATTCCTTCAACAAATACTTCTTCACCTAAGGGTTAAGCACTGTTCTTATGGTAAAAAATAAGTTCTTATTGTCACAAGCTGGTGAGACAGAAAACAACAACAAACAAGCAAACTAATAAGATAATTTAGGATACTTAGGTGCTATGAAGAAAATCAAAGAGGACCATTGATAAGAGGGTGACTTGGGGGCTACTTCAGATCGAAGAAGTGACATCTGAGGTGGGACCTGGCTGAAAAGGAATAAGCCATGGGGAAAGCTACAGGGAAGAGCATTCCAGGGAGAGGGAAGAACATCTGCAAAGACCCCAAGGTAGAAACAATCGTGGGATGTTTGCAGAACAGGATGGCCAGTGTGGCTGGGAGAGAGTGAGAGGAAAATTGTACTAGATGGGGCCATAGAGGTGGGCAGGGGCCAGATCATGCACCTTGTGGGCCACAGGGAGGAGTCTGGATTATTTTTTTTATATATATAACAGTTTTATTGAGATAGAATTCACCTGCCATACAATTCACCCATTTAAAGTAGGACTTTGGATTTTATTCTAAGTGTAACAAGGAATTGAGGGAGGATTCTTCTTTTTTTTTTCTTTTTAGTGAGGAAGATTAGCCCTGAGCTAACATCTGTTGCCAATCCTCCAATCCTCAGCCAATCCTTTTGCCGAGGAAGATCGGCCTGGGCTAACATCTGTGCCCATCTTCCACCACCTTATATGCGGGACGCCTGCCACAGCATGGCTCCATGAGCAGTGCCTAGGTCTGTGCCCAGGATCAGAACCCGGGAACCCCAGGCCACCAAAGTGGAGCACACAAACTTAACCACTACACCACTGGGCCAGCCCCAGAGGGAGGATTAATTTCTGATTCCCGTTTTAAAGATGGATCTGGCTGCTGTGTGGAGGATGGATTTGACAGGTATTGAGAATAAGAACAGAAGGTGAGAGACCCATTGGAGAGGTTTGTGAGGTAACCTAGATGAGAGACAATCCCAGACTGAACCACAGTGTCAACAGTGGAGACAGAGAGAAGTGGTCACATGTGAGATATATGTTGGAGAGGGAACCACCAGGCCCGGGTAATGGGTTAGATGTAGGGGTGAGGGGAAAGGAGAAAGGTGGTGCTGTTTATTCAGACGTGTAGGGAGAGTGTGGGAGAAAACGAAGAGTCCTATTTTGGATATGTTAAGTCTGTGGCACAACGGTGGTGGCACCCTTCAGTGTGAAAGGCTCATTAATAGTTCAAGGGCAAACGTTCACAGAGGCCTAGGTGGCCAGGCACAGAGGATACAGAGATAAAGGGAGCCCAGTCCCGGCCCTACTCAAATCACTGTCTCAGACAAGTGCAACCAAGAAACACGTCTCAGGGGACCAAGTGCTGTGAGACAGAATCAGTTAGGATGTATCTGGCAGGAAATAACAGACAATTCTGACACAGTCTGGCTTAAACAATAAGGACATTCGTCATCACACACTACAAGGAGTCCAGTCTTCTAAAATCCTCTTTGCTTTGTCCTCTTCTGGATTTTGGCTTCATCATCAACTGGGAGCAAGATGTGCACAGTAGTTCCAGGCTTCCCATCCAGACCCAGCAACATTCAGAGTCAGAATGAGGTCCAGCTCTTTGGTGTCCCCTTCTTCCTCTTTTTTTTTTTTTTTTTTTTGGTGAGGAAGATTCGCCCTGAGCTAACATCTGTGCCAGTCTTCCTCTATTTTGTATATGCGTTGCTGCCTCAGCACAGCTGATGGGTGGTGTAGGTCTGCGACTGGGATCCGAACCTGCGAACCCAGGCTGCTGAAGTGGAGCATGCCGAACTTAACCACTACATCACAGGGCTGTCTCCAGGTGTCTCCTTCTTAAGAGTGAGGGACCCTTTCCTGGAAGCCCCCCTAAGCAGATCTCTTACCAATTATTGGCCCCAAAGGAGTCACACATCTAACCCTAAACAAACCCTCTGGCAAGGAGAATAGGACCACCAGAAGTGGACTAGACCTGTCAGGATTTATTCCTAGAACTTGGGAAAGGGCCACCCTGAACAAATCAGGGCCCTGCCTGCAGGAAGATGGAAAAATGGCTGTTCCGCAGGAGCTCAAAGTGTCTGCCACACAGGAGAATGAACAGACTGCTGGGGGAGGGGGGGTGGGCAGAAGGCCATTTGATTTTTTTTTTTTTTAAAGATTTTATTTATTTATTTTTTTCCCCCAAAGCCCCAGTAGATAGTTGTATGTCATAGCTGCACATCCTTCTAGTTGCTGTATGTGGGACGTGGCCTCAGCATGGCTGGAGAAGCTGTGCGTCGGTGTGTGCCCGGGATCCGAACCCCGGCCGCCAGCAGCGGAGCACGCGCACTTAACCGCTAAGCCACGGGGCCGGCCCATGGGCCATTTGATTTTAAGAGCATCTTTTTTTAAGAGTTCAAGATTCTGCAGAGAACTTTTTTTATTTTAACCGTAATCACATAAATGTTTGAAAGAGAGAAAAATCTCTTTTTCTAAGCAAATTCACAACCTCCTGAAGTTAGGACTGTTGTCGACTTCCTTTGTCCCCACCCCCAACTCCCACCTTGTACACATGCTATTTTTCTATAGTAGCCAGCCTTCCTTCTTCATTTAACACTGCTCACAAGCATTTTCACAGGTGGTTGGCTCCCCTTGTCTCCGCAACTCTGAGTCCACCCCGTTAAGATTTCATCTAGCAGCTATGCCAAAATTCATGCTACCATATCCAGATACTGGGCACTTGTGTTCATTCCGCTGTTTCACTGTGATATTGATCACAGGCACGGCTGGACATACGGGGAAATTTCCTGCCATCAGTCCTGCTCCCCAACATCAAAAGTTAGAACACATCTCTCAGCCTCCTCTGTTACAAGGACATATGATGATCCAGGCTTCTCCAATCAGACACACCCATGTGATACTTTGAATGTGCCCAGCTTTGGGGGCAGGGGGAGAGAGAAAGTCATTTTCTTGATGCAGAAGTGGCTTCAGTGGGCCGGCCCTGTGGCTTGGTGGTTAAGTGCGCGCGCTGCAATGCTGGTGGCCCGGGTTCGGATCCCGGGTGCGCATCGAGGCGCCACTTCTCCGTCCATCCTGAGGCCGAGTCCCACATGCCGCAACTAGAAGGATGTGCAGCTATGACATACAACTATCTGCTGGGGCTTTGGGGGGAAAAAATAAAATAAATAAAATCTTTAAAAAAAAAAAAAAAAAAAAGAAGTGGCTTCAGTGCCACTTCAGTATCTGCTGCAGACAAGTCTACATCCTGGCATTCAGTGTTTGGTGGCAGTGGAGGTAGCAGCAGTTTTCTTAACAGGTCAGATCAGTTCTATGGCTTGGGAGCTATTTCTCCAGCTCGCCCCACAATTCTGTAAGCTGCCTAACACCCTTAAACAAATCCCTCTTCTGCTTAAACCGGCCAATGTAACATCTGTTATCTGTAAATCGAGACTTCTGACTATTACAGAGCTACAGTCAACAGCTCTACCAAAAATTTTCTCCCTTTGGACTCTTTTCTGAGCACTGTGTTTCTCAAATTTCAGTCATTCATGTCCTCCTAAATTTGCCAAATACTCATACCACCCATAATATTATCTACCAAATATTGTTTTTTAAATTGATTAAATTTTTTTTTTTTTTTAAAGATTTTATTTATTTTATTTTTCCCCCCAAAGCCCCAGTGGATAGTTGTATGTCGTAGCTGCACATCCTTCTAGTTGCTGTATGCGGGACTCGGCCTCAGGATGAACGGAGAAGTGGTGCCTCGATGCGCACCCGGGATCCGAACCCGGGCCACCAGCATCGCAGCGCGCGCACTTAACCACCAAGCCACAGGGCCGGCCCAAAATTGATTAATTTTTAAACTCAGTATTTACTATGCCAGTCTTTTTTTTTTTTCAAACTAATACACATTAACATAAATACAGCATCACTAAAATAGAATGCATTAGTTCAAGTACCACCCCAAAAAATCTCACATCCTGGTAGTGGCCAATAGTGTCTTAGGATGAATTCCCAGGAGTGGAATGACTGAGGTGCAGGGTAGGGACAACAAAAACCCTTTTATACTGTACTAGCCCTTCCTATGCAGAACTGATGGACTTGAGAGCCAGGAGGACAGAAGTCTTAGCAAGTTCCTCATTTTATCTGAGCAGCAAAATGACAGTTAAATTATAGTACAGTGCAGTGGTTAAGTGCACACTTTTTTGGAGTTTAGCTGTGTTGGGTTCCTTAATCATCTTGATGCTCGATTTTCTCACCTGTAAAACGGGGGAAATAATGGCTCCTACCACACAAGATAACATGGGGAGCATGGAATGTGAATCAACATGAAGCATTTGCACAATGCCTGATCCATAAAAAGCTCTAGTTCTGAGTTTCCCAAACTCCTCTGAGCTTAAGAAGGGGGTGTGTGTGTGTGTGTGTGTGTGTGTGTGTGTGTGTGTGTGTTATACATAAATACAGTTTCCCTGTCTGTGCCCAGGCCCTACTGAATCATAGTCTCCAAGGGAGGAATTAGGAAATCTATTTGAAACAAAAACCCATTGAGTCTTAGGATTTGATGAGTTTCGGAAAACACTAATCAGGGTTAAGCAGCTGCTATTAATCCCAGGGTGATGAGATGATGGATGTTAAAGTTAAAGGTCACTTACTATCCTTGCACTCATTTCACTCAGTCAACAGACATTTATAGAGCACTAATTGGGTGCCCTGCCCTGTGTTGGGTGCTAGGGACACAGCAGGAACAAGAAAAACTCAGGCTGCCCTTAAAGCCAGTCAAGGCTGGTCCCTCACCCTCGGTGTCATCTGTAAACTGGGTAAGTGGGTAGGGCAATCCTCAAGGGAATTACTCCCTAGGCTGCTGAGGGGCTACAGGGGTGGACGGCAAAGCTTTGTCCCCGCAGGCTGTGAGCCAAGAGGGCGGGTATTTGACGGTCAAGGACTGTGGGACCTAGAGGCCCCAGGACCCCCCATTCCTGCCTCCCGTCCAGCCCATTTCCTCTCAGAGCCAGACATCAAGATCTCCCTATGAAGGAGATACTACTATTTTCATCTTACAGATAAGAAAACAGGCTCAGTGAAGAGATGGGTCACACGTGAGCCCCACTCCACAGGGCGCCCAGGACCGTCTTCCTCAGCTTGGCCGCAGAGCCTGGTCCTACCTCCAGCTGCGGCACAAAAGCCACCAGATCTCTCGCCAGGCTCGCGCAGTGGGGTGGACTCCAGGGCGTTCGGGGCCAGGACGTTCCTGAGCAGACCGCGCCGGGGCCGCCGCCTCTGCCTCCCGGAGGCCGGCAACCTCCCTCCGCACACGACCTAGCCTATCTGCCTCCCACGCTAAGCGCAAACCCAGCCCGCCGCCCTGGGAACTACAACGCCCATGAGCCTTCATGGCGTGGTGCATTATGGGACGCTCCACGTCTCCCCGGCGCCGCAAGGGAAAACTGCGTCGCCACCGTCGACCCGTAACGCCCGCGTGCGTCGTAGACACCTTCTCCACCCTTTCTCACTCTCGAGACACGGGCACCTTCCTTGACGTCTTCCGTCCTGCGCCCGGAAGTCGGCGGAGATGGCCATAAAAACTAATGGCTAGAGGGGCCCAGACTTACCCTCCCGGCCCTCACTTCCGCCGGAAGTCACCTACAGACGCAATTGCCCTTTCCTTGTTGCACGCGCGGGCATTTGGCACCCGGTACCCGGTATTCGGGGCGCGAGTACGACCACAATGGCGGCCACCACCCTGCTGCGCGCGCCTCTCTTCAGCGGTGAGGGGGCGAGAAGGGCGATGTGGGGGTCGTCGGGAGTGGCCGGGCTTGGACCCGCGTCCTAACTCCAAGCCTCTGCCCCGGCAGGTCTCGGCGCCGGCCCCGCCCCAGTACTGCAGGGTCTCTTGCGGCCGCTGAAGGCCCCAGCACTGTCCCACTTGTGTCGCGGCCTGGCCGTGGAGGCCAAGAAGACCTATGTGCGCGACAAGCCCCATGTGAACGTGGGTACCATCGGCCATGTGGACCATGGCAAGACCACACTGACTGCAGCCATCACGAAAAGTAAGCGGAGTTGGGGTGGGGCTTCCGGCAGCACCCGCTCTGCTGGAGGGATCTGGAGCCAGGGAGATGGGGCCAGCAGAGTGGCTGCTGGAGGTGTTTAGTGTGGTCCCGGGAGCCAGAACTCGCGCGGGCGGTGGGTTGGAAGATGCAGGAGACAGATTTTCCCTGAACATGAAGAACTTTGTGATGCATAAATCGGGGACCCCGAATGGCTTCCTCCGAGCCGTCGCCAGTGCCCTGTAAGCAGAGACTTTACCCTAGGGAAGAAGCAAGGCTGGACCTTGAGGCCTTTTAACGTTTTTTCCAGACTCGAACTTACCTCTGCCGGAGGAGTTGAGGGAGGGGGTCATGGAAGCTTTATTCTCTCAGGCTGTCCTTTGTTTAGGTGGGAAGGACCCAAGGCTGTGGCCTGGCCCTTGCCTCTACCTCTGGAACTTTAGCTGAAAGGTGTGTTCTCTTCCCTACCTTAGTTTTAGCGGAGGGAGGTGGAGCCAAGTTTAAGAAATACGAGGAGATTGACAATGCCCCAGAGGAGCGGGCCCGTGGTATCACAATCAATGCGGCCCATGTGGAGTATAGCACTGCTGCCCGCCACTATGCCCACACAGACTGCCCGGGTCATGCCGATTACGTTAAGGTGAGAGGTTGCTGGGGACAGGGCCAGGAGCTGCCTCCTGTCAGGAAAAATGTTAGGCTTGTGGGGAGGAGGTTAAGATACTCAAGATGAATGGGTTTAGGATCATGGATTTGTGGGCATGGCCAAAGTGGGTGGTGAAGAGATGGCAGAGAAAGGTGGGCCTCAGTTCCTAACTGCTATGCTTGGCTAGATGGATGTGGAGCTGAGGAGGTCGTTGAACTAGGCTGTTTCTTCTGCTCCCTCTACCAGAATATGATCACAGGTACTGCACCCCTCGACGGTTGCATCCTGGTGGTGGCAGCCAATGATGGCCCCATGCCCCAGACCCGAGAGCACTTACTACTGGCCAAACAGGTACTCAGAGCCTGGGTAAGGGTGAAGAGAGGACGATTGGGGAGTTGGGCCGCTCAGGACACCATCTCTGTCTCTCTCCCGTCTACAGATTGGAGTAGAGCATGTTGTGGTGTATGTGAACAAGGCAGATGCTGTCCAGGACTCTGAGATGGTGGAGCTAGTAGAGCTGGAGATCCGGGAACTGCTCACTGAGTTTGGCTACAAAGGGGAGGAGACCCCTGTCATCATAGGCTCTGCCCTCTGTGCCCTTGAGGTGAACGCAGGGTTAGGCAGGGGCTGATGTTGGCAGAGGATGGGGCTGGATGGGCATCCAGAGCTCTGCTCTGAGTCAGGGGAGTGACTCTTGGTAAGTAAGAGAGCAGAATGGAAATTTGAGTCTTGTCACCTCCCCCCATAGCAACGTGACCCTGAGCTAGGCGTGAAGTCTGTGCAGAAGCTGCTGGATGCTGTGGACACTTATATCCCAGTGCCCACCCGGGACCTGGAGAAGCCTTTCCTGCTGCCTATAGAGTCAGTTTACTCTATTCCTGGTGAGGACTGCACTCATTGGCACTCCCTCCCCCCTACCAATAGCCTCCCCAGAGTCCCTGATGTCCTGTCCTGTTCTCTCCCAGGCCGGGGCACAGTGGTGACAGGTACACTAGAGCGTGGCATTTTGAAGAAGGGAGATGAGTGTGAGTTCCTGGGACATAGCAAGAACATTCGCACTGTGGTAACAGGTATAGGAAGCAAGCCTTGGGATGCGGGAGCTGGCTCCACGATCACCTTGCAGATCCCGTCTCTTTACCCCAGGTCTTCCACCCTTGTTTCTTCTCCTCCTTCTTAGGCATTGAGATGTTCCATAAGAGCCTGGAGAGGGCAGAGGCAGGTGACAACCTCGGGGCCCTGGTCCGAGGCTTGAAGCGCGAGGACTTGAGGCGAGGCCTGGTCATGGCCAAGCCAGGTTCCATCCAACCCAACCAGAAGGTGGAGGCACAGGTGAGGGCTCCAAGTGATGGTGGGCAGGGCTGAGCCAAACTGTCCCCTGCAGAGGGGCATTGCTTCCAGCCAAGCCCAGCTCCACCCTCATTGCTCTTTCTCTTTCAGGTTTACATCCTCAGCAAGGAGGAGGGTGGCCGCCACAAGCCCTTCGTATCCCACTTCATGCCTGTCATGTTTTCCCTGACTTGGGACATGGCCTGTCGTGTCATCTTGCCTCCAGGGAAGGTATGGTGGGTATAGGGAATGTGATGGAGTAGAAGGAGCACTCGTCATTATCAGCTCTGCCTCACAGTTCCACAGATGTGACTTGGGTGACTTTTCCTTGGGTGAAGAGAGGCTGGCTGATGATGTAGATGAAACTAGTGATGGAAGGATCTGGACCAGTGGATTTAGGGGGAGTGAGTTCTCATCCAGTATTCCTTGGGTTGAAGTAGGTTACACTTAGCTATACTAACTAGCATTTACCCACAGAAAGATTTCCCAGAAAAGGGTTCCTCTTGTTGAGAGTTTCACTATATGTAAGGGCTCAGAGAAGTCCTGTGACTGAGAAACCTGCATAACTCACAATTTCCTCAACGTTTTTTCTCAAGAAGGTACCTTATGAACACTGATCACTGGTCCTTTTCTGTCTTTGTACATGCTGTTTGCATCTGCCTGACAGCTGGGATGAGGCTGTCCCCAGAAAGAATCACCCTGCTGCATTTTCTCCTCAGTTTTAATCTCCTTGATAGCCAGCAAACAGTTGGAGTGAAGACACACTGAAGGCCATGTGTGATCCCTGTCTCTGCCCCCTCCAGGAGCTCGCCATGCCTGGGGAGGATCTGAAGCTCAGCCTAATCTTACGGCAGCCAATGATCTTAGAAAAAGGCCAGCGTTTCACCCTGCGAGATGGCAACCGGACCATCGGCACCGGTCTTGTCACTGACACGCCAGCCATGACTGAGGAGGACAAGAACATCAAGTGGAGTTGAGTCTGGACCTCTGCTCAGGCTCTCGCGTTCAAAGCTGCACTGGTCCGTGTTCTCTCCTGGTGCGCCCCTTCCCAGGGCACAGGCTGCAACCCAGCAGAGTGCAGCCAGACTGAGACTTTCCCTGGGCAGACGGGGCCATGTGGCCTGCCAGGTGAGGTAGGTCAATAAACTGTTCTGTGAATAGTAAGCTAGCCTGTGTCCCATGTCCTTTGTGGAAGTTGGAGAGGATGGGGCAGTATAAAAATGGAGCTGAAGCCCAGGACAGATGAGCTTGTGAGATATCCCTGAGTTTGCCTCTGTGGTACAGGCTGGAAAAGCTCTGGTCTTAAAGCTCTCTGTCGGCACTGCTGTAACACTTGAGAAAGGCACAGAAGCCAAAGGAGAAAATCAGTTTAGTGAGCTTTGTGTGATTGCCTAGCAAAACGCTACAGGAGGATATTGCTGGATATTAGTTGGGGTCAGCATGGGCTCAGCTCAGGTGCCAAACCCACCTCATTTCCTCTGAGTAGTTACTAGGCTGTTAACGTCTAGCTAAGAGCCTTGTTTAAGCTCTGTGATACTGGGGACTATATCTTCCCTGTGAACCAGCACATAAAGAGGTACTTGACAAATACATAATATGTGTGCTTGATGGGTAATCACTGCTGTGTCACCAATTCAGACGCAGGAGCGAGAAGTTACATGATGAAGGTTTCATTTTCAGCATTTACTGAGACTTAAAATTAAGAAAAAGGCTGTTTATCAAATATGCAGGGAGTGAAATGCTGACTTTTAAAAACTTGAAATGACTGGCGAGGATGCTTACCCCAAATGAAAAAGGTAACATTCAGCAGGATTAACAGACACCCCTCTCACTCTTGGATCCTGACAGAGGAGTATATTTGGGACAGACAACCCACTGATGAGCAGCTCAGAGACATGAGGCTCTTGGGCCCAACCAGAGGGCCATCTTGAGAAACTCAGAATCTGACCTGTGACCCCAGAGCAGAGACAGAGAAGCAGGTTTGGCTTGAGGGAAGGACATAAGAACAACTTCACAAAAAAGTACTAACAATAGAGTCGATTTAGTTGTTCTACCCTCCTCAGTGTCCAAGGGGAGGCCAAAAGGTTTCACAGGGAGTTACCTGACTGGATGAAGGCTAAGTTCCCTTCCAACTTTGAGATTTCTGCTCTCAGGAATAAGATGATAAATTATAACCTGCAGTCCTTCCATAAAGCATCAAAAGTAACACCTGCAATTACATCTCTCATGGTATTAAAGATCTATCTCTCCATCTGCACCTGAAACATCCTGAGCCTAGCTGAAAGCTGCCCTGCTCCTGCTTCATCACTACCCCTCAACCCCAACTGACATCCCCCAAGAGGGCTCTTTCCCTTGGGACCCCAAACCACCCCTTTTTAGCAGTCAGTTAGCTGCTATAGATAACCCCGTTTCTCACTTTTCTTTACATACCTTTCCCCCTCCGCCCCCAACCCTATGTCTGCCAATTACCAGATTTCAGATCCACACACTCTGGGAATTCTTCCCCAATATCTAACCTTCATTATTCCTGCCCTGGTCTCAGCCAATTTTCTCTGGCTTTGGTCTGAGCTAAGATACCCCTGCCTACCATGGAGCACCAGTCCCATCCTCACAATCCTCTAAGGAGGAAATTATTTCCGTTTTACAGACAAGAAAACCAAGGCCAGGTCACAGAGCAAGAATTCCAAACTGCTGCCTTGAACAAAGGAAAAAAAACAAACCCTCCTCTGAAGCCTGTTATTTCTACATCGCATGCTCTTCTGGCCCCGTCAATAACCCCGAGTTTAGCTCCTGCTCCCTTAACCTGGCTCCTCAAGCCAGCCCTCTCCCCTCTTCTCCCACAAGCAGCTTCACCTTCACAGCTCTCACCCAAGACCTCTCAGCTGTGCACCATTCAGGCCTTTCCCTCCAGCACTCAAGCAATTTTCAGTGTAAAGAGAGAGACATAATTCATCAAGTATTTATATTAGAAATGAAAACTTCAAATCACACCTCAAGATGAGGCCGATTTTGAGGTGAGAAAACAAGTCACTGGGAGGTTGGGTGACCTGTGCAGTAGTCAGAGCCAGAAGGGCAACATCTCTGGACCATGCTCCCACCCTGCCCCATCTTGGGAACCATGATAAGACTGCCAGCTAAGATCTTACTCTATTCTCCAAAGAGGAAACTATAGGCAGGTTAAGTTAGTTTAAAATTTTATTTTTTTAATTTTTTTAAATATTTTTATGTAATAAAAAGTAAAAGTCCTTGTCCAACCATCCTTGTGGGGGCATCTGTCTGTCTCTCACACCGGTCACTCAAGTTAACAGGGAAGAAAGAACAGGGGGCCCAAGTCTGAGGTTATAAATAATAGAAAATAAAAGATCTTCCGACTCCAGCGGGGGATAGATGATAGGATGGGAGGGCAAGATAGGGTGTGGATGGGCAGGGGCAGAGCAGGAACCCCCCCACCCCCGCTGGACCCTGGCCCTGCCCACTTTGAGGCCCCTCCCATTCAAGGTGCTAGGCAGGAATTCCCCAGCTCCCCCAGGGGGAAAAAGGGGGGTGGGGGGCTGGGACTGGTCCGAGCTGCTGGGGGAAGAGACATAGATCACTCTTCCCTCCACTCATGGAGGTCTCAGGTCGCGGCCAGGACAATCTTCAGTTCCCCGGGGGGTGGAAGGGGAGCTGCTGGGAGGGATGAGATTGAACTGGTTGGAGGGGAAAGAGAAGAGAGCAGGAGCATTAGAACCCAAGCAGCTGTCCCTTCCTCCAATGCTGTCCAGCGTGGGGTGTGGGGGAGTGTTTGGGTGGAGCGGCCTCCTCAAGGTGTCTCATGGGGCTGTCAGAGCACAGATCAATCGCTGTTTCCCAGTGAGCCAGAGCCCTTACTTGTGTGCCCAGCTCAGCCCCCCACACCCCAGCCTGGCCCTGTCTGCTGCGCTGACCTTACCTCGGCTAAGTCAGGAGACAGTCGGGGTCACTGAGAGCTGGGGAGGCAGTGGGGAGGGGGGCTGCTGGATCACAACTGAGCGAGGACGGAGGGAAGCAAAGGACAGAGCCAGGAGCAAGCCCCTGGCGGCGGCGACTGTGGCTTCTGCCCACCCTACATACTTCACAGACAGGTGCAGGTCGGCGGGCGCCCTGTGGGACAGCCCTGCCTCCAAGACCCCTCACTCCCCACCCAGAACCCGTGCATCCTGCCCCACCTGCAGCCCATCAGCTCTTCCATGCCAAATTCCCCCAGCTAACGAGAACTCACGAATCCTGTCATCGGCTCCTCCTGGAAATCCAGGCGCCTGGCCAGGCTGCTCACCTTGGGGGTGTCCGATGTAGGGGTAGGGTGAGGGTGTGGAAGCTGAGAGTGCAGGCACCCCACTCTGGGGCACCGCGCCTTGGGGGGGGCCCCCATGGCTCTGGGGTGGGTGCAGCAGCATCACCTGGGGCGGGTGGGGAGCTCCAGGGTGAGGGGGCGGGGCTGCTGTGATTCCAGTTTGGACATGGGCCTGCAGAGAACAAAAAGAGCTGGGAGCACCACAGAAGCTTGACAAGGGCTCTGAGGGTCCTAACATCAGAAATACTAAGTAAAGGTGGCACCAGGGATTAAGGAATGGGATAGCCCCATGGCTCAGGTCCTTATGGTAAAACAGATCCAGAGGAAGTAGATCCCGTGGGTTCTTACCTGGGTAACATGGGCCATGTTGGTGAAGCCGTGGGGCAGCTGCTGGTGGGCATGGATGGCATACACAGCGGCTGGTTGGGGGAAGCTGCTCTGAGGGGACTGGGCAGAAGGTCCCGGCGGCAGAGAAGGCGGCGTGCCTGTCAAGGCCCCTGGGTGGTACAGATTCTGCTGTGGCTGTCCACTGCCCAGGTGTGGGGCCTGCCCCGCCTGGTGCTGTTAGCGGGAGGCGAAGGGTGAGTGCCACCCACTCCTCTGGCACCCAGGCCCACCACCTGCTGACCCTTGATTCTTCCCACTAGGGAATGACCCCTGATTCTTCCCACTAGGGAATGACCCCTAGCTCTATCCCTCTCTTCCAGCCACCCATTCCTGCCCCAACCATTTGGATCCCACATGGCAGGCACCTGGACGGGACTGGGGGCCGCATGCTGGGACTGCGGCTGGCTCCCAGTAGGCGTGGTGGCCGGCTGCGGCTGGTGGGCATGGAGCTGCGTGGCATGGTGTGGATAGGACTGGTGAACAGTGGCTACAGCAGGAAAGAAGAAGAGAATCAATGCTGAGCACACCAGAGGTGGCTGAGGAGCACAGCCTGAAGGGGAGGGTACAGCAGAACTCACCATAAAGGGCTTGGGGAGTGGGCTGCTCTGCAGAAGGGTACTGAGGGGTGGAGGACGACACAATGGCCTGGGGATGGCTCCCCGACGTCAGCATGCGTGGATTGCTCTGAAGCATGGGGGCAAACACCGGCTGGAGGGGCAAGGAGAGGAACAGTTGGCATGGCAGACGACTTGAGAGGCATGTCTTACTGCCCAATAACCTGTGCACAGCACTACTCTGGCCTTGCCTCAACTACCCTGTTTAATACTCAGAATAATCCTACCAAGTAGATGCCATTTTAAACAATCTACACTTTACAGACGAAAAAACCTCTAAGGCTCAGGTGTTCAGTGCTTTGCTACAGTCCCAGCAGAGCCAGGACTGAAGCCCGAGTCTGACACCACCACCCAGGACACCACCTGCCTCTCTCACCAGCTCCCAAGTCTAGGAGGTGGAGAAGATGGGATCCCTAGCAGGGGCTCTGCACCCCCATTTCCCTCCTGTGCCTCAGTCACCTGTGAGGGGTAGTGGGCCATGGGCTGCATCATGGCAGGCTGGCCTGGGAACTGCTGTGGGTTGTAGGGGATGTAGGAAGAATAAGGTGTGGCAGCCACCAGAGGGGGGCCAGCAGCGGCGGCGGCCTGCATCATCGGAGGGGCTGAGGCTGGCTGGTGTTGGTCCGAGCGCTGGGGGGGCAGGGAGCCTGGGGGTGGGGGAAAAATAGTGCCGAGCTCAAGCTCCATCTGCCAGGAGAAGCTGGGCAGCCCCACCAGCTGCCCCTCCCAACCCTGCTCACCTTTTGCTCCCCGGTACTTGCCCTGCTGTCCAGGCACTGAGTTGGATACAGGATATGGATACATCTGAGGTGCCTGGGGACAAGAATACAGTTGAGGCTGAATGACTTGTTTATAAACCTGGTCCCTCAGCCAGCCCAAGCAAACCTCTTACCCTGGGCCCACTCAGTCTCTTACCTGAACAGCTGGTCCCATGTGGATCTGAGGTATGTAGGAAATGTATTGGGGGCTATAGAGCCCACTCTGGCCTGCTGTCAGCACCGGGATGGAGGGAGTTGAATGAGTCCGGGGCCCTGGGGAAGTTGGAGTACTGGTGGATTTATTCTGTAAGAGACAAGGGAAGACACATAAAGTATTTTATAAATTTTCTATCTCCACTCCCACGCCTATAATAGCAATAGCCATTCATAGAGTGCTATGTGCCAAACACATTCTACGGCTTTATCTTGGTTAAGCCTCACATCAAACCCTATGAGATGGGCATTCTCAAATTACAGGTGAGGAAACTGGGGCAGAGAGGTTAAGTGGTTTGTCCAAAATCACCACGCTTATAAGTACAGGGGTTCAAGCCAAGTCATAGGGCCCAAATGAAATCCATGTTCGTAACTACTCCACTCACATACCGCCTGAGCCAAATGCTAAGTCCCAGAAAGGAACTCATAACTACATAGATACATCAGGATCCCCTGCGACTCAAGCCTGAGACCTGTCGCTTTCCCCAAACCAGTCCAGCTGTTGCTATCCCTATGCACTTACACACTGTCTCCTCTCGCTGCCTGACAGTCAGTTGCTCCTCCTCCAGTGCTCTATTATTACCCTGCTCCCAAGTCTCCCTCATGGAAACCAAAGTCCACCTTCTCCCATCCCATCTCACCACAGACAGCAGAGGCTTTGTGGGATTGAACTCCTTGGCATTGGGGTTCAGTGTTGACTTCTTCACTTGTCTAAGAGAGAAAAATAAAGTAAATCCTCGTGGCTTGCCCCTCATCTCCCCTGACACCCACCTGGCTCCCCAGCCCACTCACTCAGGAACAGGGCCCTCATCTTTGTCATCTCCCTTGATGAGGCCCACTGGCGGGCTGCCGGTTTGACTTGGGCAAGGCGGTGGGGGCTGCTCTGGCCCCTCGGTGCTCCCTGCCGATGGCAGGGGCAGTTTGTCCTCCTTATCCGATACGGACTCTGTCTTGGAGGAAACTGGGGACCCTATGGGCTCTGAAGTCAGTAGACCATCAACCTCCTTCTCCTTCCCTTTGGGCTCCTCCTTTAAGATCCGGGGAGGAAAAGGATCCAGGCTGGTCTCAGGGGAGCTACTGGACTGAAGCTGGAAAGAGACAAACACACATACAGTACTGTCTGGTCCAGACCCCAGGCCTTGCTTCTTTCATTCTTGCTTGCTCTTATCTCTTCTATCCCACCTAGTTCTGTGCCTCTTCTATAAGCCCCCCACACCCCACTTCATCCAGCTAACATCCTAGCTCGTTCCCACACTTCTCTCACCTTAAACTGGGCCCCAAACTTCCTCAATTCTTCCAGTTGAAAGCGTTTCTGTTCACTCTGAAGGCCAGGGACTATGAGAAAGAGTGAAAAAGAAGAAAACATACATTTTTTTTCTTGAAAGTGGCTACACAGTGCCAGCAGACCAAAGGACAAAGAAACCAAAGAAAAAAGAGGAACTCTTGAGAATCCTGTAAGAGAAATTGGGATCAAAGGGCTGATAGATATTGTCTGCTTCTGGATTTCAACAACTTTCCTAACTGAAATGCTCTCCTAATCAAAGAGGCATCAGACCTTGGCAGAAAAAAATAATCCTCACCTTTCCCAGTTATCCGGGACAGTTCCTGGGACTCCAGAGTTCTCCCAGGTTCCTTGGTCGGAAGTTCTTTTACTGAACAAGGAGAGAGAGACACCTCAAGGTCCTTGTGTCCAGAACCACACTTCACAGTGTCCACAGCCCTCAACCATCTGGCTCTTACCATCTGTGGGGGCCAGTGAGATCTTTGGAGAAGCTGGGGAAACGGAGCCTACTCCAGGATCCACAACTGATGATGTCACAGGGATGGAAGCTGAAGAGGTTGGTACTGCTGAGCCAACGGGAGGCTCAGGACAGGAAGCTGAGATTGGGGCAGGGGCAGCCGACTTGGGAGAGCGTGGGGGGTACACTCGGCCCACTGGAAGAAAAGAGAGAGCTGTACAATGGTTACTGCTGGTCAATAAGCAATGGGCACAATGGACTTACTAGAAACACCAAAAAAAAGTTTATCTACTTTTTTATGCACAAGTCACAAACCAAAATGCCTAAAAGGGTAAGGCAGGTAACCTAAGCAGGTAAAACAGCCTCATGGGCTCCTTGAAAAACTGGAATGATTAAAGGGGCAGTCATGACTCAGCTCCAGCCAACTAGCACTATGCAGCACGACACATTCAGTGTTGGCAGAACTTTCTGTATCTCAAAACAAACTGGAAATTTTCTACGATTTATCCTGTTTTAAAATGTTGCCAACTAATTTAAACAAAAGCCATCTGCCAGTGAGACACAATCTTTGGATTGCTACGTTGGGATTTCTGCACCAGGGAAAGAAAAACATACTTTCCTCAAAAGCATAGATCCAAACCCCCCAAAACATCTTTCTTATCTTGAAACTGTCTCCCATTGCAGCATTCCAACAACTGACATATTCACATCCCTCTACAAATTTCTATTCATTTCTTCATGTAACACTGCTGAAATTTTACCTGCAGGAGGAGGTGGAACAGAAGCTTCTCCAGAAGGCCTACTGCTGGGTGAAGACAGAGTCTTGGCACCTCTGATAGGCCGCTGTGCCTTAGGGGACATGCGGGAAGGGCCTATTTTTTTTTTTTTTAAAGATGGAAAAAAAAAAAAAGGCAGAGTATCTGCTATTACATTATCACCAATGCATCGTCCTTCCAACCCATCTAAATCCTTTCTTTTTTTCGTTTTATTTTTTTCCCCCAAAGCCCCAGAAGATAGTTGAAGATAGTTGTATGTCACAGCTGCACATCCTTCTAGTTGCTGTATGTGGGACGCGGCCTCAGCATGGCCGGAGAAGCAGTGCGTCGGTGTGCGCCCGGGATCCGAACCCAGGCCGCCAGTAGCAGAGCGCGTGTACTTAACCGCTAAGCCATGGGGCCAGCCCTAAATCCTTTCAATTATCCTTTTCATCTCCTTACTGCCTCCTTCCCCAACCCCCAAAGTCTGCTTCATAACTCACCTCCATTGATACCACGTGTCTCAGACCCTGGGCCAGGGCTGCTATTGTCAAGATGGTGAGGGCCACGAGGTGGCAAAGAGCTAAGGCCAGGTCGGCCACCCCGGGAACTACTGCATCGAACTCCTCCCCGGGGACCTTCTCGAACTCGTTGCGGTAGAGGGATATACTTTCCCTCCCTAGGGGAAGAGAGTTCAAATAAGATCAAGAAGTCACAAAATCCACACATTTTGGAAAGACGAAGCCCTTCCTTCCCAAGTCCATTTCGCGCCCCCCCCAATGCCTCACAATTCTACCACTCCCGACCTCTGAGAAAGGTCATATCACATTGTAGTTCAAGGTGCAGCTTTTACAAGATACAGATCATCACGTACAGTTTGAGTTCAATTTCATAAAAGGAAAAATAACACATATATATGGATAAAAATGCAGAGAAAAAAGAGAATATATATCAAAACTGTCAAGAATTTTTTTCTGAATCCATAAGCTTTAGCCTCGTTACCTTGGGCAAATTACTTAACCGCTCTAGGCCTCAATCTTCTAAACCTAAAAGCTGGGAATAACTATGTATTAACCTACATCTAATATGGCTGCAAGGCTTAAACAAGAGTGTACAAAGCTCCTGGCCCAGGCCCTGGCCCACACAGTGACCCCACACCAGGCTGTTCCCAGCAATTACCTAGATGCCAAGCTAGGGCTCTCCCGTCCTGAACCCTGCCGCTGGACCGCACTGTGCTTCTCCTCTTCAGTGCGCCCATCGTCGTTCTCCATGGCGATCCGCAGTCGGTACTGGGGGCTCGATTCAATCTCTCGAGCCAATTGGGCCGCACGTAGCTCCCGCTGACGAAACTCTTCTGAGTTGTCCTTCTCTAAGGGCACCCTGAGAGGACCACCACCATCCCAGTGCGAGGGGAAAAAGGAAAACCATTCCTGTGAGTCCTGTTACCAGCTCAGGTATGTGGGTGTTGAACCCCTTCAACAACTCAGCATATATTTAATGGGTATCTACTAGGTCCCAGGCAGAGCAGCAAAGTATATCTCTGAACGTGAAGGACACTTAGACACATATACGTTTTAAGTTCAAGAGAAAAAGTATGGACAGACTGACAAGAAAGCAGTTAAACCTACGCATGTGGTGGCCTGGAATCAAGATTAAGAGAAAACCTTCGAAGCAACAGTTCACAAGGCAGACCAGGACTGGGGAGAGGGCAACCTGGATACCCAGAAAAGCATGAACAAATGCTATGTTCCACCCAGAGACCTGCCTTCTGTTGATGACCCCATGTCTCAAAACTGCACCAGCTGAGAAGTACCAAGACACTCACGTGTAAGAAGAGAGACTGCTATCATAGGTGGTCTTTACACCGTAGTTCTCCTCATTGAACTTGAACATTTCATTGGGGTCCCATCCATTGGACTAGGAACAGAGGAGGGAGAATATTTTAAAACCCAGCAAGGAAAGCAACGATGACCTATCCTTCTCTTCCATCAGGTTAAAACCTTAAAAATCTGACCAAGAGTCGAAAAATAGGGACATGGCTGGTAGGAATATCAACTAGTACTACCAACTGCAGCAGAACTGGCAATAACTAGTAAAACCAAAGTCTTAAGACCCAACAAGTTCATTTCCAGATTTATGTCCCAGAGAAATTGTGGTATATTCTGGCATATGTGCATGGGGATACATGTTCTAAAAATTCAATAAGCTACTATTTTTAATAACAAATAGCAACAAAACACCAATCAGTAAAGAAAAAGATAAATACAATTTGGCATGTATACATACATGTGTGTGTATATAAAGAGAATGGTACACAATACTTAAAAGCAATAAACTAGATCAATGTACCAAAATGGAAAAATTTAAAAACAAGCAGGAAAAGTAAATTCTTGCGCAAATCAAACATATGAAAATAATAATGCATTCACTCACGAAGAAATTTTAAATGATCCAAAGTAGTTGTTTTTGGGAAGGGAAATGGGCCTACATGGGCCCATCAAACTTGTCTACACTTTTCGTTAAATTGAACAAAAACCCTCTGACTTGAAGCCAACATTGATAGCTGTCAATCACCGATGGTGGAAGAATAGGTATTTTTGTTTTGTTATTTTCTGTACCTTTCCATCTGGAATCTGACTGCCATCTATAAACAAGAGTAAAAGATCCAACCCTCCCACTGGCCCCCCCAGCAACTCTTGGTTCCAAGAATGACGTCACTGTCAACAACCCACACTCCGGCAGCAGAGCTGCCCAGCTCTCAGGTCCTCAGGGAAGGAGACTGTACCATGTCAGACTCGAGGTCGTAGTCATCGCTGTTGCTGTCACCCCCCTCCCAGCGCTGAAGCACCTTCTCTTTGTGCTCCCCATTCACCTTCGAGTTCATGGCAATGGCTGAATCAGTGAACTTGTCTGTGGGGGCAGAGTTGAAGATCAGAAGTCAGGTGCTATTTCACAGCCTTACTTTCAACATCCCCCACCCCCCATAAGTAGTTCAGGAGCAAAGAAAAGTTTGTGTGTGTCAGGGTTGGAGGCAGGGGGGTGGGCAGGTGCAGCATAAAAAGTCTCATTTTATTAGTTCAAAAGGAGCAAGGCAGAGTTGAAAACAAATCAAGGAAAACATGGAGAACCACAACACAGGCTGGAATTCATCACTCTATCTCACACATCAAGACATATTCTCAAGAAGAAAAATCCAGCCATCTACCTTAGAAAAAAGTAAGATGGTAAAGGAGCAAAAACAAAAAACAAAACAAAACTCAAGTTGTCCTGTAACTGCTCTCTGCCCTCTACTCACACAGAGTGGGTCTGACATAACAGTCTGGCACGATACCTTTAGTGGCATAATTGAAGTCAACATTTCGGAAGTGGACAAGCATGACATCACTTGGCTTAAACACCATGGTGTCCACAATGTCTTCCCGACGAGGGCCACCCACTGGCTCAGATGCTTTCCGGTGCACAGCATCTACTGCTAGTTCAAACTATAAAAGTCCCATTTCCCAACACCCAAGGATCAGTATTAAGAAATGTGAAGGCAAAAATACGACAATTTTTCTCTTACCCTTTCTAAACTTTTCCCAACACCACATCTCATGTGCACTGACTTCTCAACATCGGTCACAGGACTTAGCCAAAGCCCCAAGTTTAAAATTTACATTTTTAAATTTAAGCATTTTAACATTAAAACACTCAGCCCTCAAATTTTATGTCCTTTATTGCACTACTCCAGCACAGGCCTAGAGAAATGAGTAACAGCCACAATGTTGTCGAACACCACTCAATTCACATCTTCAATGAGCCTATTTCATTCTCCTCCTCCTCCTTCCATACAACTCCAAAAATAAGCTAACTTGAGTACACTGACCTTTGAACTCAGAGTCTTGAAGATACCTTCATAAGTGGTACCATTCTTCACCTTTACATCACAAGTAGAGCCCTGGGAGAATGGGAACAATAAGAGTGTCTTCAGCAAACTGATGCATTACATTCCTCAAACAACCTAAGGGTTAGGCATCCACTTACCACAACAGCTGTAAGGAAATGCAGCATTCTGGAATTGTTGTAGACACCCTCAAACACCTGTCAGTAACATAAGAGGGAGAAATAAAGGAATAGTCAACATCTCACCTTCCTTCTAAATGCCCACACTCCACTCACACCCACCTTGGATGTGCTGGGCCCCGTTCCCTCCTGACCACCTCTGACTATTTCTGCACCTAATCTGTCCTATATTCCCATATACATTTTCAGGTCTCTGTACCTTAGAGGGGGGAAAAAGGCACTCACCGGTGACTGTGGGGGTCCCTTTCCTGTGCTTTGTCCCCTATAAGACAAACAAGAAACTAGTTATTTAAATACGTTCAATTTCTCTTACACAACTAAATTCAAAGAACTAGGTATCCTAAAACCATACCTAAAACCTACACTGGGTGAAGATGCAGATTTAGGCTACAAACCAATTAAGCAATAAGATTTTCAAACTCTCACCTTATAGAGAAAGAAAGGTGTAGGCATCAAAAGCTACTAAACACATTTTCTCCAAATGCCAGTAAAATAAACCTCAATCAATAACGGTTGTCAATTGTTTTAAGAGCCAATTCAACACAACCTTCTCACTTTCTCCAAGGGGCTACATGCTTCCCACAGACCAATACTACAGTATTCAGTAACCAATAACGCAGCCCAGATGGAAAGGTGGAAGCTCAAAAGCGCAGATTCGGAACTACCTAGCTCAGACACATTACCTCCCAAACAGAAAAGACATTTTCAGTAGCCTTATGCCCCAAACCCTGGGAGGAAGGTATTCCCTCTACAACCCATCCTCTCGACCTCTTTACTCATTCAGTCTGCTACCCACTCTGGGAGGGGTCACCGATCGCCCGGTAACCCTACTCCTCGCTGGCTGATGTAACCGGCGGTTGAAGAGGGCGATGAGGGGGCCGTTGGCGGGGCCGGGGGGACAGCGCAGCCGCAAAAGCCATCCACCGGGA
Source organism: Ceratotherium simum simum (assembly GCF_057802395.1). Lineage (NCBI taxonomy): Eukaryota > Metazoa > Chordata > Mammalia > Perissodactyla > Rhinocerotidae > Ceratotherium > Ceratotherium simum. The sequence goes on from NC_141925.1 coordinate 24,195,691, forward strand.
GGCCTCGCCCGGTCTGCGCCTGCGCACTAAAGCCCACGGGCCTCTTCAAAACCTCCCCTCCCGCGATGAGAACCCCATGCGCCTGCGTGTACCACTGCTCTCAATTCCATTAACCCACACACAGAAGAAACCGAGTGGGGTGTCGCCCACTCATCCACGACCACCAGGCAAACCTTTCCATGCACACTCCCAGCCCCTGCCCTCTGTTACCCGGGGCTCGCGAAAGCCTGGGTCATAAGACAGAGCATCCGCGCGCACGTACGGGAAGAGCGCGCGCGCTGGAGGTTCCCGACCCGCAGTCCTCCCAGTCGTCCCTCCTTCCGTCCCCCCGCCCATCTCGCTCCCCTCCTACTGGTCAGACTGGGAAGGGGGAGGTAGCAACCCGCTTCCAAGTCCCTCCCTCCCCATTGGCCAAACTGTGGGCCGCGCGCCCCCCTCCATTGGCTACGGCCGGGGACCCCTTCCCGCAGCTGACTCCCCATTGGCTGAAGCCGGGGACCGCGAGACCCTTCGCGGTAATGGAGCCGGGGACCCCGATCACCTCTTCACCCCCCCCCAACTCCTCGTTCCGAGAGCGCTGACGGGATGCGCCCTGCCTGCCCTTAAGGCCCGGGCCCCGAGCCCTACCTAGGCTCTGAGGGCTGAGCACGGCCCTTAAATGCCCTGGTGGCCACCCCGGGACCCCTTTCCTCCGACCTGTTAAGACCTGAGGGGGGCCCACCTCCAGCTTCACGGGGAGTCCCCCACTCACCCTGGTGCCCCTCAAAGTTGGCGAGAAATGGGGGCCCGCCTCGCGAGTGTACTCAGCTCCCGGCCGCCGGGCCGGAACCGAGCCGCCAACGCCGCCCTGCAGCCTCGGCTCCAGCGCCCGGGAACCCACCCCTCCTCACCTGGCGCTGCCGATGGCCGCTGCCCCTGGCCTCTCCTGATGTTGCTGCTGCGGCGGCGGCGGCTGCGGCGCCAAGATGCTCTCGGCTCCCCGGCGGAGCCCGCTCCCGGCAGCGGCTGCAGGCCCCAGACAGGGGGAAGCGGCCGCGGGAGGCCCTGGGGGAGCCGAGGTGGAGGCCAGGGGCCCCGGGAGGCCGCCGTTGGGAGGGCTGCTGCCTCCGGGAGGCCGACGGGCCACGGCCTGTTGCGTGGGGGGCGGCTGCTGGGGCTGGGAGGTCTGTTGTGGCGGCTGAGGCTTCAACATGATGGCAGCGTCCGGAAGGGGAATTAGGGGGAAGGGAGGGAGAGAGGAGACCGGGGCTAGGCCTCCGCCGGGGAGCGCGGGAAGCGAGGGGGGATTGGGAAGCTGGGGACCCGCCGTTGGCGGGCGGGGGGAGCCCCGCGGTGTCGGGGGTGGATAGAGAAGACCGCGGCGCGAGGAAGCGCCGCGAGGCGGAAGGGGAGGGGGTCTCGCGGGCCGGAGGAAAGCGAGAGGGCGCGAGCCGGCCTGGCGCGCGTGCGCGTCGCCGGGGAAAGGGGAGGGGGGAGGAGCGCGCGGGCGGGAGCACCGACGGGGGAGGGGCGGGGAGGAGGTAGCGGCGGCGCGAGAGGTCCGCGCGCACCTGGGCGGTTAGCACAGGGCGGGAGAGGAGAAATAAAGAAAGGTGAACCTCGCGCCCCTAGCCTTTAGAATGGGAAAGGAGCAGCGCGGGCGTTCACGCGCGCCAAGGATTTAAGGTCCCTACGTCTCAAACAGCCCTAGAGGCTGGCGGCCGCTGTCGCTTCACAATGAGCGTGTGAAGCGCTGGGGGAGGAGCCGAAGAAGCAGAGAGGAAGGAAGAGCCGGCTGCCACGCCTACGCCGCCGGCGTAGCGTCGCGATGCTTCCGCAGAGTGTGAGATGTCGGGACGTAGCGTGCAGTTCTTCCGCCATTTGGGGGCCCGTGGGCGGAGTCTACGTGCAAAAAAATCCCGGGACTAGACCAGCGTTTGCTTTTAGGCTGGTGGTACGGTCCGTGAAGCGCTAGTCTGGACCGTATCTGCTTTAAATAAAAGACTGACGGACGTTAATCAGTTTGAACGTGTCGATCTTTTCAGATAAATCTATGCCTAATCCTAAATTTTAAACTTCAGTGATTTTAAACCTAAATGGTTTCTTCGTGCCCTAGAATGAACCTTTAAACTAGTAACAAAGAGACAGTCTGAAGGCCAAAGCTCCTAAGGTCTAGTACAGAATCCTCCACCCAACTCTGCAATAAAGCCAGCCTTCATTCATTCAAAATTAGTTGGGCATTAGGACATTAGGCTAGATGTTTGGGATACAACTGTAATTAAACTACTTCCTGCCCTCAAGGAGTTCAAGCTAGTGGTAACTTCAGAAAATTAGATCTATTAGGTGAAGCACAGGGCACTATGAGCAGAGAGAAGGGACACCTAATCCAGCTTTGGGTGATGGATCTCTAGTCAGAAGAAATAGGATGTGACAAGCCAAGAAAATTTCAGCATGGCTGGAGCATAAAATTAAAGAGGGAGGAGGTTAAAAAAATATGAGACTGCAGAGGTAAGTAACCTGGGACCAGATTTTAAAGAGATTTGGATATTATCCTCAAAGCAGTGGGGGCCTTTTACAGAAAAATGAAGAGATCGTATTTGCATTTGTAACCTGGAGAATAGAGTGGAGCAGTGATGGGTCTGTGGTCTTAATCCCAGTGAAACTTCCAATATCTCAATCTCTCTTCGCTCCAGGCATTGAAGTCTTCCCAACCCCTCTCCCCTAAACACACACAGCTGGCTAAAAGTCTGCCTTAGTCCTCGGGAAGTATTCCTTCACCCCTGCCTCACTCGTAGCTTCAGGTGTGTTAGGTTTCCTTCCTGTGTGCTTGCCCAGCAATGTACCCCACTTTATTCTAAGAGCTCCTTTAATTCTGTCTTCCTGCTAGTGTCAGCTCCCTGAGGCTTGGGGTCTTACTCACTGCTCCTTCTGCAGTACCTGGCACAATGCAGGCAGTCAATTAAATACTTGTGAAATGAAGGGATCCGAGTGGTATTTTAAAGATCATGTCTCCCGGATGCCTAAATACACAGTCCATCGCTTTCCCAGCATTACCTGCACCACAGGGTGCCATGCCACCTCTCCAGGCTCATTGTGGGCACTCCTGCCTCCCCCCAGCACATCCTGCTCGCATACTCAAATTCTAAGTTTTAGCCCCATTAAACTCCTATTTCCACAATATGTCTTGCCCTCATTCACCTCTTCCTTTCCACGTGCTGTTTCTTCCCTATGTTCTCATTCTTCAAGTTTAGGTGTCAGTCCTTCCAAACATCCTATTATTGACTCACTCCTCCCGGCTCCCAGAGCACTGTGATGGTTTTGTTTATATGGCTCTCCTTTCCACTGGAGTTTGAGGTCATAAGGGGCAGGGACTATATTTTACTCATTTCCCTATCCTTCATGTCTAGCTGAGTGGCTGGCACAGAGTACTCAATAAATTGTTTGGTAAACGAATGGAATGTGGTCTTATTATATGCAATTTAGAAATTATATCATTGTGATTTGACACGGAGTGATTTCCAGGATATAGTGTTAAGTGAAGAAAGCAAAGTTCAAGAGTATAAACTGTGCTACCTTTTGTGCAAGAAAGAAGGGGAAATAAGAAAACATAAATGTGTCTGCAAATTTCTGCAAAGAAAAACACAAGAAGGACAAACCAAAAACTAATAAAATTGGTTACCTATGAGGGGTAGGGGAAAATGAGGGTTCCTTGGTTGTTGAGTTACAGTCTTCTTAAAGGAAGCAACAGAGCTCCGACTGGGGAGAGGAAGACACTTCCTTGAGTATACCTTTTCAAATCATATTAATGGTCAACATATTCAAAAAAGTAAATTAACAGAGATGGAGGGTACCTAAAATCTGAATACAGATGTAAATAAATGAACCAACTCTATTTTAGATGAATAAAAATAACCCACTGAAGGGGAGAAAATAGAACTAATTCAAGTAACTTTCAAGCACCCTCCATCTAAAGCAAAAATAACTGCAAACAAATCTTGAATTCTTCTTAGTAGGTTTGCTATAATGGTAAAGGCAGGGAAATTCTGAAACTGTTTTGGATGTTTTGCAGGATTGAGCACAGAAGTAAATATATAGACACTTCCGGGAACCAGGGTTCTCACTGGGGAAGCAGAGAGAAGCAAATATGGAATGGGAGAAGTGAGCAAAAACTTTGTGAGGTTGGATTGGAATGGGAAATTTCAGTATAAAATTTATGGAAAAGATAGATTAACTTACACATACTTAATTCCCAGATCTTGCTTTCTAAATATGATTCCACAGAAAGGACCCGGGGCTCCTTGAAGAAATAATTGATTCCAGCCTGAGCAGGAGCAAGGAGGGTACCAGATGAGCTTGGACCATTTTCTTGTGCCAGAAAATAAGTACTAAAAAGAAACTATAAGGGCATCAAAGAGACACAGGAGCCAGCTTGAAGAGGCCAAATCTGACACAATTTAAGCATCAAAATAAATAAGGATAGTAATAGATTATAACCTGCTGCATAAAAGAAAAATCCATGGACCCTATTGGCATCCTGCTAATAGTATAAACATACATGCAAGAGGCTAAGGTGGCTAATGACTAAATGAAATACTTGATCCTGGTCTAGATCCAGAAAAAGTTTCTGTAAAAGACATTATGGGGAAAATTGATGAATTTGGGATAAAAACTATAAAGTCATGCATCCATGATAAATTTCCTGAATGTAATAACTCTATTGTAGGCATGTAAGAGTATATTCTTAGTAAATACACACTGAAGTATTATGGGGCAAAGGAACATGATATATGCAACCTACTCTTAAATAGTTCAAGTTATATATATTCTATATATACACACAGACAGAAAATGATGAAGCAACGAGAGCAAAATATTAACAATCGGTGAATCTGGGTAAACGTTCTACTGAAGTTCTTTGTAGTAGCCTTTTAACTTCTCTAAGTTTGAAATTGTTTTCAAAATAAGGAATTTACATATAAATAAATAAGTAAAAATTATTAGACATCCCTAAAGTTAGGGAAAGGAGTGAGAGTAAAGCACCTAATGATATATACTGAACACCCACAAACTCATTGATTAATTAGGTGAGCAGCTTTTAGCTCTCAGGAGTACCCCTAGGCAGTACCCTAGTGCTCACTGTATTTTATCCCAGTGTATCTGAGAAGTAATCCCAGTCTGAGGCTCGAATGATACCGGGAGCCCATTCATACAAAGCAGTGAGGCCATATTCCTCACTTAAGACATGTTAGGAGAGAGTGGCTGGGGCAGCAAGACGAGACATTCACTGTGATGAAGCCAGTTCACCTACTTCTCCCTGACATCCTACAGGGACAATTTTCATTCATAAAGGCCTGAACATTTCCCAAGAAGAGGCAACATCTGGTAGGAGAAAGAACACAGTATGTCCTAGGAGACAACAATTCTAGCTCTCCTTTGTCTCTTACTAGCTCTCCCAACTGAGGCAAGTGATTGGACCTCTAGGACCCCAGTCTTGATCTGTAAAAGGAGAGGCTGGATTAGAGGAGGGGTCCTGAACTCAAATGCCTATGTGAGACAGACAGGTAATAAAAAAGGGTGAAGCAAGCAGGCAAACTGGAGAGTCGAGGTCCTGCCTACAAGGGGTGTCTGCCTCTCAGCTCCAACCAACTCCCAGGTAGGGATGTGTCCCAGTGTTGCCAGAGATCTTGATTTTTTTTTAAAAGAAGCCAGAAGTCTGGACTGATTTTAGGATTTAAGTTGAAATCTCCCAACTTTTCTTTTTCTTGGAAATATTTTGTGTGCCAAACAACACATGCCTGCAAGCCACCAGTGTGCAGCCGCTGGGTTGGATGACCCCCAAGAGCTGCTGTTCTCCTTCACCAATTAGAGTGTAACCCTGCAACCAAGGTCTTTCCAATGCAGCCGATGCTGTGGTCCTTTCTACTGCTGGTAAACATCTTTGCCATCCAAATATGGTACAAAGAGCTGCTTCAGCCTTCATCAGAAGAAGATGGGCACACCCTAGCGATGCCTTTGCAATCAGTTTGGTGAATGAGCTCCCTTTCTGAGCATATCTTCCATCTCCTTTCTTTTTTTTTTTTTTCCCTTCCTTTTTCTTTTTTTTTTTTTTTTTTTTGGTGAGGAATATTGGCCTGGAGCTAACATCTGTTGCTAATCTTCCTCTTTTTTGCTGAGGAAGATTGGCCCTGAGCTAACATCTGTACCCATCTTCCTCTATTTTGTATGTGGGATGCCACCACAGCATGGCTTGATGAGAGGTGTGTAGGTCTGCGCCTGGGGCTCCGAAACTGCAAACCCCAGGCCGCCAAAGTGGAGCGCACAAACTTAACCACTATGCCACTGGGCTGGCTCCCCATCTCCTTTCTGAAGGAAGGCTCTGGCTTTCTCATTTCCCTCCCAATGGAGCTCCAGGCACAGGTCTCCATAACTGCATCCTTCAGGAGGAAAGTAAGGGAGGGAGCAGGAGAAGACACGTTAACAGATGCCCTACCCACCCTTTTCCACTTGATTCACTGAGTTTCTCTATTTCCTTAGGTCTCTCAGAAGTTCCATCACCTTCTTCTGGCACCTGTTCATCAAACTTTTCTTCACTTTATGCTTCTAGGACCTGGCTTTCATAAATGTCTTCCCTGACAAGTCTCCCACATTTATCTTTATCCTTCTGAACATAGCCTCAAAGATCGATCTCATTTTTGTCCACAAATTCAAACTCGCTCCTTCCATCTCCTTCCAGGGACCTCTCCATTCTTCAAAATCCGCCTTCCTCTCTTGCTAGTGTCTGGTCCCCAAACCCTTTGCGCCTTCCTGGGCTTTGCATCTCAGCATTTGCACACCTTCTTTTCATCTCTCCCCATCTTCCAGTACTCCAGAGAACAGTAGTGTCCAGAATCTCTGACCCCTGGAAGCTCCAACCCATGTGATAATAGGGACTATGCTTCCAAGTCTACCACAAGGACGAGAACCCAGTTTTCTGTGACACATCTTCCCTGTCCTCTCCATCTGTTGCTCTTCAGATCTTGGAGACTGGGAATACATAAGGCTGCTAGAGTAGAGAAGTTTCTCCTTCAAAAGAAACAACTGCCGGGCCGGCCCCATGGCTTAGCGGTTAAGTGCGAGCGCTCCACTACTGGCGGCCCGGGTTCGGATCCTGGGCACGCACCGACGCACCGCTTCTCCGGCCATGCTGAGGCCGCGTCCCACATACAGCAACTAGAAGGATGTGCAGCTATGACCTACCACTATCTACTGGGGCTTTGGGGGTAAAAAAAAAAAAAAACAGGAGGAGGATTGGCAATAGATGTTAGCTCAGGGCCGGTCTTCCTCAGCAAAAAGAGGAGGATTAGCATGGATGTTAGCTCAGGGCTGATCTTCCTCACAAAAATAAATAAATAAATAAATAAAACAAAAGAAACAATTGCCTAATTTCCACCTCTCCATGTCCCAAATCCCAGGATTTCTACACCGCCCTAGAAGGCAGCAAGTTTCCTCCTTTTCTCAAGCTGTCCTGCCCCTCGCAATCTTGTCACCAGGCCCCCATCTTTCATTTCTTTTCTCACTCTGGGCTCCTCATCCACCTTGCTCCTTCTCCACCCCAGATACCGCTGTGCTTCTTTAGATGTAGAAAATCGTACAGCCAGGGCAGTGATGCTCATCAAAATGGCCAGGATGATGTCCCTCTGGTGCATCATCGTTCTGAAAACCCTGCTGCTACTGCCGGTCTCCTGACCATGCAGGAAGGAAGAAATGGGAGTCAGTTTCCTGAAACCTCTGGAACAGACTCTTCTCCCTTGAAACTTTCCCACTTATTCCAAGGAGAAAGATCTTCCCATAGCTCAGTATTCAAATCCTTTAGAAACGACCCCACCCCGAGTATCCCCCAAATCCCTGACCATCCAGCCTCTTCTTGATGTTGGGTGGATGAGTCTGCATTCAGGAACTTTCCTTGTTCACCCCCACATCAAACTCAGATTTTCTGCCATAAACACTCTCTTCTCCCTCTCAGACATGTATTCTTTTCCCCAGTGCCCCTCCTATTTCTCAAGCCTAAAATGCCACACACTGACTTAGAGTTCACCTTTTCATTTACTTCCCAGGTGCCCTCTGTTCTCCTCTTTCCTCAGTCTGGTTCCTCCTTCTGGTTCCCTGCCAAGTCCTATCTTCTCTTCTCCTTCAACCTTTCCAATTCACTTTTAATTGGACTCATTTTGTATCCTTGTTCCTTTCTCCCAACTTCTGTTTTCCAAAACTATTTGTTTTTCCTTTCTTTTTTTTTTTTTCTATGAGGAAGATTAGCCCTGAGCTAACATCTGTTGCCAATCCTTCTCTTTTTGCTGAGGAAGACTGGCCCTGGGCTAACATCCATGCCCGTCTTCCTCCATTTTATATGGGATGCCGCCACAGCGTGGCTTGACAAGTGGTGCATCAGTGCACGCCCAGGATCCGAACCCTGGGCCACCGCAGCAGAGGGTGCGCACTTATCTGCTATGCCACCAGGCCGGCCCCCCAAAACTATTTGTTATTTCCAGCAGTAACTGTTTAACCCATCCCATTCTCTAAATTCAGAGTTGAAATTCACTCACTCATTCATTCCCTTCATCAGCATTAACAGAGCATCTATTATGTGCCTGGCACAAGCAGAGCAATGAAAGGTAGATATGTAGCTGAGAGGCAGTAAATGGATAACTGTCATAGTAGCCATAGTAGCCATCACTTTGGCTACTCAGCTTTCATATATACCCTTCTTTACAATTAGAACACCCATACAATAATGAAACAATTCTATGTTTCCACCTAATAAGATACAGCTATCCTTCATACAAGTGAAGTTCTTACCTTTTCCCTAAAATCAGGGAACTGCGATAGTATAAATCTCTAGTTATATTAATTATTCCTCAAATTCAGTCACAATCCTCCTGAATATTCTACTACCTAAACACTAAATTGTAAAGTTAACCCCCTGACAACTTGTATAAAAATAAAAATGAGGAGAGAGAAAGAAAATGGTTAGCATATACAAATAAACACATGAATATATTAAGCAAAGAGAAAATATACCAAGCTTCTACAGTTCTCATTTCTGTAATCGGTCCTGAGGCCATAATTGATAACTATGGTTCCTTCTTCAAGTATCCAAGCCATATTTCTCTGGCACTCAACAGAATCTCAGATAGTTTTTACCTGGGGGAGCAATGCAAAGCCTCATTCCTGAAGTGTCCTCAATCATCCTGCTTTCTTTTAGTTGCTATAGTTTTCCATTAACATTTATTATTGGGCATGGAAGCAGTAAGAGGCACCCCACAGAACCCCTGGGTTTCAGACACACCATTCTCATTTCCACTGTGTGGCAGCAACCCAGTGTTCCCTGGTCCTAAGGATCAGTCACCCCAGCCAGTTGAGTAACCCCTTTTCCTGCCAGTTAGTTCAGTGGCATAAAAAGTCCAAAATAGCCCAGTGGCAGTCTCATCTTCCAGTTCAATGGAGCCATCCTTGTGTCCCCTAGTGGAAGAATTCCTTCCTTGAGGACCAAGACTTGCAAATCAGCAGAGTTCAAAGTTACTAATATGGGAAGCAAAAATTCTACATAAATGGGTTGTTAAGTAGAATAGTGAGAAGAGCAAGATCCATTTCTGCCCCTTAATTCTTGTATTTTGGCTGTACGAGAGACACCACCATATAATGGTCTCTGATTAAAGTATATATTGCATCCTGTAAAACACAACCCCATCCTTCCAGGGTGTGGTCTCCCAAGTGATACCATAATTGAGTCTTCAGTAAGCCATTCCACCACATCAGGGGCCATGTGGATTTGTCCCAGTAAGGGACAGATGTCTACATCTGAGACAGCAGCTACAATTGGAGTCACCAACTGACTAAATTTATAATAGTCTAGTCATTCTCCAAGATCCATCTGATTTCTGCATAGGTCAAACTCCTGCCCATTCAAATCTTCAAGGGTGGCATTAATCTCTGCAGTTCCCCCAGGGATGTGATAGTGCTTCTGGTTAACTATCTTGATAGCAGGTGGAAGTTCCAAGGGCTTAGCCCTTCCTGCCATAACGTTCTCACTCCATGGGTCAGAGAGCCAATGTGCCAGTTGCCGTAAATGCCTATTCCAATTATGCTCTCAGGAACTTGGAAATAACCACATGGTAGGAGTGTGGATAGCTAGCCTGGGTGGTCTAGTGGTTAAGATTTGGCACTCTCACTACCACTAGCCCGGGTTCATTTCCTGGTCAGGGAACCACACCACCCGTCTGTCAGTTGTCATACTGTGGTGGCTGCATGTTGCTGTGATGCTGAAAGCTACACCACCAGTATTTCAAATACCAAGAGGGTCACCCATGGTGGACAGGTTTCAGTGGAGCTTCCAAACGAAGACAGTCTAGAAGGAAGGATGTGGCTACCCACTTCCGAAAAAATTGGCCATGAAAATCCTATGAATAGCAGCAGACCATTGTATGATATAGTGGTGGAAGGTGAGAGGATGGTGCAGAAAGACTGGGCAGGGTTCTGCTCTGCTGTATACAGGGTCGCTAGAAGTAAGAATCGACTCCATGGCATTAAAAAAGAAAATGCACAGACACTGTAGTAAACAGACCACAGTTCCTTTCTCGAGAGACCCAACCTCCCTTTCAATTAAGAGGCTCTGAATCTATGCTGACTTAGGTCCAGAAACTGAGGGAGAGACTGTGACTTTCCACTGTGGCGACTCAAGTCAGATTTTTGTCTCCCAGAGCAAGATTTTTTTTTCCTGTTATATAGATCAAGCAATTATTTAGTAGGCTGCCCATCTATTTGTTCTTAGGAACATGGTGACCAATTAGTCACTACCAAAGATTGTGGGCCAAGGCATTCTGATTACTGGTATGTCCCTGTTGCCCTTTACAGCAGATGCACCCATCATGTCTTTGGCAGTGATATACTGTCATGTGGCCTCTGCTACTTCAGGTTCCCATTATCCTCATTGAAATCAGGGAGCCCATCTCAAAGGTGGCATCCTCCCTGGTAATACCTGGCTTACACGAACACAGAGCAAGCACAGAGCTTTTCAGTAATGCAGGTGCTTTCCTCACTAATGTATTTCTCAATGCCTCAGTGAAGGAAGTGTCTTCTAGGCCTTCTCATGGAATGTAGCTAGGGGGTGAGTGTGTTGATTGCATGTGAAAAATCTACTCTGATATTCTTATCTACCTAAGACTTTGGATTCTCTACTCTATATCATGGCAGGGAACTTCTGGCATCTCAACTTCATTAAAGGTAGGCCACTGTTGAGTTCAAGTTTCAATCAGCCTCCCAAATAAACTGTTAAAGCTGCCTCCAGCTACATGAGCCAACGCACCAAATCCAGGCTCTCTAGCAAGTGCACCCATATCAATGAATTTGACCCAACCTAGTGCTGTATTTTGCTCTACTTGGTCTAACACCCTTAGGATCCACTTCCATACACATTCTCCAGGTTTTTGCTGATATATATTAGCAAAGTCTTGCAATTCTTTTACCGTATAAGTTACTTCCTCCTGGGTTATAGTGTGCACCTAAATCCTCTGGAGCTCACTGAGATTTGACACTTGTTATGGATCTAATGGCAACAGTAGTTGTAGTTTTAAGGATGAACATCCCCTTCCAAGGGATCTGTCCCAGGTGAGGTTATCACAGAGTTTTCAAGCAAGGAACATTAGTCTCTTCAGATATTGGAAGACAAGATACTTCTGCTGGCCAGGGAGGCTCAGAAAACTTGGGTATTCAAGATTTTCAGTTTCATCATGGTTCAATAAGACATCCGTATTCCCAGTTTCAGGATCCCATTCTTTCCCAATAAGTCTCGGAATTACACGTAAGAAACTTGTGAGACTGTGAGTTTAACTGTCATTGTAATTCATCGACTCACAGAATTCATTTTTAAAACGAGCTTAATTGAGGTATAGTTAAAATAAAATAAATTGTACATATTTAAAATGTAAAATTTGATATGCTTCAACATATGTATCACCCATGAAACCCTCACCACAATCATAATAGTGAACATATTCATCACCCCAAAAGTTTCCTTGTGACCCTTTATACCACCTGCCCCTCTCTAAGCCCCCCATCTCCAAGCAACCATTGATCTGCTTTCTGTCACTAAAAGATTGTTTGCATTTTCTAGAGCAGGAGTTGGCAAACATTCTGTAAAGGGCCAAATAGTAAATATTTTAGGTGTTGTGGGACAACAGGAAAAATGTAGATATTATGTACATATGTAAAATAAGAGAGAAAAACTTTTTATTGGTGAGATTAAAAATATAGTAATAATAATTGAGTCCAATTTTTGGAGTAAAAACATACTAATGAAAAGAATGAATTCTTTTTTTTGTATAACATTTTGCTTAGTTGGAGTTCCCTATTATCAAAATCTATCACAAACATTTACCTGTTAATTTGGATTTGTAATGAGATTTTTTTAAAATGTCTTTCACACAGAGAGGTACTATGAAATACAGATATCAATCCACAACCATATGACTTTACTTGAGCATATTCATCATTTGGAAGGCATTTATAGAATTCTATCGGATTTTTCTCTTGATACTCACTTTTTAGAATATCACCCTATTGCAGATTGATCACTTCCAACAGAAGGCTAGGTAGAATTGCCTCAATTGCACAAAATTACTTTACAGCAGCATAAGTTATGTATATAAGTGCTACTTTGCTTTGTAATTTTAGGTTCAATTCATTAATAAATGTTTGCAGACATCAAGTCTGCAATAAAGGCTAGTTCCCAAAGCCATTCAGTGTTTGATAATAGTGGCTGAGAGTGGTTCTTCTCATTCAGAAAAATTTCTTTTTTTTTTTTTTTTTTTAAAGATTTTATTTATTCAGTTTTTTCCCCCCAAAGCCCCAGTAGATAGTTGTATGTCATAGGTTCACATCCTTCTAGTTGCTGTACGTGGGACTCGGCCTCGCGTTGGACGGAGAAGTGGTGCTTCGGGGCGCTCCCGGGATCCGAACCCGGGTCGCCAGCATCAGAGCGCGCGCACTTAACCGCTAAGCCACAGAGCCGGCCCTCATTCAGAAAAATTTCAATCTAAGCCCTGAGTTCAAAAAAACCCCAATAAAACTTTAGCACTGATAAGACATCAAACTGCTATGTGGTAGGGTAAGTCAGGATATTCAGCTTCTATTTCTAACAAAAATTCATGATGGTTAAGTCCACAAGAGCAAATGAAGTTCATGATTGACAGTACTGGTGCAATATCATATGATACATTCAAACAATTTCTGCAAAGTGCTTGCTGATGAATAATACAGTTAGTAATTATAGGCTTTAAACACCTTACATTTTCAGAAACTTTGTAAATTTGTCCAAGTAATGCTTTTTCTATTCCACGTATATTTTTATCAACATCAGTTGTAACACATTTTAGCAGATTCCACTTCAGTTTGTACTGAATTAGTGTTTTCTCAATTTCTTTAAAAATATTCTTGCCTGTAGTTATTCCACACAGACTATTCACAGAGGCTAATTCTTGAGTCACTTCAAACTCATCAGTGATTCCTCAAATTAACAACACGAACCGAACGGTAATGATAAGATCTGTTAAATCATCAAGAGCCAAGAAAAATTGCTTGAAATCATTTGCCATGTTTTTTAATTGTTATTGATGTTGCTCCCAATTTCCTCAACATTGTGAGCAACTTTTCTCACTTAATGGCTAGTAGTCTTAAGTTTATTTTCTCTGAACATATTTCTTTGGTTACTGCAACAAAATATGATTCAATGAACTCACCATCAGTAAATAGCTTTCCTTGCTTGGCTAGCAAATGAGCTACTTGGAAACTGACTTTGGTTGCAGTCTCTCTTTCTCATTTTTTATTTTTACGAAGAAACTGCTGTGGTGAAATATTCTACTTTAAATTTTCTATTTTTTCTGACTGTTGCTTTCCTGTGAGTTAGGAATATTACAATGAGTACTTAATCTGGTAAGGTCAATGTATACAATGAATATTGTATTCTTCCAGCACCCCCATAGTGTTATTAAATAATAAACACAGTGCTTTGCCATCTAATTTGATAACAAAATAATCTACACTCGAACAACACTTTTTTCTTATTTTGACATGATGAGTATGAACTGGTAAGTTTTTTAAAAAGTCACAGTGTAGTAATATGCATGGCACTTGAAACATTGTCTCATTCAACTCTGTCACTGTGATTTGTAGTGACCCTAGTAGCAGTCTGAAATGATGAGAGTGCCAGCACATATAGTCTCTATCCCAACTACTACTTAATTATGCTGTTGTAGCTCAAAGGCAGCAATAGACAGTAAGTAAACTAATGTGTGTGGCTGTCTTCTGATAAAACTTTATGGACACTGAAATTTGAATTTCACATAATTTTCACGTCATTCTTCTCAATTTTTTTCAACCAACCAAAATTGTAAAACTCATTCTTAGTTCACAGCCATACAAGAACAAGCAGTAGGTTGGAGTTGGCCTGCAGGCTATAGTTTGTCAGCCTGTGATCTACACACTGATGACTCACATGTGTATATCTCAAGTCATAATCTGTACCCTGAATTTCATGCTTACGTATCCAAGCGCCTACTTGACACCTCTATTTGGATCCTATGGGTATCTCAAAAATAAGCCATTCAAACCCCTAGTCCTAGTCAGTTTTTCCCAAAATTTTATAATTAAAAATTTCAAAATACAAAATGATTGAAAGAAATTTATGGGGAACATGTGAATACCCACCAAAAAGATTCTATCATTAACATTTTACTATATTTGTCTTATCACATAGTTATCCATCTATCCATCCCTCTATTGATTATTAATCAATCACAGTTTTTTAATGCATTTCAAAGTTAACTGAGTAAGCTCAGTACACTTCACCATAAATACTTCGGCATGTGTATTTTTAGGTAGAGTTCAGGATTTGTTTTATAGTTTTTATTTTCTTTCAAGGTAGAAGTCACATATAATGTTTTAGAGTTCTAGGTTAATGGAATCATGCATTTTGTGCTTTTCTTTTTTTTTGGTCTGTCTTCTGTCAGCACAATTATTTTGAGGCTCACCCATGTTGTTGAGTATCAATAGTTCATCCTTTTTTATTGTGGAGTTGTATTCCATTTCCTGTGTATCTCACAATTTGTTTATCCATTCATGTTGATGGGCATTTGGGTTCTTTCCAGTTTTTTTGGCTATTACAAATAAAGTTTCTATGAACATTCAAGTCTTTGTATGGACATGTATTTCCTTTTCTCTTGGATAAATACTTCATACCAGAATAGCTGGATCATATGGTAGGTGTATGTTTAACTTTTTAAGACACTGCCAAACTGTTTCTACCCACAGTTACAGTTGCTCCACATTCTTGCCAACGCTTGGTATGGTCAACCTCTACATTTTAGTTATTCTGATAGGCATAGGGTGGTATCTTATTGTGGTTTTAATTTTGCAAATAAACCATCTTTTCCTGTGCTTATTTTCCATCTGTTAATCTTTTTTGGTGAAGTGTCTGTTCAAATCTTTTGTGCACAATTTTTTTTCTTTTTTTCTTTCTTTCTTTTTTTTTGAAGATCAGCCCTGAGCTAACATCCGTGCCAATCCTCTTCTTTTTGCCGGAAAGACCGGCTCTGAGCCAACACCCACTGCCAATCCTCCTCCTTTTTTTTTTCACCCCCCCAAAGCCCCAGTAGATAGCTGTATGTCATAGTTGCACATCCTTCTAGTTGCTGCATGTGGGACGCGGCCTCAGCATGGCGGGAGAAGCGGTGTGTCGGTGTGCGCCCAGGATCCGAACCCGGGCCGCCAGCAGTGGAGCACGCGCACTTAACCACCAAGCCATGGGGCGGCCCTGCGCACATTTTAATTGGACTGTTTGCTTTTTATTGTTGAGTTTTGAGATATCTAAATTAGGTATATGCTTTGCAAAGATTTTCTCTCAGTTGATAGCTTATCTTTTCTTTTTCTTAAGAGTGCCTTTAAAAGAGCATATGTTTTTGATTTTGATGAAGTCCACTTTATGCATCTGTTCTTTTATGGATTGTCCTTTTGGTGTGGAATCTAAGAAATCTTTGCCTAACCCAAAGTCACAAAGATTTTCTCCTGTG
This sequence comes from Ceratotherium simum simum, assembly GCF_057802395.1. Taxonomy (NCBI): domain Eukaryota; kingdom Metazoa; phylum Chordata; class Mammalia; order Perissodactyla; family Rhinocerotidae; genus Ceratotherium; species Ceratotherium simum. Next base: position 24,211,767 of record NC_141925.1, read on the forward strand.
TTTTTTCCAGAAGTTTTATAGTTTTAGGTTTTACATGTAGGTCTATGATCCATTTTGAGTTACTTTTGTATATTGTATGAGGTATGGGTCAAAGTCTTCTTTTGGGGGTGGGGGAACATGGATATCTAATTATTCTAGCGCCATTTGTGGCAAAGGCTATCCTTTCTCCATTGCATTGCTTTAGTGCCTTTGTGCATACATGTGGAGGTTGATTTCTGGCCTTCGTATTCTGTTTCACAGATCAACCTGTCTATCTTTACAATAAGACTACACTGTTTTGATTACTGTAGCTTTACAATGATACTTGAAATTACTGTAGTGGTAGCCCCTACTTTGTTCTTCTTTTTCAGAGTTGTTTTGGCTATTCTAGATTTGCATTTCTGTATATATTTTAGAAAAAGCTTGCCAATGTCTACAAAAGAGCCTGCTGGGATTTTGTTTGGGATTGCATTGGATCGGTCTATAAACCAATTTGGGAAGAATTGCTATCTTAACAGTATTGGGTTTTCCAATCCATGAACAAAGTACAGCCTCTCAATTTGTTGAGATTATTTATCTTTAATTTCTCTCAGATGTATTTTGTAGTTTTCAGTGTACATGTCTTTCACATCTTTTGTTAGATTTATCCGTATTTCATTTTTTTGACACTTTTGTAAATGGTATGTTTAAATTTTAATTTTTAATTGCTTGTTGCTAGAATATAAAAATACAATTGAGTTTTGTACATTGATATTGTATTCTACAACTTGCTAAACTCACTAATTTGTTCTAGTGGCATTTTTGCAGATTACATTGGACTTTATACATAGATGATCATGTACTCTGTGAAAAAAGAACTTTATTTCTCCCTAGGAGGGTAAATCTGGTCCTTGTTATTCCATCTTGGCTGGAAGCAGAACTCCTCCACACAATTAGGTTTTATTTTTGATTTTAAGCAAAATCAGCACTAGGGCTACAAGAAATAATAGATACATGTAGGGCTGTCATGGAAGCTCTCTGGTTCTGAGATCATGACATGAGCCTGAGAGTTAAAGGATCTGAGTGCCATTTTCTCTCTGTAAGCAATCCAATGCACGTAGAAGAATCCATCCCACACCACAGTCCTTATAGTCACTGTTATACCAGTTAAATGCAGCAGCCACTTGGGCTCCCAAAGAATGTGCTTTAGTTGGTATTTCATCAGAATAAGCCACAGGTGGGGCCAGCCCCATGGCCTAGTGGTTAAGTTTGGCATGCTCCACTTCAGCGGCCTGGGTTTGGTTCTTGGGCATGGACATACAACACTTGTCGGTGGCCATGTTGTGGCAGTGACCCACATACAAAACAGAGGAAGATTGCCACGGATGTTAGCTCAGGGTGAATTTTCCTCAAGCAAAAAGAGGAAGATTGGCAACAGATGTTAGCTCAGGGCAAATCTTCCTCAGCAATAATAATAATAATAATGATAAGAAGAAGAAGAAGAAGAAGCCACAGGTGATAGCCTGATTAATTGTGATGTCAATTAATCATGGATTACTAACACCCCATGTCCCATATTCAAGGAGCTCCCAAAATTCCATCCTTGTGGATCTATCTCCTGGCACCCCTCTTGGTACTAATGCTATATCAGTCAGGATCCAATTGTGAGGCAGAAACCACATGGTAATTTAAACAGGGAAGTTTTAACATTATAAATGATGAATAATTTACAGGGGATTACTACTAAGTATGGATAAAAGACAACTGTAAAAAATAGCAAAGGCTGAGGGTGAGTACCCAAGAAAGGAAAACTTGAGACGGGGGTCCCCTCCCCAGGCTGGGATTCGGACCTCATTGGAGAGATGTGGCTGCAGCCCAATGGATAGTGGAGAAATTTTCTGGGTTGCCTGTAGACAGGTCCATAGACAGCAGGCTGAGGCTGGTGGCCAGAAGACCACAGGCAGGAAACCTTCGCATTGGGGTGCTGGTATGCTAAGGCTATCAGGCAGGGAACCACAGACTGGGACTGGCAAGCTGGAAGTTGAATGCCACTGGGTGTCTGTCCTGTGCTGTGCTGCCTGCCACAGTCAGCAGAGAAAAAAAACAGGAACCAAGAGCAGCCCCTTCTTTCTGCAGTGTCCCTCCAACAAAATTGGTAACTGGCACACTGTACTAATAGTCATTGCACTCTTCACCAGTATGCACTTAGAGTAAAAATAAAAGCAAGTTTCACTTAAGAATGTCCTTATTGAAGCAGTAAAAATGATCAATTTTATTAAATCTCAACCCTTGAATAAATATCTTTTTAATATTCTGTGTGTGAAAATGGGAAGTACAGATAAAGCACTTATGCTGCACAGTGAACCGCAGTGTTTATCTCAAGGAAAGGCACTTGCAAGATAAGAGTTGTGAGCTGAACTAGTCACTTTTTTTATGGAACACCATTTTTTTCCCTTTTTTTTTTAAATTGATGTTTTAATGGTTTTTAACATTGTGAAATTTTGGGTTGTACATATTGGTTTTGTCCATCACCATATATATGACTCCCTTCACCCCTTGTGCCCACCCCCCACCCCCATTGCCCCTGGTAACCACAATACAATTTTCTCTGTCCATGTGTTGGTTTATATTCCACATATGAGTGAGATCATACAGTGTTTGTCTTTCTCTTTCTGGCTTATTTCACTTAACATAATACGCTCCAGGCCCATCCATGTTGTTGCAAATGGGACGATTTTGTCTTTTTTTTATGGCTGAGTAGTATTCCATTGTATATATATACCACATTTTCTTAATCTAATTGTCAGTCGAGGGACACTTAGGTTGCTTCCACTTCTTGGCTATGGTGAATAACGCTGCAATGAACATAGCCTCTTTGGATTGTTGATTTCAGGTTCGTTGGATAGATTCCCAGTAGTGGGATGGCTGGGTCATAGGACATCTCTATTTTTAATTCTTTGAGGAATCTCCATACTGTTTTCCATAGAGGCTGCACCAGTTTGCATTCCCACCAGCTGTGTATGAGGGTTCCTGTTTCTCCACATCCTCTCCAACACTTGTTGTTTTTTGTCTTGGTGATTATAGCCATTCTAACGGGCGTGAGGTGATATCTTAGTGTTGTTTTGATTTGCATTTCTCTGATGATTAGTGATGTTGAACATCTTTTCATGTGCCTATTGGCCATCTGTATATCTTCTTTGGAGAAGTGTCTGTTCATTTCCTCTGCCCATTTTTTGATCGGGTTGTTTGTTTTTTTGTTGTTCAGTTGTGTGAGTTCTTTATATATTATGGAGATCAACCCCTTGTCAGATGTATGTTTTGCAAATATTCTCTCCCAGCTGGTGGGTTGTCTGTTCATCTTGATTCTGGTTTCGTTTGTCTTATAGAAGCTCTTTAATCTGATAAAGTCCCACTTGTTTATTTTTTCTTTAGCTTCCCTAGTCTGGGTAGGCATGTCATCCGAAAAGATTCCTTGATGACCAACGTCAAATAGTGTGTTGCCTATATTTTCTTCTATGAGTTTTATAGTTTCAGGTCTTACCTTCAGGTCTTTGATCCATTTTGCGTTAATTTTTGTGAATGGCAATAGCAGATGGTCCACTTTCATTCTTTTGCATGAGGCTGTCCAGTTTCCCCAACACCATTTATTGAAGAGACTTTCCTTTCTCCATTGTATGTTCTTAGCACCTTTGTCGAAAATTAGCTGTCCGTATATGTGTGGTTTTTACTTCTGGGCTTTCAATTCTGTGGAACACCATTTCTACTTATAAGAATGAAGGGCAAATTATTATTATTCAGAGTTAGGTATCTAGCAGACATTTTTTCAAAAATAAACTCAGTAAGCCTGTCACACCAAGGAAAAGAAACTGACAATGTTTGTTGCCAGTGATAAAATTCTACCTTTTAAGTGAAAACTAGAATTTTCAAAACTTGTATCATTATCAAGATCCTGACAGCTTCCCAATAATTAAAGATTTTTTTCCAATGAGATTGGTGGTAAAGATAGATCAATGGATTTTAATATAACAGAGTATGATGTATTCATTGGTAAGATTTCACATTCTACATTTGTAACTAACCTTTAAAAAAACAACCTCTTGTTAAATTTTGGTGTAGTATCGAACAAGTATATCCATAATTATCTGAAAAATACTCTTCTTTTTTCCAACTACATATCTGCGTGTGGTTGGATTTTCTTTCTATACGTCAAGCAAAACAACATATCAAGCCATATTGAATGCAGAAGCAGATATGAAAAGCTGGCTTTCTCCTACTGGGCCACACAGGAACATTAAAGAGATTTACAAAAATGTAAGACAAGATACTCTTCTCATTAAATTTGTTTTTTGTTTTGGAAAATACAGTTGTTGTTGTTGTTGTTTCATTTAAAATCATGTTATTTATGTTAACATTGTTATTGGTATTTTTAAATGATAAATTAACATTTAAATAATTTCTTAGTTTTAATTTCCAGTAGGATAAATATTAATAGCTATAACCCAGATAACCTAAAGCTTGTTGGGGTCCTCAATAATTTTTAAGGGTATAAAGATGTCCTGAGACCAAAAAATTTGAGAACCGCTGCTCTGGGTAAGGTCTCGGGTGCACGGTAAGTGTTTGGTAAGTGTGGGTTGAGTTGAAGGAGTTTTAACAACTCTGAATTTTGATGTGACAGTTTGGAGAGCAGTTCCATAGGCATGGATGGGGGGAATTGATGGCAGTGGAAGGCTGAGGAGAGTGATGGAGCTAAGCACGTGAGGACTATTCTCTGTACACTTGGCAATAAAGCAAAGGAAGGAGAGAAGATAGAAGCTAGAGCTGGGATCAGAGCTGAGAGGATACTTTTTACAGTATAAAATCTTGAATGCTCATGTTAATAGGCCAGTGGAGAATGAGAAATTGAAAACAGAGTTACCTTGCAAACACCTCATCCAGACTCTCTCCCAATAACCATCTCCTGTCTCCCTCCTTTCCATGCGCTGCACCTGCTCTGAACTCTTCACTGACCTTTCCATATCTTCTATGACCTCCTTCTCTGACCTCCTCTGCAATCTGTGTGAACTGCTTTGCACTGTCTCTGAGCTTCAACCACAGTATCTGCTGCAGAGGATGCCTCAGGGCTGGGTGGACTACGTGACAGGTAAAGTTAGCTCCTTCACTTTAGGGCTGTAGGGTCAGGCTTAGAGCAGCTCCAGATCAAAGGTGCCATCCAGTTCTGTTTGAGGAATCCAGCATTGATCACCCTTAGGTGTTCTTTCCCATCCCAGGGCCACCAGGCCTGAAGGCCCCCTACTGCACAGAAACCTTCAAGGTGGCAGAGATGAGTGGTATTCTCCCTTGAAGATACCTGGATTGGGAGCAAGGAGATGGGGGGATGCAGCTAGAGGAGTGAGAAAGGGAAAGAGGAAGATGGACTATTATTATAAACATTTCCGTCCATTTGTCTGGGACTTTCTATCTCAGATGCAGGCAACTCAGGGAGACGAGAGGCTATGGGGAAGTTGAGGGTAAGAGAGAGAAGGACCTAAAAGTTTGGGAATGGCAGACCCCAAGAAATACCTCATCTTGGGGACAAGGGGGGTTGAGTAAATGGAGCCTTTGTCTCAAGTTAGCAGGGCTCAGAGAAAAATGGTGAGAGAAACCAGAGGGGTATGGGGGCAGGGGAAAGTTTTCTCACCAGTGACCCAGAAGAGGGTCTCAGTGTGCTGCTCCTAACTTTGTGGGCCATGGCATTCTTTTACTGCATTCTGGGTATGAATAGGGAAGCATTGCTTTGGGAATAGAACTTGAAGAGAAGGTCTCCTTAGAACCATTTTCCTCTTCTTCCTTCTTCTCCTTCTCCAGAAATTGGGCCAAAATGTGTCCATCTGGGGCATGACAGTGTATCTGGAGTAAACCAGACCAATGTCGTTCCCTATATTGAATGGACATGTAAGCAGCACAGAAGAGCCACCATGCATCCATGAGTGGAGCTCTGTGTAGATCTGTAAGTGGGAGCCTGAAAGTGAGGAAGCGATAACAGGCGGAGTAAGGGGAAAGATGAAAAAAGAGACAGGTTGAAGAATGAGTGAAGGGTGAGAAAGTCTGAAAAATGAAAAGTAGAGAATAAGAGATAGGGAGAAAAGACATAGAATTGTACGGAAGGAATGAGAGAGAAAGTGACAGCACAGGTTAGAATCAGCTCAGTATTCCAATTTCAAATCCTTAAGAGAGAAGAGAATATGATATGAACAACTGTATGCCAACAAATTGGATAAGCTGGATGAAATGGACAAATTCCTAGAAACACACAATCTACCAAAACTGAATCATGAAGAAATGGAAAATCTGAATAGACCTATAATTAATAAGGAGATTGAACCAGTAATCAAAAACCTCAACAAAGAAACGCCCTGGACCAGATGGTTTCACTGGTGAATTTTACCAAACATGTACAGAAGAACTAACACCAATCCTTCTCAAATTCACCTAATTGCCCTGACCAGAAACTCTAGTTTGAGTAGAAGTGGTAACAGTGGACATCATTGTTTTATCCAGGAGTTTTTGGTTGATTCTTTGGGATTTTCTATATAGACAATCAGGTCATCTGCAACAAAGACAGTTTCTTTCCTCCTTCCCAATGTGTATACCTTTTATTTCCTTTTCTTGTCTTATTGCAGTAGCTAGGACTTCCAGTATTATGTTGAATACTAGCGGTGAGAAGGGATATTCTTGTCTTATTCCTAGTCTTAAGGGGAAAACATCTAGTTTCTCACCATTAAGTATGATGTTAGCTATAGGTTTTTGTTCCCCTCTATCCCTAATCTGCTGAGAGTTTTTTTTTCTTTATCACGAATGGATGTTGCATTTTGTCAAATTCTTTTTCTGTATCTATTGATATGATCATATGTTTTCTTTATCTTGTTGATGTGATGGAATATATTAATTGATTTTCAAATGTTGAATCAGGCTTGAATCTCTGGAATAAATCCTACTTGGTTGTGATGTATAATTCTTTTAAAACATTGATGAATATGATTTGTTGATATTTGGATGAGGATATCTGCATCTATGTTCATGGAGATATTGGTCCGTAGTTTTCCTTTCTTGTATTGTCTTTATCTGGTTTTGGTATTAGGATTTCCCTAGAGTTTTCAGGATACCTTTACAACTAATCTAGGTCCATTTTCAAATATATTGCTTCATGGATAGTGCAGGTATCTTATAACAGAATATTCCCAATTCCTCTCTTCCATCCCTCACAATGTTGCTGTCATTTGTTTCACTTCTTCATAAGCTATCATATATACATTATTGCTATTATATTGGACAAAAAGTTATCTATTAGATCAATTAAGAATAAGAAATATAAAGGTTTTATTTTATCTTAATTTATTCTTTCTCTAACACTCTTCCTTTTTTATGTAGAGCTGAGTTTCTGACCTATATCATTTTCTTTTCTTTAGAGAACTTCCTTTAACATTTCTTGCAAGCGGGTTTGCCTACTGGTTACAAATTGCTTCAGTTTTTGTTTGTCTCAGAAAATCTTTGTTTCTCCTTCACTTTTGAAGGATAATTTCACTCTACACAGAATTGCAGGCTTTTTTTTTTTTTCCTTTCAGTGCTTTATTTTACTCCACTCTCGCTTGCATGTTTGTGAAAAAAAGTCTGACGTAATTCTTATCTTTGTTCCTCTATATGTAAGGTGTTTTATTTCCTCTGGCTTTTTGCAAGATTTTCTCTTTGTCTTTGGTTTTCTGCAGTTTGAATATGTTATGTCTAGGCATAGAATTTTTTATTTTTATCCTGGTTTGTGTTTTCTGAGCTTCCTAGATCTGTGGTTTGGTGTCTGTTACTAATTTTGGAAAATTCTCAGCCATTAGTCAAATATTTATTCTGCTCCTTTCTTTCTTCTCCTTCTGGTATTCTCATTACATGTGTGTTCCCCCTTTTGAGATTGGCCCACAATTCTTGGATGTTCTATTCTCTTTTTTTTTCATTATTTTTTCTGTTCACATTTTTTTGGGGAAGTTTCTATTAAGATATCTTCAACCTCACTGATTCTTTCCTCCATTTTGTCAAGTTTACTGATGAGACCATCAAAGGCATTCTTCTTTTCTGTTAAGTATTTTTGGTTTCTAGTACTTTCTTTTGATTATTTCTTAGAGTTTCAATCTTTGTGCTTACATTACCCATCCATTCTCGCATGTTGTTCACTTTTCCCATTAGAGCCCTTAGCACATTAATCAGTTATTTTAAATTTTTTTTGTGTGTGTGAGGAAGATCAGCCCTGAGCTAACATCTGTGCTAATCCTCCTCTTTTTGCTGAGGAAGACCGGCTCTGAGCTAACATCTATTGCCAATCTTCCTCGTTTTTTTTCCCCCAAAGCCCCAGTAGATAGCTGTATGTCATAGTTGCACATCCTTCTAGTTGCTGCATGTGGGACGCGGCCTCAGTACGGCCGGAGAAGTGGTGCATCGGTGTGCACCTGGGATCCGAACCTGGGCCGCCACTTGTGGAGCATGCGCACTCAACCGCTAAGCCATGGGGCCGGCCCTAATCAATCAGTTATTTTAAACTCGTGGTCGATGATTCCAAAATATCTGCCCTATGAGTCCAGTTCTTTTTGTGTCTTCAGACTATGTTTCTTCTCCCCTTTTAAATGTCTTGTAATCTTATGTTGAAAGCCAGACATGATGTATTGGGTAACAAAACTGAAGTAAATAGGCCTTTAGTGTAAGGGTTTATGTTCATCTGGTTAGGAGTTATGCTATGTTTACTGCTTGCTGTAGCTGTAGGTGTCTGAAGCTTCAATTTCCTTTAGGTTTCTTGTTCTTGTCTCTCCTCTTGTCTTTGGGTTTCCCTAGAAACACCTTAAATACTCTGAGCCTTGCAGTTCTTTCAGCTGTAATCCTCTGTTATTAAGATTTTATTTATTTATTTTATTTCCCCCCAAAGCCCCAGTACATAGTTGTATGTCATAGCTGCACATCCCTCTAGTTGCTGTATGTGGGACGCGGCCTCAGCATGGCCGGAGAAGCGGTGCGTTGGTGCGCGCCCGGGATCCGACCCCGGGCCGCCAGCAGCGGAGCGCGCGCACTCAACCGCTAAGCCACGGGGCCGGCCCTGTAATCCTCTGTTATTATACAGGAGTCCTTTTGATGTGTTGGTAAGGTATGGGGGAAGGAGAAGCATCCTATAATTTTATGATTAGGTCTCAGTCTTTTAGTGGGTCTGTGTCCCTGGGCTGTGATCTTTACAAGTGCTTCTCAGCCTCCCCCTGTCCCCCACCCTTATATGAGACAGGAAGGCTAGAGGGGGCTGGAGTTGGATATTTCCCTTCCCTCACATAGGTTAGGCTCTGGTAAAGTGGTTTCCCTTGAGGTCAGATAGAGAACAGAATGCTCTGGGCATATTTCAAGATGGTTACTTTTCCCCTGCCCCTGCTGGAAGCATAACAGGATTTTTCTCCAGTCTTCACCAGGAGCACTTAGTGGGTTCCTGGAGGTAAATCAGCCCCTAAGACTGGGCCCCCAGGTGTTTTTAACTCTCAAGCTAATCCACACTCAGCTTCTAGCAGTTCATAGATTACAGTTTAAGTTTTCCTACCAGTTCCTGGTTCCAGTTGTTTCTGTACTTGGTAAATCGTACTTCTCTGTATTTGCCCATCTTTCCAGTTTTCAGAGTGTTGGTTTACCCTGTGACCTCCATTCTCTGACGCATCTAAGAAGAGTTGTTGATTTTCAGTTTGTTCATCTTTTTTTCTTGTTGTGAGGATGGGAGTGATGACTTCCAAGCTCTTTACATATCGGAGCAGAATATAATCATTTTTATATGCTGCTGGATTCTGTTTGCTAATATTTTTTGAGGATTTTTGCATCTACATCAGTCAGGGATACTGGTCTATAGTTTTCTTTTCTTGTGATGTCTTTGTCTAGCTTTGGTGTCAGCGTAATACTGGTCTCATAGTATAAGTTAGAAAGTGTTCCCTCCTCTTTTTCTTTTGTTTTTTTTAATACCATCTTAACAATTTTTTATTGTACAGTTCAGTGGCATTAAGTGCATTCATATTGTTGTGCAACTGTCACCACCATCCATCTCCAGACTCTTTTCATCCTGCAAATCTGAAGCTATATATCCATTAAACAATAAGTCTCCATTCTCCCCTCCCTCTAGCCCCTGCCAACCACCATCCTATTTTTTGTTTCTATGATTTTGAATACTCTAGGTACCTCATATAAGTGGAGTCATATAGCATTTGTCTTTTTATGACTGGCTTGTTTCACTTAGCATAATGTCCTCAAGGTTCACCCATGTTGCAGCATATATCAGAATTTTATTCCTTTTTCCTGGCTAATATTCCATTGCATGTATATAACACATTTTGTTTATCCATTCATCCATCTATGAATACATGGGTTGTCTCCACATTTTGGCTACTGTGAATAATGCTGCTATGAATATGGATGTACAAATATCTCTTTGAGACCCTGCTTTCAATTTTGTGGGGTATATACCTAGAAATGAAATTGCTAGATCATATGGTAATTCTATGTTTTACTTTTTTTTTTTTTTTGAGGAAGACCAGCCCTGAGCTAACATCCATGCCAATCCTCCTCTTTTTGCTTAGGAAGACCAGCCCTGAGCTAACATCTATTGCCAATCCTCCACCTCCTTTTTTACTTTTTCTCCCCAAAGCCCCAGTAGATAGTTGTATGTCATAGTTGCACATCCTTCTAGTTGTTGTATGTGGGACGCTGCCTCAGCATGGCCGGACAAGTAGTGCGTCAGTGCACGCCCGGGATCTGAACCCGGGCCACCAGTAGTGGAGCGCGCGCACTTAACCGCTAAGCCATGGGGCTGGCTCCTATGTTTTACTTTTTGAGTAAATGCCATAGTGTTTTCCACAGTGGCTGTACCATTTTACATTCCCACTAGCGATGCATGAGTGTTCCAATTTCTCCACATATTCTCCAACACTTACTCTTTTCTGTTTTTGTTTTTAAATAATAGCTATCCTAATGGGTGTGAAGTGGTATCTCATTGTGGTTTTGATTTGCATTTCCCTAATGATTAGTGATGTTGAGCATCTTTTCATGTGCTTATTGGCCATTTATCTTCTTTGGAGAAATGTCTATTCAAGTCTTTTGCCCTTTTTTGAATTGGTTTGTTTAGTTTTTGTTGTTGTTGAATTTTAGGAGTTCTCTTTATATTCTGGATATTAATTCCTTATCAGATATATGATTTGCAAATTTTTCTCTCTTGATAGTGACATTTGACACACAAAGTTTTTAATTTTGATGAAGTCCAGTCTATCTACTTTTCTTTTTGTTGCCTGTGCTTTTGGTGTCGTATCCAAGAAATCATTGCCAAACTCAGTGTTGTTATATTTTCCCCTACATTTTCTTCTAAGAGTTTTATAGGTTTAGCTCTTATGTTTAGGTCTTCAAATTACTTTGAGTTAATTTTTGTATATGGTGTAAGACAAGGGTCCAATTTCATTATTTTGCATGTGGATATCCAGTTTTCCCAGCACTCTGTTGAAAAGATTGCCCTTTCTCCATGTAATGGTCTTGGAACACTTGTCAAAAAATCATTTGACCATATATACAAGGGTTTATTTCTGGGCTCTCTATTCAATTCCGTTGGTCTATACATCAGTCTTTATGCCAGTATCACACTGTTTTGATTACTGTAGCTTTATAGTAAGTTTTGAAATCAGGAAGTGTGTGCCTTCTAACTTCGTTCTTTTTCAAGATTGTTTTGGCTATTCAGTGTCCCTTGAGATTCCATATGAATTTTAGGCTGGATTTTTCTATTTCTTCAAATTAAAAGTTGGAATTTCGATAAGAATTGCATTGAATCTGTAGTTTGCTTTGGGTAGTATTGACATCTTAACAATCTCTTCCAATCCATAAATGTAACATGTATTTCCATTTATGTCTTAATTTCTTTCAACAATATCTTATATTTTTCAGCATACAAGTCTTTCACCTCCTTGCTAGATTTATTTCTAAGTATTTTATTCTTTTCAATGCTATTATGAATGGAATTGTTTTCTTAATTTCCTTTTTGAATTGTTCATTGTTAGTGTTTAGAAATGCAACTGAAGGGCTGGCCCCATGGCTTAGCGGTTAAGTGTGTGCACTCTGCTACTGGCTGCCCGGGTTCAGATCCTGGGCGCGCACCGACACACCACTTCTTCGGCCATGCTGAGGCCACATCCCACATACAGCAGCTAGAAGGATGTGCAACTATGACATACAACTATCTACTGGGGCTTTGAGGAAAAAAAAAAGGAGGAGGATTGGCAATAGATGTTAGCTCAGAGCCAGTCTTCCTCAGCAAAAAGAGGAGGGTTAGCATGGATGTTAGCTCAGGGCTGACCTTCCTCACACACACACACACACAAAAAAAGAAATGCAACTGATTTTTACCTGTTGTCTTTTTCTTTTTTTTGCTGAGGAAGACTTGCCCTGAGCTAACATCTGTTGCCAGTCTTCCTCTGTTTTGTATGTGGTTCACTGCCACAGCATGGCTGACAAGTGGTGTAGGTCCACACTGGGGATCGGAACTTGGGAACCCAGGCTGCTGAAGTGGAGCACACCTAACTTAACCACTATGACACAGGGCCGGCCCTTGATTTTTGCCTGTTGAGTTTGTATCCTCCAACTTGGCTGAACTCATTTATTGGCTCTGTATATTAGCTCTAACTGTTTATTAGCTCAAACTGTGTGTGTGTGTGTGTGTGTGTGTGTGTGATCTTTAGAGTTTTCTACATATAAGATCATGTCTTTTGCAAACAGAGATAATTTTACTTCTTCCTCTCTAGTTTGGAAGGCTTTTATTTCTTTTTCTTTACTAATTGCTCTGGCTAGAACTTCCAATACTATGTTGAATAGAAGTGACATAAGCAGCCTTGCTTTGTTCCTGATCTTAGAAGAAAAGCTTTCCATCTTAAACCATTGACCCTGTTGGTCGCTGTGGGCTTTTACTGTGTTGAGGTTGTTTCCTTCTATTCCTAGTTTGTTGAGTGTTTTTATTGTGAAAGGGTGTTGAATTTTGTCGAAATGATGCTTTCTCTGCATCATTTGAGGTGATCACGTGACTTTTTTCTTCATTCTGTTAATGTGGTGTATTACACCAATCAAGTTTCAAATGTTGAACCATCCTTGCATTCCAGGAATAAGTCCCACTTGGTCATAGCATATAATCCTTTTAATATGCTGCTGACTTTGGTTTGCTAGTATTTTGTTGACGATTTTTGCATCAATGTTCATAAGGGATAATGGTCTGTAGTTTTCTTTTCTTGTAGAATCTGCCTGGCTTTGGTATCAGGGCAATGGTGTTCTTATAGAACAAGTTAGGAAGTGCTCCTTCATCTTCAACTTTTTGAAAAAGTTTGAGTTTGAGAAGTATTGGTGTTAGTTCTTATGTAAATGTTTGGTATGATTCGCCAGTGAAGCCATCAGGTCTAGAGCTTTTCTTTGTTGGGAGGTTTTTGATTACTGATTCAATCTCCTCACTAGCTATAGGTCTATTTAGATTTTCTATTCATGATTCAGTCTTGGTAGGCTTTGTGTTTCTAGGAACTTGTCCATTTCATCCAGCTCATTCAAATTGTTGGCATACATTGTTCACAGTACTCTCTTATCCTTTTCATTTCTGTAGAATTGGTAGTAATGTCCCCACTTTTATTTCTAAATTTAGTAGTTGGAGTCTTCTCTTTTTTTTCCCCCTCAGCCAATCTAACTAAAGGTTTGTCAATTTTGTTGATCTTTTTGAAGTACCAAGTTTTGGTTTTGTTGATTTTCTCTATTGTATTTCTATTCCTTATGTCATTTATCTCTGCTCTAACTTTTATTATTTCCTTCCTTCTGCTAGCTTTGAGTTGGTTCAATTTGTTCTTTTTTTTTTTGCTCCTTAAGTTGTAAAGTTAGGTTGTTGGTTTTAGATCTTTCTTTTTTTAATGCAAGAGCATTTATAGCTATAAATTTCCCCTTTAGCACTGCTTTCACCATGTCTCATATGTTTTTTTAATTAATTAATTTTTTATTTTTTATTATTTCTTTTTTGTGTGTGAGGAAGATCAGCCCTGAGGAGGATTATGCTAATCCTCCTCTTTTTGCTGAGGAAGACCGGCTCTGAGCTAACATCTATTGCCAATCCTCCTCTTTTTTTTTCCCCAAAGCCCCAGCAGATAGTTGTATGTCATAGTTGCACATCCTTCTAGCTGCTGTATGTGGAAGGCGGACTGAGCATGGCTGGAGAAGCAGTGCATTGGTGCGCACCCGGGATCCGAACCCGGGCCGCCAGTAGTGGAACGCGCACACTTAACCACTAAGCCACGGGCCAGCCCTCTCATAAGTTTTGATATGTTGTGTTCTCATTCTCATTCATCTCTAAGTATTTTCTAATTTCTCTTATGATTTCTTATTTTATCCATTGGTTGTTTAGGAGTGTGTTAATTTTCACAAATTTGTGCATTTTCCAGTTTTCCTTCTGTTATTCATTTCTAAATTCATCCAGTTACGGTTGGAGAAGATACTTTGTATGATATCTATCTTTTAAAAATCTACTGAGATTTAATTTGTGGCATACCATTGGTCTATCCTGGAGAATGTGCCATGTGCATTTGAGAAGAATGTGTATTCTGTTGTTGTGGAATAGAATGTTCTGTATATGTTTGTTAGATCTAGCTGAATTATTGTGTTGTTCAAGTCCCTGTGTCCTTACTTATCTTTTGTCTGTTTGTTCCATCCATTACTGAGAGTGGGGTATTGAAGTATCCAAGTATTATTGTAGTATTGTCTATTTTTCCCTTCGATTCTGTCAGTTTTTGCTTCATATATATTGATGGTCTGTTATTAGGTGTGTAAATGTTTGTGTGTAAAAAGATAATTGTCATATCTTTTTCTATATTAAACCTTTTATTAATATATAATATCCTTCTTTGTCTCTTGTATCTTTTCTTTTATTTAAAGTCTATTCGGTCTGATATTAGAAGCCCTGCTCTCTTTTTGTTACTATTTGCATGGAATATCTTTTTCCATCCTTTCACTTGCAATCTATTTGTGTCTTGGGTCTAAAGTAAGTCTCTTGTAGACAACGTATATATTTTTGTGTGTGTGAGGAAGATCAGCCCTGAACTAACATCCATGCTAATCCTCCTCTTTTTGCTGAGGAAGACCGGCTCTGAGCTAACAACTATTGCCAATGCCCCTCCTTTTGTTTTTCCCCAAAGCCCCAGTAGATAGTTGTATGTCATAGTTGCACATCCTTCTAGTAGCTGTATGTGGGATGCAGCCTCAGCATGGCCGGACAAGCGGTGCGTCGGTGCGTGCCCGGGATCCAAACCTGGGCCGCCAGCAGCAGAGCGTGCACACTTAAGCGCTAAGCCACGGGGCCGGCCCATAGACAACATATTGTTTAGAACATTTTTCTTATCTATTTTGCCAATCTGTGTCTTTTGATTGTAGAGTTTAATCCATTTACATTTAAAGTAAATAAGGAGGGACTTCCTTCTGTCATTTTGCGGTTTGTTTTTCATAAGCCTTATAGCTTTTATTGTCCCTCATTTTCTACTTTACTGTCTCCTTTTGTGTTTAGTTGATTTTGTGTAATGAAACATTTTACTTCTCATTTCCCTTTGTGTATATTCTATAGCCATTCTTTGTGCTTACCATGGGGATTACATTTAACATTCTAAACTTAGAACACTCATTTTAATGTATATCAGCTTAACTAGTGCAGAAACTCGCCTCCTTTACAGTTCCATTCCCATCTCTTTCGCAAATTACAACAGTATACATTGTGTGTCAAAAAACATAAATAATTGTTTTTTAATAGTCTCTTAAATCATATAGAAAACAAAATGTAGAGTTACAAACCATTGTCACAATAATAGTAGCTTTTATAATTTCCCATTTATTAATGTTTACTCACATCTTTATTTCTTCATATACTTTTAAGTTACTGTCTTGTGTCCTTTCACTTCAACTTGTAGGACTCCCTGTAGCATTTTCTTTCAGGGCAGGTCTAGTGGGAATGGACTCCCTCAGCTTTTGTAAAATCTGAGAATGTCTCAATTTCTCCTTCACTTTTGAAGGGAATTTTTTTCTAGATATAGGATTCTTGGTTGACTTTTTTTTCTTTCAGTACTTCGAATATATCATCCCACTACCTTCAGGCTTCCAAAGTTTCTGATTTCTCCTTTGATTTCTTCGTTGACCCAATCGTTGTTCAGTAGCATTTTGTTTAATCTCCACATATTTGTGGCTTTTCTGATTTTCTTCCTATAGTTGATTTCTAGTTTCAAACCATTGTGGTCAGAAAAGATGCTTGGTATTATTTCAATCTTCTTAAATTTATGGAGACTTGTTTTGTGGCCTAATATGTAGTCAATCTTGGAGAATGTTCCATGTGCATTTGAAAAGAACATGTATTCTTCGGTTTTTGGATGGAATGCTCGGTATATATCTACTAGGTCCATCTGTTCCAGCGTGTCATTTAAGGCCAATGTTTCCTTATTGATCTTCTGTTTGGATGATCTATCCATTGGTGTAAGTGGAGTGTTAAAGTCCCCTACTATTATTGTGTTACTGTCTATTTCTCTTTTTATGTCTGTTAATAATTGCTTTATATATTTAGGTGCACCTACATTGGGTGCATAGATATTTACAAGTGTTATATCCTCTTGTTGGATTGTTCCCTTGATCATTATGTAATGCCCTTCTTTGTCTCTTTTTACAGTTTTTGTTTTAAAGTCTATTTTGTCTGATATGAGTATTGCTACCCCAGCTTTCTTTTCTTTGTCATTTGGGTGGAGTATCTTTTTCCATCCCTTCACTTTCAGTTTGTGAGTGTCTTTAGGTCTGAAGTGTGTCTCTTGTATGCAGCATATATATGAGTCTTGTTTTATCCAATCAGCCACCCTATGCCTTTTAATTGGAGGATTTAGTCCATTGACGTTTAAAGTAGCTATTGATAAGTATGTACTTACTGCCATTTTTTAACTTTTTTTTTTCTCAGTGTTTTAGTAGTCCTTCTCTGTTCCTTTCTCCTTCTATACAGAATTCATGGTCTCTTTAGTTTGACCTCTGTCTGAAAGCTCTACTCTTTAACTCCCCTCCTCCCTCATTTTATGTTTTTGATATCATATCTAACCTCTTTTTTGTGCATTTGTATCCATTACTCTCTTATCATGGAAATAGATAACTTTTCCGTTTTGTGGTCTTCTTTTTTCCCCTTAAATCAGTCCCTTTAACATTTCTTGTAGCACTGGTTTCTTGTTGACAAATTCCTTTAATTTTTGCTTGTCTGGGAAATTTTTGATCTCTCCTTCCATTTTGAATGATAACCTTGCTGGGTAGAGTATTCTTGGCTGTAAGTTTTTTCCTTTTAGCACTTTAAATATATCGTGCCACTCTCTTCTAGCCTGTAAGGTTTCCGCTGAGAAGTCAGCTGATAGCCTATGGGGTTTCCTTTGTATGTAACTTGTCTTTCTCTTCTGGCTTTTAGGATTCTCTCTTTATCTTTAATTCTGGACATTTTGATTATGATGTGTCTTGGTGTGGGCCTCTTTGGGTTTATCTTATTTGGGGCTCTCTGTGCTTCCTATACCTGGATGTCTGTTTCCTTCCTTAGGTTAGGGAAGTTTTCATCTATTATTTCTTGAAATAGATTCTCTGCCCCCTTGTCTCGCTCTTCTCCTTCCGGGACACCTATAACAAGGATGTTAGTGTGCTTGATGTTGTCCCAGAGGTCCCTTAGACTGTCCTCACTCTTTTTAATTCTTTTCTCTTTTACCTGTTCAGCTTGGGTAATTTCTTCTAGTCTTTCGTCCAGCTCGCAGATCCGTTCTTCTGTATCCTCTACTCTGCTTTTGAGTCCCTCTAGTGAATTTTTCATTTCCAGTATTGTACTCTTCATTTCTGATTGGTTCTTTTTTATATCTTCCATTTCTTTGTTGACATTCTCACTGAGTTCATCTATTCTTTTCCCCAGATCAGTGAGCATCATTAACACTCTTTGTTTGAACTCTCTGTCAGGTAGGTTGCTCATTTCTGTTTCACTTAGTTCCTTTTCTGGGGTTTTGTCCTGTTCCCTTACTTGGAATGTATTCCTTTGCCTCCTCATTTTGCCTCTTTCCCTGTGCTTGTGTCTACGTATTAGGTAGGTCAACTACGTCTCCTGCTCTTGGATAGGTGACTTTATATAAGTGATGCCTTAGGAGGCCTGTAGTGTGCTTCCCTCAGTTCTCAATGTTCCAGGGGTGACCCCTATGTGGGCTACGTGTGTCCTTCTGTTGTGGCCTGTTTGCTCTCCCTGTAGGCGCCCAGGGAGGCCAAGTTATGCTCCTGGCCCGCTGTTGTAATGCTCAGCTGCTTCTAGTTGTTGTGGGCCCTTCAGTCTCTTTATCAGGTCTGGGGAGCCCCAGCACAGTTGGCTGCAAGTTCTAATACCACATTTGTGTTGCAGTATTTCTTTTAAGTGAGTGGGCCCCCAGCGTGGCAGGTTGTTAGGCTCAGGGGCTTACAATTGCTATAAGCCTCCAGCCTTTAGGTCTCTTGTCAGCTTTCTGAGGATTGCAGCTGGGTGGGGCTGGCCTCAGGCACGGGAGCACCCAATTGTTTCAGGCTTTGGAAGGTGGGGCAAACCCCCTATGTGGGTCTTTGAGAAGCACAAGTCTTCTGCAGCTGACAAGCCCTGCCACCCACAAGTCCACACACACAGACAACACAGTCCTGCCCTGTGTGCGCACCCCCACCTCCTGAAGTGGACCCAGTCTCTCCACGGTGGGAGTCCCACACACTCCACCACCACCCCACACTCTCCACCAGCTCCTTGTGCACGCCCTGCCCCACTGAAGTTGGCTCAGTTGCCAGGCTGCAGAGAATCCAGTCACCAATCTATGCAGGCCCACAAGTTGCCTGAGGGCTTGTTGGGTGGGGCCAGTCTCTAGGGTGGGCTGCCTGCCCTGGCTGAGCTGGATTAAATCGGTGCTCTAGTGGGTGGGGCAGACCTGGGCTAGCAGGCCCTAGGGAGAACTCCAATGGTGTCTGTGTCAGCACGCCCACACCAGGCCACAACAATGGCCGCCACCAATGTCTCAGTCCCTGGAGAGGTCTCACCTCTCACTGCAATGCACTCAGAGCCTATCAGGTGAGTCTCTTTTCACCAAAGCACTGTGCACCTTTCTTTCTGGTGATTTTCAGTTGCTTTCTGAAATGGGTGAGTTTGCGCATGGGCCCTTTAAGAGCTGGTTTTAATTTCTTTGTAAACCAGCTTTTCTGGGGATACTCCCCAATGTTTTAGTAGTAGGCAAAGTCAGATATTACGTCACTCATCTCGATTGTGCTGGGTCCACAAAGTGCCTACAATGGGGGCATTCCCCTGCTCAGGGCCCCGCTCCTTCAGGGAGGGCTCCTCCTTTGGGCTGCTCCCAGGCAGTTGTGAAGCTGGCGGCTTGTGAAGGTGGCGTTTTTTCTCTCCAGAAGGGAGTTTCTGCCTCTTTCACCCCTCAGTTAGGATTGTCCTTTGTTGCAGGAGTTCCTCTTATCAAAGTTTCAGTTCTGCCTCAGGGGTAATTTTTCCATGAATAGTTGTAAATTGGCTGTGTCCGCAGGAGGAGGTGAGTTCAGAGTCTGCTTATGCCGCCATCTTGACTTCTCTCCCAGGCTTCCAAAGTTTCTAATGAGAAATCTGCTTATAATATTATTGAGAATCCCTTGTATGTGACAAGTCACTTTTCTCTCGTTGCTGTCAAGATTCTCTCTTTGTCTTTTTCTTTCTTGAATATAATGTGTCTTGATTATAAAATGGGTCTCTTTGAGTTCATCCTACTTGGAGTTTGTTGAACTTTTCAGATGTTTATATTCATATATTTCATCAAATTTGGCAAGTTTTCAACCATTATTTCTTCAAATAATCTCTGTGTCCCTTTCTTTCTCTCTTTTCCTTCTGAGACTTTCACAATGCATATGTTGGTTTGCTTGATAATGACCCACAGGTCCTATAGGCTTTGTTTACTTTTCTTCAATCTTTTTACTTGCTGTTCCTCAGATTTGATAATTTCAAGTGTCCTATCTTCAAGTTTGATGATTCTTTCTTCTGCCTACTCAAATCTACTTTTGAATCCCTCTAGTGAATTTTTCATTTCAGTTATGTACTTTTCAGCTCCAGAATTTTTTTTTGTTTCTTTTTCGGTTTTCTATATCTTTATTGATATTTTCATTTTGTTCATACATCACTTTCTTGATTTTTCTCCGTGTCTTTCTTTAGTTCTTTGAGCATCTTTAAGACAGTTGTTTTAAAGTCTTTGTCTAGTTGGTCTTCCATCTGATCTTTCTCAGGGACAGTTTCTATTGGTTTATTTCTTTTCCCCTAATAATGTGGTAACTGGAAACCAGATGCTCCTCCTTCCCTAGTTTTCTGGGTTTTTTTTTCTTTGAGGAAGATTGGCCCTGCGCTAACATCTGTCTCCAATCTCCCTTTTTCTTTTTTTCTCCCCAAAGCCCCAGAACATAGTTGTATATCATAGCTGTAGAGCTGTAGCTCTTCTATGTTGGATGCCACCTCAGCATGGCTTGATGAGTGGTGAGTAGGTCCACGCCCAGGATCCAAACCAGCAAACCCTGGGCCGCTGAAGTGGAATGCGTGAACTTAACTGCTATGCCACTGGGCCGGCCCCATGTTTTTTGCTTTTTGATTACTATATGCTATCTCTGTGCTGAGGATAAGACTGAGCTGTAAACTTAAAGTCTCCTCAGGTCTTTTCTGAGCCTGCACCTTTCCCTGGGCATGCACGGTGACTCTAATTTCCGCTGTATATGCGGTTGCTTTTGAATGTCCTAGTCTTTAATGTCTGGCTCCCAAAAGGGGAAAAAGAGAAAAATGAAAGGGAAAAAAGGTGCCTGTCCTTTAAATCCCCTGGGAGTCACTTCAGCCAGAGGGAGAAAGGCTAGCAACAATGGTGTGTGTGTGTGTGTCTGTGTGTGTGTGCAACAAACGCTGCCTGCCTCTGTGCATGCACCTCTTGGTCAGAAGCAGCAATCAGTGATGAGAACCCAGATCCCTCATATTTGAAGGGCAGCGTCCTTATTGCCCAACCTGGCTCCAACAAGCTGCATGCACGTTGCTCCAGGAACATGTGCACTGCTACCTGCCACAGAACTGGGGGGTGGGGGATGGGTAGCTGCTGCAGAGCTAAGAGCTGAAATTGACTGAAATTAAGTGCAATTTACCATTCAAGCCTAGTTACACTGGAAAGATTCTGCCAGTACAATTGGTATCTAGGTGGGGAGATGGATTCTTGGTGCTTCCTCTTCTGCCATCATCTTCCTTCCTCCTCCGTTAATTTTTGGAAGAGCTTGTGAAGGATTCATGTTAATTCTTTTTTAAATGTTTGGTAGAATTCATAGTGAAGTCATTTGGCCTAGGCTTTTCTTTGTGGGAAGTTTTTTTTTTATTACTAATTCAATGTCTTTAATTGTTACAGATCTATTCAGATTTTATATTTCTTCTTGAGTTAATTTTGGTAGTTTGTGTTCTTCTAGGAATTTGTCCATTTCATCTAGGTTATCTAATTTGTTGGCAAAGAACTGTTCATAATATTCCTTTATAATCCTTTTCTGTTTTATTGGTGACACCTCTTCTTTAGTTCCTGTTTTATAATTTGAGTCTTCTGTTTTTCTTAGTCAATCCATCTAAAGGTTTATGAATTTTGTGGATTTTTAAAACAATCAACTTTAAGTTTCATTGATTTTCTCTAGTGTTTTTCTATTCTCTGTTTCATTTATTTCTGCTCTTGCCTTTATTATTTTATTCCTCTGCTTGCCTTGGATCTAGTTTGCTCCTCTTTTTCTAGTTTCTTAAGGTTTGTTGTTTTTAGGAGTTCTTTATATACTCTGGTTATTAACTCCTTATCAGATATATGATTTGCAAATATTGTCTCCCATTCTGTGGGTTGACTTTTCACTCTGTTGAGTGTCTTTTGATGCAGACACAACTGATTTTTGTGTTAATTGTGTGCCCTATAACTTTGCTAAATTCGTTTGCTCTAGTAGCTTTCTTGTGGGTTCTTTGGGGTTTTCTCTATATAGGATCATGTCATCTGTAAATAGAGACTTTACTTCTTCCTTTCCAATTTGGATGCCTTTTATTTTTTTCTTGTCTAATTACTTTGGCTCAAACTTCTGAGGTTATTTGAGCCAAATTGGTTTGGCTCAAATCAAAATAAAAGGTGACGGTGAGCATCCTTGTCTTGTTCCTGATCTTGGGGGAAAAGCTCTCAATCTTTCACCATTGAGTATGTTAGCTATCAGTTTTTCACAAAACCCCTTTAGCACGTTAAGGAAGTTCTCTTCTATTCCTAGTTTTCTAGTGTTTTTATCAAGAAAGGGCATTGAATTTTGTCAAATGCCTTTTCTCCATCAAGCTGATCACATGGGTTTCTCCTGTGTTGTACTATATTGATTGATTTTCTAATGTTGAACCACCCTTGCATTTCTGCAATAAATCAATTTGATTATGGTATATAATCCTTTTACTATGCTGTTGGATTTAGTTCACTTGCATTTTGTTGATGATTTGCTAAGAACTATTTTTCCATTCATTTAGTGTGTTTATATCTATTTCATGCAGTACTGTTAGAATAACTGGTTTATTGGTTTTGATATGGGTTGGCATCTGTCAGTGGATTTTTCCTTTTAGATCTGGTCATGTAGCGAGTAAATCTGGATTATATAATGGACATTTCGAATATTACATCATGAGACTCTAGATTCTGTTAAAATCCCCTCATGAATATTTTTGTTTCAGCAGGCAATTTAACCTCTGGCCAGAAAAACAGGGTTCTTTAGAAGTTTTAGCTGCCTCTGCCACCACTACAGCTATATCTCTATGATGGGGCTACCCTTTGGCCAAAACAGGAAGAAAAAAGAAAAGGTGATTCCCCTTCCTCAAACCAGTGTCCCCTTTTCCTGGTTCCTCTACCCTGAAGACAGTTTTAGCTGCAAGAGGCAAACTGCTGCAGCCATGCAACTTTTGCCTCTGCTTAGGGGAAGGCCAGGGGGGAAAAAAGGAAAAAAAAATGGGATTTCCTATGTTCTCCAGCTTACAGGGTCCCTTTTCCTGGTACTCTGGCCAGAGCTAAGATGGGTTCTTTTGGGTTTTTTGCAGCCTGACCTAAGAGGTAAAAGCCATGAAAAAGGAAAAACACCAGGAAACTCACCCCTGTATGGATTGCTTAAGTAGTGACTCCCCTCCTAATCCACCTGCTTTTATTTTTCAGAGTCTTCAGGTAACTCCCTTTGTATTTTTTTCAACTTGTAATTGTAATCAGTGGGAGACAGGCTGTAGTGGGCTTAATTAAATCTAGACCAGCAATGTAAGTTGGGAAACAACTTCTGAGAACTCATGAATCTGTGCTTTCACATGATTTCACAAGAGCCAAAACTGCTGTTTTCCATTTAAATTTGCTCAAACTGATGCTGGGAGGACACATTTGAGGAGAATTTGTGAACTGGAGTTTGCTTTCACAAAAACATCTGTCTCAGCTATATTTGTTCAAATTCCTGGTAGGAAGTTAGTTTTGAGAATTTATGAATCTGCACTCAATTTTCACAAAAATTGCTTCATTCTTATTTCATTCAGATTTGCTTGAACATATTTTTGAGATGATCTTTTGGATTGGAGTTTCTTTTCTTTTTTTTTTGTGAGGAAGATCAGCCCTGAGCTAACATCTGATGCCAATCCTCCTCTTTTTTATGAGGAAGACTGGCCCTGAGCTAACATCAGTGCCCATCTTCCTCTACTCTATATGGGACGCCGCCACAGCATGGCTCAACAAGCAGTGCATCAGTGCACGCCTGGGATCCGAACCGGCGAACCCTGGGCTGCCACAGCGGAGCAGGCGCACTTAACCGCTTGCGCCACCGGGCCGGCCCCTGGATTGGAGTTTCTTTTAACAAAAATTGTTTCATATCCTTCTGCTGGGAAGTTAGTTTTGAGAACTCTTGAATCTGATCTTGTTTTCATGAAAGACTATTATTTCACCTAGGTTTGTACAATTAACTCATCTTGAGAAGTTAATTTTGTGAACTCTGGACTCTGAGCTCATTTGTACAATAATTTTGGGGTTTGGCTAGATATGCTCAAATTCATGTTGGGAAGTTACTTTCAGTGTTTGTTTTCAAAACTATCTTTTTTCATCTAAATCTGCTTCAACGTGGTTGGGAAGATACTTTTTAGAATTTATGTATCTGAGTTTGTTATTACAAAAACTGCTATGTTTCATCTAAGATGTGCTCAAATTCACTCTCTGAAGTTTCTTTTGAAAATTATTTGTGAATCTGAGGTTTTTTCTTTTGTTTACAAAAGCTACTGTTTCAGTTACTTTTTCAAAATACTTTGAAAACTTCCTTTTGAGAAAAACTTGTGCATTTGAGCTTTTCAAAAAATTGAAGGGCATGCAACGGGAGAGGTCATTGCTTTTGCCTCCCTCCAAAAGGCCAGAGCTGAGGCAAAACCATGCCCAACATATTCTAGGCCTCCGTCAGGAATGCCATGTCACACAATTCCAGGAGGCACCAATCACTTTCTATCTAGGGCAGGGATCAGGACAAATCTGGTCTGTGGATCGTTTTTGTAGGATAAGTTAAGAATGGATTCTCCATTTCTAAAGAGTTGTTAAAAAGAAGAAAAGGTATATGTGATAGATCATATGTGGCCCACAAAGCTTAAAATACTTACTATCTAGCCCTGGACAAAAGCTTTGATAACACTGTTCAATGATTACCACTCATAGACTGCAAGACAAAAGATCCCCCTTGGAACTGGGCAACACAATGGCTCTGCCTCCCAGCAAGCAATGCTAACCTGGCCAAATTTAGTACAAGGCAGCCTAGCCCAGATATGCATAGGCTCTTCAGCCTTTCCATCACCTCTCCTCCCTGGTTCTGTGACCTCTGTGGCCACTCCTCTCTCTGGCTTCCCTTTCATCTACCACTCACATGTTGAGAGTTTAGTCCTTAGCCCTGTCCTCCTCTATGCTGCCCATTCCAGAAATATAATTAGCACTAAGTACAACAGTTAAGAGCTAGGATCACCGAGTCAGGCTGCCTTGTTGATCTATCTCCCTTACTTCGTAGTTATGTGACTTCAAGAAAATCACTTAACGTCTTTGGGGCTCAGTTTCCCCATCTATGAGATGTAAGATATGAGAGATAAGAGTAAGATTAAATGAGGTAAGGCATGTAAAGCACCCAGCATGTAAGCAGTCAATAATGCTGGCACTGATAAATGCTACCCACTACCACACTTCCGACAACTATTTATAAGCCACTCACTTCAAAGATCTTTTGTTCTTTCCCTTCTGTAATAGACTAATAATTGTCCCCCGGTGTCCATTCTCCCCTTCCTCCTTTTAGTAACAGAACTCCCTAAGTTTAAATGAACACACAACCACCCAGCTAGAAGCATTTTAGTCTTCCCCACAGAGTGGTAAAAATATGAGACTAAGTTCTAGCCAATGGGATCAGTGCAATCTCCAGGCCCTGTACTTCCTCTTCCCTTTCCTATGGGCTTGAACAAGGATGTGGGGATGGTAAGCCAGCTTTAACCACGCAGATGAGAACCACCACCTACTGCGATGATGGAGCAACAAGATAGTGGGATCCTGGGTCTCTAGATGATCTTAACAGAACACAGTTGCTTAACCCCAAGCCTTGACCACTCACCTACCTCTGGACTGTCACATGAGAAGTAAACTATTTTGTCTGAATTATTGTTTTGGCCTTCCTTTCTTACAGTAGCTTAGCCTATAGTCTAATTAAGACGCATCCCAAACTTAATCTCCAATTCCCCTGTGTCCCAAACGCACCTCAAAATCAACATTCGTAAAACCAATCTCATTATTAGCCCACCCTGCAGGCCTGCTACTCTTGTATTCTTGAATGCAAACACTATTGCAATTA
Source organism: Ceratotherium simum simum (assembly GCF_057802395.1). Lineage (NCBI taxonomy): Eukaryota > Metazoa > Chordata > Mammalia > Perissodactyla > Rhinocerotidae > Ceratotherium > Ceratotherium simum. Next base: position 24,237,681 of record NC_141925.1, read on the forward strand.
TTTCTTGGTAACGGCCCTATTATCTATTTATCCCCAGTCAGGAGACTGTCGTTCTTGATTCCTACTGCTCCCAGATTCATCTGGTCACAGAAACCCCACAGTTTGTTACATCCATCCCTCTTTGATCTCGCCCTCACCTCTGATCCTAACCACCCTGGCTTTAGATGATTTTACTTTCTGGTTGGCTCTCTGCTTCCAATTCCATACTCTATAACGCTGCTCCATTACCCTTCTTCAAACTGGATTCATTCATGTATTTTGTTTCCCAAAGTCCAAAGCATTTAAATTCCTCACGAGATGGCCCCAGGTGAAGTCTCTAGTCTATCTCCTGCACACACCCTCACATACCCTTTACACCAAACACACTATTCTTTAGCTCCTCCAACCCTCTGCACTTGCTCATTTTCTGTTGCCTGTATCAATGCTTCTCCAACGTGGAGGATCATTTAAAAAAAATTCCAATCTACCGTGGATCAATACTTTTAAAAACACAATATACACAAATTACACAAATGAGAAAAATGATCACATGCTTCCATGTCACATTAGTGGTCAAGGTTCTCAGTGTTACTCATAATTATGGTGGCTGTTTTGTCACGGACAGGTAAACTGTGGATCCACAATGGTCCAATAACCACACCTCACACAGGTCTAGTCTAACTCTCCCCTATACCTGCCTGATGAACCACCACCCATCTACCTGCAAGGGCCAACCACTACTACTGCCTCCCATATGCTTCCCCTGATATTTATGCCCCATAGTCACATCCTGTTCAATATATCCACCTTTTTTTCATATCCGTGTCCTAATTTATCACATTATTACAGTCTTCTCCCAAACGTCAAAGAACAGCAAGCTCTCTGAAGTCAGAGATGTGTACAAGTCATTGTGCACCCTGAGCCTTGGGCCTGTCATGTGGTAGAAGCTCAGAAATATAATTAGCAAATGAACGTGTCCAACACACCTCTGTGGTGACATGCAGACAAGCAGGAACTGTAACAACTCTAAATAGACCTTTAATGACTGGGGTGCGGTTTAGAACTTAAAAGTTGAGTGGTCTAGGCCATGGGGACAGAAGTGAAGCGATCAGTAGGCTGTCTGAGACTGTTGCTGGCGGTAGCCACCCCGGCGCATGTACCCCTCGTTTTTGCGGTAGCCATCCTTCTGGTCTGCAAGGCAGAGATGGGAAAGGGAGGGGGTAAATGCCAGGGGAGAGGCAGTGAGGGGGCCAGGACCCTGGGAGAGCAGAGGGGATAGAACCACTCACCTCGGAAGTAGCCACCGTAGGTACCCTGCTTGTGGTCAAACACTCGCTCATTATTTTCCACCAGGCTGCCCAGCTTCTCAGCTAGCTGAAGAGCCAGGTTCTGTTGGGCAGTGGGCTCAGTGCGGTGCATCACTACTGTCTGCGTCGGCTGGTCCAGGGAGGCCTGACAAGAGGGAGGCAGAGGATGCGACACGACACAGGTCAGACCTCTCCACTCCAAACTCTCCACGACTCCACCTGCCCATTTACCATCCCTGGCCCTCACCATCAACTCTTCATTAATGATCATCTTGCTGATGATAGAGTGCACAGTGGGCAGGTCCAGCTCAAACATGTCAGACAGTGTCTCCATGCTAGGGAGAAATAAAGCAGAGAGCAGGGAGCAGTTAGGACCCTCAACCACAAAGCTGCAGCCCCTCTGCCTCCTCAGGGCTCATCCTACCTGATGGAATCATAGACACTGCTGTAGGTGAAGAGGTATGTCCGCAATGACTCTTCCTGAATCTTCCTGTGGGAGAAGAGAGAAATGGGGGAGAGCTTCAGGAAAGGTGGCCAACCAGTCTTTTCTTCTCCACCCACCAGGGCCTCCCTCTCTGCTCACCTAACCAGCATGGTTCGGACTTTGTCAGCCTCAGGGAAAAGGTCCCACACTTTGCCATTCATCTTCTCATTGATGATAAAACTGTGGCAGGTCTTCCAGTCACCCATCTTCATGGCCTTGGAGGCAGCAACCACATGTTCCCTCATTGACTCAGGGGGACCTGAAAGGTTGGGAATGAGGCAGGGCCTAGGGAAACTTGGGACCAAGGTTCCTGCCCCCGTGAGCACTGTTTAAGGAGGAACATAGGCCAGGAAAGCAAACAACCAGACTGGGGACCCTCCCAGCTCTCCACTAAATAGCCACATATTGTATAAGTCACTTAATATTGGAATATATTTATTTAGATTTAGACTCAGTCCATAGATGTGCTTCAGGGGATTGGTGAACCCCTTAAAAATGATGACAAATTGCTGTGTGTATCCTTATGTACATTTTCCTAGAAAAAGGGTCCATAGCTTTCACCAGATTCGTAAAGGTTCCTTGACCTAAAAAAAAAGCCCAACATCTCAACTGGAACAGTATTTACCGAACTTCATTCCTTCTTATACCACTTTCATGATTTTTGCCATATCTATATATCACACTGTTATCAGCTTATTTTTCTTTCTTTTCTCTTTTTTTGTGAGGAAGATCAGCCCTGTGCTAACATCCATGCCCATCTCCCTCCACTTTATATGGGACGCCACCACAGCATGGCTTGCCAAGCGGTGCGTCGATGCACTCCCAGGATCTGAACTGGCGAACCCCGGGCCGCCGCAGCGGAGCGCGCACGCTTGACTGCTTGCGCCACCGGGCCGGCCCCTCAGCTTATTTTTCTTTAAAGCAGCTCACTCCTTTTCCTCAAAAAATTTAGCTTCACTTTACCTCTGTGCTGATTTGACGTGCTGATTATGGACTTGGTTCCCCAAATACCACCCTGAGACAAGCCAGGAAGGTAAGACACGGCAAACAAGAGTAACTGGAATTCAAGGTAGACAATCAAGTGCAAACGCTCTAACACTAGAAATGGATGGTAAGTGGAGGGAAACACAAACACGGCAGATCCTAGGACAGGGACAGCGAGCTCAAATGTGTACAGAGCTCAGGTCCAGGGAGAAATGTACGAATAGGGCTAAGAATAAAGAAAAGCACACAGCCCTTATGGATCAGCTTCCATTCTGTCACCTTTGAAAGATGCAAGGTTAGAGGTTCAAAGAATATTTCTCTACAAACCAAACAGTAGTGCAGAGCTGAAAAAGAAATTGGCTTTTGGCTCCACTGCAGGCAGTAACAGAGGCAGGCACTGCAGTGAACCAGAGAGCCCTAAGAGATGCTGGAAATGAGGATTTTCAGTGGAAGTTTTCCAATTAAAACAAAATAAAGTATTACTACCTAAGCCAAATAAAATTTGCCTAAGGGGCACCTGTACTCTAACATGACCATACACACAACCAGCAGAGGACAAATCTGTAAGGGGATGTGGCTGTGGACAGTAAGCTTGGCTCACTCACCAAGTCCTTCCATGCACCAACCTCACAGGAAGAGCACGATTTAAATTCTTTTCACAGTGAAATCACAACTCACTCAACCCTGGACTTAATGACCTGATCTTTCAGAAGTGATCAAAGGAACCAATGTTAGATTCTCGAATGCCAAAGATCTAGTTGGTTTGGCTGGAAAATAATGTGCATGAAGGAGAAAAATAGGACAAAAGGTTAGAAAGGCACATATTAGCTGTGTTAAACTTGGATAAGTCACTTAACTTCTGTGCCTCAGTTTCCTAATCAGGAAAAAGGGAGTAATAATAGTACCTACATCAGAGGATTATTACTAATGAAAATTAAATGAATTATTATTTATAAAACACTTAAAACAGTGCTAGGCAGGAAAAAAGTACTATGTAAGTTTACATTAAAAAATATTGGAGTCAGGTCATGGAGAGTCTAACTTAGTGACTAAGGAGGCTGGACTTTATTCTGTAGGCAATGAAGAACTTCTAAAGGTGCTGGGGGTGTATAACATCACTGATTTGGCAGAAAGAAAATGCTGACACATACAGACTGAAGGGGAGAGTGACAGGAAGCAGGGAACTTAACTTGTAGGGTAAGAGAATGCATCCTACCGTAAGAGGCTACAGAGAAAGGATGCCTTTAGGTTCTACACAGAGATGTCATGAAATCAAACGGAATCATCTTGTAAGAAGGTTAGCCCCTTTAGTTTCTCTAAACGCTTATGATTAAAAGCAATCAAAGAATGAACAAAGTTTGCTGCACTACCGAGCCCCACACTCACCCAGCAAGGGCTGTCGCTCGCCCACCCGCAGCTGGTGATGGAACTGCTTGCTGATCATGCGCCGGCGGGCATCACTCTCATGGGCGGCCATGTAGGGGATCTCCAAGAGCATGGCAGACACCAGATAAACACACTCCAGCAGCTCCAGGTTGATGTGCAGGTGGAAGGGCACCTGCCGGCGCCGCTCCACCTTCTCCTGCTCCTGGTTGCGCTCCTGCAGGCTGCGCAGCAGCAGACCCTGGCCCAGAAGCTCCTTGGCCCGGCCACTTGACTGGATGTCCAGCAGGGCATTATGAGCATCCTTGGTCAAGCCTTGGCGGAAGGCACAGATGCCCAGCTGCACCATGGTGCGGTTGTAGAGGATCTGGGAGCAAAGGACAATGCACTCAGAGGTGACAGCCACAAGGCAATTCTTTCATTTATTCAACAAATATACATCAAGCACCTACTATGTGCTGAGCACTAGGCTATGGGCTGGGACAGAGAACAAAACAGACAAGTCCCTGCCCTTCCATGGAGTTCACATTCTAGGAATCCGGGTGTTGAGAACAAAATAACCAAAATACGCAGGTGGTGACTCACGCTAGGAGAAAAATAAAGCTGGGGAGGGAGTTAGGAGGAAGGTTTGTGTGGTTGTGGTAGAGGGAGGAGGTCGTAATTTTACAAAGGATAACTAGGGAAGGCCTCATTTTGAAGGGAATATTTAAATAAAGACCTAATAGAAAGAGAGCAAGTCGTGCAGATATCTGAGGGAAGAGGCTTCTAGAGAAAAGGAAAAGTAAATTCAAAGGCCCTTGGATGAACCATGCCCAGTGTAGTCCAGGAACAAGGAGTGTGACGTGGCTAGAGCTGGTGAAGGACGTGCTCATACACTGGAGGGTGGGCAGGCACATGCCGTGTAAGCCCTACTATGACCTGAAGATGGGAACCCACGGGAAGGTTCTGAACAAATCTGTGATATAATCGGACTTAACTTAACATGGATACTCCGGGCTGCTGTATTAAGCACAGCCTGAAGGGATATAAGGGCAGAGGCAGAGACAGACCAGGAAGATGATGGTGGCTTAGCCAAGAAGGTAGTAGTGGAAGTGACAGTAAGTTCAGATATGGATTCTGAACAGAAATGGCTGGGGAATCAGATGTGGCACAGGAGAGAAAAATAAGAATTAGAGATGATTCCAAGGTTTCTGGCCTAAGCAACTGAAAACATAGTCTTGCCACTAATTAAGATAGGGAAGATTATAGGTAGTACAGATTTTGAGGGGGAAAAAGACTAAGTATTGACAACAACAAAAATATAGAGGTCAATATCAGTCATGAACATAGATGCAAGAGCCTTAAAAAATGTTAGCAGACTCCAGCAATATATAAAAGACAATATACCATAACCAAGTAAGGATGTATCTCAGGAATGACAGGCTGGTATAAGAATCTAAAATCATGGTTATTCACCATATGAACAGAATAAAGGAGAGATAACCATGCATCATGTCAATAGATGCAGAAAAGCTTTTTACAAAATTCAACATCTATTTAGGACAAAAATTCTCAGCCAACCAGGATCAGAAGAGACCTTCCTCTATTTGGGAAAGGGTATCTACAAAAATACTACAGCTAACGTTATACTGAATGGTGAAATGTTGACTGCCTCCCTGCTAAGACTAGGAACATGGCAAGATGTCTGCTCTCACTACTTCTATTCAGCACTAAGTATAGGAGATTCGAGTCAATGCAATGAGGCAAGAAGGAAATAAAAAAGAAAGAAAGAAAAGTCATAAAGATTGATATAGTAATAAAACTGCATATGCAGATGACATGACTATTTCAGCAGAAAATCCTAAGGAATCTATAAAATAACTACTAGACCTAATAAGTGAATTTACCAAAATAGCAGGATACAACGCCAACATACAAAAATTAACTGTACTTTCAGATACTGGTAGTTAACTGGAAAATGAAATTTAAAAAACAATTGCATTTACAATAGCATCAAAAATTGTATAATATTCAGGATTAATTTTTTAAAAGATGTGAAACACCTTTACAGTGCAAACTATAAGAGAATTTCTCTCTCAACTGCAGAGAGAAATTGAAGATATTAAATGAAGAGATAATGTGTAAGATCGAAAGGTTCACTGTTGAGATGTTAATGCTCCCAAAATTGATTTACAGATTCAATATCATCTCAGCAGGTGTTTTTGTAGAAACTGACAAACTGGTTCTAAAATTTATGTGGAAATGCAAAGGTCACAGAATATCCAAAGCATTCTCAAAAAAAGAACAAAATTAGAGGACTCATACACTACCTGACTTTGAGACTTATTCTAAAAGCACAGCAATCAAGACAGTGTGGGACTGGCATAAGGATAGACAAAAAGATTAATGAACAGAACAGAACAGAGAGCCCAGAAATACACTCACATTTATAGGCTCATGTGGTTTTCCACGAAATTTTCCATAAAGGCATCAAAGCAATACAATGGGGAAAGAATGTCTTTAACTCTGACTTCACCCAACATGCAAAAATCATAGATCTACATATGAAAGCTACAACCATAAGAACTTTTAAAAAAATAAAAATGGAATATCCTCATGAATTGCAAGTAGGCAAAGGTTTTTTTTTTTTAGACAGAACCCAGGAAATATTAACCATAAAAAAAACTGATAAATTAGACTACACCAAAACGCATGGTTAAGAAAATGAATAGGCAAACCACAGACTACAAGAAAATATTTGGAAAACATTTATCTGACAAAGGACTGGTATCCAAGTTATACAAAGAATTCCTACAACTCAGTAATAAAAAGATGAATAATCAAATCTTTAAAAAAAAACTGGGCAAAAGTTGACTAGACATTTTGTGAAAGCAGATATATGAAGGGCCAATAAATACATAAGAAAGTAGTCAATTTTCATAGTTATCAGGGAAATACAAATTAACACCACAATGAGATACCATGACACAACCACCAATATGGCTAAAGTTAAAAAGACTGACAACACCAAATATTGACAAGGAACACTCACACGTTATTGGTAGGAGTGTAAAATGGTATAACCACTTTTAAGTTTCTTATAAAATTGAACATACACCTACACTATGATGCAGCAATTCCACTCTTAAGTATTTACCCAAGAGAAAACATACATCTACACAAAGACTTATAAGTATTCACAGCAGCTTATATTTATAATAGCCCAGGTATATAATAAAGAGGAAAACAGATCAAGAACTTGTGATAAATTCATACAATGGAATAAAAAAGAATAGGAGTGCTATTTAAAACCACCACCAGACAGATTCACCAAATATTCTACACATAAATATTTAATTGTTTTAAACACACATTTGCAGGATCTATACTTAGACACAGCTTTAAAACTCCTTCTATATGAAATGTCCTCACAATACTGCCACACACAAAATTAGATGTTCCACTGTTATGTCCTAGCACATCATTATGCATTTGGCTCCCTGTCTTTCCTCTCAGTTTAACAACTTCTTAAGGGTTTTTTCACCTTTTGTGTGTGTGTGTGTGTGTGAGGAAGAGCAGCCCTGAGCTAACATCCGATGTCAATCATCCTCTTTGTGCTGAGGAAGATTGGCCCTGGGCTAACATCTGTGCCCATCTTCCTCTACTTCGTATGGGAAGCCGCCACATCATGGCTTGACCAGGGTGCATCGGTGTGCGCCCAGGATCCAAACCCGCGAACCCTGCGGCCCCCGAAGCGCAGCGCGTGCACTTAACTGCTATGCCACCAGGCCGGCCCCTTTACCTTTTAAAATTAGATGATCTTCTAATGTTCTGAACCAGATACATACGTAGTAGGTACAACAAATGTTAGCTGAACCCAAATTTATATCCCAGAGGACTCTAACGCTGTTGGAACAGTATAAAATATGTTAACATGCAGGAGGATCAAAGAATGCTGGCATCTGGGAAGGACCAAGTGTCTACTTGTATCTGCACTAGCCAGACAGGTGGCTAACCTGGCTGAGCCACTTTGCCCAAATAGAGGGCAGGGGACTGGCCCGGTCTTCCCTTTGCCAACAGGGCCAGAGCGCCTCCTTCCCATCCTACCTGTACTGGTGGGTCCGCGTGCTGAATGTTGTCTTGTAGGTGGCTCATGAGCATGAGGTCTCGGGCCTGGTACCAGCGGGAGTGCAGAGCATGATGGTAGATATGGCAGAGGATGGCACACGTGCGGATACGGTCTGTGCGGTCCTTGGCATAGATGTACTTGCATAGTCTCTCCATCAACACAGCTGAGTCCTCGCCCTCATTTTCTGCCTGGTCTTGCTCAGACTGGGAGGGGGTGGTGTTGGAGGAGGAGATAACGGCAAAGACAATGGTTCTAAATGGCTTAGGCTTCAGCAACCAAAGATGAGACTCCATTCAGCCTCAGTCTAGTCCCTCCAAGTTTCCCTCCCTGCCCCATCTCAGAGAGTCCCCAGGGAAGAGGAGATTTGTCATCTAGTCCTGACAGACAAGCAGGACAGACTGACACGTCCTTCTCCCCTCTGACACGGCTGCAAAGCACTCACCTTTGAGGAGCCCTCAGGGGGCGTAAGCTGCCTCTGATGGGCCTTGTAATCAAACTTGTAGTAGGTGTGGAGAATGCGCCTCAAGTAGACGCGACAGATCTCCTCAGTGGTGCCCTTCTCCTCCAGGTAGCGCTGCACACGCTCAATGATGGCGCACACCTGGGCCTCATCCTTCAGGTGCTCCACGTATTCTGGCAGGGAGAGCACCCACCCTCATCTAAGCCTGGCACCCAGGCTTCCCCAATCAATCCAGTTACCTGTTTTCTGCACCCATCAGAAAAGTTTACTCGCTGTGCCCTCAGAACACCATCCTCTCTTGGGACATGCCAAGCCCACTTTCCCTTCCTCCTGTCAGGCGCTCTCTTATGCTAACTGCTCCCCTATGGTACTGTTCCTCCTCGTTTAAATCTTATCTCAAATGGCCCCTACCTAAAGATGCTTTCTTCAACCACTACGGAAAGCAGCCACCCCTCCAGTCACTCTTTATCACAGGTCCCCATCTAAATTTCTAATTTACACTTCGCATGATCTACAATCACCTCATTTATTTGTTTGTTGAACTACCTTTCTCCAGCACCGAAATGTTAGCTCCAAGAGCACGAAGGCCGCCGGCTGCCTTGTCCATCACTATGCCCTCAACTCGCTAGGCACATGTGGGCATTCACATTTTAGAGTAAATGTCCTATATTTTCCCCATCCCAGTGCCTCTGATCCAAACTAAACAAGCCAAGTGGACAGAGGCTATACCAATAGTTCTCAGAGTACAGTCACCAGACAGCAGCATCACCTGGGAACATGTTAGAAATGCACATTTGCAGGCCCCATCTAGACCTATTGAATCAGAAGCTATGGGAGTGGGGCACAGCATCATAACAATCCCTCTAGTGTGAATGCTGGCGTAAGGAAGGGCAGGCTTTCCAAACACGCTCATGTAGTATAATCTTCAGTATTATTCCCTAAGCTTTTCCTCTCACTGACTCCCACATTTGCTAGGCTTACCTTGGGAGTGAGGATCAGTATTCTGCATTATTTTGGTAAATTCTTCATCCATTCGTTCCACCAGAGTTAGGATACAGCCACGGACACGCAGTGGCTAAAGAGGGAGGCAAAGAAGGAGTAAATAAATTAGCCCAGATCTCAGTCCCAAACTTCAACCCTTCTGTCTCCACTGAGTCTTCCCAAAGCAGACAACAAACACTACCAATTAGCTGTTAATTTCTCTCTTTACCTGGTCAACATTATGTAGGTTCTCACTCTCTTCCAAAATGTTCTCTCCAACAAAGATGTTGGGGTTTGCAAACAGGATGTCCATCAGCTCATTGATGCAGTCCAGGCACTTCTGCCACATCTCGGGCTGTCAACAGATCAGACAGTGGTGAGAGGTGTGAGGTGGAATCAGCAGATGCCTCCCAGGAGCCCCTTCACCAGGAATCCACAGGGCCTTCAACTCCCAAGACTGTTTCCACAGCTGTTTAGTTTTAAGACATTAAGCACCTTCCCCTGACCCACCAGCTCAGCCCTGGGATGTTCCTCTTCATTGCCCTTACCTTCATGTATGTGGCCAGGTTGGGGTTGTAATCATAGAGAGAGGCAATGATATTGAACTTGATCTTGATGATGACACCCTCCCCTAGGTTGTTTTCAGAAGCAATCTGAACCAGCAGCTGCAGCAGCTCAATCTGGGCTGCACTGGAGGGGTACAGAACTGGGTGAGGCATCGGAGACAAATCACAAAGCCTCATCCTGTCATGCCCTCTTCAGACAAGCAAGGCAGCCTTGCTCCCAACAATCCTATCCTCACCGCCTATATACTTGCTTCTCCTTTATAAGTTCCAAACAGAAACAGTAATGGCGCTAACAATCTACCATCCTCTTCAGTAACTGAGTAAATAAAGGTGGTGAGCATTATTCCCATTTTACAGATGGGAAAACAGGCCCAAAAGGTTAAGTGATCAGTTTAACGTCAAAGGGAGAATAAACATCAGAAAATGGACTAGTATGTTCCAAGTATACCATTTCTTCTACTGTAGTCACACACAGATCTTCCCAAAACAGCACTATTTCCCCACCAACCTCCACCCTGTATCTTAGAGAAAAAGAGCTTTCACCCTGTAATCCCACAGCCCAGGCTCACGAATCTTACCGGTCAGTGCCCTTCTTGCCTCGTGCCTGTAGGATCTCATTCAGTTTCTTGATGACAACAGCATGGGTGATCTCAGTTCCCTTGGCAAACATTTTTGGCTTCTCCTAAGCAACACACATCCTGTCACGTGCAGGCCAATAGGAACCCGTTCTTGCCTTAACTTTTCTCCCAACCCAACCAGGAAGGCACTTGTATGCTCTCCCAAACTGTTTCCCAATTCCTTTTAATTCTAAAACCCTCACCTTAACAAGGGGCACTCCACCCCGGACCCTTTCCCACTCCCCGCCTTCATTGTCTTCCTCCTCCTCATCCAGGCGCTTAGATTTCCTATCGTGCTTCTTCTTGGCTTTGTCTTCCCGTTTCTTCTCAGCTGCCTTCTTGTCCTCCTCTGTGGTGGGGGCCCTGCCAGGAGACACGGGAGAAGATGAAAGACTAGCTCCCTCTCCACTTCTGAGGCTTCTTCCTCCCATGAACTTTCTCTCTTCCTCCACCAAGCACTGGGTCCAAGTTACACTCTACAAGAATGACCTAGAGTTAACCATAACCATAACCAAAGCAAGGACCACTAAGCATTTGAATTTGCCAGACTACTTACCAAGGTCTGTCACCATACTACACCAAGAAACTCAAGAAGAGAAGAGTACACGGGCCGGCCTCATGGCTTGGTGCTTAAGTGCACGCGCTCCGATGCTGGTGGCCCGGGGTTCGGATCCCGGGCGCGCACCGAGGCATCACTTCTCCGTCCATCCTGAGGCCGAGTCCCACATACAGCAACTAGAAGGACGTGCAGCTATGACATACAACTATCTACTGGGGCTTTGGGGGGAGAAAATAAATAAATAAAATCTTAAAAAAAAAAAAAAAAAAAAAAGAAGAGTACAGTGTGGTCTAATAAGGTAGAGGTGCTAACCAGGCCGCTGTAGGCATAGACACAGCCAACCTCTAAGGTTCTCCAGAGAATCCATAAGCAACACAGTTGTTCTCTGTTACTAGCTGCTCTGTTCAGACTGATCTTTTTACCAGCCACCAACTAATCAGCTTAAAAACAAAAAAAGGAAAAGAAAAAAAGTGCAAAAAAAATTACTGTTCCCAGACTCTCTGCATTCCCCCTTCTTTTCTCTCCTCTCTTACAACTGATTAATCTAAATTCTTTTTTCTTTTTGGTGAGGAAGATTGTCCCTGAGCTAAGATCTGTGCCAGTCTTCCTCCATTTTGTATGTGGGATGCCGTCACAGCATGGCTTGATGAGCAGTGTGTAGGTCTGCACCCAGGATCCGAACCTGTGAACCCTGGACTGCAGAAGTGGAGCGCATGAACTCAACCACTACACCACTGGGCCAGCCCCTAATCTAAATTCTGAATTAAAAAAAGCAACTGTTCAATCCAACAAAATGCCCCCACAAAAAAGAAAAAGATCATTGACTATCTCAAAGCAGTCTTAGGCCACATGACATCTGAAATCATCTCCACAATTTAACACTTACATAACAAAATATAAACCAAATGACAGAGACAAATTACTTCAAACTTTACATAGACATTGATGAAAAAAATCTTTCTAGAAAGATTCAACAGGGGCCGCCCTGGTGGTGCAAGCGGTTGGGTGCGCGCGCTCCGCTGCGGCGGCCCAGGGTTCGCCGGTTTGGATCCTGGGCGCGCACTGATGCACCACTTGGGAAGCCACACTGTGGCGGCGTCCCATATAAAGTGGAGGAAGATGGGCATATATGTTAGCCCACGGCCAGTCTTCCTCAGCAAAGAGAGGATTGGCAGACGTTAGATCAGGGCTGATCTTCCTCACACACACACACACACACACACACACACACACACACACAAAGATACAACAGACATTCAAATTATCTATAATTATCATAAACCACCATTTAGACATTTACAAATAAATTTCACTTTAATGGCTTAAAAGGTTTGAATATATTTTATTAATAGTTTATAAATTTGCCTATGAGATTAAAATTTTCCCTTGCCAAAAGATTTATACTGTAACTCCTAATAAAAGCATATGCCCCTCCCCCAATACTACTAGGACACTCTCTAATGATAAAAACTCACTTTATAAACATGCAAAGCACGTTCATTAAACTGAAACTGCTTGGTGTACATCATCCCCAAAGCTCTGAGAAGATCAAACGACCTAATGCTATTTTAAAATCAATGCTGTCTAAACTTCAAAACAACTTAATCTTCTTAGGCTTAAAGTTTTACTCCTAGTCCTAAGGATATTGTGATTCATACCTCAAAAGCACAATGAACTCTCACCCTATGAAACTAACTGAATGACCTAAGACTTGGCTGGACCTCTCCTCTATGACAGATTATACCTTGGTATATTCACATCTTGTTGGAAATTATCAGAAAACTAATGTTTATGCTCTCAGTTATATATCCAACAGATGCAAGCTACTTTTCGAAAAGGACATCACCAGATACCCCTCTACTTAATACATAGCTAAGAGACTGAGGATACTAAGAGACACCAAGAGAAGTTAGCCCTAAAACTACACTGAAAAGGACCACTTCACTCTCTTAACCACAACTACTTATCTAGCCCCCTAGACACACACTCTTCTTAGGATCCTAACAACTTGGACATCCAATCCCACCAGAGATCTATCCTGAGGTTCACTTAAATAAAAAAGGGCCCCAGAAGTAGATAACTCTTAGAAGTGGATAGCATCTCGGTGAGATTTCATCAGTCTATCAGATCAGATGTAGACAACTTCCTCCAAAAACCTGTGAGACAACAGACTTATAACTGTGTCTTCCACCTGTTTTACTTCTGTCAAGTGAATCATTTTTGCTTTTTTCTCCACTGCTAATCTTTTCAACAGTTAAACAGCATCCAAGTTTCAAAACAAAAATCTTGCTTGCTCACATTTTGATTACGAGTCTGACATGGTAACTTAACTTAGAAGGGGCCCAAGACACTAGATTTCATCAGTTTGTACTTAAGAATTTCTACTCCCACTACAAGTTCAGAAACAAGAATGTGTGATCTGTAAATTACTTTTAATGTGGTCCAAAAAACATGCAAAATAATTTAAATATTTTAGCCCCAAACTAACATAAATTCCTAAGCTAAAAATTAACCCTAAATAAAACTGATCCCAAGTACTGGTCAGTCAAGACTAAGGCTAAGCAATAAATAACACCTTCTTGTACCCAAATAAATATGTGGAAAAAGCAAATCAAGAAAAAAGCTGCTTGATTAAAAATTCACTAAACTGATTCTTAGAATGCAGGTTCTAAATGTTTCTAATAACATCTGTGACTGTCCTCATATTTTCTGCCCAAACCCACTCTCTAATACCCAGGTGCTTTAATGTTGCTAAGCAGCCTTATCCCACATCAAAGAGCCTGAAGCTCGCGACTAAACCCACTCCTTTACATGCTTGTTCTGACCAAAAGACGAAAGCTGAGAAATTCTGATGAGGGAAGGGGTACAGACTGGCTTAATATGGAGATAATGAAAAAGGACACTGGCAAGTATTACAGACACAGCCTATCATGTTTCTAGAAAATTCATTAACCACCAAAACTAACCTTGGTTGGCTTAGATAGCTAATGAGTTTACACAAAAAATGTGCAAACAAAATCCATCATTCTCACAGTCTGGGTTTTTCCTTCTCTCCTCATTCTTCTTCCTCTTATATAAATTCTTATTTTGTCTCGGTTGGAAATCAATCCTAAACAATGGTCTGCCTTATACACGTAAAATAGTATCTCTGAATTATTCTTTGACATTACAAAGCCACAAACTCTCAATGCCAAAAAGGCCTCTGAGGACTCAGTGGTTAACCAAACCTCTGATACTTGAAATTTTAACTAAATCTTAATTTTAGTGGGTTTTTTTGGCTAAATGTACAAAGTAAAATTTCACAGGTTAAAAAAAATATCAAGGGCCGGCCCTGTGGCTTGGCAGTTGGGTGTGCGTGCTCCGCTGCTGGCAGCCCAGGTTCGGGTCCCAGGCACGCACCGACGCACCGCTTCTTTGGCCATGCTGAGGCCACGTCCCACGTACAGCAACTAGAAGGATGTGCAGCTATGACATACAACTATCTACTGGGGCTTTGGGGGGAAAAAAAAAATATCAAGGGTACTCTCTAAAAGAATAGCATGTAACTCCTAAACCAGTAGAGAGAAACAAACTGAATAAGAGGAAAAAAGAATACAATCTAGAAATGGGAAAAAAAGAAAGAGGGTGAGAAATGAAACAGAAGACAGGATTAATCTCCTGAATGATAGGATCCTCTTTTGTTCTAATGAGAAGATTCTTGGCAGGTCCCTAGATAGCTTTCAGGATGGGGGCTGGTTGCCAGAAAGACTAAGGCATAATTACAGGGTTACAACTTTCAGCCCCACCCCCTGACCACTGGGGAAGGGAAGAGGAGCTGGAGATTGAATTAATCATCAATGGCCAATGATTCAATCAATCATGCCTAAGTAATGAAAACTTCATAAAAATCCCTAAATGACAAGGTTTGGAGAACTTCTGGGTTGGTGAAAGCATCAAGGTGCTGGGAGGGTGGTGCACCCAGAGAGGGCTTGGAAGCTCAGTGCCCCTTCTCCCATACCCTGCCCTATGCATCTTTTCCATTTGGCTGTTCCTGAGTTGTATCCTTTATAATAAACTGGTAATGGTATGTAAAGTGCTTTCCTGAGTTCTGAGTCATTCTAACAAATTACTGAACCTGAGGAGGTGGTTGTGGGAACTCTAAGTTTAGAGCTGGTTGGTCAGGAGCACAGGTGCCAAACTTGGGACTTGCAACTGGCGTCTGAGGTGGGGGCAGTCTTGCGGGACTGAGCCCTTAACCTGTGGGGTCTGCACTAACCCTGGGTAGTGTCAGAACTGAACTGAATTGTTGAAGATCCAGTTGGTGTCCAGAGAGTTGGAGAACCGATTGGTGTGAGGAAAAAAATCCACACATAGATAGTGTCAGAAGTGTTCTGAGTAAAAACAAATCAGATATGCAATGCTCCCCAGACTTGAGCACACTGTTCCCTGGAACACAGTGAAAAATGCTTCTCAACAAAATGTCTACGCCTAAGCCTCTGGAGTGTCAGGGAACTCCCTACCTCCTGAAGCAGCATAACTCAACTTGTGAAAGCAGGAAAGTAACCCAAAAAGCAAAAGAGCAGCAATGGTTCTCCTATTAAAAGAGCACTGTTTATCAGAGCTTTTTATTTGACTCCTGTGCAATACACAGGGGCAGGTATCACTCTGACTCCAAAAGAGGAAACTGAGGCCTAAGAAGCTATAGTAACTTGCCCAAAGTTGACAGCTACTAGAAGACTAAGGGCTAAGACCAAAATCCAAATCAGAATCCTTCCCCATTCAGTGACTGTCTCAGTAAAGTTCAGGAAGGCTTGCAGTCTATATGCTATACACTAAGAAGTTCTCGGAAGGGTGACAAGAGTAGCAACTATCACTGGGGGCTCACCACATGCCACTGGTGGGCTGAACCACTTCCCTGTATCACCTCCCTGTATTCTTGCAGTTATCCTCAGAGGTAGGGTCAAGTATATTTTACAGACAAGAAAACTGAAGATTGGAAAGCTTAAGTATCCGTCTACTATCACACAGCTAATTGACGCCAAAGTGAGATTTACACCCAGTCCACGTGCAGTGAGTAAGGTCATGGTTAAATACTTGGACTCTGGAGCCTTCAAATCCCTTTAACATGACACATTAGCTTTGCAACCATAGCCAACGAACATACTTGACTCTGAGACCCCTCCGCGAAAAGGGAGCAGAAGGCGTCTATGACCTAAATGGACTCCGTGTGAGAACCAAAACCTTCAAGATGATTAAGGGCGTCCTACCCTTCCCACTGTAGCTCAAGGTACCACTACTTTTCTTACTTTTTAAGGAATCTTGAGGCCAGCACAGTCTGTTTCCCTTCTTCCTCCTCCGAGTCTGAATCAGAAGATGTGGAACCTGTGTCCCAGTCTTCATCATCTTCTGAATCTTCTGAGTCCTCATCTTCATCCTTAGAGGAAAAAACAAGATCAGCAGAAAGAAGATGGGAAGACTGACTGGTCTCTCTCCTCTCCCTGCTGACACATGTTCAGGGATTTTCAGGAGCAGAACGAGCGTGGTTATTCACGGAATCAGGATATCAAGAGCTGAACTGGACCAGCAAGACCCAGAGAGAAGTGGTGACTTGCCCCAAGGACACACGGCTCCCCCGGGGCAGAGCTGGGCCCAGAATCTAGTTCTCCAGATTCCAGTCCACTCAGTGCTCTAATCCAAGAGGAAGGCTGTCCCCAAACCAGGCTCTGCTAAACCCAAGCCCTCCTCACCCTAGGGTTCTGTGAGATTTTTCTCTCCCCAGGGACCCAAGAATGGTCTACGGCACGCAAATCACCCCTCCTGACTCCTACCTCCATCTTTTTGAGGAACTTTCGACTCTCCCCAGAAGGAGCTTCTGATTTCTTCTTCAGGAAAGCTGCAGCACTGACTCCGTCCTCGTCCTCATCCTCATCTGAAGAGCCTGGTGGCAAAGAGGAGAGAAAAGAGCTAGAATGATGAAGAGCAAGGCTGAAGGGAACCAAGAAACCACACTAAGGGAACCCCTAACCATTTGCCCTTAGGGTCTCCTCTCTCACCTTCTGAATCCTCCTCATTCTTCTCAGCATCCTCATCTGCAGACTGCTCAGGGTTCTTGACAGAGGAAAACGAGAGAAAAATAAAGGATGCCTGACAACCACCACCCCATCCTACCCCTCGGCCCCAGAGAGTTTTGTCATGATTCCTTCTCCAGTCACACCTCCCATTTGCAAATGCTTTTCTGTCTCAGTCATTGGGTCACTGTCCCCACCGTTCAAAAAGTCTGCCTCTAGCATCCCACCTGCTTGTAATTTGTAATATGGGACTCAAAATCTCGGTTGTATTTTCGGATCTTCTGGCGCAGGGTGCTCAGGGCCTTGGCATTGTTCTTGTTCATCTTCTTCTTCCCCTCCTTATCTTCCCATAGCTAAAGGAAAGGCGAGGGAAGAAAGGGAAAACAAGGATCTGAGACTAAGTGCTATTTCCTAAAATTCAGGCTTCACCACCACTTTTATAAGTCTTGCTATCTGTACACCATCTGTACTACTTACTAACTATATCTGTTAACTTACTTTTTAAAGATCCTTTATATATCGCCACTAAAAGTACAAAACTACAAATAAGAGGTAATACAAAAATAAGACACAATTAAAATTCTTAGCCAAAAAAGGTCCCTCTCCTTGCTTTATCCTCCTATTTCTTGTATTCTAGGAAACACTGTATACACAGCAAACAACCCAGAGGGGACATGATCTTGGAAGTGGGTTAGGAGCAGGCCGCAGGTCCACAATCCCTCTCTGGATGCCCCCTCACCCATAGGAATCACACCTCATTAAGATAGTCCTCTAGGTCAGCCAGGATGCGGATATAGAACCTCGGGACACCTTCCTTGTCCACAATGCTCTTAGCCTTCCCATATGCTTTTCCCAGGAGCTCAAACTCTTCCAGGCACTTGGTGACATCCCGAATCTTCATGGCATTACGGATGGTCCGGATAAGGTTGGTAAGCTCCTCAAACCTGGGTGGGGAGCCCAACACCACATTGGACATGCCCACCATCACCAACCAGAAAATCCACCACTACTCCAGAGATTCCCCACCACGCAGCCTCCCCACGGTCTCACCTCTTGTCCTTGGCACTTCGGACAACTCTCTTCGTATCTTCTTCATCCTCACTCAGCAACAACGGCCTGTTTGGAGGGAACAGAGACCATTAACCTTCCTTCCTAGTTCCAGCCTTTCCAAGCTATTCTATTTGTCTTCTCAGATGGGACAGGTAGCACACACAAAGACGACTGTCTCCATCCTCGCAAAAATTAACAAATGAAGGTGCTTATTTACTGTGCCAGAAAACTAATTACATACAGACAGAGGTTACTAAGAACTACTGAAAACAGTTAAGGAACAGGATACTTCAGCTGGAATAAATGGAAAAGGCTTCAAGAAGCTGGTACCTGAACTAGGTCCTAGAAAGCAACCTTACTCGGAGTGTGAGAGGCCAAGGACAGGGAAAAAGTCTCTGTGGCTTTAACACCTCCACTGCTAGTACTTTCCTTTAACAATGAGAGACCAGAGCACAGACAGCACTCGCTGGAAACAATCTTTCTTTTCCTTCCACTTTATTAATTTTTCCAATCATTTTATTTTACAGCAAGCAATGGTCTTCCACTTATGGCAGTGATATGAAATCATATGATATGAATTCATATGGGTACACACATATACGGGTATACACATATTTTTAAACAGTAGCACAAGCATATGACAAAAATAACGAAGGTGGCATGTATATGGCAAAAATCTGAGAAATAACGTTCCACTGCTTCAAAGGATGAAAAGAATTTTAATTTGAAAAGGTGGGGGAAAGAGATTTAAGTGGAGGTAAACAACAGGAAACAGTAGATGTTTAAGACCCTGCCGGCAGCACCAGGCGACTGGGCTTGAGAGCCACCTCCAGGAGCTCCCAGATACCAAGGGAGCATTGCGGATTTTTTTTTGTGAGCAGTGAGAAGCCACTGAGGATTTCCTGGTGGTAAAAGTAACTACAACTACGACTTTTGGAGTCCGATGCCGAGCGGAGGAGGGGAGGGAGGGGAGGTACAGAGACTGGGGACATGGAGCCCAGTTAGGAAACTGATGCAGCAGACCCAGCCAGTGGGAAATCCCTTGTATCTGGTGGGCAGACTCCCAAATCCACAGCACCCAAAGCGTGAAGGCTGTCCCTCCAACCCTGCTCCGGCCCCTTAGACTCTCAACACGCTCAGGGCCGGCTCTCGCCGCCCGCACCTCATTCCCCTCCCACATACACGCCGGCCACAGCCCGCCGAGCCCCGCACGCCCCGAGCGGGCACCGCGGCCAGGTCCTCCACTCACTGTTTGCCGTAGTTGCCCCCGACAGGCTTGGTGACGAGCTCCTCCCCGGACAGGGACGACTCGGACTCGCTGTCCGAACCGGTGGTGAAAAACCGCGACATGGCGACGACGCCGAGGGGCTGCGGCGGGCGCGGCCGGACCTGCGGGAAAGCCGGAGTCACGGGCCACGAGCAGGGTCGCGGGCCGCCACCCCTCGACCGCTACACCGCACCGACCCCGCACATACCCGACCCGGAACCCCCTCTCGGAGCACGAGATCCAAGAAACACGCACCAGCTGAGCTCGCGAGGCGCACCGCGTAACCGAAACAGCGGAAACGCGGAGAGAGGAGAGGGCGGGTCCCTTGCGTCACTTCCAGGAAGCGCTGACGCGTATACTGGGCGACTACAGCTCCCAGGGGCCTTCGCGCCACGCGGAAGGGGCCGGGCCTGATGTAACCTTGGCGGGAAGGACGGTGCTTCCAGATTTCCCCCTCCGACCGCGCGTTGTAGTCGTGTTTCCTTACTCCTAGACAGGCAGCCTCACCCCTCACCTGCGGAATCAGAATCTCAGGGCCGGGAGTTTACTTTTTTAAAATGCCCACGTGATGCTGATGAGCTGCAAGGTTTTGGAGCTAGGCGTAGAGCGAACTTGGAATCAGACTTTGGATTCAAATCCCAGCCCCACCACTTACTAGTGTGTGAATTTAGGTAAATTCCTACCCTCTCTGTGATTCAGTCTCCTAAAGCTATAAAATGACAATAATAGCACCTACTTCATAGAGTGTTATGAGTATTAAATGGCTTGGTATATATGAAGTATTTAGGACAGTGACTTGTACAAAATAAGCATGTAATTGTCAATGAATAAGAGACATAAACTGCAAGTGAGGCAAAAAGTTTGTTTGGGGGCTCAAGAATTGCAATTCTGGGGGCACAGATTCAGGTAGAAATCCAAATAGTGTCCCACTAGGGAGTAAAAGTCAGGGGCTTTTAAAGGCAAAGAAGGGAGGTTGTATTACAAAGAACTTTAATTGGAGGTAGAGAGCTAGTCAGCTAAACATTGATTGACCATTGATTCTATCATCAGAAAGTCCACAATCCTCAGTCTTTGTGATCAGGATATCCGTTCTCCTGCTGACGTCTCAAACAATTGCTTGTAAAATATTTGCCATTTTGGCCCAGTCCAAAGATCAAGACAGCAAGCCATTTTCTCTGGAAAGGCAGCTCTGACTCCATTTAAAATAGCCCCAATGGCCGGCCCTGTGGCTTGGTGGTTAAGTGCGCGCGCTGCGATGCTGGTGGCCCGGGTTCGGATCCCGGGTGCGCATCGAGGCACCACTTCTCCGTCCATCCTGAGGCCGAGTCCCACATACAGCAACTAGAAAGATGTGCAGCTATGACATACAACTATCTACTGGGGCTTTGGGGGGAAAAAATAAAATAAATAAAATCTTTAAAAAAATAAAAAAATAAAAAAAATAAAAATAAAATAGCCCCATTATAGTCAATTTTGACATATTAATTAGCTGGTATTCATTCATTATTCCACAAATACTTATTTACTGAGTATTTATTATGAACCAGCAGTGTCCTAGGCACTAGACACAGCAGTGAACAAAACAGAAAATGTCCCTGATTTCACAAGGAATTCACATTCTAGTGGAGAGGTATAATTAACAAGTAAAAAAATAAAAGATCATTATAAGCACCATAAAAATATTTATGTGACTTGTTAGTAAGATCATTTTGAATAGGAAGGTCAGGGCCTCTCAGATGACATGTGAGCTGATATCCAAATGATGGGAAGGAGGGAGTCCTGTAGAAACGGTCATCAAGGGAAAGAGTATTCTCAAGTCTTCTTCTAAGGAAGGGGAGCAGCAAGTGCAAAGACCCTGAGTCAGAAATGAGCTTGGCCAGGTTCTAGGAATAAACAGAAGGCTAGTGTGCTATCAGCAAAGTAAGGCATTAATAATCTAGAAGTAGACAATACTAGATCATACAGGTCTTTGTAGGCCTGTGGATTTAAATCCAGGTGGGTTGGAGAAGCCAGCAGCAGAGACTTTTAGCAGCACAGGGACTGTTTCGCATTTTTAAAGGTGGTTTCATTCATTCAACATTTGCTGCGTGTTTGGCCTTTTTTAACACTGGAGGCACAGTGCTCCCCAGAAAGAAAAGTGAGAATTAGCAGACTGAGTGGAAAGAAGGAGGCCACTTTAGGTAGGAAAAAAAGTATGAACAAAATCCTGGAGAGAGGAAAGCTCAGAGCACATTCAGAGGCTGATATATTGGGGTTAGACTGTAGCAGCGACTCTCCATACATCCTGGCCTGTCACCTCTGTTCTCCTTCCTCCCTCCCCCTTCTCCTCTCTGTCTCTCATTCTCTTTCTCTCTCCTTTCCTCTCTCCCTTCTTCTCTCCCCACGGATCCACTTGATTCTGACATCAACCTCTTCATCTCTCAAAACAGAAGTGGAATGCACTGAAATTGCCAAGGGAGCCTGAAGTAAAGGGTAAAGGAGGTTGAGTGAGATGAAGATCAGTGTCACGGAAGATGAAATGCAAATTCACACGAAAGTAAAGCTACTCATTTTAGAGTGGTTTCCCGTTACTCCCAAGGCCCTGATCATTTGCAAAGGAAAATCATATCAAACTCTTTATTTTTCACTAATCCTTTACTAAGTCATTACGAAAATTTTCAATTTAACAGAGAGGGGGCTTTTTTAGTAAAGTTTTTAATGAAGTGTAACATAGATTCAGATGAGTATTAGATCATAAGTGCACAGCTTGATGAGTTTTCACAAAGTGAGCATACCTTTACAACCAGTGCCCACATCAGGAAATAGAACATGACCAGACCCCCCCACCCAAGCTCCCTTCTCGTATCCTCCTCCAATCACTACCCAGCAGGCTCTTAAATTTTATTTATTATCGTTAAATATTTCAAACAGAGACAAGAATAAAGACTATTCTAATGAACATCTATGTACCCACAATCCATCCAGCATTGTCAAAACTTAATATGATACCACAGACCACATTTGCTGTGGCTCTTTTTTTTGTTTGTTTGTTTGTTTGTTTTTGGTGAGGAAGATTGGCCCTTAGCTAACATCCATTGCCTGCCAGTCCTCCTCATTTTGCTGGGGAAGATTAGCCCTAACATCTGTGCCCATCTTCCTCTATTTTGTATGTGGGATGCCACCACAGCATGGCTTGATAAGCAGTGCATAGGTCTGCACCCAGGATCCAAACCTGTGCACCCCAGGCCGCCGAAGTGGAGCACACAAACTTAACCACTATGCCACTAGGCAGGCCTCATCATTTATTTTTTTTCTGTGAGGAAGATTAGCCCTGAGCTAACATCTGTTGCCAATCCTCCTCTTTTGTGCTGAGGAAGATTGGCCCTGGGCTGACATCTGTGCCCATCTTCCTCTACTTTATATGGGACGCCACCACAGCATGGCTTGATAAGCAATGGGTAGGTCCGTGCACAGGATCCGAACCCGCAAACTGTAGGCCGCCACAGCAGAGTGCACAAACTTAACCACTACACCACTGGGCCAGCCCCACTATTTTTTTTTTTAAGAAAAATCAAAAATACACTTGGGACAGCCTAGGTAAATGGAGGTGTTAATGAACAAGGTTCACTGCACATCCATAAGTATCTTTAAAGCACCTAGCATGTGCCAGGCCCTTTCACATGATGATCTCTCTTTATTTTAAAATAATACATGTGCGTGATTACAAAATGTAAATGATTCAAAAGAATATACAGGGGAAAAAAAATCTCCTTCCCACCCCTGACCTCCAGTTCCTTAGCTTGTCTCCAGAGACAAACACAATTATCAGCTTATAGTGTTATCTTCCAGATGTCTCGATATATAGATGAGGATACATAAAAGGATATAGATACATGTGTGTATGTGTATGTATAAGGATTATATAGATAAGGATATATGTACGTGATATCTAATATCAGATACTTTATATATAGATATCCACTAGTTAGCTAGCTAGCTAGATATCTATATATTATATATCCTTATCTATATAATCCTTATACATACACATACATATATGTATCTATATCCTTTTATGTATCTATGTCTATACATATAGAGAGACATATTGATAGATCTATCAATATCTATCAAGATGGAAGAGAGAGATGGAATAATATATACAAATATAAAAATATATATATATATCTCCCCACCCTTTTTCTTATACACATCATAGCATACTTTATGTGCTCTTCTGCATCTTACTTCATTATTCATATATCTTTTAGCTCACTCTATAATGCAAATGGATCTATCTCATTCTTTTTAATGGCAGACTTTTGTACTATTATATAATGAACCATAAAATGCTTTTCCTCAGTCTCCTCTTGATGAACACCTCTTTTAAATCTTCACAACAACCCTGTAAGGCAGGTAGTATGGTCTCGACTTTAGAGAAGAAGATGTTGATATCCTAAGAGGCCAAGTGACTTGCCCAAGGTCACACTGCTAGCCTGTATTCCAACCCAAACATCATTTCACAGCCATCTGAACTATTGAGAACTTTGCTGATTTAGAGCTAGATCCTAATAAGTTTTGAGTTGACACACCTTGCTCTTGTGAATGGGATGGATGTGAATGAGGGCAGCAGAGGAAAGAAAACCTGAGAATTTCTTCGTTTATGAGCATAACTAGGCTCCATAACTGGAGCCAAGCAGAACATGGGCGTCTTTAATGGGTGAATTTTGTCAATGCCTAGATTTTGATGGGGTTCTTAACCTTAATGGTCCTGGAGCGCGAAGCACACCCCGGAGGAGCTTCCATCAGTCTGGTGTCTCCAGTTCATGAGGGTGTCACATGTCCCTTAACAGATTGCTTCCCTCCCAGTGCCTGTAATAATGCAACCAGCAAGCAGAAAAGTGATAGTCATTACGGGCATTTGAATAGCAATTTCAAATGTATAAAGGCATTTGAAACTCGTGACAAACTTGTAAGTAGGCAGGAAAAGCAGCTATTGCTATCCTCATTTTACAGTTGAGAAAACCAAGACTCTGAAAGGGCAGCTGATGGCAAAGCTAGTGCCAGAGTGAGGTCCTGAAATCAGGTCTTCTAACTCGGAGGCCACAGAAGACTCTCCTGGATGTATTGTTTTATTTTCTAATGTGGACCATAGCAGGATACATCATAACTGTGGAAGGGGAGTGGACTGAGAGGAGGCAGAGGAAGGAGCACGGGGGAAAGGGAAGGGGTGGCTTTAGGACTCCTCTCTGACACTAAATCTCAGGTCCACACTCTCCCTTACTCACTCAACTCTGGCTACTGAGGCCTCAGCTCTGGCAGACCCAATGCCCCATTTTTCAAACAAATATCTTGAAACACTTTATGAAATTCATAGATAATATAACATTCTGACAAACACTATTTCATTTTATTTTACTTTGTGTGTGTTTTAT
The DNA here is from genome assembly GCF_057802395.1 of Ceratotherium simum simum. Classification (NCBI taxonomy): domain Eukaryota; kingdom Metazoa; phylum Chordata; class Mammalia; order Perissodactyla; family Rhinocerotidae; genus Ceratotherium; species Ceratotherium simum. Next base: position 24,262,887 of record NC_141925.1, read on the forward strand.
TTTCCTAAACAGGAAAATTGAAGACAGGGATAGTATCTTTTTACACATCTTAGTAGTCCTCTCAATGCATTTCACATAGTATGTGTTCAATAATGTGTTCTTTTTATTATTATTATTGATAGACAACATACATGTGGCTAAGTGCCCCAACAGTTTTGACTTCTACCATCATCTATTAGTTTTGCCTGTTCTTGAGCTTCACATAAATAGAATAATAAGGTATGTCTTCTTTTGTGTCTGGCTTCTTTTGCTAAACATCATGCCTATGAGATTCATCCGTGTTGTTACATGTACCAGTAGTTCCTTCTCTTTTGATTGCTGAATGGCCTTCAATTGTGTGACTATGCCACAATGTACTAATTCTCCTGTTGATTTGGGTTGTTTCCAATCTGGGGGTATGATGAATGAATCTTTTATCAACATTTTTATACAAGTCTTTTTGTGGTCATAAATACTTTTCCTCTTAGGTGAGATAGCTGGGTCATAGAGTAAGTGTACATTCAGCTTTAGTAAATATGTCCATGCTCTAAATATATTTATAAAGGAGAAAAAGGAAAATGTTTTTTATTAAAAATATGTATTTAAATATGTAAATGCTGAGACATGATTTCCCTAGAAATAATCAGAGACTTCTACCTACTTGTAATAACAGTTTAGATTATGAGAAGATAATTATAATATGAACAAATGTTGAACTTTTTCTTTATATTTAACATTTTGAAATAAGTGTGTATATACTTAGCACTTTTATATATACTTAGAATCATGGTGATTAAGGCAGCTACAATGCAGCCAGAAAAAACTTGTTTTACTATGAATGTTGCCTTCAGTGAGGGGATTTTCCAAATATAGTGAGTCGCTCTTGGTAAAGATCCAAACAAAACAAAATACAGTCTTCCTTCAATGCACATGATAGTTGAATTCCTGGAAAAGTCAGTGTACATTATAATGAAGCAAGATATACTTTAGGTTCCAATGTAAAATGAACTTAGATTCTTGGCACATAGTGTTAGATGTCTGGGGGGGGACACCGAAAAGCCACTCAGTGTAGAAAATTACTCCTCATACAGGACCATATTGCTCATGGCAGGATGGCTTGGCCCTCACCCTCTCAGGGCAATGCCCCCACTCACAGTGAGATTCAAAACCCTCACTTCAAAACTTCAAAACTTCCAAAGATTCAAAACTTTCTAAATGCCCACAGGGGGCAGTACCACCCCATTGAGAACCACCGTTCAAGACCTGTTCTGTCCAATATAGTAACAATAGCCATCTGTGGCTCATTATATTTAACTTAATTAATATTACCTAAAATTAAAAGTTCAGTTTCTCAGTTATACTAGCCACATTTCAAGTGCTTAAATACTACATATAGCAAAAACTACTCACAGAGAAAAGCCTAGATCCCGATGGTTTCACTGGTTAATTCTACAAATATTTAAAGAATTAATACCAGTTCTTCACAAATTCTTCCAAAAATAGAAGAAGAGGGGATACTTCCCAACTCATTCTATGAGGCCAGTATTACCCTATACCCAAAACAAACATAAACAACACAAGAAAGGAAAATTACAGACCAATATGTCTTATGAATATAGACACAGAAATCCTCAACTAAATACTAGAAAATCTAATACATAGACTATGACCAAGTGGGATTTATCAGGAATGCAAAGTTGGTTTAACATATGAAATGAATTAATGTAATATACTATATCAATAGACTAATGGATATAAACCACATGATTATCTCAATAGATGCAAGAAAAAAAGCATTTGACAACGTTCAAAGCCCTTTCATGATAAAACACTTAACACACTAGGAGCAGAAGGGAATTTTCTCAATATGATAAAGGGCATCAACAAAAAACCCACAGCTAACATCATACTTAATGATGAAAGACTGAAAGCTTTTCCCCTAAAATCAGAAACAAGGCAAGAATGTCCACTGTTGCCATTTCTATTCAATGTTTTACTGGAGGTTCTAGCCAGGGCGATTAGGCAATAAAGTGAAATACAAGGCATCTATATTAGAAAGGTTTGAAGAGGACATTGTCTTGTATATAGAAAATCCTAAGGAATCTACAAAATCCTATTAGAATTAATAATGAGTTCAGCAAGGTTGGAGGGTAAAAGATCAATAGACAAAAATCAATTGTAATGAACAACCCTAAAATGAAATTCAGATAGCAATTCCATTTACAAAACCACTAAAAAGAATAAGATACTTAGGAATAAATTTAACAAAAGAAGTGCAAAATGTATACCCTGGGGGCCAGCCCGGTTGCGTAGCAGCTAATTTCGCGCGCTCTGCTTCAGAGGCCTGGGGTTTGCAAGTTCGCATCCCTGGTGCAGACCTACGCACTGCATATTAAGCCACACTGTGGCAGGCATCCCACATATAAAGGAGAGGAAGATGGGCATGGATGTCAGCCCAGGGCCAATCTTCCTCAGCAAAAAGAGGAGGATTGGCAACAGATGTTAGCTCAGGGCTAACCTTCCTCACCAAAAAAAACCCAAAAAAGTATACTCTGAAAACTACAAAGTATTGCTGAAAGAAAATAAAGAAGATCTAAATAAGTGGAACGACATTGCATATTCATAGATGAGAAGAGTTAATATTGTTAAGATGGTAGTAATTCCCAAATTGATCTACAGTTTCAATGTAATTCCTATTAAAATCATAGCTAGCTTCCTTGCAGAGATTGACAAGCTTGTCCTAAAATTCATAAAACAATCTTGAAAAAGAAGAACAAAGTTGGAGGAGTCACACTTCTCAATTTCAAAAACGCACTACAAAACTACAGTAATCAAGACAGTATTGTACTGGCATAGGAATCAACATATAAATCAATGGAATCGAATTGAGAGCCAGAAATAGGCCCCCATATTTACAGTCAACTGATTTTCAACAAGGTGCCAAAATAAATCAACAGGAAAAGTCTTTTCAACAAATGGTGCTGGGACAACTGGATACCCACGTGCAAATGAATGAAGTTGGACCCTGTGTTGGGGGTTCCCAAGACCACCCTCAGCTTTGATGATTTGCTAGGAAGGCTCACAGGCCCCAGCATATAGTCATACTCATGGCTATGATTTATTACAGCAAAAGGAAAAAAGCAAAATCAGCAAAGAGAAAAGGAGGGCACATGGGGTGAAGTCTGAGGGAAACCAGATGGAAGCTTCCAAGGGTGCCCTCCCAGTGGAGTCACACAGGCTGTCCTTAGTTCCCCCAGCAATGAGTTGTGATGTCTGTGAAATGTTGACAACTAGGGAAGCTCATCAGACACTCAGTGCCAGGGTTCTCATTGGGGGGTGGTCACATAGGCACTCTGCCTAGCACATACCAAAATTCTAGACTCCCAGAAGCAAAGTAGATGTTCAGTATAAACTATGAACATTAACAAAGGGAAACCTCATTTAAAATGGAATTAGGAGGCTGGAAGGGGGAGCTCCCAGGCAGTACCACTCAAGGTCAATTATAGGAAAGATAGTCAATTAGAGACCCCAACAGAAAGAAGTCCTCAGTAGAAAGAGTCATCAATTACAGACCCTACCAGAAGTCATCAAAAGGAAAATTTGTTAATTATAGGAAGAAATGTACATTGAATCCCAAACAGAAATCAACTATCCCAGCAACTCAGCCAATGGGAAACTATCACCACCCTGAACACTTGCTTTTCTCCAATGGACTTTCATTTAAAACAACCCCTCCCAATTTCCTCCTTTTTCTCTGTAAAATAATGTTCTGCCTCCTCGTTTATTGGATTTGTCTATGGTCTGCCATAGCATGCACAGCCCAAATGGAAATTCTTTGGCTAACTCTGGATAAATTTGTTTTGTTGGTAAAATAACTGGCTGTTTTATTTTTAAAGTTGACAAAACCATATTTGTACAAACAATTTAGTCAGTATGAGTCACTCTTATCAGTTAATGGTCAGAATCCCCCTGCTCTAATTTCCCAAACTCCAGCCAAGGGCCAACCTTGCAAGCAGGCTTTTACAAGGTTAGCAGTTTAGGCTTGCTATGTTAACTCTTTTCTGCACAGGCCCTTGCCTCACATCATATGCAAAAACCAACCCCCCCCAAAAAAACCCCCTCAAAATGGATCAAAGACCTAAATGTAAGAGCTAAAACTATAAAACTCTTAGCAGAAAAAAGGGGTAATTCTTCATGACCTTGGATTTGGCAATGGGTCACCAAAAGCACAAGCAACCAAAGTAAAAGTAGATAAATTGGACTTCATCAAAATTTAAAAACTTTTCTGTATCAAATGACAGTATCAAGAAAGTAAAAAGACAACACACAGTGGGAGAAAATATTTGCAAATCATGTATCTGATATGGGACTTGTATCTAGAACACATAAAGAACTCTTACAACTCAAAAATAAAAAGGCAAATAATCCAATTAAAAAATGGGCAGAGGATCTGAATAGACATTTTTCTCCAAAGAAGATATACAAACTGCCAAGAAGCAGACGAAAAGAGGCTCAAAATCATTAGCCATCAGGGAAATGCAAATCAAAAGCACAATGAGATACCACCTCACATCCACTAGATGGCTATAATAAAACAAAACCCAAAACCAAACAGAAAAGGAAAATAGCAAATACTGGTGAGGATGTGGAGAATTAGAACCCTCACACACTGCTGGTGGAATGTAAAATGGTATAGCCACTTTGAAAAACAATCTGGCAATTCCTCAAAGGATTAAACATAGAGTCACCAAATGACCCAGCAATTCTACTCCTAGGTATTACTCAACAGAAATGAAAACATATGTCCACACAAAAACTTAACACAAATGTTTATAGCAACATTGTTCATCATAGCCAAAAAACCGGAAACAACCCAAAAGTCTATCAACTGATGAACGGATCAACAAAATGTTGTCTATCCATGCAATGGAATAATACTCAGCCATAGAAAGGAATAAAGCACCGATACATGCTACGACATGGATGAACCTTGAAAATATCATACTAAGTGAAAGAAGCCAGTCACAAAAGATGACATATTATATGATGCTCTTCATACAAAATGTCCAGAATAGGTAAATCCATAGAGACAAAGTAGACTGGTGGTTTCTTAGGGCTGTGTGTAGATGAAAGGGCAGGAGGGGTGGTAGCTAAAGGGTCCAGGATTTCTTTTTGAGGTGATAAAGGTGTTCCAAAGTTGACTGTGGTGATGGTCACACACGTTTGATTATACTGAAAACCAATTGTATGGTATGTGAAGCACATCTCAATGAAGCTGTGAAAAATAATTTTTAAAATAATCAAGATTGAATGAGTTTTCACTGATCTACTTAGCAAAGAATTAAAAAGGATTATACCCAGTGCTGAGGAGGGTGCTGTGAAACACACACACACGACTGGTGCATGTAAACTGGTAAAACACACAAAAAACCTTTCAGAAAACAATGTGGTGACATAGCAACAACCTAAAACATGCTCCTCCCTACAATCTTCACTTTTGAGACTCTATCCTGAAGAAATACTCCTATGTATAAAAAGTACCTAATGCACAAAAGTTTACTTCTAATAAAAATAATAACAACAATAAATGGAAACAAGCTAAATGGCCAATATTAATAGAATGACTAAATAAGTTGTAAAGATCCATTGTGATGAAATATTATGCACCCATCAAAATGAAACCTGTTTTCACAGCAAAACAGTTCCTGGCCTGAAGAACACACTCATAAGTTTGATGAACGGAAAAGAAAGAAAAAGGATTATAAAGAATGTTTTTAAAGGAAAAGTATAATTCAGAGGTTCTCAAAGGGTGGTGTATGTCAGAAACACCCCCCACACTTGGTCCCCACCCCGGGCTTCCTCATTCAGAGCCCCTGGGGGTGGGCCCAGCAATCTGTATGTTAACAAGCTCTCTGATTCACACAAAAGTTGGATAACAACTGGCATAATGCCATGTACAAGGCAAAGGCAAGATTCAAACCATGATGTGATTGAAAGTAACGTTTACTGAGTCCTATGCTTTCTCATGATCCTGTGTAATTTCCACAACCACCTTCTTATGTGTTGGTACTACTGTTACCCCCATTTGACAGTCAGGCAACTGACGTGCAGAGAGAAGAGACTTGCCCAAGATCATGCGCTAGTGAATGGCAGAGCTGGGACCTGAAAGCCAGGTTTTTCTGCCTCCGAAGCCCATGCTGTTCACCACTGTCAGCAGTGGGGGCCCCAAATATCACTGGCAGTGATGGGGTGGTCTCAGGGGGCACCTGGAGGTTCATTTTAAACTCCAAGAGTTATGTTATTTATTTTAATGTGTAGCAGAAAAAATATGTAACTAGCATTTCAAACTCATGATTTCAGTAGTGTTACACTTCCCTTTAAACTAATTTACATTAAAAGTTAGTCACTTTAATGAAAAAAAGTAAATAAAAGTACTCTTATACACAGATATGGCAAATATGGTAGAGACGGTGAAGTATGGGAAACACTGCTACGTCACCAACCTCAGTTACTTTGAAAATATATAACGATTCGTGCACTCTACTGTATATAAATTATACCCAAAAAAAGGACTGTACAAAAATACTGGACTCTAGTTAACAATGTGCATGCTGAAGTGCTTAGAGGGAAGTGTATTGAAATCAGGTTCTTATTCTGAAATGCATCACAAAAATAAGATGGACTGATGAATGGATTGATTTGGACGGAGGGTTGGATACTTAATAAAGCAACTATAGCTTAATGTGGTGCAGACCTGAGGACCAATTCTTTCAACTTCTTTGTATGTTTGAAAACTTTCATGGGAAAAATTGTGTATAGATTGCCCCATACAGTGAATGAATAAATGAATTAAAAGTAAAGACTAGGCAGAAATCTGCTGAAAGGCTTTCTTTACACTCCCCTGTATATATTCCAAAGTGGGCTTGTATTACTTTTATAATAAAAGAAAATTATGTTTCAAGGAGAAAAATGGCACAAGAGTCAACTGATAAAATAGGCATTTATTCCGAAGGTATAATGTTAAGAAGAAACTTCCCGAGAGCCGCATGGGAGTGAGAGAAAGTTGCTGCCCCTCACTCAAAGGGGAATCAGCACTTCTCTACACCCCAGCTGTGCAGGGAAGTCCACGGTCAGAGCTCACGGATGGGCTCTGGGCTGTGGGCCCGGGAGTCTGAACTGCCTGCCCACCAGTGCAGGCCCAGGTCAGTGTGTCCTGTGTCCCAAGAAGCTGGAACGTCAGGAGAGGTGGCAGAGGAAGTCGTGCACAGGCAGGGCCAGGAGCCCTGACAGGGAGATCCCCAAGGTGTCAGAGATACAGGCGGCTGCCATGGCAAATTCCCGGTGCTCATCACTGGTCTGGGAATGGTGGGGTGCAGGGGTGAGGCTTTAGTCCTAGAGACCCCTGCCCTGAACTTCCCCAGAGATGCTACCCACAGCCCTCGCCCGGCTGGTGCTGACCTCCAGGGCAATGTTGTGGAAGGTGTTCACGTAGGCCGCACCCCCCAGGAGCCCCTCATACACAATGATCAGGAAGACGAGGTAGATGCTTGGCAGGAAGCTAAACCACACGTCCACCAGCAGGAAGGCCAGGTTGAGGCACTGTGGGTGCAGGCAGAGGGGAGGGCTGAGCCTGGGACCAGAGGTGGGCAGGAAGGGAGGCTGCCATCCTGTTCAGTGGCCTCCACTTCTGGGAGATGCTGATGAGGGAGAGGGCTGACAGGCCTGGATCAAATCCCAACACCCAGCTGGCCTACCAGACCCTGGGATCTGGGGGAGGCCTTCTCCCTACCCCGTCCCCAGCCCCCAGCCCTTGGAGGTCTCTTCCGCCTCTGCCCCGTGCTTGTGTCACTCCTACCGCCTGGAATGCTATCTACCTTCCCTCACTTGGCATCTCCTAGTCACTACCGTTCACAGCTCAGCTGGGATCAGGGTCACTCTCACTCCTGTGATCTCATTTCCTTCTCCCAAGGGCTCCCTGAATAGAGGGTTTCTCCCTCATTTTACCATAGAGGCTATGGTTAGACCAATGGTTCTCTACTGGAGGTGATTTGCCTCCTAGGGGACATTTGGCAACGTCTGGAGATGTTCTTGGTTGTCACAACTGGGGGGGCGAAGTGCTACACACACCTAGTGGGTAGAGGCCAGGGGTGCTGCTCAGCATCCTACAGTGCACAGGACAGCCCCACAACAAAGAATGGTCTAGCCCCAAATGTCAGGAGTGCTGAGGTTGAGAGGGTGGAAGTCCCTCCTCTGTGCCCCAGTCCCCCAGGGGATCCCGCTATCGCAGCCCTGAGCGCACAGGGCTGCCTCCCCAGTGTGTAGGCCACCATGGTGGTTCACACACTTGATGCCCATGAGGATCACCTGGGATCTTGTTACCCACAAGGCCTCGTCCTCAGAGGTTCTAATTCACTCAGTCTGAGGTGGGTTCCGAGATCTGCATTTAAAGCACACCCTGGTAATACTAACGTGACAGGCAAAACACTCCAAACACTTTCATCTGTAGCATTAGCTAGGCAATTTCTGGAATAGAATTAAATGATTAATGATTCATCTGGAATGGAATTAAATGATCCCTAATTCTATGAAGCAGCCTTGGTTAAAATTATAGCTAAAATCATAAGCTCTGCATTTCAGTGGAATCTCATGAAGAACCCTGAGTTAAGAAGTGTTGACACAATAATTTGGGACTTTGGGGGTACAAAGGCCTGGGCTGGAAGTACTGCTTAGATAAATAAGGAAGAAAGAGGACATTTACATGCTGTTGCCGTAACATTAGTGTCATCTATACTTATTCTATATCTTGTTATCATAGAATTGAATTAAGTTTATTAAAAATGGCAAAGCATTTTCCTGTAATTGTTGAAGGTTTATTCTAAGTGACCTTCAGGGGCTGTAGACATGTGACCTTGAAACAGTGAATGCTGGTTCTGTGAAACTACTTTTTCGTGTGTGTGTGAGGAAGATTAGCCCTGAGCTAACATCTGTTGCCAATCCTCCTCTTTTTGCTGAGGAAGATTGGCCCTGGGCTAACATTTATGCCCATCTTCCTCCACTTTATATGTGGGACACCTGCCACAGCATGGCTTGATAAGTCCGCGCCTGGGATCCGAAACTGTGAACTCCGGGCTGCCAAAGGGGAGCGCGCAAACTTAACTACTTTTATGCCACTGGGCCGGCCCCTCTGAAACTACTTTTGTTAGACTGTTGTAGGGAACGGTGTCTGTTTACTTAAAGCTTTAGACCACTTTCACCGTGGGTGGGTGAATTTGCTCACCAGTCTTGAGATAGATAACCTGTTGACGACAACATCACTGATTCTATTATCGTTAACCATCCAGAACAGAACTGTACATTTTCTTAGTGTTAGAAACATTATTTGAAAGCCTGTGTCTCTGCATGAGGCTTGTGCAAATAATCATTAGGTAAGTGCTTCTAGCTGATTAAACACAATACAAAATCTTGTTCTTTCATTCTTCTTCTCGTCTCTAATTCCCACAACTACCCTGAGAAGTAGATGGTAGCCATGCCCGATTTATAGATGAGGAAACCGAGGCTCAGACTGGTTCAGAGACCTGGCCTAAGTCACACAGCTACTGGGTACAGAGGCTGGGATTTGCATCCAGGCTTGCCCGGCTCCTGAGGTCATACATTTTACACGGGGCCCTGCTGGCCTCTGTTCCTCGTGCTTAGTGCATGACAGTATGCAATGAATACTTCCTGCTGAGGGAGGGAAGCCTCGGGGCCCAGGGAAACCAGGAGCCAACATGCGAATGGAGTGAGGCCCAGGGGCTCGGTACCTGCAGCAGGGCCAGGGCCCACGTGAAGCGGATGTGACAGCAGCGGAGAGAAGAGCGGGAGGCAAAGACGCCGGCCTGGTACAGCATCTGGTACCTTGGACAGGGGCAGGGAGTGGGAGGAGACCCTGCGGAGCCTACTCAGCAGGGTAGCCCCTCTCAACCCCCATCCTTATCATCAAGGGGCCCCCTCAGCCCACTGCCCGTCCTGCCACCCACCCTCACTCTTCTCACCAGCGGTACTGCTGAGCATGAGTCAGGGACGTGTTCCGGAAGTAGAGGAGCTCAAACTGTAGCAAAGACCAGACAGGGGAGAGGGACGGGGACGTGTGGGTCCCCATCTCAATCACTACTTCCACACCCCTCCCAGAAGCCCTCACTCACAAGTCCCTGATTGATGAAATATTCGGCAAAGTAAACCAGGACCAAGGGGATGATGTGCCACAGCAGGCCCTGGAAGAGTCAGAAGACATAAGCAGGAGGCTGGGAGACAGGCACTGGCCACAGGGGACACGCCACAGCCAGCAGCCATACCTTGAACACAGTCCATCTTTCCCGAAGGGAGAGGTTTGGGTTGTAGTCTGCAGGAGAGCAGGGAGAGAAGTGCAGGTGAGGTTGGCACATTGACTCAGCAAAGGGGTGCTGGTGTGCAAGGATTAACCAGCTGACATAACAGTGTAAACGCACTTAATGCCATGGGATTGTACAATTAAAAATGGTTAAATTGGTGAACTTCATGTTATGTATATTTTACCACAACTTAAAAAAAAAAGAACTAACCAGATGAGACCTTTTCATGGTTCCTGTCCAGCTAAGGGCTGTACCTCTCCACCCCAGGCACACTGGCCATTCTCTCTGCTTCTTGAATGCCAAGCTCATTCTTACTGCAGGGCCTTAGCACTTGCTGTTCCCTCCGCCTGGAACCTGTTCACTGCGAGGTCCACAGGGCTGACTCCCTGTCGTTCATATTTCAGCCCAGAGATACCGCCTCAGAAAGGCCTTCATGGACCACCACCTTCTCTAAAGGTAGAACCCCTCTCCATTGCCCCCCAGTGGCCATTTTCTAGCACAAAACTGTATTAGGTTCTTCTAGCACTTATCAATATGTGAAAATAACATGTTTCCGACTCAGTTATTTGTTTCTGAATCCATCTCATTTCCTTATCTTAGTAACTACTGCACCCCCAGCAACCGGAATGCCTGGCGCATAGCAGGAACTCAAGGAGTACTTCTTAACTAGATGAATGTGACTGGCTCTTACCATAACCAGCACACCCATCCACTTCCCCTCCTGACTGTGTCCACCGTCGAGAGGAAAAGACTAAAACCCAGAGAGAGAAAGTGACCTCCTGTGTCTCCTACCTGGCTTCAACTCTGGGGCTTCACTGCTTATGAGGGGCTGCCGAGCTGCAGTCTCTGCCTCTTCTTCCCCTCCAGGGTCCTGGGTCCCGGGAGACGTGAGCAAAAAGAAATAGCTAGGAGCGGGCAGAATGAACATAAAATCAAAGAGCCTCTGCCGGGCTGGAAAGGCCACGCCCTCCTAGGCAGCCACTCCTCATTTCTACACCCCCCAAGTCACCTGATCCTGGGCCGGAGAGCTCCCACTGCGGAAAAAGGCTTCCTTCTCTCGAGCTGAAATTTGTCTCCTTGTTGCTTCCACCCATGGGCCCTCGTTCTGACTCCTGACTCACACCAAGTGGGTCAGCTCTGTTTCCTTGTCATTACTGTCCTAACGATTGCTCTGCCTACCATTTACTATGTGTTCCTTCTGTGCTGGGCCAGAGTTTCCCAAATTTCAGCCACTTATGTTTTGCCTTCGTGATATTTGCCATATCCAGACTCCTCCTGTATATAATATTTTCCTTTAAGCTGATTCACTTTTTCTACATGGCCTTGTCCTAAGCAATAATCTGTGAAATCACAGGTTTGATTCACTAGATAAAATATTTTTCCTAATACACATGGAAACACACACAAAATTAGCAAAAGAAAGTCCATCCTGTCCCCCTCGAATCATCATGGGAACCACACCACACTGGATGCTTCACACATGTCACCTCACGGGGAAGCAAGGAGGATTACCACCACGTGAGATACGGGGAAACAGAGGGTCAGAGAGGTGAAGCAACTTGTCCCACACTACACAGCTAACAAGTCGTGGCTCCAGAACTGAAACTCAGGCCTACCAGTGTCCAGAACCCACATCCCCTCATGACAAGGTTGTAGGGATCCGAAGGTTGGAATCACAATCAAGTTCTCTCTCCGTGAACCCCCCTTCCTCCCAGCCCAGGGCTGCTTACCTGGCCAGCATCAGGGCGGGGATACCCAGCATGGACAGCAAGGTGTACTGGGGGGAGAGGCCAGCCTGGGTGAGGCCCAGATAGGACAATGCCCCCAGCAGCCCTGCTCCCCCAGTACCTGAGGACCACCAGGAGATCACAGCCCTGAGAAGGAGAACACAGGAGCACTAAGAAGGGCCTAAGTCAGCAGTGGGACCTCCTTTCCCTCACTCCCTGCTCTGCCTGCTTACCTGGGGTAGAAGGCAGTGAGTGAGAGGAAGGTGACCTCCCCCAGACCTGATGAGATGCTAGCCAAGACCACACCTGGGGGGAGAACAGGCACAGCAGTGGCCATAGATAGCCCTTCCCCAATACCCCAATTGCCTGAGGTGTCTGGCCACGGCCTCCTACACATTAGTTCAGAGGAGCTAAAAACAGATCCCTTGGATAGGCTGGGCTGCAGATCTGAAGTAGAACCAACCCCCTCCTCTGCTCATCCTCTCCTAGGGAATGGTACTTCCATCCACCCAGTAGTCAAACCAGGAGGAAGAATTCATCCTTGACACCTCCTCCATTCCCATCATAGAGTCATAGAGTCTTGGAATCCCTTTCCTCTGGGAAATTGGGGAGACTACCCCACAAATGCTCTGTTGTAGTTTCTCTGGGCCCCTCACCTGACATGACACCCCACGCTTACCACACAGGCTGGTCCCCACTGAACCAGAAAAGGCAACCAGGATGAAGCTTCCAGCGGCACAAATCCCACTGACGAAAACCCGGGGGCTGAGGTGGAGATGGGGGAGGGAAGGGGGAGTCAGCTTCTGCTCTCAGCTCCCCAGCCCTCTCACTACCTCCTTTACCATCCCAGCCTCCCCACTCTCAGATCCCACCTGCCCTTCCTCCTGCCACCCCCACCCAGACCTGTAGGGCAGCAGATGAAGACCAAGAGGAGCCAGCAATTTGATGACGAGGGTGGGGAGGATGTCTGCCAGGAGCACCGCCTAGGACAGGAGAACAGAGTGAGACCCCAGACCTTTCCTGGGACAGACCACCCAACCAAGTGGCCAAGGAAAGACAGGGACTGGCCAATTAGACCTGCTACAAACACCGGCTCTGAAGTCAGATAGGTCTGGGTTCAAGTCCCAGCTCTGCCGCTCCTTAGCTGTGTGTCAAGGCATTCACATTCTCTGAGCTTTAGTTTCCTCATCTGAAAAATGGGGATGATTATAGTGCCTCACTCACAGTACTGTTGTGTGGATTAAATGAGCCAATATACACCACACACAGAAAGGGCTCAGTAAATGGCAGTCTTAATTATTATAATCAAGACAGTCCCACCTGGGTGCTGAGAGGGTAGAGGTGGGGTATGTAGACCCATAGAGCCTGGGTAAGGGGAGGACCAGATGGGTACTCACAGCCGTGGAGACAGGGTTGCAGTCAAATCGAGATGAGCTATTGTGGGTGGTGGGCGTTGGGCCTGGGTCCACCTGATGGGAGAGAAGAAAGTCTTTCACCCAGGGAGGCAGGAGTGTAGACAAACAGGTTGTGACTCCAGTGCCAGCAATGCTCTAACTTGAAGGATGGCCTTGGGTCAGCACTGGCCTCTTGGGACCTCAGTTTCTCTATCTGCACAATGGGGAGGGGGAGGTTTCCATAGAAACCCGAAGCTAATGACCCACAGGCCAAAGACGGCCCTGTAAATGGACTTTATTTGGGTAACACATTCAAAAGCTTTCATTAAGAAATTAGGGTTACCAGAAAATCTGATCCCCTAACCCTAACGCTAAGCCAAATTCCCCACTGGACTTGCAAAATGGCAGCTGCTCCCCTTGGGCATGCGCCTTCCAGCTCATCATAGACAGGTTTTCAACAAAGGTGATTATAGGGCCGGCCCGTGGCATAGCGGTTAAGCACGCACACTCTGCTGCTGGCGGCACAGGTTCAGATCCCGGGTGCACACTGATGCACTGCTTGTCAGGCCATGCTGTGGCAGCATCCCATATAAAGTGGAGGAAGATGGGCACGAATATTAGCTCAGGGCCAGTCTTCCTCAGCAAAAAAAAAAAAAAAAAAGGTGACCATACCCACCAGGGAACATTTGGCAATGTCTAGAGATATTCTTTTTTCTTTTTTAAGGTGTTTTTTTTTTTTAGAATTTTATGGTATGTGAATTATATCTTAACAAAGCTATTATTTATTTTTTTTCTTAATTTTGTTTGTTTATTTATTTTTCCCCCAAAGCCCCAGTAGATAGTTGTATGTCATAGCCGCACATCCTTCTAGTTGCTGTATGTGGGACGCGGCCTCAGCATGGCCGGAGAAGCGGTGCGTCGGTGCGCGCCCGGGATCCAAACCCGGGCCGCCAGCAGTGGAACACGCGCACTTAACCGCTAAGCCACGGGGCCGGCCCTAGAGACATTCTTGGTTGTCACAACTGGAGGGTGGGAGGTATGCTATTGACATTCAGTGGGTAGATGCCAGGGATGTTGCTAAACAGCCTACAATGCACGGGAAAGCCCCACAACCATGAATTATCCAGCCCAAAATGTCAACGGTGCTGAGGTTAAAAAACCCTGCCATAGACCATGACCCACCCAGCCAACAATTGAGTTTGCACACCTGGCACCAATTGATTCTTAAAGACCTTGCCTGCTCTAAGGTCTGGGAGACTGGGAACTTTAGCCCCCATGCCCCACCCCATTCCATGAGTTTTTCAAGGGGGCCTCTGCCCCAGGGTGAGGCCCTCATCCTCCCCTAGAGACAAAACGTGGTGGTGATGGTGGTTGAGAGGGTCACTTACATGGCTCTGGTTCCCAGGCGCCCTCTGGTGGCTAAGTATGTCATGGGCAGCACTGAGCATCACCACATACGAGAAGTTGTTGCAAAGGCCCAGGAGCCTGGAGGGAGCAGCACAGATTTTTTTTTCCAGTTTTATTGAGATATAATTGGCATATAAGAACAGATCTTAACCTCCTTTCAGGCCTACAATCTATCCATAGTCCTAGCACCAAACCTCCCCCTTACCTGTGCCCTTCAATCAGCTCCCTCTTTCTTCTCTATCACCAGCCCCATCTCCATTCAGTGTTAGGGTTAGAAACATGGTCTGTGGGATCACAGACTTAGGTTCACATCTAATCTGCAAGACCTCTCCCAGGAAGAGAAGGAAGTCATCCTTGATGACTCCTTCCTCCAAGCTCCCACCAAGATTCAGTTCCTGGGGCGTTTCTCATCCACGCTCCACTGTCTCGGATGCGCTCCGGCACAGAAGAAAGGTCCTGGGGTCCCAAGTCTGCCGCTTCCTACATGAGCGGTCTCAGTCTACTCACGTGTAAAATGGGGATGCAAATTTCTCTCCTAACTACCTCACAAAGTGCTGTAGGGATCAAAACAAGATAATAGCGAAGTCTTTCACGATCCATGAAGGATCTTGTTCGCCTACTCTCATCTCCCAGCGCTGCGCTCAGTGATGGGAAGGGAACAGGGCTCAGCGCCGGAGACCTCATGTGTCCTTGTCACGATCCTAGGAAGTGCTACCACTGCTCTTCCCATTTCACTGCTGAGAAACGGAGGCTGAGAGAGGTTACATGACTCTTCCAGAGTCACATGGGAGGTCACCTCCAGCCCAATCTGCCACCCAAGACCTCAATGTTTAGGTCAGTGTTACAAGTACTTCCCAAGACTCAGAATTTGAATGATTTTAGGAGGTAGATGGATGACCTTTCAAAAAGTAGCGATGCATTTATTTAAACGTGTATTAGGGAAATATTGGCTTTCCGTCTAGAGTAGTGATTTAAAGTTTTCTTTTAAAAAATACGTGCACTTGCAAATTGAAAGGCTGAATTGGTTGGAGTAAAGACCTGAAGGAACTATCCTACAGGTAGTATGAGGATCTGGCCAAAACATGAGAGTAGTAAGTAAATCAGCAAAGTTAGGGAAATTTACATGCTGTAGGGCAAACTAACTGGTTCAGTAAATGTTTGTGGATTCAGCTCCTTTTCCGCAGCTCAACTCTTTCTTCTCTCTGTCCTCCTGTCGCTTCTCTCTTCCTACCCCATTTTTACTCCTGCTGAACTCTTCAGACCACTCACCAGAAGCCCACCGCGTTCTTCCAATGAGCGCCCTGAGGGTCCAGCAGAGGCCGCCGAGGTTCGGGGACGGTCTCCTCCTCTGGGAGGGCGAGAAGAAGTGGGCATGATCCCCACCCGACTCTCAGGTGCACGAAAACCCCACGGGGGTTCTCCCGGGGCCGAGCCAATTCTCCAGCCCATCAGGGTTGTCGCGGGCAGAGGCATTCACTCCCGTGAGGATGGGCCGGAATACTCACCCTCGGAATCCGAAAGGCGCCGCCGCGAGCCCGCACAGCCTCCCATGGCATCAAGTTCTTGTCCCCGTAAGGGTCCAAAGTCAGCGAGAGTCCAGAGTTGGCTCCGATGGGGCGGATGAGGGTCTGCGACAGGTGAGAAGGATCAACGCCTCATTGCCTGTCCCAGCTCCGGCTTCTCTGCTGCACTCGCGCTCTTGGATCCACCACGCTAACTCTGGGCTCCATCTCTGCCCCTGGCATGCCCCACCACGCCCCACCCGTCGGACTCTGCCCCCGCCCCCTCTAAAGCAGGGGGCCTGGCAGCCTGTACCTTTAAGAGCAGCTGAACAGTGCGCTCCGAGGAAAGACAGGTTGGTGGGTCATGTGACAGCACAGGCGGGTCCTCCATCACGTGCTTGGAAGTCCTCACCACTTCCGGGTCTTGTCTTTGTC
Source organism: Ceratotherium simum simum (assembly GCF_057802395.1). NCBI lineage: Eukaryota > Metazoa > Chordata > Mammalia > Perissodactyla > Rhinocerotidae > Ceratotherium > Ceratotherium simum. The sequence goes on from NC_141925.1 coordinate 24,279,698, forward strand.
TTCGCTTCAAGCCTTCCCGGCTACGGGGCATGGGGCAGGGACAGACCAGGAGGACCCTGGAACCGCTGGTTTACAACTGGAGCGGCTGGTATCAGCAATAAGAGCCGTGACGTTAGATTAGCGGCGCCCAAGGCCTTGACCGTATCATGCCAGCACTAATCATGGCTGCAAGCGGCTTCAGCCCGTCTCTCGGCCCTCACTAGCCAGAAACAAATATGGTCACCTGGCCACAGACAGGAATGTTTCTGGCTGGGAACAAAGGCAGTCAGCTTCAGGTCATACTTATTCCTATCTGTTGCTCTTAGATTGCTTTAGAAACCAAAAATAAAGGTAACACCCACTTAAGAGGATTTCATGAATTATCTGTTGGCAGTATCCAAGGCATTAAGAGATCCCTTTTCCCAAATTATCCTAGAATTGAATATCACAGTAGTCGTCCAACCCCTGGTTTTACAAATGGGAACACTGAGGTACAAAAAAGGACACTTACTGATGATCATACAATGTTAGACCTAAAGGTGACCTCAGAGGCCCTTTTAGCAATAAGAAGTAGAGCACCAGAGGCAAGCAGCCATTAAGCAGGCTGCTGCAGGATTCCTGCCTGCATCAAGGGTGCTCAGGCCAGATGATTCTAAGGCCGGAGATTCTGATTCTGTGCTGTCATCTAGTTTCTCAAATTAGAAATTAGGAAAGTGGGGCTCGAGAGGTAACTGGGGGAAGAGGTGTACATGAAGGTCACTTCACATAGTCCCAATAAGGAGTGATTCTCTTACCTTCCTCTAGGTAGTAAAGCAGCATCCTGAATTTTCCTCATCATGTCCTTCCCCTGCTAATCTCTCCTTTGGGCGTCCAACAGCTGGTGCCCAACTCTACCAGCTCTTTCTCACCACCAGACCTTCAGACTGCTGTTTGAAATGTGCCCCCTTTGGTCTGCTTCCCAGGTCACTCAACCAATGAAAATTGGAGTCCTACTACCCATGCAGGGATCTAGAAATTCAGCAACGTGTTGTACATGGCCTCTGCCCTCAAGGAACTCACAGGAGGGTGGGAGGTAGACACAAATAACCACAGTACAAAGCTTAGCCAAGTTTTGTTTTGCACGAATGACCACAGAAGAGGGAATGGCATTGGAGTCACCAATCCAGTCCCTTCCTCTTGGGGAAGCATTAATGATCCTGAAATGAGAAGCCAGAGCTCTCACCAGCCCCCTCCTTGCTCCTACTCCTTGTCCCCAGGCAAAACAGGAACCACAAACCCCAGCTTCCTCTCACAGAGTGGCTGTGGCTTGGGGGGAGACGGAAATGGCTGAGGTGTGAATACAAGACCTGAGTCAGTTGAGCTGCAGTTGCCACATGCCCCCTCTCTCTCCCCCATTCTGAGCTCTCCTGCTCCCACTTTCTCCTTCCTGGCCTCTTCCTTCGCCCTGTAGCTCCAAATGTGCCCCTGAGTCCCCTGGGTGATACACACCCATTTCTTAGCCTGGTCTGAAAGTTACTGTGGGCATTGCGGAGGGTGGGCAGAGCCTGGGTGAGGATGCGTCAGGGAGAGGCAGGGGAAGAGGAAGTGTCTTGGGTCCGGGGGAAGACTGGCCTGTCTTGGTGGGTGGGGACCGTCATTATCAGCTTTCTGGACACACAGAGACAGACAGGATGGATTTCCTCCGGCTACATCTCCCTGGGCTGCATCAGGCCTTGAGGGGGGCACTGGTGAGAGGGATGCCAGAGACTTTCACCCTGCTTCCTGGGGCCTCACCTTCCCTCCTCCCTTTGAGCCTCTCCTCAGACTTGAGATTCCTTCCCCAGGATCAGGCAGCCTCCTAGCCCACTCTTTTCTGTATTTCAACCCCTCACCTCCACAAACGCATCCACATACCCCTAATCTAGGCCCTTTCCTATTCCTTCTACAGATCTTGTGCTCCTTCTCTTCTCAGATCCCAGAACCCTTCTTCCTTAGCCTGAGCTCCTCTGGCCCAGGGCCCCCAGAGAGAGGGCTGGGCCTCCCCTTAATGGCTTTACCCCTTCCCTCTTTTCTTCTAGGATTCCTTGAGCACCTTTCTCTCCTACCTTATGGGAGATGAGGTCCCCACTGCAGAGAGGAGGGGGGCGGGGGCAGCTGAGGAACTAGGGGAGGTGGCAGCAGGAAGGTCAGGGCGGACTATGGAAGAGGAAGCCCAGGAGGCCCTGGGGGGCCTTGGCAGCAGCCAAAGCAAGGGGGAGGGAGGGCTGAGAGGGGCTGGAGAGGCTGGAAGACACCAGCAGGGAAGCTCAACTACAGAACAGACCTGGGGTTGGGGAGAAGGCAGCTCCCATGGGTCTCAAGCAGATAGGCAGGACACTGGAGCCTGGGAGGCAGCCAAGGCCACCAGGTGCCAGGAGCCAAGTGCTCCCTTGGAGGCCAGGAAAAAGTCCAAGGCAGGGTCTGAGGCTGGTCGAGATGGGAGCAGCCAAGCCCAGGAGAGTCAGGAGCCCGATGAGCAGGAAGTGACCAGAGGGGAGACACTGAGAACCTGGGAACAGGAGGAGGAGGAGGAAGAGGTCAGGGCAAGAGAGCCAAGGGTGGCTGGAGGGGCGGAGTCAGTGTGGACCTGGCACAGGGAGCCTGAGGAGAAGGCCGGTGCTGACGGGCAAAAGGTGGCAGGGGATGGCAGGGAGATGGAGCAGGCAGTCAAGGAGGCAGTTGCAGAGGAGATCCAGGGGCCTGGGGTTAAAGGGGCTGGGAGGGAAGAGGAGGTGGTGGTAGTGGTGAGAGGTAGCCAAAGCACAAGGGCACAGGGGACACAGGAACAAGGGGAAGAATCTGGGGGTGGGGCAGCTTCAGGCAGGGAGGAGGCCCAGAAAACCTCAGGCAGGGAAGAGGCCTGGACAACCTCAGGCATGCAGGAGGCTGAGACACTCTCAGGTGGGGAGGAGGCTGGGACAACCTCAGGCAGGGAGGAGGCTGGGACAACCTCAGGCAGGGAGGAAACCGAGACAACCTCAGGCAAGGAGGAGGCCTGGACAGCCTCAGGCAGGGAGGAGGCCTGGACAACCTCAGGCATGGAGGAGGCTGAGACACTCTCAGGCAGGGAGGAGGCCTGGACAACCTCAGGCAGGGAGGAGGCCTGGACAACCTCAGGCATGGAGGAGGCTGAGACACTCTCAGGCAGGGAGGAGGCTGGGACAACCTCAGGCAGGGAGGAGGCTGAGACAACCTCAGGCATGGAGGAGGCTGAGACACTCTCAGGTTGGGAGGAGGCTGGGACAACCTCAGACAGGGAGGAGGCTGGGACAACCTCAGGCAGGGAGGAGGCTGAGACACTCTCAGGTGGGGAGGAGGCTGGGACAACCTCAGGCAGGGAGGAGGCTGAGACACTCTCAGGCATGGAGGAGGCTGAGACACTCTCAGGTGGGGAGGAGGCTGGGACAACCTCAGGCATGGAGGAGGCTGAGACACTCTCAGGTTGGGAGGAGGCTGGGACAACCTCAGGCAGGGAGGAGGCTGAGACACTCTCAGGTGGGGAGGAGGCTGGGACAACCTCAGGCAGGGAGGAGGCTGAGACACTCTCAGGTGGGGAGGAGGCCTGGACAACCTCAGGCATGGAGGTGGCTGAGACACTCTCAGGTGGGGAGGAGGCCGAGACAACCTCAGGCATGGAGGAGGCTGAGACACTCTCAGGTGGGGAGGAGGCTGGGACAACCTCAGGCAGGGAGGATGCTGACTTCCTAGGAGTGAGAGAGACAGAATATGAGGCAGTCCTAGGAAAAAGGATCCCAGAGGATACTGAGAGATTCTGGGCCCTAGAGGAAGCCTCCGAGGGAGACCAGGAGGAGGAGGTAGATGAGAACAGAGAGGATGAGGGAAGCCTGTTCCCCAAACAGACCCGGGGCCTGGGAACTGAGGGAGTGGAAGAAGTGGCTGAGGACCAGACAGCAGAGAGAAAGGCTGCAGAAGACCAGGAGTTAGAGGGGGAGGTAGGGGAGGGCTTTGAGGGCCAGGAAGATCAGGGTGGGAAAGAGGCGGAGGGGAGGCAAGACTCAGAGATCAGGGCTACTCAAGCCAGTCTGGAGGAGGTGCTGCAGGCAGAGGAGGCCAAGGAGGAGAGACAGAGTTGCTGGGCCACAGAGGCTGAGCTGCCTCAGGACAAAGCTGCAAACGAGGCTGAAGGTGATGCTAACTTGGAGGCAACCCCACAGGCCAGGCCGGAGAAGGAGTTCTGCGGGGAGAGGAGTGAGGAGGAGGCTCAGATGGGTCAAGAAGCATCAGAGGTGGAGTGGGGTGGCCTCAAGCACGAGGTCACTGAAGGCCAGGAACCTGAGCTGATAGGAGGCCCCCAGACCCTGATAGAGCAACCTGAGGAAGGACAGGGGTGTAAGGAAGAGCTCTGGAGCATTCCAGCCCTGAGCAAAGAGGAGACAGAAGGGCGCCTGGAGGAATATCCCAGGAACATGGGGTACGTAAAGCCTGATACCTCTGAGGCAGAAGTCTGGGAAAACCGGAGGAGAAGGGATGTGGAGAGAGGACATTCTCAGGAGGAAAAAGCAGATGCTGAAGAGGGGGAGGAGGAGGCGGCAGGAGGCCAGGCACTAGAGGCTGAGGCTGAAGGAGGGCAAGAGTCTGCGCTACCAGAGGTTCCGGAGGCAGGCTGGGAGTGGAAGAAAGCAAAGGAAGCAGAGTGTGGAGCAGAGGAGGGAGAGGCCCCTGGAGCAGAGAGCCAGGAACTGGGTGGAAGGCATGGGGCAGAAGCAGGGACAGGCCAGCCACTGGGAGAGTCAGATGCCAGAGAAACCAAGGATGAGGAGGTGGAGGCTGCAGTGCCCTGGGGGGCCGACGGAACATCCAGGGGAGGCTGGAGGCTGGAGGAGGCAGCTCTGAGCCTCCAGGACAGCGAGGACACCTGGGCCAGTTCTCTGGCTGCTGCGGTTGTGGAGGAAAAGGCAGCTCTGGGTGGAAGGACTGCCAGGGCTGGGGAAGGGCCTGAAAGAGAGGCTGGGGAAACGTTTGGGAGAGGCTGGGATTCAGGAGGAAGAGACGAAGCTGGGGAAAGTGAGGACCTGGTGGAGACTGCAGAGGGAGAGAATAGAGGTGAGCAGGAGTCTGGCCTGGAGGGCTCAGCAGAGGAGGAGGTGACTGACAGAGGTAGCCAAGCAGAGGATTTTGAGGCCAAGGATGGTGAGCCCTGGGGAGATCAGGCTGAGGCCAGGGAATCTGTGGTGGCAGAAGGAAGCTGTGGGATGGATGGCTTTACCTCGGGCTCCCATGAAGCTGGTGCAGAGGGGACCATGGCCATAGTGGAGGCCGAGGGGCTCCCAGGAGGGAAGATGCAGTTGGAAAAAGAGGCTGGGGGATGGCAAGCAAGGGAGCAGGGGCAAGGCAGTGAGGGGCAGGATGGGGACCACAATCCCGAGGGAGAGGTACAAAGGCTCCTTGAGGTGGAGGATGTCAAGGTGACTGAAGACCAGAGGGCAGAGGCCGAGGAGATTGATCCAGAAAGCCTGGAAGACGTCCAGAGCCAGGAGGACCTGTCAGCAAACCAGGACCCCACAGAGATTGAGCCTGGGCCAGGTGCTGAGGCTGCAGGAAGTGCCAGAGGGGATGCTCACGGCGGCTGGAGTGAGGTGAGGGCTCCAGGTGGGGTCCAGGGCCAGACGGAGCAGAATCTTGAAGCTGGCCCCATAGTACTCTGTGCCCTCTTCCCTGTAGGCCCTGCTCCCTGGGTCTCGCCTGGACGTCTCTGTCCCACGGAGCCGTGTCCTCCTCTCCCGCAGCTCCTCACAGCGCCGCTCCCGGCCCTCTTTCCGACGGAGCCCTGCCCCTGAGCAGCAGGAGGAGCCTCCCAGCCCCCCACCCGAGCAAGAGCTGTCAGCCCCTGAGCAGAGACTTCTCCAGCCAGAAGAACCCCCAGATCCAAGCCCCCCAAGGCCTGAAGGGACCCCAGTGCCAGCCAGGAGAAGGCCCCTGGGACATGGGTAAGCACAGGGTGAGGTGACTGGGCTGGGCTGGGGAGGAGGCTGTGGACACCTGGAGACCAGCTCCCCCACCTGTCTTCCATCTCCAGGTTTGGTCTTGCGCACGTTGGCATGATGCAGGAACTGCAAGCCAGGCTGGGCCAGCCGAAGCCCCAGTGACTGGGACCCGAGACCCTGGGAGCCAGGCCTGAGTGAGGGTCAGAAGGCTCCGTTGAACCCTGCTCAGCCTGACTCCCTCTGCCACTTTGGACGCACCCCTTCTACCCTCTGGGCCTTAGATTCTTGGTGTGTCATTCACGGAGCAGACAGAAGCGGATGTCTGTGAGAACTACGAACTTAAGGAGTCTGCGCCTCCAGTGCAGCCAACGGACCACTTGCCCCACTGGGACCACCTCTCACGGCCTGTCCTGACTCCCTCCCCAGCCTGTCTCACCTGTCCGAAGGACTGAGGGGACGGAGACAGTTCTCCCCACAGCGGTACCTCTCTGACTGCCCCCACTCCCCACCTACCCCCAAACCCCTCCCTGAACCCTCAGAGAGCTATGTAGGAGTAACACAGACCTCTGGGGTTGCAGCCAGCCCAGAGGAAACAGGTCAGGAGGGCCTACAGAGCTCCATTTGCCATTAAAGGGTGATGGGAAGCAGTCTAGCCACCCTGAGCTTCCAAAATGGGAGCTTGGGCTCAGAACCCTGCTGGTTACTATGGCAACTAACCACTGAGCAAGCCAGAGTCGGCGAAGTGGGCAAAGAACCCACAAAATCTAGGAGCAGAGAGGGGTGCGGGGTGGCCAGAGGCTGCAGACTCCATTCCAGGCCCCCTTTGGGTGTCAGGTACCCCTTCTCTGAAAAGAAGCCGAGGCAGAGAGAGGGTGACAGTGCTTTATTAGGCACCCTGCATGGCGGCCTAGCCCAAGGAAGAGTAGCAGGCCCTGAAACAATAAATAAACCATCATTTCCCTAAACAATAAATAAATATCCAAGAAATAAATATCTGGCAAGGACTGGAGGGGCCTTAAGTTATTGGTAGGGTCTGGGGTGGGAGGCCGGTGGAGACCTGCCTTGTCTAAGGCAAATGAGCTGGAGGCTGTCCTGTTGGCCCAGACTCCAGTCCTAAAGTCCTAAAGGGTGAAGGGGGATGGCCTCACTCCGTCAGGGCTAGGAGCTGGGTGTTGGGCACCCCAAGGCCTGGGCTGGCTTCCCGGCCTGGGAGAGCAGCAGCAAGTCCCGCACGGCCCGAGACAAGACAAGCTCCAAGGAGTGCAGCAACTGGTAGGTGTAGAGGAGCTGGGGCCAGGACCCCTGGCGGGACATCTGTGAGGGGCCGCCCGGAGCCCCTGCGAGCAGCTCCTTCCCCTCCTCATTCTCGTCCTCCTCAGGGAGGTTGAATCCCGCAGCCAGCACCTGTAAGGAGAGGCCCACAGGTCAGAGAATGGCCAGGCTGAGACCCTGCATGAATCCTCGTTCCTTTATGTGCCCAGTGGTGCAGAATGACATCAGGCGCCACAAGGTCATGACTTCCCCGGACAACCCCTACTTCAGATCTTCCATTATGTCATCATCTCATGTGTCCTGCCTGATTTTTTGGTTCAAGAAATGGAAGTCACAGAGCAAGATGATGCTCACAGAGCTAGCTCACTCATCCAGATTACCCTGAGCATTTGGGCTTCTGGAATTTCCTCTCTTAAGTGTCATCTTAGGATCAGAAATGGGCAGAAAAGTGATATAGCTAGTTTTTATGCTGCTTGCGTTTTCTATTCTCCTTTTATTAAGGGTAAAATTCCTATTTCCCTTTGAACTGTTCAGGAGGATCTGATGATGTCAGAGGATGAGGGAGAAGGGAACCAACTTTGCTGTAGGGCCTGCTGAGGCCAGTGCTTCAGAGCTGTTCTCTTGTTTAAGACTAAGACCCCAAGAGAAGGCAAAGATTCAGGGGGCAGAGCCAGGGCCTGGTGCAACTACACACACACACAGTCACACTCAGAGGATCTGGAGCATTTTCCTCTAGACTTACCCCACCTGTGAACAGGGGGTGTTTTAAAAAGGGAGCCAGTGAGCTTCAATTTTGTCTCTGGGGGTTGAGGAAGGTGGACACTCTACCTGGAAGCGGAGATGCCGCTGCAAATCCCGGAGATCCAGCCTCATGGCCCACAGCTGCGTCCTCTCTGAGCTGGTCCAGCCTCCCTGGCTCCCCAGCCCTCCCAACAGGGCATGGAAAGGGAGAAGCGTCATGGAAAGGAAACCGAGTCGTTCTGGGTCCTGTGGAGGGGGAGGGAAAGGGTCTGGAAAGGCTCGCAGGCCAAGGATGACCCACTTGAAACCCAACCCCATCTCTCTCTGGGTCCCATTCACATCCCAAACCCCAATCCCTGTTTCATCCCATATCTGTTTTCATCCTCTCCACTCCCTTCCTCTGCTCACCAGCATGCCCATCTCCACTGTCTTTGACCTCTATCCTACCTCCTTTTCCAACCTCATTTTCAGTCCCATGCAAACTCATCTCTGACCCCAACCCCATCTCCATTGTCCTATCACTCTCTATCCACACCCCCACTTCCATCCCTCCTCCATATGTCCGCCCTCATTCCCACTCTCTCTCCCTCCCATCTCCAACTCTACCCAAACTCATTCCACTCCCATCCTCACCAGCAATCCCCATCCTTTCTCCATCCTCCAGTCACTCTCAGCCCCAACATTCTTCCCGTCCCTAATCTATCCCCATTCTCCTCTCTAACGACTGCATTCCTCCTCCATACTAATCTCTATCCCCAATCCCATTCTGTTCCATCCCCAGCTCCTTCCACGCCCAGCTTCACTCTCACTCTCTGCCTAACTCCATTTCTTTATTCCAGCTTCGTCTTTATATCCAACAACATACTCAACCTCATCCAGATTCTGTCCCTCAGTTCATCCCCAACTAAATCTATCTTCATTTCAATCCCCAACTTCATCTCCATCCACCCAGCCAAGCCTAACTGCCAGCTCACCTGCCCCAGCCCACCAGCCCCACCCTCACTCACAGAGAGGCTGCGCCAGGCCTGGAAGGTCAGAGAAACGTTGGGGAGCTTATCTCCCAGGGGCAGCAGGTCCAGGCTCACTCCTGGCAGGTGAGATTTAGCCTGTGGGGCAAAGTTTGTTAGTGGGGGCTAGAGGGGACTGAGGATCTGCCCATCCCCGGAGCCAATTGCTTTAGGGAGACTCACAAAGCGGTGGGCCTGGGCCCGAACCTCGGAGAGCAGCTTCCTGGCGAGATGCAGGCTGACCTTGAACTCCTTCTGCAACTCCTGCAGGCTCAGGGGGGACCTCCTTGGCGGTCTTGGGAATCCCCAGACACCAGCTCGAGCCAGGAGCAAGGAGAGCAGCAAAAGGCTGAGCCCTGGAGAGATGAGGAGAGGGTGGGCAAGATGAAGGGAGAGCTTGAGGAGAACTCATGAGAAGGAAAGCAACACGCCTTTTCTGAGACTGCCCTAGGGGTAAGCACTGTGCATTGTCTCCCAGAGCCCTCAAAACCACTAATGGGATGGAAGCTTTTGAGGACACCAGAGGGCGTCTCTGTAGGAACGAAAGGAAAGTGCCCCTTCCCCCAGGTAGACACAGCCTTGCAGATTGCCCACCTTTGCAAGCAGATCTCAGGCTGGATCTTGACCCCCCCTAACTCCCTTGGCCAAGTGTCTTTTTCAGTGAACAAACCGCACAACTGTACGTGGCAGCCTGGGTGCTGTTATTCTCCCCATTTCGCAGATGAGGAAAGTGAGGTTGATTTGCCCAAGGTCACATAGCCAGAGAGTGAGGGAAGCAGGACTGGATTCCAGATCTGCCCAAAGCAGAACCTGTGTGCTTCCCCCAGGGAACTCAGAGGAGGCAGCCACCTCCCCTGGAGTGGGCACACTCTGTTCTGCCAAGGATTCCTTGGGCTTAGCCAGGCGGCTCTGATGTCCTGAACTAGGGCCCTAGAGATGGGCTGGCAATGAGGCAGGCTCTATCCCAAGGAGTCGGAAGGACAGATTGGTCCAGCCCCCTCCCAGGGAGGTGAGTCATTCTGCAGTGTGGGAGGAAGAGGGGGTGCCAGGAGGCAGAGGAGGGCCTGAAATGGGAGGCAGACCCTCTGTCTCTCATCCAGATTCTTCCCTTGAGCAAGTTGCCTCTTATCTCTGTGCCTCAGGCTCTCATCTGTAAAATGGGAGAGTCAGACCAGCTGATTTCTGAAAGCTTCCTGCCCTATGTTTCCTGGACAGAAGGAAGAGGGGCAATGGGGTGGGCGCTCTGGGAAGAGGGCAGTGCGCGGCGGTTTCTCCCTCAGAGAGAGGAAATCTAGCAATCACTGGAGTTACACAATTCTCCTCGAAACGCAAACCAAAACTGGCCCGTAGGTCTAAATCTATGCCTGCACGCCCTCCTCTCCATGCCTCTTCCCTGTCATTCTTGATCTCCAGCCTCTGGGCTCTGCTCCTTGCATGAAATGTCCTCTCAGTGAAGACTAAGTGGGTACTGCCACTTCCCACATGGACTTCCAGTGGTGGCAGGCAGTGCCTGCGATATCTAGTGTTCAGGCTCCCTGGCTTGGGCGCCACTCTGGCATCCTGGAGACCTAAGGCAGAGTGGGGTTCTTCCCAGCTCTATGATGAGGGAGAGTGGGTGCCCCCAGGCCTTGATGGATACTGTCCACCCAGAACTGAGCTGTGCCATTTCCTACAGACCCTCTGCTTGCTGCCTGAACTCTGGAGCCCCCAGACCCTTCCCTTGGCTTCTCCCTCCCCTCTGCAGCAATCCTAGGCCCTTGGCCCTTGGATTTGAGGGTTCTGTCCTCATCCTCCAGCCGTTGGTCCCTGCTCTGGCCCTACCATCTGCTACTCTGCCTATAGCCCTGGTTCCAGCCTCTGAGTCCTTCAGTCACCAACTGCAGATTGGACCTCTTTCCAAGCTTCAAACTGTAACCCTTGACCCAGATAGGCTGCTAACACTTTGCCCCCAGCCCCCTACTCGTGCCAACTCCTCCTGCTGTTGTTCCCTCTAGGCAGCTCCAGTTCTCAGCCAAGCTGTCTGGCCCCCATTCACTCCAACCAAACTCTTCATTTATCTGCCTGGTCCTGGTCCTAGTCAAACCACCTGCCCAACTCTTCCCATTCATGCCAGTCAAGAGTTCCCATCCTCTGCCCAGCCCTCACCAAACCAGCACCCCTCCACCCCTCTCCCCCATTCATGCCAGCCAAACTGTCCCATCCTCTACCCAGCCCTCATCAAACCACCACCCCTCCACCCCTGCCCTCCCATTCATGCCAGCCTAACTATCCTGTCCTCCACCTAGCCCTCACCAAACCACCACCCCTTTCCCCTAACCCATCTCCCCATTCATGCCAGCCTCATTCCCAACCTCCAGTCAGCTGTATCCTGTATCCTTAGTCTTGGCCAAGTAGTTGCCCCTCAGCCCTTGGCCCCATCTACACCATCAAGCTCTCCCACCCTCTGCCCAGTCTCAACTAAGCCTCACACCCCTCTGGCCTCAGCCCCAGCCTCAAACTCACGCCAGCCAAGGTCGCCTGCCGTCTGGCCCATGGCGGGGCCCAGCCTCTTTGGCCAGCCATCTCCCGGGTAGGGGGAGTCTTATACTGGGGGCTGCGCCCGGTTTCACTTTCCGTCCTACTTGTACTTTCAGCTTTGCAATAAGTCAGTCTTCCCTCCTCACCACCCCTTGCTAAAATGGGGAAATGTAATTTCCCTTCCCAGAGGGGGTGGGAGGTGCAGTGGGGGGTGGCGGGAAGCTGGAGTTTCGGTCAATCCCAGCTCAGACCCCTACTGAGCTTCCAGGTCCAGCCCTCCCTTCACCTCCCCACTCTTGGGTGAGCCACCCACTCTATTTGCTGGTAGGTCCCAGAGGTCGAACCCCCTCCCGTTTCTCTTCTCTGTCATTATCACCCTAGTGCCGTTACCAGCCCTCTGTCCTTCGGCAGATGGATGGCCAGGTAAGGGGATTGCCCATCAGAGGGTACTTGCGTTTTGAGTCATCCTTACTGTCTTCTGGTTTACCAAATGGCTGAAGGAGGGAGTGCCAGGGAAGTCGGGAGTCAGTGGTGGCTGGAATGGGGCTTTGTGTGGGGCAGTGGGCTCTCAGTCTGGGCAGAGTCAGAGCTCAGTCTAGACTAGGGTTAGGGCTGGATGAGAACAGGTCTGTTGAAGGCCAAGAGCTCAGTCTTTGGACAGAGTCAGATCTAGGATTAGAACTCAGTCTATAACCAGGATCAGGACTGGGTCTAGGGCTGGACTCAGAGCTTCACGCGGGGCCAGCATCCTGGCTCTGTCTGTGTTGGGGCTCAGAGCTACCAATGACCTGGGGACTCTGCTTGAGACCAGTCAGGGTTGCGCTTAGAGTTCAGTCCAGATGTGGCACAGAGCTCGGTCTGCGGCCACGGTTCTGACTGAGGCTGTGACTCAGGTCAGGGCTCAGGCTTGGGCTGGGAGAAGAGCTCAGTCGAGAACCACGGTCAGGGCTCAGCCTGCGGCCAGGTTAGGGTTGTGTGAGGTCAGGACTGGGGCTCAGCCAGGTCCCAGAATAATCGTGGGGTTTCTGCCCTATGGACAGCTGTCAGGGCTGGGCTGCATCAGCCCAGACCTCCCTTCCAGCACAGCCCTGCCCTCAGCCCCACCCTGAATTTCCCATCTTTAGGGAGAAGATGGGGGTTTCTTGGTCTTCCCCAAGGCCTACTGCTGCCACTTTCCTTTTGGGACCTGTGGGGTTTCCCTGCTGGGTCCCTGTTGTGAGACAGAAACCAAGGGGGCTTCCCCTTCCTACCTTCTTCCTCCTGAGCCCTGCCTGGGCACTGCCTACCAGGGCTGCCTGGGACCAACTTCCAGGGAAGTACCAGCGCCTTTTGGGGAGCAATCCTGGAGGGCTGCTGGAGGAGAAGGGAAAGGAAGAGTGGCTTGCACCTGCCTAGCCCAGGCTGGTTTCCCTTGCAGTGCCCCTCGGTGGTGGCAGCTCATCCTCCCACATGCCACGCAACTAGGGCTTCCCACTGGGGGGTCCAACACAGAGGACAGACAGAGGCCCTGGCTGGTCTTCCTCACATCCCCAAGTCCCGCTGTCATCCTGGAGGACAGCCACTCCACTCATCCCCTGACCACAGCCACTTTCTGACCCTTTGCCATCACCCGGAACTGCTGTACCTCTCAAGACTTGAACCCCATCTCCCACTCTGTGACCACGACCTCCCAACTTTCTCTTAGGGGTCCCTGAGACCTCCTGTCCCTTGCTGCTTCTTTGCCCTTCTCAATCTGGCTGCAGCTGACTCCTCCAGCCTCGCCCATCACTGCCACCCTATTTCTGCCCCAGCAACTGGAGCTTTGTACTTGAATGTGATGAGCCGCTTTGTACGTCCTTGCCTTTGCGCAAGCTGTTCTCTCCGCCTAGAGTGCCCTCACTGCCTTCTCTGGAGTTCCCTCTCCTCAACCTTCTCTGTACCCAGACCCCTTGTGTCACAGCCTTCCTGCCCTGAATGGCACATCCCTTACTGCCATAAATCTCCTCTCCAATGAACATTTCATGTTTGTTTATCTTGCTCACTCTGTCCTTGCTCATACCACTCCAGCCACACTGGCCTCCTCATTGCTCCTAGAACATGCCAGGCATGCTCCTGCCTCAGGGCCTTTGCACTTACTGTTCCTTCCGCTTGGAACACTCTTCTTCTGGATATCTGCAAAGCTCACTCTCTCCTTACAATCTCTGCTCAAATGTCTGTCTCAAATGGAGTCTTCACTGACCATCCTACTGAAAAATGTAACCCTGTCCCTGGCACTCTCAGTCCCTTTCCCTGCATTGTCTACATAGCATTTTAGATACCTAACATTTTCTTAGTTATTGTTTTTGTCTGTCTCTATGCACTAGACTATGGGTTCCACAAGGGTGAGAATTTTTGCGTGTTTTGTGCACTGATGTACCCCAGTAGCTAACAATCGCAGGTTCTTAATAAATCATCAAACAAATCTGTCTTCTGCCACAATCCTGCCTAATCCAGGTTCTGCTCATAGCTGGTGATCTGCATGTTGCCCGGATTGAGTAGCAGGTGTGGGACCAACCTGAGTCCTGAGGTCTCACCATCAGCCTTCTCCCACCCCAGCCAAGTCTCCAGCCAGGTGCTGAGGGACGTGAAGGGGGCACTTGGGCTGCTGGGCATGGCCCTGGGCTGATGATCTTAGCAGATCCTTGACAAGAAGCCAGAGGGCCAGCGAGGGCAGTACCTGCCTCTGTCCATATGCTCAGAGGACGGGCCGTCTCTGCCTAGCTAGGCCTCAGTTTCCACAAGCAGATCTTGGCTGGTGGGCTGAGGCTTGGGCTGGAGCAGGCAGGAAATGGAAAGGATGTGGTGAGGGGTGAAAACTCTGGAAGGGAAGCCGAGAGCACTGGGTGCTCCAGTGTGCAACCAACCCTCCTGGTGACCTCAGGTGAATCATTAACCTGCTCTGGCCCTCAGTTTCCTCATTGAAAAGTGATAGCAATCTTCAAATGTTACCACTCTTATTACGTAGAGAAGTTAAAACCCGGATGATAAAGAAAAGAGAGAAAAGAACCATCCACCAATTTTCTGATTATTTTCCAAGCCCTGTTACAGCTCTGACCCTGTGGGGCACTCCATGGGGTTGCCTGGGGATCCCGAGCTCAGGAAGCAGAAGTTAGAAGCTTCAGATGTGACATCAGGATGGAATCAGGGAGGGGAAATCTTGCTCAAGGTCATGTAGCAGATCAGCGACAATACGAAGACTGGAACTCGAGTCCTCCATTTTCAGCTTGGGCTGGGGAGGGGAATCCCTGGGCCCTGTGATGTCAGCTCCAAGGATTGGAACTAACCCCTTGCTGAAAGCGAGATGGTCTTTGGTGAATGGGGGAAGGCTGGGAGGAGGTGAGGCCGGGCTGGAACTGGGACCACCCCTCTGAGTCTCCCAGACACAGGTAGGCACAGCACCGCCCCTCCCTGGAGAGTGGAGGTGGACGCAGGCCGCAGTCCCAGCCCTGCTCGCTGGACCTCTCTCCCTGTTTGCACCTGCACCCACCCCACAGAGACCTAGCGTCTGCCAGGATTTGTTCTGCAGTAGGCACTCACGGCAGGAGCAAGGGGGCTTGGGGGTCCCGCCCTCTTCCAGCCGCCTAGAGAGCTGCTCTTAAACATGGTGTCTCTTGTGGGACTGCCGACCCTGGGAGGGGGAGCTTTTTTCCCTCACTGCCACCTCTTTTTTCTCTCTAAGGCAGATGCGATGGCAGGCACCTGGGCAGGGCTGAGAGGAAGGGGGGCTTCCCATGGACGAGATGTTCATGGCTGGGTGCTCTATGTAAAGGGCACACGATGCAGGGGTGGGACACTAAGCCACGCAGGGTGTGAGGAGAAGCTAGGAGGCCAGGCCTGCTGAGTGCTGGGAAGGAAGAGTTCGAGGAGAAGTTGAGAGGCCAGGTCTGTTGAGTGCTGGGAAGGAAGAGGCCGAAGCCCAGGAGGCAGGGCCGCAGAGGAAAAACACCCGCCAGGGGATGAAAAGTCCCGGTTCAAGTCCCGGCCCTGCTCTGCCCTTTCCCGCGCGCCCCTGTGTGAGCAGGCGGCTCCAACACTCTGCGCTTCGGTTTCCCCGTCTGTAAGAGGAGGCCCACCACCCTGGCCCAGCCCACCTCTCGGCCCAGACATGAAGGCAAACTTGGGAGGACACAGGGAATCACGGGGCAGCGCCCCACTCAGGAGCCGGACAGCTCTACACTCCTTTCTCAGCTCCCACACTTCCCAGTGTGACCTGGGTCAAGGCGTGAAACCTCCCTGTGTTAGGCTCATCTACCAGGTGGGGATGCTACTCATACCAGCCAGATAATTATGACAGCTGTGATGATTATGCACATAAATGGTTAGCACTGCCTACAAGTAGCTGTGTGATCTTAGGCAAGTTACTTAACCTCTCTGCGCCTCAGTTTTATCATCTGTAACATGAGGAAAATAATACAAACTCAAAAGACTTTGGATGATTCTTTGAGCTATTGTTTGTAAAGTGCTTGGAACAGGGCCTGGCGTGTGGTACGACTGGGGTTCTAGCTAGTCTTAGTGGGATAAGGCCTGACCCACAAGAAAGCTCTCAAGAAATGTTAGTTGTCTTTAATAAATGCAAAGGATGGTTGTCATCAACAGGCAAAAAAAGGCCGAAGGAAGGTTGGAGGAAGAGGGTGAGGAAGCAAAGAGGCTGCAGTGAGAGCTTAGGAAGTAGGGGAGGAAGTGGGTGCAGGTCAGGAGGCCACAGGCAGAGGGTGCCTGGTGGCCCAGAGATGTGCATCAGAACAGAATTCTGGCCAGGAGGAGAAATCTCAGAGAGGCAGCCTATCGGGCCCTGGGCCAGGGTGTGGACAGCCTCAGATCTGAGGACCACTGGGTGGGACTCACCTCCCGGGCCAGGTGAGGCTCCATGAAGCCTCCCTAGGGAGAGAACTTGGAATGGAGACAGACCCTGGGCTGAGCCGCAGGACAGGCCCTGCCCCGTGTCTGAGAGAGGCAGGTAGGCCCCGGGAAGACACGAGGTCCCTAGGCTCCCAGGCTGACACTGAGCCCCACACCAATCCTGGGGCTCTCACCTGACAGCCTCCGGGAGGTCTCAGCCACCCCTGGCCACCATGTCCGTCTCTTATCCTGCCCACCGCATGTAGAACCCCCAGGTGAGTGGACAGTGCACTCCCCAGGAATGGGACACACCTGCCACTTGCATTTTTATGTATCATCTAATTCATACGAAGAATAGATACCACATATGTTTCTGCCCACGCACTTTTCTTTCTCCTGCCTCAGTTTGGTCCTGGGTTCCAGCAGACTACCTGCACAACCAATTCATTGATTCCCATGGCTCCTCACTTCCCTCTGTGTAGCAAAAATCCTTCTCATGGCTTAGGAGGTCCTCATGATCCCTCCCATTGACCTTTCCTATTCTCTCCCCGGCCTCCTGGCTACCCTACAAACACACCAGGCACACTCCTACCTCAGAGCCTTTGTACCTGCTGTTCCCTCTGCCTAGAACACTATTCCCACGGCTCTTCAAATAACTGGCTCCCTGTTCCTCCTTCAGGTCTCATCTTCTCATAAAAGCCTTCTTCCCTCTCTGGCTCTGAGGACTGTCCCATCCTGTTCCCACCTACAGTAAGACTTTGCATACAATCTTAAGATCTAGAGGTTAGTATCTTAGCTTATCAATTTTTCTACACATTCTGTTGTAGACCCGAATCTCTGGGGTCTTCTCCAGACCTCGAGCCTCCACCTGCCTCAACAGACATCTGGGTCCTGTTGGCAATATGAACAACTTCCACTCCTTCCATGTTTCTGAATTGAAATGGTGCACCTGGGTAGGAGAGGGGACGAGGGAATTAGGGGTTGGGTACCGAGGTGTGGGAAGCATGGTCCTTGCCCGCTGAGAAGCTAGAGAAACATGTGCAACCAGAGAGAACAAGACAAAGCAGGGCTGTTTATAACTTACTGGGAGACCCTGGCAAGCCACTCTCTGGCCTTTGTTTCTTTACCTGGAGAACGGGCCTAGCAATACCTTCCCCACAGAGAAAGAGAGAGCACGTGAACGTGTGCTCTGGAAACTGGAAAGTGTATTAATATTGGGAGCTCACAAAGCAAAGATTGTCAACTAACTGGTCAGTGGGCAAGAGGACGAGGACAGACGGGCATCACTTGGGATAAAGTTGACATCTGTCATTTCCACCTGCCCACCCGTTCTTCCTTTTTAAATAAAAAATAATAAAACATCTGGATTTTCCTTTGGGGAATTATCCATCATTTCTCTCAGAGGTTCACACCTCCCAGGGTGGGCGCCAGCCAGGCCCAGCCAGTCAGGGTGCCCCATGCCCCTCACTACAGTGAATGGTTCAAGGTACACGACACACTGAGAGTCAGTCCCTGGCCTTGCAGTCGGGAAAGGAGCTTTCTCTCTGCAGGGATTGCTCAGCTGGCAGGATGTGAACCTGAACCTGCTGGAGGCCACCGTGAGGGAAGACCTTGCCTCAGACTGGAGCCAATGCAAGGGAAAGTAGAGCTGAGAGGTGGAGAGGGAGACAAGCATCTTGATTATCATTTACTTTGAGCTCCTGGATCCAGCTATTGCTGAAGCGATTAATTCTGGAATGTTCAGTTTCACAAGCCAATCTTCTTTTTTGCTGAAGCTGGTTGGAATTGTGTTTCTGCCACTTGCAGCAGTGCATGTCCCCTGCTCTGCTTTTATCTGCCTTCACAACTGATTTCCAATGTCAAAAATCACAGATTAGATTTAAAAAATCATGATAAAGTCAAACAGTATCATATAGCAGAAAGAGCACAGTGTCAGCAGCCAGTGGGAGAGCCATTTCAGATAGAAAGAACAGTGTGAACAGGGCCGGCCCCGTGGCGTTGTGCGCTCGGCTTCGGCTGCCCGGGGTTCGCAGCTTTGGACCTTCGCACTGCTTATCAAGCCACGCTGTGGCGGCGTCCCATATAAAGTAGAGGAAGATGGGCACGGATGTTAGCCCAGGGCTGGTCTTCCTCAGCAAAAAGAGGAGGATTGGCAACAGATGTTAGCTCAGGGCTAATCATCCTCACCAAAAATTGAAAAAAAAAGAAGGAAAGAGCAGTATGAAAACAGAGTAGATGCTCGGTCAGTATTTGCTGAGCACCAACTCCATGTGCTCCACGTGAGCACAACCAATGTCCCAGGCATTCTAGGCATTAGAGATATGGCAGTGAATGAAGCCCACAGAAAGCTCTGCCTTCACAGAGCTCATACTGAATGGGATAAAATTCAAGTTATAGCTAAAATTTAATCAAATGCTTATATGTGCCAGGCACTTTTCAACTATTGGCTCATTTAATCCTCACAATAACCTTATGTTGTAGATATTATTATTCACATTCATTTTATTTTTTTTAAGTCTTTTTTTTTTTTAAGATTTTATTTATTTATTTTTCCCCCAAAGCCCCAGCAGATAGTTGTATGTCATAGCTGTACATCCCTCTAGTTGCTGTATGTGGGACGCGGCCTCAGCATGGCCGGAGAAGCGGTGCGTCGGTGCACGCCCGGGATCCGAACCCGGGCCGCCAGCAGCGGAGCGCGTGCACTTAACCGCTAAGCCACCGGGCTGGCCCTTCACATTCATTTTATACAGAAGAGGAAACTGAAGCCCAGAGAGGTTAAGGCTCTGTGCCCAGGGTCACAGAGCTAGTAAGTGGCAGCTCTGGGATTTGAACCCAGGATGTTTGGCTTTCTTAACCACTGTACTATACCGCCTGGAATAGCAGTTAGTACTTACTGAGCCTTCTCTGTGCCGGGCACTGTTCTGACGGCTTGAGACACATAAACTCATGAAATCCTCAAAACAACCCATTTACAGGTGAGAAAACTGAAGTTAAACAACAGTAGCAGAACTGAAGTTTGAACCGAAATAGTGTGGCTCAAGAGTCCACACTCTTTTTTTTTCCAGCTTTATTGAGATATAATTGACAAATAAAATTGTAAGATATTTAAAGCGTACATCACAGCAACTTGATATATGTATACATTGGGAAAGGATTCCCCCCACCAACTTAATTAACACATCCATCACCTCACATACTTTCTTTTTTTTTTTTTTGTTGGTGAGAACATGTAAGTTCTGCTCTCTTAGAAAATTTCAATTACACAATACAGTGTTATCAACTACAGTCACGAGAATCCGCACTCTTAACCACTAGCCCATACTGCCCCTAATGAATGAGTAAAGGAATGAAGGGGGGCCAGAAGACAGAAACCAGGCCCAGGAGGGAAGGACAGCCCTGAGGCCCCACGTCCAAATAGTGCCAGGGTTCAGTCTTGATAAAGAGATGATCCTTCCAGCATCTGTCACTGAGAGTGTGCACCCTACCTGCCCTGCCCCCAGCCCCACTGTCCAATGGCCAGACCTCTCTGTCTTCTCCAGCCCTGAGGATCTTTCTGTGATGACTATGGTGAGCAGCAGAAGTTGGAAGACTGCAGGAAAGAGACACAATGAGGAGGCAGAGGAGAGGAGCAGGGGGCAAATCAGAGAGGGTGGAACCCAGAAGTTTCCCAGCCCCCAGGAGCTCCACCAATCCCCCCACCAGGAATCTCAAAGCCATTCCCCCAAATTCTGGAATTGCTCACTTGTCCAAGAGTAGGAATATGCTTCCAAGCTTTCTCAGTAAATACCAGGAAGTTCTCAGGAGCAAAGAGGTGGAGGAAGGCAGGGACCTTGCTGCCAGAGAGGGAGCTGGCTAGAGGTCAGAAGTCAGAGCCATGTCAGGCTCCCCCTCTTCACCTCCTCGACCCCCATCCTGGCTCATACTCACCTCTGCAGGTGATAGATCTTGTGCGTAGACTGGCCCCGCTCACCAGGACCGCCTCGCAGAGCTGGTTGGTCAGCACCTCAATGCCCCTGCCTCTGTCCTTGCTGGTCTGGGCCACAGAAGACAAGTGTCCACTTGGCACTGAAGGCGGAGAGCAGAGCAGGGCCAACCAAGTCAAACAGAAGCAGCAAATTATATTGGCTCCCCCACCTGACTTCATTCTCGTTCAAAGGGGAAGAGATGTTGAAACAGACAGCCCTAAAATAGGCTGGACTGCAGCAAGAGGTGCTGAAGGCATGGGGCTCAGTGTAAGGAGAGGGCGATTCCTGTGAGGAATCGGAGGAAGCTTCCTGCAAGAGAGAGTCTCTGACCCGGACCCGGCTGAGGGCTCCGGTTCCAACTTTGCCTCACAACAGCTGTGTGGCTCCTAGCAAGTCATTTTCCTTTTGAGCCTCAGTTTCCGTATCTGTAAAAAGGGGGTGATGACTATACTAGCCTGATGAGGTTATTGGGAGGGTCAAATCTGTCGGATGACAGGATAAGGGAAACTCTGCAAGTGGAAATGCAGCACTATCATAAATGGTTATTGTGGAGAATCAGTGGAATTCTGACAGGTCAGGAGGAGAGGAGAAATGTCCCCAGCAAAATGGATGGTGTGAAGCAAGACTATTTCTGACATGTTCACGCATGAGTATTTATTGCACACCTGCTCTGTGCCAGGCACGAGCCCTGCAGAAGAGGAACCAGAAGGCACTCAGACTGAGAGGATGGTGGTTAAGGTCCTGGAACACCACACTCAAGAATATGGACTGTGTCGAATGGGCAGTGGGGACCCCTGTTAAGACGGATAGTGACAGAGAGGCCTGCCCACAGAACAACTTCAGGAGACTCCTGGGGGTGGCGCATCTCCTCCACGGAGCGGGGGTAGCAGCACCTGACTCGTGGCGAATGTGCGGTGGGCCTAAGCAGAAGAGAGGACACTTAGGCCTCCCTGCCTGGCCCCCATGGTCCGCCCCAACCCTTGCTCTCCGCCTGTGGTCACTCAGACCCCAGCCCTTCTCATTGCCTCGGGTTTCTCAGCAGCCACTGGTCACCTTTCCTAACCCCAGACAATAACCTAATAAGTAAAATATATGGTATGTCAGATGGTACTGTGTGCTCTTAAGGGAATAAACAGGAATATCAGCGTGAATCACTCCCAAACTTCCTTCTGGCTTTGGCTTAAATGCCGCCTTCTTAGGGAGGCCTTCCTTAACCAAGGTGTTTAAATCACACAAGCTGTGCTGAAAGTGTTGTTCTTGTTGGCTCAGTTGTAAATGTTTGTCTACCCCTCCAGCATGTAAGCTCCACGAGGAAAGAACTAGTTTACACTGTATCCACAGCTTTTAGAATATTCCCTGGCTCAACAAACCTTTGTTGAATGAATAAATCATTATTTCCTCAAACAGAAAAAAATACCTCTCCAAACCGGTTCTCCAGAAAAAAGAGAACAGGAGAAGGTTGCCCAGAGCTGGTGCGAGCATTCTATGAAGTGACCACAAACGAACTCTAATTTTATAACTTGAGTGTTTTGCAAAAGTTGGAAGGAGGGCGTGTTTAGTCAGGGGGACCGAACCAGAGGTCAGGGGTTATCTTCTGATTCTATAGCATTAACTGCTTCTGTAATCAGAAAAGCAACAAAAACCTTGTTTTACAAAGAAAAGGAAGTGCTTCTGGTTGATAGAGACCTGGGTTCTGGGTCCAGCCCCTGGGGAGAGGTCTTCACTGTCAAGGCTGGCTGCCTGCACAGGGACTCGGGGGCTGGGGTGCTCTCCCTTCTTTGCTTGCTGCCCCCTGGGACTCCCTGAAGGCCACAGAACTCTCTCGAAAGCCTGGGCACGGGTGTCAGCACACCTGGTTTACTCCTAGCTCGGTCTGTGACCCGTCGTAAACCCATGACCCAGGTCTTTTCCCTCCCCAAGGGCTTCGGTAAATCTTCAGTGTGATAATAATAATCGTGTGGCTGGGTAATATTTTTATATACAGTCATCCTGCGGTATCTGCAGGGGATTGGTTCCAGGAAACCCCCTCTCCCCCCACCCAAAAAATCTAGGGATGCTCAAGTCCCTTATATAAAATGGTAGTAGTATTTGCATACAACTTACGCACATCCTCCCATATACTTTAAATCGTCTGTAGATTTCTTATAATACCTAATACAAAGTAAATGCTATGTAAATGGTTGCTATACTACATTTTTTAGGGAATAATGACAAGAAAAAAAAGTCTGTCCATGTTCAGTACAGACACAACCATCGTAGAACTTTCCATCCGTGGTTGGTTGAATCCGGGGACACGGAACCCTCAGACATGGAGGACCGGCGGACTGACTGTACAAACCAACGTGGAGTTTCCCCCATATTCCCTTTTACGCTCATCCTGTTCTGGTTTAATCAGTGAGGGCCACGTGGCTTTCATTGCTATAGTGAAGGGATGTCATTGCAGTTTCATTTTTAGTTCAACAGCCTTGGGGGACTCAAGACACAGAGAATTATGACGACGTAAGAGCAAGGTGGATAGGGTTGGGGATGGGGCAAACTAAAATACCCCCCAAGTCAAGGAAGGAAGGAGGCAATTTGGAAAGGAAACAAAGAGAACTTAGGACTGATGTGTCCCTGAGAAAGGGTTCCTGTGCCCTGCTTGTTCTGAATAGTTTGGTGAGATCTGAGGACGGCAGGGACTATACCCCATTTTCCAGGTGGACAGACCCCAGCAGTGCCCCTGCACCCTGGCGTGACACAGGAGCTGTGGGAGGTGGCCCAGAGCACACAGACTAATAGCAGGGGCTGTGTAGGGGGACAGCAATGAGCAGGCAGAAAGGGCAGGAAAGGCAGAAGGGGGACATCTTGGCAGATGCCATTGTACCAAGGGCATGTTGAGGCCACGAGGATGCGTGCCTCTTCCAACTCTGCTCCTGAGCAGCCCTGGGAAAAGGAGAGAAAAACTGCGAACTGACCGGTTGAACACCTGCCGCCGGCAGGAAAGGAGCAGATATTATCAATTTAATTAAACAATAGACAATCATGTTTCTGGCACACTTGAGCTGTGTTTATGTATCATTGTTTTAATCAAGCACTTACATGGCGCTTACTGTGCATTTTACAACATTAACTCACCTAATCACAGCAGCAACTCTATGTTGAACGTTATTGACATTCCTAATTTACACATGGGGAAACTGAGGCTGGAAAGGTCACGTAACTGGCCCAAGGTCACACAGATTGTGAGTAAGAGAGCTAGGACTCGAACCCACGGAGTCTGGGTCCAGAGCCCGTGCTGTCAGCAGCTACTTGGCTGACTCCTTAAGTTCTTTTTCTGGGTCAGATACCCTGCGAAGTGCTTGAAAAACACGATTTCCTTGCCTTCTCGAAACCATTCCAGGAGGTGAGTGTATTCTTCATCTCCTGTTTACGGATGTGGAAATCAAGATGCAGGGTAAACAATAACGTGTTCCAGCTCACAGCCAAGTTTGCAGACAGGGCCTGGACATAGTTCTGGGGACTCTAAGGCTGTTCTAGTCACTGTTGCTGCATAACACACCATCCCCAAACGTGGTGCTGTGAAAACATCATCTTATTATGCTCCTAGATTCTGTGGGTCAGGAATTGGAGATGACTTGTCTCTGCTCCACAATATCTTGGGCTTCATCCGGGAAGACTCAGTTGCTGGAGGTGACTTGACAGCAGGGGCTGGAACCATCTGCAGTCTCCCTTCACTCACAGATCTGGAGGAGGGCTTTCAGCTAGGACTGCTGCTGGGATGAAGGGCAGAACAACCGCAACACGTGGCCTTTCCATGTTGTCTCTCCATGTGTGTTATTTTGGACTTCCCAGTAGGGTGGCTGCATTCCAGGAACTCCAGAAAGCGAGGTCGAGGAGCGTGGCGTTTTATGACAGCACCACTTCTGCCGTATTCTATCAGTCAAGACAGTCAAGAAAGTCCTCCCATGTTCAAAAGGAAGGGACACAGTCCTGGGCCCCACCGCTTGATGGGAGGGTGTCAAGGCCACGTGGTAAGGAGAGCATATGGGATGGGAACTCTTGCTGTGACCATCTTTGGTAAATGCAATCTGAGACAACAGCTCACCGCATCAGTGGTCCTCAAACCACTGCACATTAGAATCATTTTTCAAAGTCCCAATGCCCAGGCTACTCCCCAGACCAATGAAATGAGAATCTGTGGGCGTGGAAGCCAGGCATCAGTATTTTGTTTAACCCCCAGGTGATTACAACGAGAACTTTGCTTATATATGCAAAGCACCTGGCAGTGTCTGGCTCGTGAACAACCACTGTTTCTCCAAGTGGGAACACCTATGACCGTACACAAGGTCATCTGAGCTAGTGCACAGGTGGGTTTAAAAACATTATGGTTAGGTGTTTCTTTTTACAGTTTTCTTCTAATGATGACAAATGATTGTGGTTTTTCATTTTTGGTGGTTATGTAGTTTCCTTTTCAAATACATTTGAGTAAAAAACACGAGGAGGTAATTTTTAAGATGCTAAGTAAATAATGGTATAGCTCAAATGCACACAGGGCAGATATCACAAAAGTGTGAGAGAGGAGGCTGGGAAACCCTGAGGCAGCTCATCAATCATGGTAGCTGGGACTATTACTATTATTGGAATCACCTTTAAGGAGTGCTAAGTGAAAGTCAACTTTGGGTGATTCAGAAATTTTAAAAGCTATACATCTGAGAGCTGGCCCTTGAGAAAGGACTGGGCGGAAGAGGACCAGGTGTTCGTGAAGCAAATGAAGAACCCCACAGTGAGTTTCCCCAATTCCCTGCAAGGAGCTAGGAATCCTGTGAATGGAGGCAACCTGCTCCTGAGGGGAAAGAGAGGGCAGTCCTCGCTCTAGTTCTCAGGAGGAACCCAACAAATTGTGGAAATAGATGTTACATGGAACCAGGGGACAAAAAAGAAGGAGTGTAGGAAAAGAGAGGGTGGAACAGAAGAGGGAGGTTCCGGAGAGGTAGAGGTAAGAGCGAGTTCTTGTCCTGACTGGATCCCTGGGCCTCAAATGAGTTTAAGCCAGTCCCTAAGCCCCGCCCCCCACATCCTTGATTTCCCCTTCTGCAAAGGGGAAAGAGTGGGGCTCTAACCCCCAGGATTCTTTCGGATCCAAACATTGTGTAATTCCAAGAACTGTCTGGTTCCTGGAACAGTCACGTAAAGGCCTCCTAGGCAGAGGCTGTGCCAGGGAACAGCGAGGCCAGGAGTGAGTGGTAGCGTTTGGGGCCTCCTGGCAAGTGTCAAAGGACCCAGTACCCAGGGAGTGGCCATGGCCAGCTAGGGACACAACACTCCCCAGCCTGTTTTCTCCTTTGAGGTTGACAGAGGAGAGAGTAGTCTCACCATTTGACAGGTGAGGAAACTGAGGCTCAGAAGGAGTAACTGACCAGAAATTAACTAGCATTTAGGATTTCTCATTGTCAGTACATGGTTCTTCTGAGGCGTGTAGTAAAAAAGGGAAAAGCCCAGGCTTTGAAAATCAGACCGACCTGAGTTCAAAATCCCAGCTCCTGCAGGCTGTGGCTCTGTGACTTTGGACAAGTTACTTAACTTCTCTGAACCTCGGTTTTCTGGTCTGTAAAATGGGATTAATAACAGTATGCGTATTGGGTTATTATAAGGATTAAGTGGGACAATGCCTATAAAACACCTTCCTGGAGTATTTGCCCAACACGTGGCAGCTGTTGCTGTGACTTTCTGAAGCTGACACACCAGACGTGTGCTGGGCTGAGAGTTCACTGCCCAGTGCGGCTCCTGCCATTTGCCTCCTGAGTTCAAGAGGTGACAGTGACCCTAAGGCATGGTTCCCATCATACCAGGGTCTCGTTTGTCCCTCGTGCAGTCCACGCCTTCAACCAGGCTCTGCTAAAACAGTAGGCATCCAATAAACATCAGCTGAATGAATAAATAATTTGTCATGGAAAGAGGGTTCGAGGGGAAATGGGAAGGAGCTCTATGCCAGGATGGCTGAGGTTCTGGGCACAGGTCTGCTGTGTGTGCAATCCCAGAGAAGGCGTCTCCTGGGGTGGAGGTGAGGAGACGGGTGGTGGAGGGCAAGACGGGGAAGACTTTGAGAAGGAGGCATTTGAGCTGAGCCTTATAGGATGGGTGAGATTAAAGGCGTCTCAGACAGAAAGGACCAGAAAAACAAGTTTGTTCAAGGGGCAGGCAGGAGAGTCAGGTTTCAACCCACGTTATGAGTTGCTCTGAGAAGGAAGCAGGCAACTCAAAGGCAGCAAGTTTCCTATCCCTATTCAAGCAAGCAGACATGATCCCAGTACGGAGTGGGGTGGGGCTGGACTGTTGCTGTTCTTCTCAGCCAGCCATTCTGCGACTGTTATCAGGCTAGACTCAGGGAAGGCCAATGGATAGAGGTTCCCAAAGGTTCAAGCTGGTCTTAGATGGCTGTGCAGTTTTTTCTGCTTCACCAGGTGCCTTACGCCTCTGTCCGTATTCTTGGGCCCTAGGAAAAACTGGCTCCATATTCTGCAGCCTAGGGCTTATATGGAAGGGACAGGAGAGGAGAAAAGAGGCTCTGTCCAGGGCCAGACCTAGGGGTTTTCTCCCTCCACTGATGTTGAGTCTGTCTGCGGAAAATATTTCTTGCTGTTTTTTTTAGTGTTTACTGTCTCCTGCTTACTTTAATAACAAAACCCTGCCCTCCCCCAAGTTTTTGGCTAGCACACGGCTAAGCAGGGAAATACTACATTTCCCAACCTCTCGTGTGGTTGGGTGTGGCCGTGTGACTAAATTCTGAGCAGATGTGATGTGTTCTACTTTTAGGTTGTGGCCTTAGAAATAAATTGGTGTGGCCTCCCCTGGTCCCTTCCCCGCTCTCTTTCCACAGGCTGAGATGCAGATGTGATGGCAGGTACCAGAGCAGCTAGATTGGACCTCAAAGTAGAAGCCATGTTTTGAGAGTGGCAGAACAATGAGCCAGAAGGAGCTGGAATCCCTCACACAATGGAGTTGCTTTTAGCCCAGGAGTACTTACCCTTGGAGCTGTTATGTGACACAGAACTTTCCATCCTGTTTTGTTTGGCTCTTCATTACAGCAGCCAAATCTGTATCTCAATCAATATATCTTCTTAGCTTCAATCACATCTCTTTTTTGCCCCATGTTCTTCTCCAACTGTGATCCCAAGACTGATAACACTAAGTAAGAACTTCCTCCTCTCGCTGACCTCCCAGAATCCTGTTCGGGCAGCTCCCCGGGCAAAGGGACCCCCCTCACACTTGAGCACTCTAAGAATCCTTGAAGTTGAGCCCTGGGTAACTTGAGGCAAGTCCCTTAATGTGTTAAATCTCAGTTTTCTCCATTTTGCAGGTGGCGCCAAGAAATAACATTCACTTCAAAAGGCAATGTTATATGAATACGACATCGTCAACAAGATTGTTCTTCTGAAAATGGAGAGGAGCTGGGGAGGGGGCTTTTTTCATGGGCAGCATTACAAAGAAACAGAGGAAATCCCGCTGCACCCCAAAAGAGACCACAGAAATGTATGCACCAAAACACACGCATACCAAAAAAAATGCATGCTCACCTCTAGGTGCCCTACAAAATCAGGAACCGCCCCTCCCAGACACATAACCAAACACAAACACTAACAAGAAATGCTCTCACTGGCTCATGCAAATGCAGACACATGTGGGCAGAAACAGAGAGAGAGGACAAAAACCACACACATGCTGCAGCTGCTGAATTTTGTTTATTGTCGCTGCCACCCTGGGGAGCTCCCGGGTCTTCAGCGTCTTTCTTTTTGGGGGTACCTTCATGACTCTGCCTCTCTATCCCCTGCCTCTTGCTCCCCATCTTGTCCTTTTTCTGGGGCTGGGGGCGCTTCCTTGGTGGCCCCTTGGAGCCTCAGTCAGGTGGGGTAAGTCCTGGGGGTGGGGCGGAGGGCAAGCAGGCCTGGATCCGGCCCCCAGGTGCTGATTCTTCCGAAGTCCTCTCTCCATTGCTGTGGTGTCCGTGCTCTGGCCTCATCTGGAGGAAGGAAAGCAGGTGACCAAAGGCATAGAGGCCTGGGTTCTGACTCTGCCTCTCCCGCTCACTTGCTGTGTGACTCCAGAGAAGGAGCCTACCCTATCTGGGCCTCAGTTTTCCTCTCTGTAAACCAAATTTCCCTCTAATTGGAAAGGGTCTATGTTTCCCCTTTGCTCTGGTCACTAACAAACTCAGAGTCAAATGTATGTTTCATTTTACTCTATGTGGAAACAACAGTCCCTTGACCCCTTCTCCCCACCCAACCAGCACATTCAGGCTTGTCCCTTTCAAGGCACAGGGACCTCTGCTGTTGCTTTGGGACCCCCGATTCCCTACCTCCAGCTCTGTCTCAGGGCCGTGCCCCTCGCTTTTTTCGCTCGGTATTCTGGAGCTTGGTCACCAGCTTCCTCTCATGCCCACCAGGGCTGGGGCGGTTGGTGTGGGCAGCAGCTTCTCTCTTGGTGCGACCTTTCCGGCCTCCCACTCCTGGGAACCGAGGCAAGAGGCCAAGGTGAGGTGGGCAGAGGCATAATGCCTCAAAGGAGAGGCAGGGGGTTGGGACTTGGGGGGAAAGAGCTTGGGCTGGAGTAGGGAGACTGGGGGGTTGTCACCATAGCTTTGGGGGCAGCCATAATCCCTGTTCCCCATCTGTGGAAGAAGGGGCCCCTGGAATGAGCTGTTGTTGCTCCAGTATTCTAGAAGTGTATGAGGCCCCAGGCTGAATAGGACAGCACTCAGTGGAGGAGGGGTTAGCAGGGGGTGATGCGAGGGATAAAGGAACAGGTTGGCTGGATAAGGGTGAAGGGTGGGGAGAAGCCCAAGGAGGGGACCTCGTTTGGGGGTGGGGGGTCAGGCTGTTTGTGGGGGATGGGGATCAGAGTAGAAGAACCAGGAAGGTGGCAGGCCAGGCCTTACGCAGGTAAGAATGAGCCAGGCTGTAGAGGTCGTACTCATCCAAGCTGGGGTCTTCGTCCTCCGGGTCTGGGGGCTGCCGGGATGGGCTGGCTGCTTTCGGGAAGGTGGCCATCATGTCTGGCTTACTCTTGCTGTCTGTCTCTCGTCTTCTAAAACTTTGTTTGTGTCTGGTTTCCTGACACCTCCCAGTTCACTGGCCCCAACTTATAAGGCCACGTCTCCTCCTCAGCCCACAGTCTGGCTCCAGCCCCTCAGGCCCTGTCTGATGCAATCAGGCCCTTTCCCAGAACCCGGCCCAGTAAACACCAGTCACGAGAGGGAAAAAGAGTCGTCCCGTGAGTCCCAGCCCCCCTTGCCTCCTCCTCTCACCGGGGCTCGCCCAGCTGGGTATTTTTCCACAGAGGAGATCCCCGCCCCTCAGCGGGGAGGAGGAGAGGCAGGGTCTGGGCATAAACAGTTCAGAAGATCAGGGCCAGCAGGGAACTGAGAGCCTCACTTGGCCAACTCCTTGCTGTCTGTCTCCTGCCCTCTGCCACGTGCCCCTCCTGGACTTGGGCTCATGGCCACACAGCTGACCCCCACCCCCACCCCAATTGTGGCTCAGATTCAGGACCATGGTGGCAGAATACGGAGTGAAAAGGGAGAGGGAGAGGATATCAACACTCTATGTGCTCTGTCAGTGGTTCTCACCCCTGTCACACCCAACCCCCTCTTTTATAAGAAACATCTGGAAAGCCCCCTTAATATCCTGAACTGGGTCCCTAGGTAATTTCCTCACCTGAGAGAGAGGCTAGCAGAGTGGTTACGAGTGCAGATGCTGGAGCCAGATGCCCTGGGTTCAAACCCCTGATCCACTACTGCCTGTGTGATCCTAGGCAAGTCACCTTCCACCGCTGAGCCTCAGTTTTCTCCTCTGTAAAAACGAGGATGATAAAATTGTATCTACCTCATAGGGCCGGTGAGAGGATCAAATGAGGTAATCGTGCCTGGCCCAGCATAAGTTGCACTATGTAAGAGTTAGTCACACAGTTTCCAAACAACTCCATATAACACCCTCACTGTAATGGAAAGGAGACATAGAAGGAAATTAATTTATAATGAAATAAAATATATTTCAAAACATGGATAGACTGAAGTAGAAAATATTATGAAGTGAATAGGTGCTTGTACCTATTTAACATGAATTAAAGGGAGGGGTTCAGATAAGAAACATGTGAAAGTAGAATTTTCCACTCTTGCCTAAGGATCTGACCCAGAGAGGCCACACCCTCGGGTGCCCACTCCTGCTTGAGCTCAGCTTGTCGTGCACCAGCCCCCGGCCCCGGCTGTCCAGATCAGGGAAGGAGGCAGACACAATAGTTCACTTTCTTCTTCTTTTTTTTGGTGAGGAAGATTGTCCCTGAGCTAACGCCTGTGCCCATCTTCCTCCATTTTGTACGTGGGATGCCACCACAGCATGGCCTGTTGAGCAGTACATCGGGCTGCGCCTGGGAGTCGAACCTGCGAACCTGGGCTGCCGAAGCGGAGCGCACGAACTTAACCACTATGCCACTGGGCCGGCCCCACTTTCTTTTTCTTTTTTTTTTCACTCTGTGGTTCCAGCACAACACGACCTGCTCGGTGTTAATTCTCTGTTCACACTGCGACTTTGCTGTGAGCCTTTTGAAACGTGTTCCATCTCAGTGTTACCTAAACCCCATCCTTCTCCAAACCCTATAATAACCCAGTCTTGTCTTCTGTTGAACAAGAAGCAACACTTCTGCTTGTGTTCTTCTCTAGCCTGAGCCAGAATTAAATTTAGCTTTTGTTTTCCAGATTTGGGTGATATGTGAGTTCTTTAATACCCAGTAAATGAAAGTGAAGACAGGAGGGTAGTCGAATAAGAACAGCTGGGCTGGGCCGGCCCCGTGGCTTAGCGGTTAAGTGCGGGCGCTCCGCTGCTGGCGGCCCGGGTTCGGATCCCGGGTGCGCAGGACACACCGCTTCTCCGGCCATGCTGAGGCCGCGTCCCACATACAGCAACTAGAAGAATGTGCAACTATGACATACAACTATCTACTGGGGCTTTGGGGGTAAAAAAAATTAAAAAATTAAAAAAAAAAAAGAACAGCTGGGATAATAATGACAGACCAGATGACAAGAGAAAGAGGAAAGTCACCTTAACTTAAAGATAACACACGGGGCCGGCCCGGTGGCGCAAGCGGTTAAGTGAGCACGCTCCGCTGCGGCGGCCCGGGATTTGCCGGTTCTGATCCCAGGTGCGCACTGATGCAGTGCTTGGCAAGCCATGCTGTGGCGGTGTCCCATATAAAGTGGAGGAAGACGGGCACGGATGTTAGCCCAGGGCCAGTCTTCCTCAGCAAAAAAAAAAAAAAAAAGGATTGGCAGATGTTAGCACAGGGCTGATCTCACAAAAAAAGAAAGATAACGCACCACGACAAATTAAGGTGGAGAAATACAGTGTTATTGCAAAGTAGTGGGCTTTATCACTATGTGTAAAAGTAGCAAAATAATTCCCTCTATCATGACGTGGGAGAGGGTAGGTTCTAGGCTCAGCTCATTGTAAATAAGTTTTTTAGCTTCATGAACATCTAGCAGGACAGTCAAATGTCATGTAGGACATGAGGCAATTCTGTGTGCGACTGTCCTGCTCCGCCTCCCTGTCATTGTGACAACCAAGAACACTCCCACAAATTCCCGAGCTGCCCCCTAGGGGGCGGACTTTGACTCATTCACCTCTGCCACTAGGACCCCCGTTTACCGGCTGCAAGATCTTGGGCTCACTTCTGAGTTTCCGTCTGCTCATCTGTAAAGGGAAGATGGTGACAGTACCCGATGTGTGAAAGGGCTTTGTCCAGAGCCCGGCATGTGGTGTACTATTTCCCCTATTCTTCAAAGAAGGAAAACTGAGGCTCAGAGAGCGACCAAGATCACACAGCTGGTGTGAGAAGGATTCCTCCCACGGTCTACCTGACCCTGGTTCCAGGGCTCGTGCTGTCTGCACAGCTGGCAAACACTGGCAAAGGCTGGGTAGCTCTGTGTGTGGAAGCACCTCTCAGAGAGTCGTCCCTCCCTCCCTGCCTCCTTGTCCCCTCCACCCTTCCTCCCAAACAGTGAGTGCCTGCTTTGGACCAGGCAGGGTGCTGAGGACACACAGAACTACACACAGTGGCGCCCTCTGGACGCTCTGCGCAATGCAGGAGGCAGGTCATGAGCAGATGAGCGCACATCCCTATCCAAAATACCATACATTCCCCCAGTTATTCTTTACCCCTTTACCCTGACGTTATTTTACTTTCTCTATAGCATTTAGTTATCACTAGTCAAAATGTCTTTTTTATTTGTTCACGTCTCCATGATTTGTCCCCACTAGAAGGCCATCATTGGTTTGGTTTAGTTAGTGGTTAAAGGAGTAGGCTCTGCAGCCGGACTGCTTGGTTCTACTGCTTGTTAGTTGAGTGCCCTGAGACAAGCTATTTAGCCTCTCTGTGCCTCAGTTTCCTCATTTGTAAAATGAGATTAATAATAGTACCTAGTGGGATTGTTGTGAGGATTAAAAGACCAATTCTTGGGGCCGGCCTGGTGGTGCAGCAGTTAAGTTCATGCATTCCTCTTCGGTGGCCTGGAGTTCGCCAGTTTGGATCCTGTGTGCGGACCTACTCACTGCTCATCAAGCCATGCTGAGGTGGCGTCCCATATAGAAGAGCTACAACTCTACAGCTATGATACACAGCTATGTACTGGGGCTTTGGGGAGACAAAAGAAAAAAAAAGAGGAGGGTTGGCATCGGATGTTAGCTCTGGGCTAATCCTCCTCACCAAAAAAAAAAAAAAAGATTAAAAAAAACCCAATTCTTATAAAGGCTCAGCACGGTGCCTAGAACAGAATAAGTTTCAATAAATGTTAGCTATTATTATTATTATCATTATTCATGAGGGCAGGAATCTCGTGTGTCTTATCATTATTATTTCCCCCATGGCTGGCACACAGTGAGCACTCAATAAATGCCTAGTTGAATACATGAAGCTATGCTAAGATCGGTACTGCTTTTTCAGCTTCCAGATGCTCTGCTCTTAGGGAACTGAGGGGCCCAATCCTGCTCCCGCAGAGGACTGTGAAGACACCGTGACCATCGTCCGTGGAGCCGGGGAAGGAGGTCTCCCTGGCCTTGAGTGTGCAGGTGCTGGAAGGACAAAGCCTAGACCTTGGGGGCAAGAGTGGGCAGAGGGAGGGCGGCCAAGAGAGAAGGGACTTTTGGGAACCCATTGGCATGGACCTGTCGGGCCCAAAAGGTGACTCAATGGGAAAAGTCAAGGTGTGTTTTCCCAGTCTCTAGCCTCCAGGCGTGTGTATAATCAGCCACAAGTAAGTTTATTTTCTCGCTGCTTATGACTACACCTTCGTGACATTCCAGGAGATTGCCAGGCACACCGATTACAAGCCAGCGTGGTCAGTCTGGAGTAAACACAGGGGCTGGGGGAGCTCTCAGGAGGGTACCTAACCCAGCATGGGTGTGTGTGTGTGTGTGTGTGTGTGTGTGTGTGTGTGTGTGTGTAGGGGCTGGGCAGAGGATCAGGGCAGACTTCCCGGAGGTGGTGAAGCTGAACAAGAATAACTGTGAGAAAGACAGCAAGACAAGCCCAACTCCAGGAGTTAAACCATCCAAGTCAGGAAAACCTGGATAGCCTGAGGGATGTGCAGAAGTCTTTGGCTCAAAGGATCAGGAGCTTCCCAGGCAGGATATGTAATCAGGGGGGATTGGCGACAATGCTGTATGCCAAGGGGACTCAAGAATCCTAAATGAGGTGAAACAGGATGTGTCTGCATGACCTCATAGCCCCATGCGGAGAAACCCTCGAACCTGGCAGCTGTGCTTGCCGTTCTTCCTGGCTGTCTGACGTCATCCCCTTGAATATAAATGCATGCAGTCTTCTCATGGGGGATTCGGCAACATTGACAAGAATGTTAAATGCACATAGTCCCTGATATTGCAGTTCTACTTACAAGAATCTCCTACAGAAATGCTCCCAGCCTTGTTTGTAGCAGTGAAAAACAGAAACGACCTAAGTGTCCTTCAATACGGGACTGATCAGCACCCTTCTGTGAAATGTTCTGTGGCCATTAGAAAGAACAAGCTATGTCTCTAGCTCTGATGAGAAAGTTGTCCATAATAAATAGTGGAATGAAAAGCAGGTTGCAGAACATTATGTATACTATAATCCTAATTTTTGCACTAAATTTATTGAAATAATATAGAAAACTGTAATACATTGTTTTCAGCATAATATAGGCGTCACACATTTCTCCTGGTAACTAAAGAAGATAGATGGCCAGATAAAACAATAGTAGAAGGATCTAGAATAATAAATTCTATTACTGGAAGTCTCCCTAGAGATCAGCAAACCCAACTCCATTTAATGGATGAGGAAGTAAGGACCAGAGAGGTAGCATTCTCCACTCTACACATGTTTAGGGCACTAACCACATGCCAGGCACTTGCTTGGTGCTGGGATATGAAAGTAAGCAGAACACAGTACCTGCACTCAAGGGGCGGCTCACCAACAGGCTGGTGGATGACGGCATCCAACACGCAGGACGTTACCACACAGTGTAAGATGTGAGACAAGCACATTCAAGCTGCAAGGTGCACCTAATTCAGGCTTGTGAGCAATGCCCAGAGAAGGTCATGTGTGAGCTGACCTGGGAAGGATGAACAGAAGTCAAATAGACCAGAGGGTTCCGGACAGTGTCCCAGGAAGGCCAAAATGGGGGAAAGCGTAGTGCATTTAGTTAACCAAAGGAGTTGGAGTATAAGGGAATTCTGGTCCTGGATTTAGGAGACGATAGTCTCCTGTCTCCCAGTTCAGTGCTATTTTTAAAATGCAACTTGTCTCCCTAGGTCTATTGACAAATACGTGATGATTCAGCACATCTATCAATACACTGGCATAGGAAAAAAAGCAGCATACAATACATGGCTCATGCTTACCCAGGTGTAGCCTGGAAGGGATTTTAAGGGATCATTTTGTCAGTGGTGTGAGAGGGACTAGGAGCAGCCTGATACTCTGGTGCTGGCAGTAAAGGGGTCACTGTTTATAAACTGACCAAAATCATCTGCTTTTTATTATCACCATCAATTCTCAACAATGTCGTGATAAAATATGCTTTCCTTGCTCCTGCAGACACCTCACCCCTTAGTACACTAAGACACTTTGTATAGACCTGCACACGCATACAGAACAGAACCAAATAGATTTTAAAACTACCTGAAGCATCCATATTCGCCATCTATTCTGCTCCTATTACCATATATTCTCCATTCAGCTTCATTTTGTAAACACAGCTTGAGTTGTCAAAAATACATACATACAAAGAAACTCACAATGTTTATCCTCCTAAAACTATGATATTTAGCTCCAATGAAGAGTCTCATCTCCTTAAGTCTAAACTTTGTTTCCAGCTGGGGCCGCCGGGTCTCACGTCCAATGCTGTCACCTCTGTGTTCCCAGGCTCACCCAGAGCAGTCCTCACTCACGTTCTCCACTGGGCAGTCCGGCACGTGCCTGGTGGAGTCAACACCGAGAGGTCTTTCATGTCCGGCTGCATGTTGAAAAACTGGGTGGACAACATCACATTATAATTTTGGGTGGCTTCCTGGACAGGGTAACAATCCTTGACTGTGTAAATGCCAATCCAGGTTCCATAGAGGCTAGCTGATGGACCACTCCTGGATGGCGACGTGCCCCTGAGGCCCCCTGTGGAGTACTGGTCTTCAAGGGGTTCTGAAGAATGTCAAGAGGATCCTGCAGGCCGATCGGGGTGATCTTTGAGCGTAGCTTGGTGGCTTGTTCAACGTGAAACATCACTCCATCCTTACAGAGGAAAATCTACTCAAATAATCTCTTGCTGGGGAAGACCAGCAGCTTGCAGGTTGAGGGGGTGGTGAGAGAGCGGGTCGTGGCTGTGGAGCCCCCTACTCTGCGGGGGCCTGGCACTCCGCTGCCCACTGCCCTGACCCCCACCCCACCCCAAGCATGAGCCTGAGCCCAAGGGGTTGCTGCGCGGCTACAATCCCATTTCTGTTTGAAAAATTATTTTAGTTGTTGAAAAAAAGGCAAAGGGGCTAATGGGATGTGTCCCAAACTCTCCACAGTGGTTATATCCTTTTTTGTGTGTGTGAGGAAGATCAGCCCTGAGCTAACATCCATCCCAATCCTCCTCTTTTTGCTGAGGAAGACCGGCCCTGGGCTGACATCTGTGCCCGTCTTCCTCTACTTTGTATGGGATGCCGCCACAGCATGGCCTGACAAGCTGTGCGTCGGTGCGTGCCTGGGATCTGAACCTGCGAACCCCAGGCCACCGACACCGAGCGCGTGCGCTTAACCGCTACGCCACGGGGGCCGGCCCCTGTGGTTATATCCTTGACCGAGGTTATGCAGAACTTTTCCTTTCTGCATTATAGATTCTAGATCTCTGCAATGTTTGGCTTCTCACAGTGTATATTTATTTTAGAAAGAGGAAACAAAAGTAATTTTTAAGAGTTAATTTATTTAACCCCCTTCCTCCATTGGGTTCCATGCCTACCATGCCACCTTCTGGCCATGATATTGCTTCTTTTGTATGTGTTGGGGGCAAAACCCATTAAATGTGAATAGTTACGATTTTCCCCACCTACCTGCCATGGGCGGTCAGATCCAAAAGAGAGCTTTTTTGTTTTGCTCAAGTGGGTGATGGCTGGGCACGAACAGGGACTAGCTGAGGGAGGGGTAGCTGGCTTTACACGGAAGATGCCTGAAGCCCTCATGCAAAAGGCCAATTATGTGGGGGAAGGAAGCAATGAGGAGGGAGAGATGTGAGCACTGTCCTCAGCAGTGGAATTCTGTGAAGGGAGGGACTTGTATAGGGACTGTTAGGAAGGCATGATATGTAACTCCCTCCTCGTGTCCTCAAGAGACCTTCAGCAAAGATCCCTGTGACTTTTCAAGGCTCTTTGGAAAGGATTTCAGATGTGATGTTCTGAAGCGATGAGACTCAGTATAGACCAGGAAGGCCTAGATTTCTTTGCCATGCTGTGGCTGTCTCACAGGAAGGGACTGTGCTGCCCAGGCAAAGGGAGTGTTCTAGTCAGTTCCACCATTCTAAATCTCCCTATATGATTCATGGGGCTCCTGGTTTATACCTCTGTCTCTTGTGAGTTGTGTCAGTGTGAATCTATCCTGAGAGGTTGCTGACAAAATGGAATTTCTGGTCCTGCAGAGCTGAGGACCAAAATCTGTAACAATCACCCCCACCAAGATGCTGCCCCCTCAATGACTCTCCCTGAGCAGAGATGATAACTTCATTTTCTCTTTCATCTAATAAATATTTATATTTAAAAGTTATATTTATATTTATATTATGCGCCAGGTACAAGGCTAAGTGCTAAAGATACAGTGATGAGCATAAACAGATATGAGCCCAGGCTTCATGGAGTCTATAATCTAAGGGGTAAGAGATAGGCCAGACAAATTAGGTTACAAACAAATATAAAATTGTGACATTTGTTTTACCATCACAATTATGTAAGGTCTACACTTGGTTTGAGAGATTATATCAGAGGGATGTGACCCAGTCAGGGAAATCTGAAGATGAGTAAGAGATATGAAGGGAAAGAGGGGAGGGAAATGTGCTCCAGGCCGCCTTTGCAGAGGCCTGTGGGAGAAGGGACTCGGCAGGGCTGAGAGACGTGAAGAAGCCTGGGGAAGCTGAAGTGGAGAGGGAGGTAGAGTGGGTTGGGAAAGGAGGCCGTGGGGCAGGAGGCCGGGGGTGCCAGGACACGAACACACTTGCATTCATTCTGGCCAGAACGGATCAGGGGAGGCAGCTTAAGGAGCTATTGCTCACTGCCACTAGTGGATAGACATCCCAGAAAAATCTTCACACAGGCCACAAGG
This sequence comes from Ceratotherium simum simum, assembly GCF_057802395.1. Taxonomy (NCBI): domain Eukaryota; kingdom Metazoa; phylum Chordata; class Mammalia; order Perissodactyla; family Rhinocerotidae; genus Ceratotherium; species Ceratotherium simum. The sequence goes on from NC_141925.1 coordinate 24,317,843, forward strand.
GGACATGCATGAGTTCGTTCACTGTAGCATTGTTTGTGGTAGCCAGCAGTTGGAGGCAATTTAGAGGCCCTTCACCGTGGGTCCAAATAACTAAAATGTGGGTGCCCGCTATCAAATATTGCACAGTTATTCTAAGTAACAGGCTAGGGGTACACACAACAAGGACAGGTCTTCAAAGCATGGTGCTGAGTGGAAAATGTAAGAAAGAGAACAAGGTTTATAGCACAATACCATTTAGCTGAATTAAAGATAAAGGCACACTAAACAACACAAATGTTTTACAGACACTCACACACACCACTGGGGAAGACGGGAGGAGTGAAGAAAAGAGATAAAAGGCCATCGATATACAAAACAAGAGAGGGGCCATGCAGAGCCCAATGATGACAGTGTGCCATAAAGTGAGAAATGAGTGATTCAACCTCCGCATCTGGGATTGAAAAAAATAAAAAGCTTCTTAGTTATTTAGGCAAGAACGGAAGTACCTTGGACTAGGGTGGGTGCGGTGGAGATGAAAAGTGGATGGACTCTGTCATATGAATGAATACATGTAAAGCATTTCAACAGTGCCTGATACATGGTAAGTGCTCAACACATGAGCTGTTATTGTGTTTATACTGCAGACACTTAGTGATGGATTGAATACAGAGCGGGGAGGGAAAAGGTGCTGTCAAGGATAACTCCCAGGTGCTGGCTCGGGCCCTTGTTGCAGAGAGGGAGGTGAGAAAATGAAATCTGAGGACAGGTGATTCTTTTGAGAAATGTGGATGTGAAGGGGAAGACAGAGCTATCCCTTACATATAGACAACCCTCTAAAACACTTTTAAAAAATTAATCAAGTAATACATGTTTATTGTAGAAAGATCAGAAATTAAAGAAAATTCAAAAAAACAATTGTGAGCCCCAAATTTCTCTGGTGGGGCAACTAAGGTTGATATTTGACATTCAGGAGAAATAGCTCCTGAGACTTACAAATGCAAAATTTGTGAAATCCCTGCTATACGCCTCATAAAATGCAAGAGATAAAGCTGAGACTGGGTAGATGGTCATGCCATTAATTGAGATAGACACCACAGAAAGAAAAGCAAGCTTGATGGAAGTAAATGATGTGTTAAGTTCTGGGCTGAAACAGTTTGTGTTGAAGTCTGAGATTCTTCTAATGAATAGAAAAATATTAAGGCTTATTGTGTGCCAGACACTGAGTTACAAACTGGGAATACACAGGTGAAGGAAACAGATGATCCTGACCTCACTGAGCTGGCAAGTGTATCAATAATCAAACAAATAAATACATAACCATAAACTTTGGTAGGGGGTATGGTATGTAAGAAATTATAAGATGCTAGGATGTAAACCATTGTAGCTAAATATTTGCTCACATCCTTAATACGTTCCTGGGAAGATTCCCTAAAAGCACGATTTCTGGGTCTACAGATCTGCTAGTTTTTATTTATTTAAAAATTTTAAAAATAGACTTTATTTTTTGGAGCAGTTTTAGGTTCACAGCAAAACCGAGGCAGAAAGTAGAGCTCTCATATACCCACTGCTCCCCCCTCAATCAACAATCTACTCGTTTTTTAGGTTTTTAAAAAATTATTACTATTTTATAGCGGCTTCGGGGAATAGGAGAGGATACTGAAAACGCACAAGAACCCTGGTTTGTTAAAACAAGGTTCAGCTGAAATGGTCGACAACAGCGTGTCAAAGGAAAGACTACATTTCCCAAGGGGCAGCGCGGCACGTCACAGAAGAAGGACGGCGCATGCGCAGAGTGGTCCTCCACGACGCGACTCACAGAGAGGGAAAAAACGTATGCGGTTCTCAACGTGCCGCGAATCTTCGAACGCAAGCGCGTTATTATCCGCAGACTTTGAAAAGGATTCGAGGAACGCGCCTGCTTCCGCCGTCGCAGTTTCCAGCGCGACGTGCTTGTTCCACCGTGGCTCGGTAGGCAGGGATGGGTCGCGGTCTGGGAGCCCCCCAGCATGGCGGGAGCAGAGGGCCCAGGCGCCCCCTCTGCTTCCCCACCCCCGGGCCTCGCTGAGGCGGCTGTGGAGTGGCGATGCGCACGCGCCTTGGGCCAGGAGAGGCGGGGCTCGGGGAGGGAGGGCCCGCGCCCGTCGTTGGGGTCTGCGCGTGCGCTGCCGGCCCTGCGAGGGTAGGAAGCAGCCGCTGGCGGGGCTGGGCGCCGGGGCCGGCGGAGGCGGGGAACCCAGTGCTGGTGCGAGAAGATGAGAGCTGAGGAGGGGCCCCGAGCTCTGGCGTTTTTTATTATATGCTCAGGATGTGCCCATTTTAACTAAACAACCTCATTCTCCCTCCAGGTGCCTCCTCATCTCTTTGCGCCGGTTTGCAGCCAAAGCTTCAGTCTGTACTTACTAGCACCGTTTCTCCTCCGAGTCTCTTCTGAACCCACTCCAGTCAGGCCTTGGCCCCCCCATGCCGCTAAAATAGCTCTTTGTCAAAGTCACCAATGATCTTTAGGTCGCCAAAATCAGTGTTTAGTTCTCAGTCCCGTAGCAGTGTCTGATGCGGCTGATCACTGCCCCTTCTTGAAACATGTTCTTCATTGGGCTTGCGGAACATTCTCGTCTTGAGCTTCAGCTCTCTCTGGCCTCTCCTCTGCTGATTCTTGCTCCTCCTCCTTATCTTTAATGATTGTGCTGCCCCAAGACCTCATCCTGGATCTCTTCTCTGTGTTCAATTCCTAGGAGTTACCATTTCAAGGCTTTAAATATTAATACCACGTATTGTGCTAACTCTCAAATTTCCATCTTCAACCAGTGCCCGACCTTGAACTCCAGATTCTTATGTTCAGCTCTTGCATGACGTCGCCTCTTAATATCTAATCAGCATCTCAAACATGTCCAAAACTGAAATTTGGAGTTTTACCCTCCACACGCCTTCATCCTCCCCAGTCTTCCCATGCTTCCAGTTGCTTAGGCCAGACACCTGAGTTATCCTTGGTGTCTTTCGCTTCTCCCATCTCCTCCTCCTCCATCCGTCTATTAGCACATATTTATCCTTGAGGCGTTGAAGTTTCATTGCTGGGTGTCTTATTGTAGGTATTCTCTTTGGCACTTGGTGGATCCTTTCTGCCTGAGAATTTGTGTTTTCAGTTTTTTGGCGTTCTCTGTCATTATTTATTCAGATTTATCCATTTATCTATTCTGTCCTCTATGGGTGTTCTGTCCTCTGTGTCCCTTTTAGAGTGTTTATTTCACCTACAAATAAGTGTTTGGAACTATTTGTTTAATATCTGCATTCATTTCTAGACTGGAGCGAGACAAGGACTGTTTGTCTCATTCACTGCTGTATATCCCTCATGTCTGGCACAGAGTAGGTACTTGATAAATGTTATTCAATGAGTGAACTTTTTTTTGCTGAGGAAGATTAGCCCTGAGCTAACATCTGTTGCCAGTCTTCCTCATTTTTTTGCTTGAGGAATGTTAGCCCTGAGCTAACATCTGTGCCAATCTTCCTCTACTTTATATGTGGGTTGCTGCCACAGCGTGGCTGACGAGTGGTGAAGGTCTGTGCCAGGTTCGGAACCCATGAACCTGGGCCGCTGAAGTGGAATGCGATGAACTTAACCACTACGCCACAGGGCCGGCCCCATTGAATGAGTGAATTTATAAGGAGGAAGTACCTCTTCTCCATAGGTGGAAAGTAGACAATCCTTCTTAGAGTATGTTGATAGCAGCTAATTTTTTCTCTGCGGTTGGGGAGGAGAAGATATTGAATAGCCCAGATTCAGAATTGTTGCAGTGTTTCTAAGACGAAAGACTGTTTGAAGAGGTTTCCAGGATTCAGTTCAGTTCAGCAATCTATTTTGAGGACTTAGTAGGGGCCAGGCCCTGTGTTAGTTGCTGAGAATATAAAATGCATAAAACTGCATCCCTGTCTTCCGAGAGCTCGTGGTCCGACAGGAGAGACAAGTAAATGAAACAGTTAGTGTCTCGGTGTATGTGTGACAAGTACAAGAATGGAATTTTGTTTCCGGTGCTTTGGAAGTTTTGATTGACCTTGGCATCAGGGCAGGTGAGAAGAGCCTGGGGCAGCCAGATCCCCCTGCCAGGCTTTTCTGGCTGTGAGCAGCTTTGCCCTTTTACCCCAGCGTGCTATACAAATATTATCACGTTCTCTGTGTGCTGTGGTGTGAGAAAGGTTGGCAAGTACTGCTGTAAAAGTGTTAATTTTGCTGCCATTTAATTTGGACCCTGAATAATGAGTAAATTTGAGAGACCCAGGGGGAGGAGGGAAAAGGATCAAAGGGCATTTCAGGCAAGCATAACAGAAGCATGAAAGTCTGTGTTGGGGGCACTGGAGTTGTTCAGTGTGGTTATTGGAGGGTAGGGTTCAGTAGGAGAGGGCCGTTTGAGAGGTGCTGTCCAGGATCTGAAGCAATGCCTTGAAAGTGTTTTATAAATACCTGACCCAACCATGAAGCACCCTCTTCTCAGTGGGTAGGTCCATTAGAGTCCATAGTTTTAGCAACCAACTTTGTGGAGCTGGAAGTAGGGACATGCAGTAAGTCACAGGCCTTTTTTTATGATGTCTAAATTTGAATATAGAGATTCTTATAAAAGTTTTAAAAATGAATCTCATGTAGACTTTGGATGAATCATTTGTATTGAAAAAATACCCAATTTATGTCACTTCAGGATTTGTGGTCACTATGTCTGTGGTGTGGAGGGTAGTTTGGTGGACCCTGAACCAATGGTAGTTGAATGTTGATGATACTAAGGGCTGTTTGAGCCCTTAAGGCTTAGGTTGTGCAGTCAGACGTATCTGGATTTGAATCCCTCCTCTGCCACTATTACTTGCATGACCTTGGTAAAATCATTTGTTTCTCCAAGACTCTAGTTTCCACGGTGCTAAATGAATAGTACTTACTTTGCAGGATTATTAGGAGGGTTAAATAAGATAATCTACATAAAAGTGCTTAGCACAGGGTAGGTACTCAGTAAGGAATAGCTGTCATTGTTACCTTTATTTTCCTGCTCTTTTTTTCAGATGGCACAATGAGTCACCATCTTACTGGTGACACTTTCAGGGTAATCGTAATGACCTAACAGTTGATTGGCAGTTTACGGTAGACAAAATGCTTCTATTTCCATGATCTCTTTTGCTATTGAGTATGCTGAAGTTCTAACAAAACTTGGAATTGGGAGGAAGAGCATAGATTTTAGAGTTAGCAGTCTTGCGATCCCAGCTCAACTACCTGTATTTCCTGAGTTACCTAGCATAATTTAACCTCTCTGAACTTCACTTTCCCCAGCTGTGAAGTGGGTGTGCTTATAGGATTGCTGTAAGGTTTCAGTGAGAATCACTTGTGTGAGCTTCAGTACAGAAGCATGGTAGGTACTAGGGGAAAAAAACAGTCATGTCTTCTCCTTAATTTTTTTTTTTTAACCAATTGATGATTGTAGAGTCTTATTGATGGTGGCTGGATTGAAGGTATGGGTTCTGACTATAGAGTCTTAGATCTTGCTTCCCTGTGACTCAGAACAAAGCTCTTATTGTCTTAAGCCCCGTGGGATTAATTTTAGAGTGGTTTAAGTGTAGGATGTTTGGATTTCTTTGTATGAGTCCTTAGCTGCTAGTAGAGGGGCCAGAAAACAGTTTTAGGCTGGGTGTTTTGTAGTTAATGTGTGCTTCCACCTTGCAACCTGTGTCCCTAAGAATTACCTGTTAGTCAGACTTCTCAGTCGTGGATAACAAAAGCTAACCCAAACTAGCCTAAGCAGAAAAGGAGTGTCTATTGAATCTAACTGAAGAGTCTTGGGTATACCCGCTGCAGGCATGGTTATATCCAGAAGCCTAAATTATGTCACCAGTATTTTCTATGTCTTTCAGCTCTGCTTTCCTCCATGTTGTTTTCTCTCTCAAGCAGGGAAAAGCCCCCATCAGTTCTGGGCTTCTGTGCTACTCTCTTAACAATCAACTGAAAGAGGGTATCTCTTCGCAGATAGCGCCAGCAAAAGATCTGAAATTGATTTTGGCCAGACTTGGGTCACATATCTCTTGGTGGTCAGGGAGAATGTAATATGTTCATGGGCCCAGGTCATGTACCCATCCTTAGAGCCAAGGTGAGAGATGGTTTCCCAAAGGGAAGTTGGAGCTCTGTTATCAAAATGGAGAAAAGGTGCTGGGCAGTGTACTCAGAGGTTGCTTCCGGTAATGGTGGAATAGCTCATAACAGGCCAACCCTCCCACAAATAATGATTAAAAAACCCTGCACAAAATATAAAAGACCGCTATCTGAAGGTACTGGAGAGCAACCAAAAGCAGGCAGTAAATAGAGAGGAGTTGACACCCAGAAGAAGGGAGTGGCCTTGGTGAATCTCCTATTTGTCTGTTGTTGTTTTTAATGCCTTGTCACACGATAATGGCCCATCTTGGAAAGATGATAGCCGCAGAGAAGGAGTTCCAAATTCTTTTTTTTTTTTTTTTTGTTTTTTTTTTTTGTTTGTTTTCTTTTTTTTTTTTTTTAACATTGGTTTATAACATTGTAAAAATTTCAGGTGTACATCATTGTACTTCTATTTCTGCATAGATTACATCATGTTCACCACCAAAATACTAATTACAACCCATCACCACACACATGTACCCAATTATCCCTTTCACCCTCCTCCCTGCCCCCTTCCCCTCTGGTAACCACCAATCCAATCTCTGTCCCTATGTGTTTGTTTATTGTTGTTATTATCTACTACTTAATGAAGGAAATCATACGGTATTTGACCTTCTCCCTCTGACTTATTTCACTTTGCATCATGCCCTCAATGTCCATCCATGTTGTCACAAATGGCTGGATTTCATCGTTTCTTATGGCTGAGTAGTATTCCATTGTGTATATATACCACAGCTTTTTTATCCATTCGTCCCTTGATGGGCACTTAGGTTGCTTCCAAGTCTTGGCTATTGTGAGTAAGGCTGCAATGAACACAGGGGTGCATGTACCTTTGCAAATTGGTGTTTTCAAGTTCTTTGGATAAATACCCAACAGTGGAATAGCTGGATCATATGGTAGTTCTATTGTTGATTTTTTGAGGAATCTCCATACTGTTTTCCATAGTGGCTGCACCAGTTTGCACTCCCACCAGCAGTGTATGAGAGTTCCCTTCTCTCCACAACCTCTCCAACACATGTTGTTTCCTGTCTTGTTAATTATAGCCATTCTGACGGGCGTGAGGTGATATCTCATTGTAGTTTTGATTTGCATTTCCCTGATAGTTAGTGATTTTGAACATCTTTTCATGTGTCTGTTGGCCATCTGTATATCTTCTTTGGAGAAATGTCTGTTCAGGTCTTTTGCCCATTTTTAATTGGGTTGTTAGTTTTTTTGTTGTTGAGATGCATGAGTTCTTTATATATTTTGGAGATTAAGCCCTTATCAGAAGTATGGTTTGCAAATATCTTCTCCCAATTGTTAGGTTGTCTTTTCGTTTTGTTGATGGTTTCCTTTGCTGTGCAGAAGCTTTTTAGTTTGATGTAGTCCCATTTGTTTATTTTTTCTATTGTTTCTCTTGCCCGGTCAGATGTGGTGTTTGAAAAGATGTTGCTAAGACTGATGTCGAAGAGCGTACTGCCTATGTTTTCTTCTAGAACTTTCACAGTTTCAGGTCTTACGTTCAAGTCTTTAATCCATTTGGAGTTAATTTTTGTGTATGGTGTAAGGCAAGGATCTACTTTCATTTTTTTGCATATGGCTATCCAGTTTTCCCAACACCATTTGTTGAAGAGACTTTCTTTTCCCCATTGTATGTTCTTGGCTCCTTTGTCAAAGATTAGCTGTCCATAGATGTGTGGGTTTATTTCTGGGCTTTCGATTCTATTCCATTGATCTGTGTGTCTGTTTTTGTGCCAGTACCATGCTGTTTTGGTTACTATAGCTTTGTAGTATATTTTGAAATCAGGGAGTGTGATACCTCCAGCTTTGTTCTTTTTCTCAGGATTCCTTTAGCTATTCGGGTCTTTTGTTGTTCCATATAAATTTTAGGATTCTTTGTTCTATTTCTGTGAAAAATGTTGTTGGAACTTTGATAGGGATTGCATTGAATCTATAGATGGCTTTAGGAAGTATGGACATCTTAACTATGTTAATTCTTCCAATCCAAGAGCACGGAATATCTTTCCATTTCTTTGTGTCTTCTTCAATTTCTTTCAGAAATGTTTTATAGTTTTCGTGTACAGATCTTTCACCTCTTTGGTTAAGTTTATTCCTAGGTATTTTATTCTTTTTGTTGCAATTGTAAATGGGATGGTATTCTTAATTTCTCTTTCTGCTACTTCGTTGTTAGTGTACAGAAATGCAACTGATTTTTGTATGTTGATTTTGTATCCTGCAACTTTACCATATTCGTTTATTACTTCTAAAAGTTTTCTGGTGGATTCTTTAGGGTTTTCTATATATAAAATCATGTCATCTGCAAATAGTGACAGTTTCACTTCTTCCTTTCCAATTTGGATCCCTTTTATTTCTTTCTCTTGCCTGATTGCTCTGGCTAGGACTTCCAATACTATGTTAAATAGGAGTGGTGACAGTGGGCATCCTTGTCTGGTTCCTGTTCTTAGAGGGATAGGTTTCAGTTTTTCACCATTGAGGATGATATTAGCTGTGGGTTTCTCATATATGGTCTTTATTATGTTGAGGTACTTTCCTTCTATACCCATTTTATTCAGAGTTTTTATCATAAATGGATGCTGCATCTTGTCAAATGCTTTCTCTGCATCTATTGAGATGATCATGTGATTTTTGTTCTTCATTTTATTAATGTGGTGTATTACGTTGATTGATTTGCGAATGTTAAACCATCCCTGCATCCCTGGAATAAATCCCACTTGATCATGGTGTATAATCTTTTTAACGTATTGTTGTATGCGATTTGCTAGTATTTTGTTGAGGATTTTCGCATCGATGTTCATCAGTGATATTGGCCTGTAATTTTCTTTTTGTGTTGTCCTTGTCTGGTTTTGGTATCAGGGTAATGTCAGCTTCAGAGAATGAGTTAGGAGCTTCCCCCTCCTCAAATTTGGAAGAGTTTGAGAAGGATAGGTATTAAGTCTTCTTTGAATGTTTGGTAGAATTCACCAGGGAAGCCGTCTGGCCCTGGACTTTTATTTTTGGGGAGGTTTTTGATTACTGTTTCGATCTCCTTACTGGTGATTGGTCTATTCAAATTCTCTACTTCTTCTTGATCCAGTTTTGGAAGGTTGTATGATTCTAAGAATTTATCCATTTCTTCCAGATTGTCGAATTGGTTGGCATATAGTTTTTCATAGTATTCTCTTATAATCTTTTGTATTTCTGAGGTGTCTGTTGTAACCTCTCCTCTTTCATTTCTGATTTTACTTATTTGTGCCTTCTCTCTTTTTTTCTTGGTGAGTCTAGCTAAAGGTTTGTCAATTTTGTTGATCTTTTCAAAGAACCAGCTCTTGGTTTTATTAATTTTTTCTATTGTTTTTTGGTCTCTATTTCATTTATTTCTGCTCTGATTTTTATTATTTCCCTTCTTCTACTGATTTTGGGCTTTGTTTGTTCTTCTTTTTCCAGTTCCTTTAGGTGCATTGTTAGATTGTTTATTTGAGATTTTTCTTGTTTGTTGAGATAGGCCTGTATTGCTATAAACTTCCCTCTTAGAACCGCTTTTGCTGTATCCCATAAATTCTGGCATGTCGTATTTTCATTTTCATTTGTCTCCAGGTATTTTTGATTTCTTCTTTGATTTCTTCATTAACCCAGTCGTTGTTCAGTAGCATTTTGTTTAATCTCCATGTATTTGTGGCTTTTCTAATTTTCTTCCTATAGTTGATTTCTAGTTTCATACCTTTTTGGTCAGAAAAAGATGCTTGGTATTATTTCAATCTTCTTAAATTTATGGAGACTTGTTTTGTGGCCTAATATGTGATCAATCCTGGAGAACGTTCCATGTGCATTTGAAAAGAACGTGTATTCTTCGGTTTTTGGATGGAATGCTCTGTATATATCTACTAGGTCCATCTGTTCTAGTGTGTCGTTTAAGGCCAATGTTTCCTTATTGATCTTCTGTTTGGATGATCTATCCGTTGGTGTAAGTGGAGTGTTAAAGTCCCCTACTATTATTGTGTTACTGTCTATTTCTGTTTTTATGTCTGTTAATAATTGCTTTATATATTTAGGTGCACCTACATTGGGTGCGTAGATATTTACAAGTGTTATATCCTCTTGTTGGATTGTTCCCTTAATCATTATGTAATGCCCTTCTTTGTCTCTTTTTACGGTTTTTGTTTTAAAGTCTATTTTGTCTGATATGAGTACTGCTACCCCAGCTTTCTTTTCATTGCCATTTGCATGGAGTATCTTTTTCCATCCCTTCACTTTCAGTTTGTGAGTATCTTTAGGTCTGAAGTGTGTCTCTTGTATGCAGCATATATATGGGTCTTGTTTTTTTATCCAGTCAGCCACCCTATGCCTTTTAATTGGAGCATTTAGTCCATTGACGTTTAAAGTAGCTATTGATAAGTATGTTCTTTCTGCCTTTTTTTACCTTTTTTTTTTTTTTTTTCTCAGTGTTTTAGTAGTCCTTCTCTGTTCCTTATTTCTTCTATACAGAATTGATGGTCACTTTGGTTTGACCTCTGTCTGAAAGCTGTACTCTTTAACTACCCTCCTCCCTCCTTTTATGTTTTTGATATCATATCCAACCTCTTTTTTGTGCATTTGTATCCATTACGTTCTAATCGTGGAAATAGATAATTTTTTCTATTTGTGGTCTTCTCTTTTCCCCTTAAATCAGTCCCTTTAACATTTCTTGTAACACTGGTTTCTTGGTGACAAACTCCTTTAATTTTTGCTTATCTGGGAAAATTTTGATCTCTCCTTCCATTTTGAACGATAACCTTGCTGGGTAGAGTATTCTTGGCTGTAAGTTTTTTCCTTTTAGCACTTTAAATATATCATGCCATTCTCTTCTAGCCTGTAAGGTTTCTGCTGAGAAGTCAGCTGACAGCCTTATGGGGTTTCCTTTGTATGTAACTTGACATTCTCTTGCAGCTTTTAGGATTCTCTCCTTATCTTTAATTCTGGACATTTTGATTATGATGTGTCTTGGTGTGGGCCTCTTTGGGTTTATCTTGTTTGGGGCTCTCTGTGCCTCCTGTACCTGGACGTCTGTTTCCTTCCTTAGGTTAGGGAAGTTTTCATCTATTATTTCTTGAAATAGATTCTCTGCCCCCTTGTCTCGCTCTTCTCCTTCCGGGACACCTATAACACGGATGTTAGTGCGCTTGATGTTGTCCCAGAGGTCCCTTAGACTGTCCTCACTCTTTTTAATTCTTTTCTCTTTTACCTGTTCACCTTGGGTAATTTCTTCTAGTCTTTCGTCCAGCTCACAGATCCGTTCTTCTGTATCCTCTACTCTGCTTTTGAGTCCCTCTAATGAGTTTTTCATTTCCAGTATTGTATTCTTCATTTCTGATTGGTTCTTTTTTATATCTTCCATTTCTTTGTTGACATTCTCACTGAGTCCATCTATTCTTCTCCCCAGATCAGTGAGCATCCTTAACACTCTTAGTTTGAACTCTCTGTCAGGTAGGTTGCTCATTTCTGTTTCACTAAGTTCCTTTTCTGGGGTTTTGTCCTGTTCCCTTACTTGGAATGTATTCTTTTGCCTCTTCATTTTGCCTCTTTCCCTGTGCTTGTGTCTACGTATTAGGTAGGTCAGCTACGTCTCCTGCTCTTGGATAGGTGACCTTATGTAAGTGATGGCTTAGGAGGCTTCCAGTGTGCTTCCCTCAGTTCTCAATGTTCCAGGGGTGACCCCTATGTGGGCTACGTGTATCCTTCTGCTGTGGCCTGTTTGCCCTCCCTGTAGGCGCCCAGGGAGGCTGAGTTATGCTCCTGGCCAGCTGTTGTAATGCTCAGCTGCTTGTAGTTGTTGTGGGCCCTTCAGTCTCTTTATCAGCTGTGGGGAGCCCCAGCACAGTTGGCTGCAAGTTCTAATACCACATTTGTGTTGCAGTATTTCTTTTAAGTGAGTAGGCCCCCACCGTGGCAGGTTGTTAGGCTCAGGGCCTTACAATTGCTGTAAGCCTCTAGCCTATTAGGTCTCTTGTCAGCTCTCTGAGGATTGCAGCTGGGTGGGGCTGGCCTCAGGCACAGGAGCACCCAATTGTTTCAGGTTTTGGAAGGTGGAGCAAACCTCCTATGTGGGTCTTTGAGAAGTACAAGTCTTCTGTGGCTGAGAAGCCCTGCCGCCCACAGGTCCACACACACAGTCAACACAGTCCTGCCCCGTGTGAGCGCCCCGACCTCCCCAAGTGGACCCAGTCTCTCCACGGCGGGAGTCCCACACACTCTGCCACCGCCCCACACTCTCCACCCGCTCCTTGTGCACACCCTGCCCCGCTCAAGTCAGCTCAGTTGCCAGGCTGCAGAGAATCCAGTCACCAATCTATGCAGGCCCACACGTTGCCTGAGGGCTTGTTGTTGGGTGGGGCTAGTCTCTAGGGTGGGCTGCCTGCCCTGGCTGAGCTGGATTAAATCGGTGCTCTAGCGGGTGGAGCAGACCCTGGGCTAGCAGGTCTCAGGGAGAACTCCAATGGCGTCTGTGTCAGCACGCTCACACCAGGCCACAACAATGGCCGCCGCCAATGTCCCAGTCCCTGGAAAGGTCTCACCCCTCACCGAGATGCACTCAGGGCCTATTAGGTGAGTCTCTTGTCACCGAAGCACTGTGCACCTTTCTTTCTGGTGATTTTAGGATGCTTTCTGGAACGGGTGAGTTTGTGCGTGGGCCCTTTAAGAGCCAGTTTTAGTTTCTTTGTGAACCGGGTTTTCTGGGGGTGCTACCCAATGCTTTAGTAGCAGGCAAAGTCAGATATTATGCTGCTGGTCTCAATTGTGCTGGGTCCACAAAATGCCCACAGCGGGGGCGCTCCCCGGCTCAGGGCCCCGCGCCTCCAGGGAGGCTGCGTACCTGTGCGCTGCTCCCGGCGGCCGTGAAGCTGGCGGCTTGTGAAGGTGGCGTTTTTCCTCTCCAGAAGGGAGTCTCTGCCTCTTCTACCCCAGTTAGGATTGTCCGTTGTTGCAGGGGTTCCTCTTATGCAGTTTTCAGTTCTGTCTCAGGGGTAATTTTTCCACGAGTAGTTGTAAATTGGCTGTGTCCACGGGAGGAGGTGAGTTCAGAGTCTGCCTACGCCGCCATCTTGACTCCCCCTCCCCCCAAATTCTTTATATAAAAGTTCTTTTACGCAAATGTCCATCAACTGATGAATGGAAAAACAAAATGAGGTATATCTATCCAATGCGATATTATTCAGCCATGAAAGGAATGAGGTACTGACACATACTACAACATGGGGGAACCTTGAAAACATTATGCTGAGCGATAGACGCCAGTCACAGAAGGCCACGTATCATATGTTTCTGTTTACATGAAATGTCTAGAATAGGCAAATCCATAGAAACAGAAAGTAGAATAATGGTTGCCAGTGGCTGAAGGGAGGAGGGAATGGGGAGTGACTGCTGATGGGTACGAGGTTTCCTTTTGGGGTGATGAAAATATTCTAAAATTAGATAGTGGTGATGGTTGCACAACCTTGTAAATATGCTAGAAACCACTGAAATGAACATAAAGGAAGCCAAATAAGCATGAGAAGGTGTTCAACATCATTAGTCACCAGGGAAGTATAAATTAAAACCACAGTGAAATACCACTTCACACTGGCTAGGATGACCAAAATTTTTAAAATAAAAATGACAACCTTGTATGTTGGCAAGGATATAGAGCAACTGGAACGTCCATACATTGTTGGTGGGAGTGGAGACTGGGACAGCTACTCAGGAAAAAGTTCTGGTCTGGCAGTTTCTTATAAAATATCCACCTCAGACCTAAATATTTACTCAAGAAAAATGAACATATGTCTAAAAAAAGACTCACGTATGACTGCTCTGAGCGGTTTTAGTCGTAATGGCCAAAACTGGAAATAGCCCAGGCACCATCAAAACAGAACTGGTTAAATAAACGAGTTTGTTCATACAATAGAATGCTACTCAGCAATAGAAAGGAACAAACTCCTGCTACACACAGCAACACTGATGAATCTCAAAAACACGTTAAGGGAAAGAATCCAGACACTAAAGACTCTGGATAGCATGATTATGTTTCTGTGAAGTTCTGAAACAGGCATAACTAATCGACAGTGGAAGACATCAGAACGGTAGTTCTCTCTGTGTAGAAATAGAAGGTGTGGCCTTCTGCGTCAGTGGACAGAAGAGAGTGCTGGGACCAAAAAATGTTTAGAGTCCTGGGCCTTGCCTCAAATTTCGTAAGGATGCCTGAAACCTCGCAGGAATTGCTTAATTCCTAACCTGATTTCCATGGTTTGAGAATAGTGCTAAGATCAGCTGGGACCGTTCCCCCACCTGGGAGCTGCCTGGCCTTTCCGTCAGATATGACTGCAGTCCCCAGTGCCTCGCTCCCACTGGCTTTGCACCAGCAGACATGGCTTTCTCTGAGTGGAGAGCCGCAGAAACCTTTACCTCCATTTAGAGGGTGTTTTCTGGGGCAATTCAAGTTCATGACTGATTGGATATGGAGATAGCAGTACTTTGTTGTAGAATCATAAAATGAGGTGGTTCTCCCAGGTGGGGCACCACCCAGTAGGCGAAGCTCAAACAGGAGCATGCCCTAAGTGGCGTGGTCTTTGGACAGTCCAGCATCTCAGGGTGCTCCCCCGGCCTGGGATGCATCAGTGTTTTCTCTTGCTTGTGCTGTGACTGCTTTGCTCAACTTACCACGGTCCCTGCCTTTTTTCCTGGCAGTCCTGTGCCCCCCATCTCCTACAGATGAGGAGGGGCAGCTCATATTCACTAAGTGTGCGCTGTGCCGAGCACTGCCTGGGAGCTTACTTATGTAGGTGGTCGGCAGTTGAGAGCTCTGGTTTTTTGAGACTCAGAAAGGTTAAGGAACTCCCCTGGGGTGAGCATATGGCTTTCTGAGAACTTTACAGCTGTTCTGTCCCCATTCCCCTCCTTGGAACACTCTTAAAATACGCATGTCAGTGCATTTCCCTGATGGCTCTCTTGAAGGTGGCATACTTCATTTCTTTAAGTGACTTGATGCATCTGTTGCCACTGGGCATGCTGTTTGCCTCTTCCCCTGTTTACCAAAGTAGGTTCTGACAAATGGCTGCTCAAACCTTCCTTTATTTCAGGCTTATTTGGGGTGCCAAGATACAAAGACGATTAAGCCTTGTACTTATGGAGCTGGAAGTCTGAGAAGTGGACTCCTACACAGTTAGGAAGCAGTCTTAAAAGGGCGTGTACACTGATGGCAATTATATTGCACATACAGGAGGTGGCATACAAAATGAAAATCATTTTAGATTGCTGACATTTGCTTTAAGATATTCTTTAATATCGTTGTACTGTTTTTTTCACCTAAATTAGGAAAAATTGGAAAAAGAGGGGTGGCCAGAGTCCTCTGGGGAGCCACTGACTGCCTGGGTGGTTAAGGGGTACCCCAAAGAAGAGAGGGCAATTTGAGTAGTAGTAACAGGCTGCCGTTCGTCAGTTAAGTCCTGGGGGAAGGGGTGTCAGAGTAGTGGAAACAGCTTGATGGTCACTTTGAGAGTTGACCACTGACGGGATCTGGAGATAGGAGGAGTTTGTTGTAAAACCATAGAATGAGGTTGTTCTAGGCAGGGTACTATCCAGTAGGCAAAGTGATCTTCCAGAATCCTGTCAGTCATCTCAGCACTTCAAAATTATTTCACATCGGACAGAAATGAGGTGACGTGAAAGCGTTTTAAACGTCACAAGTCACCGTTTGTATGTGAGGGCATCCCGAGAATTGGCGTAGGGGCTGAGAGTCAGAGGCCTTCGACAAGTCCCTCTTCAAAAATGGGGCCTCCTTTCCGGTGGCTGCTGGCTGGGTGCAGGAGTAGGCCCTGCCCGGTTTGGTATTTGACCTCCTCCTTCCCCTCCACACCATGTGAGTCAGCTTTTTCACTTTGGTTTGCTGAAAGTTTCAACCTCCAGCTCGTGTGTGTGTGTGTGTGTGTGTGTGTGTGTGTGTGTGTGTGTCTGTGTCTGTCTGTCTGTCTGTCTCTCTGGCTCTGCATCTGCCATTTGTAAGAGTTTTTATGAGATACATAACTTTTTTTCTTGTATATACATGGGATATCTCTGGAGAAATACCCAGGAAACAATAGTGGTCGCCTCTAGGGGTGGGAGATTTCATTGTACTTCTTGAATCGTTTGAATTGTTTTTACTATGTGCATATATTACTTACGCAAAGTTAGTTTGTTTTTTTTTTTCCCTTAAGAGAAACAGGCTTTGTGTCCAACCATAATGAGACAGAGACGGGATGATGATGGGAGCCTAATCTATAACAGTGACAGGTGTGGTGGAAAAGAGGGCAGTGGATTTGAGAGAAATTTCTGAGGCAAAATCAATAGAATTTGAAATGGAGGTTGATCAAGGAGGTGGGGGGTTGGAGATGAGCAAGAAGGAGGAATCGATGACTATCGGATTTCCAGCTCGGGAAGCTGGCTGGACTGTGACAAACTCCATTAACCAACATCTGGAAGGCAGAGCAGTGCAGGACAGGAAGTGGGGGTGTCTGGGGGCATCTTGGTTGAGTTATTCAAGTGGCAGCTGGAAGTCTGAGTTGGGAGCCTTGGAGAGAGGTCAGGGCTGGTATCAATTTGGAAGTTTCAGAATATGGGGGCTTGAAGCCAATGAGAATGCTCAGGGAGGGCGTAAAGAATGAGAAGAGGATCCTCCACTGGAGGTGATCCTCCACTGGGAGGTGATCTTCCACTGGGTTGTAGGAGGAGGGCAGCAGAAAGACCACGCGGGGTGGTTACAGAAATAGGGGAGATTGGAGGCCTGGAGCAGAGCTTTGAGAAGCAGTGTGGTCAGGTGTTCAGTGCAACAGAAAGGTCCAGGAGCTCACTGGGGACTGAGGGAGAGCCAGACTGTGGAGGGTTGAGGAATGAATGGGAGTAGAAGTGAGGATGGTGGGTACTGTGTGCCGGCTCTGTGCTAGGCACGGAGGATAAAGTGATCCCCACCCTCAGAGATGGGATAAGCTGGGGGAGGAGACAAACACAAAGAGAATTAGAGCATGATTGGTAGGCACAGAGGTAGAGAGATGCACAGGGTGTAATGGGAACACAGAGACAGGTAACTTAACCCAGCCTCGGAGACTGGGGGCTTCTGTCTGTGATTACTGGAGGAGCTGACTGGGTAGTAAGCCCGGTCTTAGAGAATAAGTAGTTAAATCAGGCAGAGGATTAGGAGTGATCTGGTTGTGGGAAGGACATCCCAGACAGAGGGAAAAGCATGAACATTGGGCATGGGGATAAGAAATTACGTGGTATATGGTCAAAAGCGGAACAATTCAGTGTTGCTGGAATATAAAATGTGAGGCAGACAGTGATGAGAGGTAATGGGGTGGGGGAGAGATGGAGATGGAAGCCTCTTTATGGAGTCCCGTGTCCTGTGTTAAGGGCTTGACTTATCCTGGAGGCAGGGGCTTGAAAGCTTTTGGTAGGGGAATATGACCACACTTGTCTTGTAGATGGATGGTTCTGGTGCTGTGTAGAGGGTGGATTTGATGGAGATGCAAATGCAGGGAGGAAGACCAGTTAGGACCACTGCTGCCTAGGTTACAGGGAGACCAACCTGATATGGCCTGAAACAATGAGTGAAGGATAAAAAGCAGACAGATTTATTGGGACAATAAACCAACAGCAGTGGTGACTGACTGGACATGGGGATTGAAGGAGAAGTGGGATTTGAAAATAACTCAGTTTCCAGCATAGGTGGCTGAATGGGTTATGGTAACATCAGCAGAGAAGAAGCATGCTCCACGTAGGAGTTTTGGGGGTGGGGTGGGTAGGGAGGTGAAGAGTTTGGGTTTGGACATGCTGATTTTTAACAGTTTTATTAAGATACAGTTCACATACCATACAGTTCACCCATTCAAAGTGTACAATTCATTGGGTTTTTTTTTTTAGTATATTCACAGAGTGGTACAACCATTACCATAATCTAATTTTAGAATATTTTCTGGACTATTGATTTAAAAACTTTTATTATAGAAAGTTCCTGGCATACAGAAGTAGAGAGAATCATATAAGGAATGTCTGTGTTGGGCATGGTGATTTGGAGTCTTCTCCAGTAGAGATGTCCAGCTAGCATGATTATATAAGATTCTGAATCTTGGGGAAGCCGCCTGGGCTAGAGATAGGTTCGGGAGTCAGTACCATGTGGTTCATGAGTCGGTACCATGTGGTTCACTGTTGATGATGCGGTAGCCCAGAGCCAAGGAAAAAGGCTACACTTGAAAAAGAAGTTTGGAATAGGTGATACAGGAAATTCAGGATGGACCCAACTGCGGGGATGGGGGTCAGGGCAGGAGAGAGATGGTGTGTAAGGTAGAAAAAGTTATGAAATTCCTGCCAAGTCCCTGACACTGCTTATCAGTGGGGTTGTTGAAGAAGGGATTGTTGATGAAAGCAGAGAAGGCTCTTCTTGCCTGAGGAGCTTCCAGTCTGGTTGGAGAAGAAAAGATCTACCTACATCAACTGGCTAGAAAGCCGGTTTATAAAGGCTTTGGAAAGGTTGGAAAGTCAAGGTAGGTTCCAGGAAGAGTCAACCGAGAGAAAAGATGGCTTATTTAGGGTTAGTCAGGCAAGACCAGTCTTGAGCTGGTCCTTGAAAAAAGTGTAACGTTTGTATCCTTGGCAAGGAGAAGGGGTATGCCATTCAGCCTCTATGGAGGGTAGGATGGGGTGGGACAGGACATCTGTGTTTGTGTGTAGGTAAGACAGGCCGGAGGGAATGTAGCAAATAATGAGAGAGGACACTGGATTTGTCTCAGGGCTGGTCCCGTCCCTCACCCTCCTGTCCCTTGGACTAGGCATGCTCCCGCCGCTCAGCCAACACACTCACATTTCCTCCACCTGTAAACCCTCTGGCCACTCTGCCTCCCCCTCAAGCCTGTACCTGCTCTCTCTGGCGTCACAGGCCTGCTAAGAGGAAATAGTTAGCTACATTTGCTCCTTGAACCACACCCTTTCTGCATGGTGGCTTCTGTCTCTCCTACTGAAAGAGTTTTCCCTGAGGTCCTCAATAACGTCCTGTCAGGTTCAAGAGACAGCTCGCGTCCTTTTCTGTGGCATTCGGTATTGTTAATCACCCCCTTGTGTACACTTTCCTGCTTTGACGGAGATGTCATCACACAGACGGGGGCAGGGGGAGGGGTGGGGGCTGGAGGAGACCTAGGAGTGTGTGGGACAGTGGCCAGGCTCAAGCCCTGAGGAGCGCCAGCACTTAGAGGACAGGCAGGAGAGGGGCCAGCCCAAGAGACTAAGGAGGAGCCGGAGGCGAGCCATGCGCGAGGGAGGCCCTGAAGTCAGAGGAGGGAGGGGGCACCTGTGTCAAGATGCTAACGGGTCAGGTCGGATAAAGCCGGAAAGGATCTAATGCTTTGACCTGTAGGAGGTTATTCATTCTCTTGAGAGCATTTTTGCTGGACTGGTGAGGAGAGAAGCTAAATTGAAGTGGGTTGAAAAGTAAAATGGGAACGAGGATGTAGAGGCACATGCTTGGACAACTTCAGAAGTTCTGCTGTGAAGAGGAACAGAGATGTGTGGGGTTCAGAAGCTCCTATGCTTTTTTAAGATGGGCTGTCCTAAAGTATACTTGTTTGCTCCTAAAGCTAGGAAAGGAGTATCAGATGGTCCAAGAGGAGATGGGGTTCGGAGCACAGAGGAGGGGCTGATCTTCAGTAAGTAATAGACAGTTCTTCCCACTATAGGGGGCGGCCCAGGTGACAGGTGCTGCTCATTTTGATAGTAGCTCCTCATTTTGATGATGGGAATAAAGTCTTTGGCTTCTCTTCTGAGCAAAGTAGGCACCTTGGACGTCAGCTAAGGGGGCCCAGGCCGGATCTGAGGGCAGGAGCAAGGGTGGTGAGGAGAGAGAAGGTTGAAATGTCAGAATCATGAGGGAAGGGCAACTGGGTCACCTGGCAGCACGGTGGGAGTGCCTGCTGGCCATATGGTGACGGTGCAGTATCAAGACAACCCACCTGCCCGGTTGTGGGGCCTCCCCCAATTTTCGTTTTTTTTTTTTTTGGTGAGGAAGATCAGCCATGAGCTAACATCCATTGCCAATCTTCCTCTTTTTTGCTGAAGAAGATTGGCCCTGAGCTAACATCCGTGCCCATCTTCCTCCATTTTGCATGTGGAATGCTGGCACAGCATGGCTTGACGAGCAGTGCACAGGTCCGCGCCCAGGATACGAACCTGTGAACTCCAGGCTGCCAAAGCAGATCTCAAGAACTCAACCACTACACGACTGGGCCGACCCTCTCCCCCAATTTTAATATGCACAGGTGTGGGCATGTAGAAAGCAGGTGGGTCTGACTAGGATTCCTTCTTTATTTAGCAGGAGAGAACAACCCTTTTCCATGCTAATTCCCTCCTTCCCAGCATCGTTCCGCTGAACTTGTATCTTGGGTCCACACCTTCACCTTTGTGGCTCAGTGGGGCTCTTTCTTCCTTCCTCTTTTCTCACTCAGCAGACAGTCCCTAGCGTCATCAGTTCCCAAGACTTTAGTAACGACCTGTATGCTGATCATTCTCAAATTTATCCACTTCCAATGTCTAAACTCGAGATCCATTATTTCGTGTGGTTCTAGCTAATGCAACTAGACTTTTTTTTTTTTGAAGGCACATGTTCTTCTCTGTACCAAAATACATGATATAAAGCTGTGTTGGTAAAAATTGTGATGCACATGTGAGAAAAAATGGATCAATGTCACGAGCAATCCAAGAAAAATAGATAAATTAGGCTTCATAAAAATTAGAAACGTGCGTCAAAGGACACAATTCAATAATAAAAAATAACCCAATAAAAATGGGCAAAGGGCAGTTCTCCAAAAAAGATACACAAATGGCCCATAAACACATGAAAAGATGTTCGATATCATTAACCATCAGGGAAATGCAAATCAAAATCACTGGTTACCATTTCACACCTACTAAGATGGATGTAATAAAAAAGACAATAATACGTGTTGGTGCAGATGCAGAGATATCAGAACCCTCATACATTGCTGATGAGAATGTAAAAATGGTGCACCTACTTTGGAAACAGTCTGGCAGTTCCCCAAAAGGTTAAACAGAGTGACCATGTGATCCAGCAGTTCCACCCTAGGTATATACCTAGAAGATGAAAATATATCCACAAAGACTTGTATGTGAGTATTCCTAGCAGCATTATTCATAATAGCCAAAAAGTCAACACAACCCAAATGTCCATCTGTTGATGAATTGATATAGAAAATGTATATCTAGACAATGGAATATTATTCAGCAATAAAAAGAAATGAAGTGCAGAATAGGCAAATCTATTAGAGAGGAAGTAGATTAGGGTTTATTTAGGGCTGGGGGTGATGGGGATTTACATCTATTTAAAATGTACAATTCGTTCGTTTTCAGTGTATTCAGAGTTGTGCAGCCATCCTACAATCAATTTCAGAACATTTTCATCACCTGGCCCAAAGGCCCCATACTCATTAATAGTCACTCCCCTTTCTCCCTCAGCATGCTCCTCCCCCCCGCCCCCGATTTCTTTGGATTTGCCTATTCTGGATAATTCATATAAATAGAATCATACAGTGTGGTCTGTTGTGTCTGGCTTCTTTCACTTAGTGTAATGTTTTCAAGCTTCATCCATGTTGTAGCATGAATCAGTACTTCATACCTTTTTATTGTGGAGTAATATACTCCATTGTATGGATAATACCACACTTTATCCATTCATACAATTTCTCCACATCCTTGCCAACACTTATATCTCTTTGATTACAGCCTTCCTAGCGAGTGTGAAATGGTAACTCCTTGTAGTTTTGATTTGCATTTTGTTGGTGGCTAATGGTATTGAGCATCTTTTCATGTGCTTGTTGGCCATTTGGATAACTTCTTGGGAAAACTGTCTATTTAGATCATTTTTGTATGTGGTCAGAGGTAGGGATCTAAATTCATTCTTTTACATGGGGATATCTGGTTGTCCTAGCACGATTTATCAAAAAGACTGTTCTTTCCCCATTAAGTTGTCTTGGCACTGTTGTTGAAAATCAATCGACCGTAGATATAAGGGTTTATTTCTGGTCTCTCAGTTCTGCTCCATTGATCTTTATGTCTATCCTTATGCCAGTACCACACCATCTTGATTACTGTACCTTTGCAGTATGTTTTGTAATTGGGAAAACTGTTTTTCATTTTCAAGATTGTTTTGGCTATTCTGGATCCCTTGACTTTCCAAATGAATTTTAGGATGAGCTTATTAATTTCTGCAAAGAACCCAGCTGGGATTTTGATAGGGATTGCATTGAAACCATAGATCAGTTTGGGGACTATTGCTATCTTAACATTATTAAGTCTTCTGATCCATGAACATAGGATAACTTTCCATTTATTTAGGTCTTCTTAAATTTTTTTAACAATGTTTTGTAGTTTTCAGAGTGAAAATTTTTGCACCTCTCTGGTTAAATTTATTCCTGAGTATTTTATTTTTTTGATGCAATTGTAAATGGAATTTTTTTCTTAATTGCATTTTTGGATTGTTCACTACAGCTGTATAGAAATACAGTGATTTTTGTCTATTGATCTTGTGTCCTGTGACCTTGCTATTAGTTCTAACTTTTTTTTTTTTTTTTTTTTTACTAGTTCTAATAGTTGTTTAGTGGATTCCTCAGGATCTTCTGTATACAGGGTCATGTCATCTGTAGGTAGAGAGTTTTCCTTCTTGTTTTCCAATCTGGATTCTTTTATTGCATTTTCATTGCCTACTTGCCCTCCCTAGAACCTCCAGAACAGTGTTGACTTATTCCTGATCTTAGGGGGGAAGGCTTTCAGTCTTTCACCATTAAGTATGATGTTGGCTGTGGGTTTTCATAGATGCCCTTTATCAGGTTGAGGAAGCTCCCCCTCTATTCCTAGGTTGTATATTGCTTTTTTAATAAAGAGAAGCAGAAAATTTAAGAAGATATGAATATTTAAATACATGGAGTTCACAGTTTATTAGTGAGGGGGAAGTTTATTCTATTCAGTGTGAATCTGATCTTTGTGGATATAGAGATGTATTAATTGAACAATCTTTCTAAGAAGGCACGGTATCATGCAAAAATTTCAGCACCCTAAAAAGTTTCTTCTTGTTTTTTCCAATCTATCTTTATCTTTAGGCATATGTCCATTTTTACCTAGTTAAAATAAATAGCAAAGATAACTCCTCCTTTATTACCTTTTATTGTCTTTTATTCTTTTCCCAATTACTTTTTATTACATTTTATTTTCATCAGAATACATTCATCTTATCTTAAGTCAGATATTTTTTAGTAGTTAATAATTCTCCCCTTTACAGTAAGGAAGTAAGTGTTTTGTGACGGGGAAAATGTCTTCATATAAAATCTTAAATAAGATTTTACAGATTAAAAAAATGGAGACCAGAATGTTTGAATCATTTGTCAGGAGAGTAGCAGCAGAGCTAGGGCCAGGCATGCTGCTTTTGGAAGGTACTGAATAAGTACGGCTTGACTTGGTGAACATACTGAATATAGACATCCTTGGATTGGGGTAGAATTCCAGGACAACTTGCCGCTGTATTAGTTTCCTAAGGCTGCTGTAACAAATTACCACAAACTGGGTGGCTTAAAACAACAGAAATGTATTCTCTCACAGTTCTGGAAGCTGGAATTCCAAACTCAGGGGGTCGGCTTGGTTCCACAGTCCGGGATGGGTTCCTTCTTGGGTGCTCAGAAGAAGAATCTGTTCCATGCCTCTCCCAGCTTCCCGTGGTTGCTAGCACTCCTTGGCACTTCTTGGCTTGCTGCTACATAACTCTGATCTCTGCCTCTGTCACTTGGCCGACTTTTCTCTGTGTGTGTCCGTCTCTCCACCTGGTGTTCTCTGTATGTGTCTATCTCTGTGTCTCTTCTCCTTTTCTTATAAGGACCCCAGTCATATTGGATTAAGGACCCACCCTACTCCAGTATGACGTCGTCTTAACATACATCTTGGTTACATCTGAAAAGACCCTATTTTCAAATAAGGTCACATTCACAGGTACCAGGGGTTAGAACTTCAACATATCTTTCTGGAGGACACAGTTTAACCCACAACAGCCACTAATGAGGTTCTCTTCTGTTCCTCCTCCACCCCAGGTGCCCCCATATACCATGGCCCTTGTGTCTGCTGATTCCCGCATTGCAGAACTTCTCACAGAGCTCCATCAGCTGATCAAACAAACCCAGGTAAAAAGCCACGACCTCCTCTCCTAGAGGGGAACATGGACTGTGACCCAGAGCCACGAGGGGGCGGGGCGGGGATGTAATGTTCAGAGAGATTGGACATGCAGGAACCGAGATGATGTAATCTTGACTACCATTCCTGTTTGATTTTCTATCATGTGCAGGATTTCATGATTCTCTTTGTTTAATAACAGCTATATTGAGATATAATTCACATACCACACAATTCACCCATTAGAGTGTACAATTCAGTGGTTTTTAGTATGTTCAAAGAGTTGTGCAACCATCACCACGAGCAGTTTCAGAACATTTTCATTACCTGACAAAAATGCCTGGTACCCAATAGCAGCCACTCTCCTTTTCCTCCCCCCTTTACCCCAGGTAAACAAACTCTTATCAGGCGAGGTATTCTAAGGGTTTAGAGGTTATCTCCCAGGAGGTGGTCAAGGGCCAAACCTTTTTTGAAATGTGCAGGGTTTGAAAACCCAGGCCTGCTGAGTTAATCTTTTACTGCCCACACCACCTCCCTGGCCCTT
The DNA here is from genome assembly GCF_057802395.1 of Ceratotherium simum simum. Taxonomy (NCBI): domain Eukaryota; kingdom Metazoa; phylum Chordata; class Mammalia; order Perissodactyla; family Rhinocerotidae; genus Ceratotherium; species Ceratotherium simum. The sequence continues at coordinate 24,342,694 of NC_141925.1, forward strand.
GAGCTGGGCCCTCTTATAGCAAAACAGTCATATTTGTCTTATTATCTACATTTAGTGTAGCATTTATATAACAGATACAGCAAGCAGATCAGTATGAATATGCCTGATATTTGGTGGAGCCAGTGTGGGGTAGGGATAGATTTAAAGAAATAACTCATCTGTCTTATGGAACCAGTACATACATTTTCATATTTTTGTATTCATTTGTTTCCTCCCTTCATCAACCACTATTTGTACCTCCTGATAAATTTGTGCAGAACTGTTCAGCGTAGAAATTAGTTGATGGTTAGCTAAATCCAGTTTTTCCTCATTTTCCATGAGTATTACATTCTGAGAAGGATTTTACTCAATCTCCTAATACATTTTGTCATTAGTGTCAGTATTATCATAGACTTATTTATATAAGGTGGTTGAATCTTAGAAAAAATGCCAGAGTGTGACACCTCTTTGAGGTATGGTTATGGTAAAACTCAGTTTCATTACAAAACAAATCAGTAAGAATTACAGAGCTCTTTGTTATGCCTTCCCAACAGGATTGGCCCTGCCCATTTAACAGATATTATTATGGACAGGCTTTATTACAGTTGGCCACGATTCAGTTATTTCTAAGTCAGCTGGGGACAAAGCCAGTCACTCTGTCTCAGCTCACAGCTTGTACTGAGATTGGTTTCCCTTGTGTGCTGTTGTATAGCAGGACCTACCTCCCACCTACAAGGAGGACACAGGTGATATTCAAAGTAAAAGTCCTAGCTCTGCTAGCTGTACTTAGCATATGTCTTACTTTGATCTATTCTTGGATCAAGGGTAGTCATGGTGCATCAGTGTAAATTACAAGTGCCTCTAGAGGGCTTCCATTGGTTTGGAGGTCCATGAGATTCCCATAGGTGTGCCCCTTGGGGCTCAGCAGGTAGGATGGAGGGCCATTGCCCCATTACTTCAGCCTCCATCTGTATTAAAATAGTCCAGAGACTCTGGTGGGTCAGGGTGCAAGCCCTTTCTCGACAACAGATAGGTCCTAGAATTATCAGGCGTTACTTTGTTGGGTTGGCCTGACCCACTTTACTAAAGCCTCATTGTCTTTCCAGGCTAACTCTCTTGCCTTCCTCCTGCAGGAGAACTCACTTAGTCTGTTTATTCTAAATAACAAATCTTTCCCTCCATAATGCTGCTTCTCCAAAAGTGAATTCAGGGGCCGGCCCCGTGGCGTAGCAGTTAAGTCCACGTGCTCCGCTGCTGGCGGCCTGGGTTCGGATCTCCGGGGCGCACCGATGCACCACTTGTCAGGCCATGCCGTGGTGGCATCCCATATAAAGTGGAGGAAGATGGGCACAGATGTTAGCCCAGGGCCAGTCTTCCTCAGCAAAAAGAGGAGGATTGGCGTGGATGTTAGCTCAGAGCTGATCTTTCTCACAAAAAAAAAGCCAAAAGTGCATTCAGCTTGTCCCACGTGGACACACCAACACCTGTCTCCCCTAAAGCCCTTTTCTATCTGTGGGACAATGTTGCTTACTCCGCCAGGCATTTTGTTGCTGTTGTGTGCTCATGGTCTGGGTGCAGGTAGGATACATACTTTGTACCCAAAAGTGTTGGGTGCCCCACACTAGGGTTAGATGCGTGGTGGGAACACCTAGATGTAATTTAGCCTGAGTGTATCATATGGCCTCTCAAAACCTTCCTCATCTCAGGGTGAGGCTGTTCCCCAGGGGAATTTGGACCCACCATGTGGTGTCTGCTGCTTTAATCTTATCAGAAACCCATTTTTTTCCTATTCTAAAAAATAGCTTTTCATTCACAAAAACAAAGGTGATACATACTTGTGCATAACTCGCTGTGGCATATTGGGCATGCGCTGCTGTATTCTGTCCATTATAACTGGGACCTTTCTAAGCATTCGATCATCCCGGTTTATAGTTCCACAGTGGTCAATGTGCTGGCAGCCACACACCACACAGCCCGATGGCTTAGGAGGCAGCAGTTCCCGGAAATTCCTTCCCGGAAGATATCCTTCATAGTGGGGTGTAACCTGAAAAGTAAGAGTCAAAAGATACTGGCACACACATTGCTAAGGGAAAGAGCCCAGTCTGAAAGGTTACATGCTGTATGGTTCCAACGGTATGACATTCTGGGAAAGACAAAACTATAGAGAGAGTAAAAAGATCAGTGATTGCAGGGGCTTGGAGAGAGGCTGAGATGGATAGGGGGACAGGGGAGTTCTAGGGAGGTGCAACTATTGTGTAGGGTACTGTCATGGTGGATACAGGACATTATGCATTTGTCAAAACCCATAGAATGTACAACACAACAAGTGAACCTTAATGTAATCTGTGGGCTTTAGCTAATAATCATTGTCAATATTGGTTCATTAATTGTAACAAATGTACCACACTAATGCAAGATGTTAATAATAGGTGAAACTCTGTGCAGGGGAGAGCAGGTATAGTATATGGGAACTCTGTTATCTGCTATCTGCTCAGTTTTTCTGTAAACTAAAACTGCTCTAAAAATATTTTATTAATAAAATTTAAAAGATAAAGAAAGAAAAGATACTGACACATTACTAGAATTCTGTTCAGTCATCAACAGTTAGTCTAGTTTATCGTTATACCATATAACTAAAATGCCTCTCAGAGGGATGCCACTCAGCTTTGCAGGCATCCATTTGACTTGGTCAGGTTCCAAAAGCAGGGGTGATCTTGGCAAACTGGTCATCTGGTATAACTGAGCCAAGAGCCAATATTATTCTCTTGCTCTCAGCCTCTCTCAAGATACTAATTAACTATTGAATTTCCCTCATTGCATAACCCATTTATTCATTCTTTGACCCTCAGCTACTGTTGCTCCTTCTATCCATTTGTGATTGATTTTTACACCAACTTTTCTACCTTTGGAAGGACATTAGGTTTGGCTATACTGTGCTGGTCCAGATTGCTGGCAGCAGCGCTAGTCCAGCAAGTCCATTCATGTAGGGTTGGCTTACATAGGTGCGAACTGGTGGGCTACTCTGACCACTAGGCAGTACAGCTGTGTTCACTGTTAACCCCATTTTGCCAGAAGGGGTGAAGCCACAACCCATCCCCTCAGGCACTTAGAAATTCTGATGTAAAGGTTAAAACGTATAGTTACAATGTCTTCTTGAGGAATCATCCCTGCTTCCGGCATCTTTAGTTGCAGTGCTGGTCCCAGGACCTCTGATGTGGAGAAGAATTGTACCAGCATCCTTCCCCATTCCCTCTTCCTCAGATGGATTGACCATAGATATATGTGTTAATTTCTGGACTCGCAGTTCTGTTCCATTGATCTATATGCCAGTACCAGACTATTTGATTACCATAGCTTTGTAGTAAATTTTGAAATCGGGAAATGTGAGTCTTCCAACATTGTTTTTCTTTTCAGGATTCTTTTAGCTATTCTGGGTCCCTTGAATTTCCATATGAATTTTAGGATGAGCTTGTCAGTTTCTGCAAAGAATTCAGCTGTAATTTAGATGGGGATTGCATTGAATCTGTAGATCAATTTTTCTCTTTTTGGTAAAGGGAGTCATTAAATGTATAACTTATGATTTAACTTTAATGCCTTTTGTAACGCTTTTCTATTAGTCAGGGAAGAAAATCCTTTTGAACTTATCCTGAATTTGGATTTAGAAATGAGGGCCATGTTTATGGGTCCTCTGGCCTGGAATGCAGGGTGTCACAGCAGGATGAAGGGCCTCCTCATGTCCTCTTGACTTGATCCTTGCAGGAAGAGCGTTCGCGGAGCGAACACAACTTAGTGAACATCCAGAAGACCCACGAGCGGATGCAGACAGAGAACAAGAGTGAGTAGCTGGGCTCAGGAGAGGAGGGGATGAGTGGGGGTGTGGGCCAAGACTGGGAACATGGTGTCATTTCCAAAAGGGACTATTGCATATATCTGCATAATCCAAAATGAACTGCTCCTTAGGCCAGAGGGACAGTTTTCCTTTAGGCTGGTGACCTAAGGTGACCCAGAGACAGATGACAGACTGCCTAGTGCTAAGGGACCTTAGAATCCCCCAACTCAAGGGACTGGAAAGTCAGTGAAATTGTTAGGAGGCATCCAGGACCCCCCTTAGAGTGCACAGGCACCCCAGTTAGCTGGTGTTTTCTAGAGACAGCTTCCCTCCCAGTGTGCCCTGCACATGCCCCAAGGCCCTAGACAGTCAGGCTCCTAGGCTGGTGCTTTCCAGCTCTGAGCAGCTTTGAGAATTGTTTTCTGTTTTCTCCTATGCTGAGAAATATTTTCTGCGTGTGTCATGCTATGGCAAAGGTTAGAAAGTCCTCTCCTAGATGCAGTGAGAACATTTTACCATATGAAAATGTAAACTTGTTGAACTTGGGCTATCCGCCTCGGGGAGCACTTCTGAGCCAGTAAAGCTCATACCTCGGTCCGTGGCCTCTCTGCGCCCCCCAAAGTCTGATTCCAGTTTCCTGGAAGCAGCACCCCATTACTGCCAGCTGCCCCTCACCCATGCCTCTTTCTCCCTGTCTTTACTCTGCAGTCTCTCCCTATTACCGGACAAAGCTGCGGGGCCTCTACACAACTGCCAAGGCCGATGCAGAGGCCGAGTGCAAGTGAGTACCGTCCACTGGTCTGCGGCACCTCCTCCTTCCTCGGCCGGGCGCTGGGCTGCAGGAGCCTACAGGCCACAACCCCAGCTTGCCTTTCCTGCCATGGATAAGCAGATTCCTACTCCCCAGCCTCTCCCTTGGGGCCCACCTTCCCTAGAGCCCACTTCTAGGTGCCCTCATCCCCCTAGCCCTCCTGTTCTATAGATGCAGCAAGGTGGAGGTCAAATCCCAGCGCTGCCAATCACTAGTCATGTGGCCTTAGGCCATCACTTCAGCTGAGACTCAGTTTCTCCATCATTAAAACAGGGATGACAATTGCCTACAGAATTGTCAAAATAAAATGGGATGATGGTATAAAGTGCCTAATACCAGTGTTTTTCAAACTCTTTTGACCATAACTTACTGTAGGAAATATATTCTCTACGGTGGCCCAATAATAATAATAATAATAATGTCTGTGCGGCCTTACTGTGTGCCAGGTACTATTCCAAGTACTTTATGTAGTTAATCCTCAGAGCAACCCTAAAATGGGGGTTACCATCAAATGAGGAAACTGAGACACAGAGGGGATACGTAATCTGCCAAAAGTCACACAGGTAATAAGTGGAGGAGCCCAATTTTAAACCCAAAGTCCATATTCTTTTGCCTTCCCACAGCATACATATTTATTTTATATGTATATGTATCAGACTTGGAACATGAACTATAGTTTTTACTGTTACTATGTATAGTCTATTTCTGTTTTACTTTTTTTTTTTTGGTGAGGAAGATAGGCCCTGAGCTAACATCTGCCAATCCTCCTCTTTTTGCTGAGGAAGACCGGCCCTGAGCTAACATCTATTACCAATCCTCCTCCTTTTTTTCCCTTTTCTCCCCAAGGCCCCAGTAGATAGTTGTATATACGTCATAGTTGCACATCCTTCTAGTTGCTGTATGTGGGACAGCATGGCCGGACAAGCGGTGCGTTGGTGCGCACCCAAGATCCGAACCCGGGCCGCCGGTAGTGGAGCGCGCACACTTAACCGCCAAGCCACGGGGCCGGCCCCCTCTGTTTTACTTTTTAAGTGCCAGTTGTTACCCAAGAAATAGTTTCATGACTCACTAATGAGTCTCAGCCTGCAGTTGAAATAATTGCCTTGCACATATGGGTGGTGGCACACACAGGGCCCAGTGGGGGTGACAACCATGCACCAGAGTCAACACCCTAAGCATTGTTGGTGGCTCCAGGGCTCTTCTTTTCTTCCCATCTGGCTCTTCACAGGCTCTGCCTGTGCTCGTGGTCTCATATTTTCTTTGCCTGCTGCCATTCTGCAGAGCTTTGCTGGTGCTTACCCTGCACCTGGCACTAGGCAGTCCCCATGTAGAGAGACACAAGGATAGCAAGGATCCTGCCTTGAAGGGCAAGCAGTCCAGAAAGGAGAGATACCCTAAAAAAAACAGTTACAGGACAGTGTAGTTGGTGGGCTGGCAGAGATGGGGCTTACTGTGCCTGGGGATCTGGGACAGCCTCAGGAAGGAGGAGAGATGAGCTAGGGGTCAGTAGGCAGACAAGACTGAGAGCCCAGGCAGAAGGGACAGAGTGTGCAAAGGCCGTGAAGGAGTGCCTGCAGGGCATTGCATGTGGGGAGTGAGAACTAGTCCTGTATGGCTGGGGAAGGAGAGGGCAGGATGTGGAGGGCCTCCAATACCTGGACTTTATCCTGGAGGCCACAGGGAGCCAATGAAGGCTCCATGGAGAGTAGACTGGGTGAGATGCAAGGCTAGTTAGGAGACAAGAGATGGTAATGGAGTTGAGCTGAGACAGTGGCAGTGGGGATGGACAAGCAAGAATGGGTTCAAGGGCAATTTCTGAGATCAAATTGAGGGACCAGTTGGGAAGAGAGAAGTTGAAGATTCCAAGGTTTTTAGCTTGGACAAAGGGATCTGATGGGGCTCCCTATGCCAGGTTGGGGAGCAGAACAAAAGGGTGAGGCCGACTGGGGGTGGGGAGAGGAGACACTGAATTCTGATTGGAGGTGTTGACTTCTCGGCTCTCCAGCCCACCCTTCCCCACCCCCATATTCTCCCTGATTTGCAAGTTTATCATCTGGCCACAGTTGGGCCCTTTCCCACTCAACCTGGTTGGAGTTTGGCTTGCGTAAGTCAGAGTGACTCAGGCTCACATGACAGTAAAAGGCAAACTGTCCCTTCCCCTCTCATCTGCTGGCAAAGTGAGGTGACCGCTTCTGAGACCAGTTTGGTGTGGGCTCTCTCTGGCATTGACTGAACTAGGGTTAAACATTTATAAGCTTGTTTCATAACTGCAGTCCCAACTTCTTGCAGTTCTGCTGCATTTCACTTTTGAGACTCTTAAACGTTCGTACATTTATTGACTAAACACCGAGTAAGGCCTCCTCACCTCCAAACGCCATCCTGGGAACGGGAGAGCGGGCGAGATAGCCGAGACTCCCCCTGCCCACAGAGAGCTCCGAGTCTAGTTGGGGAAAACATATGTTACTGTATGTTCCTATGGCGCTGATCCAGGTGGTGTAACACACATCAGCCCATTTTCTAAAGGGATTAATTAAAACTGTCAAGAAACTGAAGAGGCGCCAAGAGCCCTAGTCAGGAACTAGCCCGAGTCCCGTTAGTCCTGTGGTGCATTGCTGTGCTTTCTGCCGTGTGCACCACAGCTGCCTCCCAGCTGGTTCTCCTCCTCCTGCTTTGCAGAAAATGGAAAGTAGCCCCTGTGTCTTCATTTAACAATCATCTCTTTTTTTAAAAGGCCTTAAGGTGGCACACTGGCAGCAGGGGTCAAAGGGAAACAAGGTCAAAGGCCTCCCTCTCCATATTCCAGTGGAGGATGGGCAGCCATTCCTGGGTGGGAAAAAGTGATTTTCTAAGAGTTCAAAAGGCATTTCTCAAGCTGCAGCTCTAAAAGGGCTGAGTGCACGGCGTAAGGGATAGTGTCCTCTGGGACACTTTGGCCACAGACAGTGGCTATCTCTCTTTCTTTGAACAGCCTCAGCCACTCAGTTCCAGCTAGGGAAGGTCGTTTTATGAGTGGCTAAGCCAGTGCAGGCAGAGGTGTAGCTTAGCTTTCCAAGGGCCTGAATGACTCACAAGCCTGGAGGAGAGAATGAAGGCCGTGGTGGTGGGACCATCTTTCTGAGCCAGGTGCTGAGGCCTGGAAGCAGACCATTTGCTGGTGGGCACCTGCAGCATGGATATTGACCCATGTTGCTGACCAGAGGTCGTACTCTAGTCTAGACATGTCACGAGATGTGTCAGCTCGGAAGCCAGAGAAAGGTATTTCTCCCTCCTCACCCCTGACACGGACCACACTCAGAGACCACTTAGAGGTGGGCAAAGAAGCCATGTGCCTGAGAAGCTACCACCTGTTACCTTATCCCTCTATTGCAGCCACTCCCCCTCTGCAGCCTGCAGCCGAGAGGGTGCAAAGAAGCCAGCGGTGCGGCCGCAGGTTCCTCCTGCTCTAGGTGGGCGGAGGGGAGGAGGGTTCCACCTGTCCAGCACCCCTGTGGTCAGCTGCTTTCCTTCTAAGATGCTCTACAAACACAACTCCAACCATCTCAGCCAGAGAGGTGGCCTAAAAGGAAATATTTTTTATCTTTTTTCTTTTTAAAAGGTTCTCCTAATCAAATTATTACACTGTGCATTTGTATGCAGCTGTATTGGATTATTTTAAAGGGCCCACACTGTCTTAGCCCCTTGCTAATGGTCAGGGAGGAGGTGCTGGGGTGGGGGGAGGGAGGTTAGGGCTTGGGGCTCTTGGCTGCGATCAAAGGAACGTCAGCCAGAAAAAAGCCCTTCCTTAACTGTCCCAGGTGAAGGGGGACTCTTGGGGTGGCCCCATCCCCGAAGGTTGCTGTCAGGCAGGCTGGCTGCCTGTCAGAAGGTAGGGGCCCATGCTTTGCCTGGGAGGTAATACTAGATGAACTAAAGCTTGTATGGTTCTGAGATGGAGAAGTTTCACTTCCAGAAAACTGCTTTTTACATAGTAAATGGTCTTAAAACATTGTTTCCTCGAATCTCTGCAGTGGAACTGCAATAACTTTACGAAATGGAGTACTGCCTTCCTCTCCTAGAGATTCACGATGCAAGTTAAGATATTAAAGGCTCTGCCAAGTTCTACAACAATTTCTTTAACTCAGTGTTTCACAAAGTTGCTGGCAGTGGAATACATTTACACTCTGGTTCTCAAGTCTGGCTGCGCCCAGAGGGTCTGATTTAATTGAGGTGGAGCTCAGACATTGATATTGATTTAACCTTTTATTTGTACGTAATTTCAGACTTACATAAATGTAATATTTTACCACATCTGCTTTATCATTCTTTATGTATACACACGCTATTTTTTTCCTGAACCGTTTCCGTTGCAGACACGATGCCCCTTGACCTCCAAATACATCAGTCAGTATTTCCTAAGGACAGTGACACTCTTTTACAACGATGGTACATGTCTGAAAGTCAGGAAATTAACACTGATGTAAAACTATTCACTAACCTACAAATCTTATTCAGATTTCATCACCATCCACTAATGTCCTTTATAGCAAAAGAAAAGACCATCTGTCTAGCCCAGATCACCACTGCATTTATTATCAGGTCTCTCCAGTCTCCTTCAATCTGGACCAGTTCCCAGGCTGTCTTTGCCTTTCATGACCTTGACATTTTGAAGATTATAGGCCAGTGACTTTGTAGAATGCCCCTCACTTGGTTTTGTCTGAGGTTCCCTCAGGGTTACATTCAGGTTTTACGCTCTTGGCAGTATAACAGCACAGAGGTGATGGTGTCCCCGGTGCTTCATATTAGAAGGCGCAAGACACTGTCCCGTGGGTTAAGGTGGTCTCTTCCTGGTTTCTCCCGCGTCCAGTTATTGCTGTTTTCCACCGTGTAATTAGTAAGTGTCTTATGGGAGATACTTGGAGACTATGTAAATGTCCCATTTCACATCAGACCCACTAGTTTGGGCATCTGTTTACGATTCTTGCTTAAAACATTTGGGATTTTTTTTTTTAATTCCCCAGGGGATTCTGATATCCAGCTGGGGCTGAGAACCACTCCATTAATATCTCACAGAATACAGCTTAGGACATTCTACCTAAAACCATGTCCTCCTCACAGGCCCAGCAGCAATGATCAGACTTTCCAAGTTCCCTTGGGCCTCCTGGCTTTTACTCCGTCTCTGCTTTCCTGGATGCTGACGGCCCTGTGTCCCAGTGCTGACAAGCCTGCGGCGGGGCTAGCTGAGCCCTCCCAGGGTCCTGCCCAGGAACGCTGAACTGCGACGCCCCAAGCACATGGGGCAAGGTGTTCACCCTCCCTGCTTTGGTTAGCCCGCTTCCCTCTACCAAGGCTGCCCCCATTCTGGCCTCTGCCTGATGAGCTCCACAAGAGTCAAGTCCTCTGGGGCGCCCACTGGGACACTGTCTTGTGCTGTGTTCTCATGTGTCTCCCTCCCGATGAACAAAGGCCTCAGAACCACGTGGGCATTTACCAAAGGTTTGCTAGAGGAATGGTAGAGAGTAGATGACCCAGAGTGGAGTCTCTGCTGCTGATTGCTGTTGAAATATTCTTTGGGGGACCTTCTCCAAGGTCTAGGATAAAGAAGCCTTCCTCCCACAAGGATTTCTTCCTCCCACAAGAGAATTCCTGGGGCTGCAGCCTTTCGGGGACGAGTCCCCTCCACCCCAGCTCTGCTCTGAGCCAAGAAAACTCCCCACAGTCCTCTGGACTGTCTCCTGTTACATGTCCCGCCTTGGGCAGACCTGACTTTGACCTTCTGTCCTCCGAATCGCAGGAGGTTGTTGGAGGCTGCCAGCACTCAGCAAAACTTCTTCAGGATTTGTCAAACACACACAGGCAAAGGCAGCTCTCTCTGCTTTGCTTATGTCTCTAGGATCCTTCGATTGTTTTGGCCTGCTACTTCTTACTGTCTCATCAGTTCTTTCATGCTTTTCACATTAAGAAACACAGACGTAGGGTTTCTAGTTTTAGGCAGTAGGGTCGGTCTGAGTTAGCCAGCCTCCCGCAACCAGAAAAAGAAGCCTGTGCTTCGTCCTTCATCCAGACCTCTTCTCTCCCTTCTCCCCACCCTCAGCATCCTCCGGAAAGCCCTAGATAAGATTGCGGAAATCAAGTCTCTGTTGGAAGAGAGGCGGATTGGTGAGTGAGAGACAAGTTCGGTGTTCCTTGACCAGGCAGAGTGAGGGGCCCTGAGAGCAGCGTCACGTCTCCCTGTGGAGGAGCCTGGAACCTCAGCCTGGTGTGATCATTCCGTGGGCATCTGACAGAGAAGCGCACCTGTGCAGCCTGGGACTGGGGTGGGAATGGAGAGCATGCCCAGTGCTCAGGCAGGGTCTCCCAGTTCTCCCTCTGCAGACCAGGACGATTCGCCCTGCTCCCTCTTGTTTCTCCCTCTTGATCTACAGACGGGGCAGTCACCTTCCTCCTTCCCCCCACTCCCATTTCTTGACGTGGTGAGAACCTGGCTGTTTTTTGAGAACCACACCTCAGGTGTCTTGAAGCCAGCATTTCAGGCAGAGTTTACACAGGGTGTGGCTTGCAAATGCTTTCAGACTGAGGCTTTCCCACTTCTCTCTTGCTGAAGTGCACATAAGTGTACCTACAGCCGGCTGAGATTTACACTCACTGAACAAACGGATGTAACCAGCACCCAGGTCAAGAAACACATGACAGCACCTCAGAAGCCCTCTTTTCCCCCACTAGTTCCCTCGCCCCAACGGTACCTGACATCTCACCAATCTGTTAGTGTAGCCTGGCCGTCTCACCGTGGGCATCTAGTGGGAGGGGCAGGGATCACATCTGGGCCCTTGGTGCTAACTCGGGGTATGGGGCTCCAGGCTGAACTCCTCTGACAGCTCCACGCAGGCGTCCTAGGGTGGGTCTGGGGACAGGCACCTGTCCCTGGTGCCTCGGGCTCACTTCCTTCCCACAGCGGCCAAGATCGCAGGCCTGTACAATGACTCGGAGCCCCCTCGGAAGACCATGCGCAGGGGCGTGCTGATGACCCTGCTGCAGCAGTCAGCCATGACCCTGCCCCTGTGGATCGGGAAGCCTGGTGACAAGTGAGGGCAGGCCCGGGGGTTGGCGGGGAGCTGGCATGGAAGGGGCTAGGACTAACACTTTCTCCCACCCTCAGGCCCCCACCCCTCTGTGGGGCTATTCCGGCCTCTGGGGACTATGTGGCCAAACCTGGAGACAAGGTGGCAGCCCGGGTCAAGGCCGTGGATGGGGATGAGCAGTGGATCCTGGCCGAGGTGGTCAGTTACAGCCATGCCACCAACAAGTGAGTGGACACCCAGCTCTGTGGGCCACTCTCCTGTCATCGCACCTGTGTGGGCTGCCCCTTTGTCACCCATCTGCAGGACAGGAGAAGAGCTTCCCCACAGGGTGCCTGTGGGGACGGGGATGGCAGGTGAAGCGAAGCAGCCGGCTCCTTGGGCTACTTCTCCTCCCCGCCCTGCTCCTTCGCCTCCTCACCCTGCTCCTTCCCCTCCTCACAGCTCCCCGACTTGCACCTCCCTGCATCCACCATTTTCCTTTCGTTCTCCTGCAGGTATGAGGTAGATGACATTGATGAAGAAGGCAAAGAGTGAGTGTGCTGGCCAGGGAGGGGCCGTGAAAGCCTGGGGGACAGCCGAGCTGCTGGGAAGGAGCCCCAAGCTGGCCATGGGTTCACCTAAGCCCCCCCTCCAGGAGACACACACTGAGCCGGCGGCGCATCATCCCACTGCCCCAGTGGAAGGCCAACCCTGAGACGGACCCCGAAGCATTGTTCCAGAAGGAGCAGCTCGTGCTGGCCCTGTATCCCCAGACCACCTGCTTCTACCGTGCCCTGATCCACACACCCCCACAGCGGGTAAGGCAGCCCCCAGGGGAGAGACTTTCCAGAGACCAGGACCGGGATGACCAGATGGGTCGTGGGGTCATCGTCCCACTTCCTTCCCCTCTTCTCATCTCACGGCCTCTCTGGCTGGGAGGGTCCTGCGAGTTGCCCTCCCTCTTCTGCTCATGCTCTGCCTTGTAACTCCCTTCCTGCCCTGTCCTCCAGGGCAGCGCCAGCTGACCCTCCTCTTTCCCACCTTCAGAGCCTTAGCCAGTCCCGAGTGCAATGGAGCCTGTGTGTCCTCTAGTCTAACCTCGCTTTTGCACTGAGATGAGCAGCCTGAGCCCTGAGCCAGGAAGCGCCATGCCCAGGGCCTGTCTTCCCACCCCTGCCTCCTGCACCACTGCCCCTTTCCTGGCCTGAAGCTGCTCTCCCTCATGCTCCTGGGACATTGCTGGCACCCTGCTCACCCATCACCCGATGGCAGTTTCAAGGCTGTTCTCCCCTCTTCCTCCAGGATGCCTGCCCGCTGCCCTCTAGGTTGTCCTTGATCCCTTTAAGCAGGGTCCCCGAAAGGCACCAGAGCCTCCTGTTATGCCCGCCCACGTAGGCAGTCTCCCTTCTCCCTGCTCTGACCCCCTACCCTTGGCCCTCTGTTGCTGAGGAAAGAGCTCTGTAGTAGCAGGGCCTGGGTTCCAACATCTAGACTTCTTGAGTGAAGAGGAGGACAGGAGAGGCTGGGAGCCCCGGCACCCGAGGTTCCTGTCGGTCTAGGCCTGGGGGTCTCTGACCAGCCCCTCCTATCTGCCCCCTGCCACAGCCCCAGGATGACTACTCGGTCCTGTTTGAAGACACCTCCTATGCAGATGGTTACTCCCCTCCCCTCAATGTGGCCCAGAGGTACGTGGTGGCTTGTAAGGAGCCCAAGAAAAAGTGAAGCAGGCTGGCAGATTCGCAATCTCCTGCCACCCTCAAGCGGGAATGCAACAAAAGATTGTGTGAACAAATAAACATTCTTCCCCCTTGCCCGTGTCTCCTGGATTTTACTTTTCCAGACCCTTCTTCCCTGCCCCATGTAGGGTGAGTTGGGGAACTGGAGGCCACAGGGCAGATGGCTCATTTGGCCCCAGGGGGCATTTACTCTTTCAGCTCGGGTTGCTCTTTGCTTCCAACAGAGGCTCTCTGTGTGACACAAATCGTATTTTATTCTCGAGGCCAGGATTGGGCTCCTTTCACACCACTCCCTTTGCAGTGATGTCCGATGAACACCTCTCACACCTCTGAGCGGAAGCTGAGGTTGCAGCCTGCCATCTTCTCAGCATAGTCGTTGTCAAAGCGCTCGTTCTGGGCCACAGTGAAGGTGGTTTTCCAGTCCCCTGCGACGCCTGGGGAAGGAGGGAGGGAGGGAGGGAGGGAGGCTGGAGGTCCTGGCCACAGAGGAGGCCCCACGTGACTCGGGGCCGGCTCTAGCTGCTGCCTCCACCCTTGCCTCCCCACATGCCCGTCCTGGGCGGGCACCCACCTTTCCTCATGAAGGCGGAAACGTTGTGGTCCATGATGTCTGGGGGGATAGTGCTGTAGTTCGCCATGGGATTCTTCTTCATCTCCTTGAAAGATGTGTGCTGGGCAATGTGATCTATGGTCTCTTCTGGCAGGGAACGCCCCACAAACTGCAGGATCTTCTGAATCTCCCTTTTGGGGTTCTGGAGCAGCAGAAGGGCTCTTCAGTGGAGGTTTGGGTTGCTCACTGGGCAAACAAAAGGGAGGCCCCTCTCTAACCTCTCTGGGATCTCTCACTTCCGCTTAGAGACCTCAGACCCAGCTCCTTGACTCTCTGCTCCTCTCTCCATGGGGCAAATTAAATTGCCTTCTGCCCTGTGGCCCTGGAATAAGCTCTGGCTCCTTAATGGCTGAGGGCTGGCCAGTGCTCTTTCATAACTCTGGCGCAGGGAGAAGCAACAGCAGTAAACGGCTGATCGCTGGTGGCAGTTTGGTGACTCAGGCGCCAGGAGGTAAGAGCTGTATGAAGTGCTGCCGCCAAGGTGGCACTGCAGCTGTGAGTCCGGGGCAGGGAAGGCGGGGTGGGGGCGGCCCTAGGGGACGGGGGCTTAGAGGGCCTTGGCAGGTCCCCCTAAGGTTCCTGCCTCCTCCCCATGACATGGAGGGAGTGGTGGCAGGTGCTCTCACCTCCTTCATGTCCTCATAGAAGAGGTAGAGAACAGGGTGGGTGTGACTCAGCTCCCACCACTCCTGCACGTGCTGGTACCAGGACCCATACGACACTGAGGAAAACGGCAGGGGGCAGAGACGGAGCTTGGTATTAGTTTGCGCTGGCTGGCCCTCAGTCCCACCCACTCCTTCCTCTAGAGTCAGGCCCACCTTCCCCAGCCATGAACTTCTCCAGGAAGCTGTCCCAGGTGCCAGGGTCAGGGTGCACTTTGGCCATGCGGTAGAAGTGGTAATAGGAGACGGCCACGTCCTTTGCGTTGCGGGCGACATACACCACCTGGAGGGGCGGATGATCCCCCACCCCCCGTGTCATCACCACACAGCACACAGGCACTAGACATTCTCCGCTTCACGGCATCCCTGCGAGGGAGGTTACCTCCTGGTTTGGCCAAGGGGGAAACAGGCTTAGAGGATGACCTGGTCGTGCTCCCATGGGTGTGGGCGTCACTGAGCTGGGATCTGAACCCTGCTCGGATGCCTAAATCCTGGCCTGTCTCTGGAACCACATTTTATACTAATCTGATCCCCTCAGTGCCAGCATACCCACACTGGAAACAAGGTGTGCCAGATGCCCACCAGCCCCCTCCTCCATGGGCCGGTAGGCACCCAGACTCTGCTCTTCTCAGCTCTGTACAGAGGAGGCTCCCTTTCACTGGTCATCTGACTCCACCAGAGCATGAGGCAGATGGCCTCCCCCCTTAAGGTGAGACGGCGGCTGGAGGAAGTAGGAGACCATCCCAGAAGGTGGGCCAAAGCAGGGATGGCCCCAGCAGCCTCCCTCCCTGACTTCTTCTGCCACTTACCTTGACCTTCTGATCCAGCAGGATCTGGGGGAGCAGGGACAGGGGCAAGTGTGTCTTGAGGAGCCGTGGGGCTGGTGTGTCTCTCAGAACCTCGAAACCTAAGCCGTGGGTAGGGAAAGGTCTTCTGAGCTGGAGCCCTGGTCCTCCCTCCCTCTGCTCCACTTCTTCCCAGCGCCCCGCCACACACCTGAGGGAAGCCCTGGGGCCTTAAACTCAAGGAAGGGCACACGGATGAAGACAGGGGCCCTGCGACACTTCTCCACGTCACCACCCTGGTAGATCATGTCCAGGACCTCGCTCACCCAGGTGGTGCCTGGAGAGGGAGGGAAACAGGAGGTGAGCAGGTCTGAGGGCATGCCCTTGCTGGCCAAGGCGGGAACTGCAGCCCAGGAGAAGGGTGGGTGGTAATGAGGATCACCTACCAGATTTGGGGTAGGTGCTGATGAGCAGGTCGTCAGGCCAGGCGTGGAAGCTCTGCAGTGGCCCCAGTGCCTCCGCAAAGTACTTGATGAGAGGAACCCCCTTCACATACTCCAGTGGCGGGCGGGAGGTGTCCTGGACCTGCTCCATGCTGCTGTGTCAGGGGCCAGAGTGTGGCCTACTTCCCTCAACGATGTCACAAGAATGCCACCTGTTGAATTCTTGCTTTAAGATGAAGTTGAGGCTGAGGGAGGCTGAGCGACTTGCCCACACCCACAAAGCTAGTGAGTGGTGGAGATGAACTCAAAGCCAGATCTAACGCCTGCACAGTGGGTCACAATTCTGGCTACTCCTTTGATTTACCAGCAGAGCTTTGAAACTCCCAGTGCCTGGGCCCTGCCCCAAGCCAATTAAATCTCTCTCTGCAGATAGGACCCAGATAGCAGTTTTTTTGGAAGCTCTCCAGGAGATTCCAACATGTCCTTGAAAGAAACTACTCCTCTAGGACCTGCCTGACCTAACTCCCTGCCAGCCAGTTTTCTGTCTTACTCCTTCCTGCTTGGCTCCCAGCCTCCCCCCCGTCGTCCCCTCCTTAAGTCCCCTGGGCCCCTCACACATGGAAACTTCCTGAAGGCTGGCCGGGCCTGTGATCCCACTTGCCCAGCCACACCCCATCTTGGCTTGGGGTTAACACAGCCAGTTGAACAACGGAGCTTGTTTTGGGGGCCAGAGGGTGGTATGTGAATGAGCAAGATTGTGCTGACTCAGCTGAAGAGGCTGGGCTGGAATTGGCAGATTGAGATGGGCTATCCGTGGGGAAAGGGCAGGGACGTTAGAGGCAGAGGCAGAGAGATCAAGCGGTAGGATAGCAGCTAGCAGTACAGGGTGAGGGAGGTCTGGCCCAGCCTGTCCCCCCACCTGGCACTCACCTCACCTCTCTGATCTTGGCCTTCTGACCACCTCGCTGTGCTGTGGCTTAGCGTGGGCGCAGTGTGGTGAGTGCAGAACTGCTCTCTGAGCTGAAGGTTTTGTAGGTCCAAAGTGGGAGGGATCTGGAGCCAGCACTGGGACTTGGCTTTCCTCCAGAAAGGAAAGGGTAGAGTCTGGGATGGGAGGACCCTCTGTGCTACCCTCCTTAGCACCCCAGCCGGAGCCAAGCTTACAGTGGCCTGACAACCCAAGATGTGGGTTTAGCATGTAGAAAATAAAAGACGGACTGAAACTAGACTAAAGCACCCAACCGTTTTCTTTTTGGTTTTGTTGTGTAATCCTGGCTCCTTACTTTCCCTCTGAACTCCACCCCTGCAGGGTGTCCCAAAAGACAACTCTTTCTAACTGTTCCGGTCCAGAAAGGGCAGAGGAGTGGAGGGGAAAACTTGATGGCAGGGCATGGGCTGGGCCACTCACCTGTCTGCTGGTTCCAGGCCACTCTTAAAGACGCCAAGGGTTCAGGCTGGGGGTGGCCCCACAGGAACTGCTGGCTCTGAGCACAAGGGCAGTCCAGAGCGATGTGGGGGGGCAGGGTGATGGGGTCTGGGGCAGAGCAGGGTAGGGCAAGCTCTTTTTGAGGCAGCATAGGATAGGAAAGAGCGAGAACGCTGGAGGGTAATAACCCTGGGAGTGAGCCCAGCTCCACAGCTGCCGTGGGACCTCACGGAGCCTCACTCGTGGTTGCTGGAAGAACAATGGTCCCTAGAAGCTGCTTTTGTTTCCCTGGGTTTGAAGAGGGCTCCACAGACAGAGATAAGGGGTTAGGGCTGGAGAGGCACAGGGCCTCTGCGGGCAGAGTATCCCCCCTGCCCTCCTTGGCCTTCGTGGCTTACTATTTGTTTTCAAGTCTCAAGTCAAGCTGGTCACTGGAGGTGGGTGGGTTCTGAGTCAAGGGTCAAGTCTCCCAAGTCCTGAAAGAACTGTGTGACCTCAGAAAAAGCTTGCTGGGGAAAGCTGAGGCAGAGGAGCCTCCAGGCAGAGGCTGGTCCCTGCTGGGGCCAGCGGCCTCCTCCTCCCTCCTCTGGTCTCCACAGGACCCAGTGACTGGTGGGGCCTCTGCCCTCTGCCTCCAGCTCCACCCCCACCCCGCCCCGGCAAACACCAGTGGTACCCTTAGCTCTGACTTTTATTGTACTCAAGTAAAACGGCCCAGAACCGCAGGGGGTGGCACAGAGGAGGAGTGGGTGGAGGTTTGGGGATGCTGAGGATCAGGTCTCCAGCATGTCTGTCCAGTGTTCCTGTGGGGACAACAGTGTTGGTCAAAAGAAGCCTAGAGGATGAAGTAGGGTAGAGAGGCTGGGGCCAAAGCCACTTCTCACCTCTTCTAATTCCAAGTCCTCTTCTTCCTCCTCGGTGCCCATCTGGCACAGCCAGATCAGATCTCCCCACAGCAGTGAGTTCTTACAGCTACCAAGGGGTGCAGTTGGTGGGAGATACAGAGTCAGGCATCACAGGGCTCCAGGCCAGGCCCTGGGTGCCAAGATGAGGGCTCAGCTGCCCCAGGCCTGGACCTGGACAACTGGGTACCATCTTCCCAGAGCTAAACCAGGCTAGGGTAGGGGTGCTGGACTCACCCAGGGCATTGGCCCTCTAGGGGCAGAAGCTGCCCTGGCTCCTCCTGCAGGAACTCCTCTGCAAGGCAGATCACATGGGCCCTTAGCGGGCAGCCAGGGTGGGGGCAACACAGAGGGTCCTCTTCATCCTGTCAGAGGTGGCAGGCAGGTAAGAGGAAAACGGGGTAATGACGTAGCTAACACGCATGAAGAGTTCTGTGGACCACTGTTCCAGGAGCTTTACATACGACAACCCTATGGGGCACGGACTGCTATTATTTGCATTTTATGGATAAAGAAACAGGCACAGAGAAGGAAGTTACAGTACTTGCTCACAGGGACTAAGTTGGCCAGTTTTCCCTGAGAATTAGCAGTGATTATATAACAGCATGGCCACCGCAACCAGACCCGTAGTTCCTTACAGGCTATGTGATTTCAGGTGGGTCACTCAGTCTCCGAATGGCAAGTACTCACCTTCCTTACATTCACTGAGAGCTCAACAGAAGTCAGGCACAGTTAATCTATTAAATATTTACTGGCCACCTGGTCTGTGCCAGACCCTGTTTATAGTAGTGAACAAGAACTGCCCTTGTGGAGTCCAGTATGGGGGGGTGGGAGAGCCTGATAATATAAATAAAATACATAGTATGTCAGACAATAATAAGTGTTGAGGCTTTAAAAAAAAAAAAAGAAGAAGAAGAAGAAAGGCTGGCAGGGAAGTGCACAAGAAGGACCGGCAATCTTAGATGGAGAGCCAAGGAAGACCTCAGGGAGAAGGAGAGGCGGCATTCTATCAAGACTGAAGGTCTAGGGAAGAACCTTCCAGTCAAAGGGGAAGGGCAAAGGCCCTGAGCAGGAGGGTACTGGTGTGGAGGAATGGGGGCAGAGAGGGCAGGGGTGTGAGTGGCTGCCCAGTCCGTCAAGAAACAGCTTGATCCTGAGTCGTCCGAATCCTAGACCCGCCCCTACTTGGAGACCAGGTGGAGCTTCTCCCCTGGAGCACCTCTCACCTGCAGCGCGCAGCGCGCAAGACAGGGCGCAGCGGGCCTCGGCGTCCTGGTCCGGCGTGGACTCGGTGTCAGCAAGGGGAACGGCGCGGCGCGTCGCGGCCAGAGCCCGGGGCGGCGGAGGCCCGAAGGCCAGCGGCACGTGCGGCGGCGGCGGCGGGCAGAGGTCACGGCGGGAGGCGGCGCGCAGCCAGCGCAGCGTGAGCGGGAGGCGGGCCCAGGGCGGCGCGCGCAGCATGTGCGCCAGCACGCGCAGGTGGAACGCGAAGGCGGCCTCGCCGCGCAGGCGCGGACCCACGTGCGCCAGGCGGCGCGATGCGTGCGGGTGCTGCCAGGCCCACTCAAACTGCGGGAGGGCAGTGCAGGGCTTCAGGGCCGCCCTGGGAAGAGGGCCGCGCGGGGAAGCTCCAGCCCCAGCCCGTCCTCCCGCCGCCCCCATCGCCTTTCTTACCCGAAGGGCGGCCACGGCGGAAGGGAAGCCGTGCACGATGAGCACCATCTCCCTGGGGAAGAGAACCAAGGCGCGGTTTGTGAGCCCTCCCATCCCACCCCACCCCATCGCGAGTCAAGTCTAATCCCCTGGCCAGGGTTCCCCACCAGTCCTACCCTACCGCACACACGGCTTCAAGCCTAGCCCGCGAGGCCCTGCACCCTTCAGGGAGGTACATGTTCTTTGTGGAGGTGCTTAAAACTTGGTTTCGTCCAGTCTCTGCAGTGGAACTGCAATAACTTTACGAAATGGAGTACTGCCTTCCTCTCCTAGAGATTCACGATGCAAGTTAAGATATTAAAGGCTCTGCCAAGTTCTACAACAATTTCTTTAACTCAGTGTTTCACAAAGTTGCTGGCAGTGGAATACATTTACACTCTGGTTCTCAAGTCTGGCTGCGCCCAGAGGGTCTGGTTTAATTGAGGTGGAGCTCAGACATTGATATTGATTTAAACTTTTATTTGTATGTAATTTCAGACTTACATAAATGTAATATTTTACCACATCTGCTTTATCATTCTCTATGTATACACACGCTATTTTTTTTCCTGAACCGTTTCCGTTGCAGACACAATCCCCCTTGACCTCCAAATACATCAGTCAGTATTTCCTAAGGAGAGTGACACTCTTTTACAACAGTGGTACATGTCTGAAAGTCAGGAAATTAACACTGATGTAAAACTATTCACTAACCTACAAATCTTATTCAGATTTCATCACCGTCCACTAATGTCCTCTATGGCAAAAAAAAAGACCATCTGTCTAGCCCAGATCACCACTGCATTTATTATCAGGTCTCTCCAGTCTCCTTCAATCTGGACCAGTTCCCAGGCTGTCTTTGCCTTTCATGACCTTGACATTTTGAAGATTATAGGCCAGTGACTTTGTAGGATGCCCCTCACTTGGGTTTGTCTGAGGTTCCCTCAGGGTTACATTCAGGTTTTACGCTCTTGGCAGTAACAGCACAGAAGTGATGGTGTCCCCGGCGCATCATATTAGAAGGCGCAAGACACTGTCCCGTGGGTTAAGGTGGTCTCTTCCTGGTTTCTCCCGCGTCCAGTTATTGCTGTTTTCCACCGTGTAATTAGTAAGTGTCTTATGGGAGATACTTGGAGACTATGTAAATGTCCCATTTCACATCAGACCCACTAGTTTGGGCATCTGTTTACGATTCTTGCTTAAAACATTTGGGATTTTTTTTTTTAATTCCCCAGGGGATTCTAATGTCCAGCTGGGGCTGAGAACCACTCCATTAATATCTCACAGAATACAGCTTAGGACATGCTACCTAAAACCATGTCCTCCTCACAGGCCCAGCAGCAATGATCAGACTTTCCAAGTTCCCTTGGGCCTCCTGGCTTTTACTCCGTCTCTGCTTTCCTGGATGCTGACGGCCCTGTGTCCCAGTGCTGACAAGCCTGCGGGGGCGCTAGCTGAGCCCTCCCAGGGTCCTGCCCAGGAACGCTGAACTGCGACGCCCCAAGCACATGGGGCAAGGTGTTCACCCTCCCTGCTTTGGTTAGCCCGCTTCCCTCTACCAAGGCTGCCCCCATTCTGGCCTCTGCCTGATGAGCTCCACAAGAGTCAAGTCCTCTGGGGCGCCCACTGGGACACTGTTTTGTGCTGCGTTCTCATGTGTCTCCCTCCCGATGAACAAAGGCCTCAGAACCACGTGGGCATTTACCAAAGGTTTGCTAGAGGAATGGTGGAGAGTAGATGACCCAGAGTGGAGTCTGTGCTGCTGATTGCTGTTGAAATATTCTTTGGGGGACCTTCTCCAAGGTCTAGGATAAAGAAGCCTTCCTCCCACAAGGATTTCTTCCTCCCACAAGAGAATTCCTGGGGCTGCAGCCTTTCGGGGACGAGTCCCCTCCACCCCAGCTCTGCTCTGAGCCAAGAAAACTCCCCACAATCCTCTGGACTGTCTCCTGTTACATGTCCCGCCTTGGGCATACCTGACTTTGACCTTCTGTCCTCCGAATCGCAGGAGGTTGTTGGAGGCTGCCAGCACTCAGCAAAACTTCTTCAGGATTTGTCAAACACACACAGGCAAAGGCAGCTCTCTCTGCTTTGCTTATGTCTCTAGGATCCTTCGATTGTTTTGGCCTGCTACTTCTTACTGTCTCATCAGTTCTTTCATGCTTTTCACATTAAGAAACACAGACGTAGGGTTTCTAGTTTTAGGCAGTAGGGTCGGTCTGAGTTAGCCGGCCTCCCGCAACCAGAAAAAGAAGCCTGTGCTTCGTCCTTCATCCAGACCTCTTCTCTCCCTTCTCCCCACCCTCAGCATCCTCCGGAAAGCCCTAGATAAGATTGCGGAAATCAAGTCTCTGTTGGAAGAGAGGCGGATTGGTGAGTGAGAGACAAGTTCGGTGTTCCTTGACCAGGCAGAGTGAGGGGCCCTGAGAGCAGCGGCACGTCTCCCTGTGGAGGAGCCTGGAACCTCAGCCTGGTGTGATCATTCCGTGGGCATCTGACAGAGAAGCGCACCTGTGCAGCCTGGGACTGGGGTGGGAATGGAGAGCATGCCCAGTGCTCAGGCAGGGTCTCCCAGTTCTCCCTCTGCAGACCAGGACGATTCGCCCTGCTCCCTCTTGTTTCTCCCTCTTGATCTACAGACGGGGCAGTCACCTTCCTCCTTCCCCCCACTCCCATTTCTTGACGTGGTGAGAACCTGGCTGTTTTTTGAGAACCACACCTCAGGTGTCTTGAAGCCACCATTTCAGGCAGAGTTTACACAGGCTTCCAAATCCTTTCAGACTGAGGCTTTCCCACTTCTCTCTTGCTGAAGTGCACGTAAGTGTACCTACAGCCGGCTGAGATTTACACTCACTGAACAAACGGAAGTAACCAGCTCCCAGGTCAAGAAACACATGACAGCACCTCAGAAGCCCTCTTTTGCCTCCTCTAGTTCCCTCGCCCCTAGGGTACCCACTAACCTGATGTCTCACCAATCAGTTAGTGTAGCCTGGCCGTCTCTCTCACCGTGGGCATCCAGTGGAAGGGGCAGGGATCACATCAGGGCCCTTGGTGCTAACTCGGGGGGTGGGGCTCCAGGCTGAACTCCTCTGACAGCTCCACGCAGGCGTGCTAGGGTGGGTCTGGGAACAGGCACCTGTCCCTGGTGCCTCGGGCTCACTTCCTTCCCACAGCGGCCAAGATCGCAGGCCTGTACAATGACTCGGAGACCCCTCGGAAGACCATGCGCAGGGGCGTGCTAATGACCCTGCCCCTGTGGATCGGGAAGCCTGGTGACAAGTGAGGGCAGGCCCGGCGTTGGCAGGGAGCTGGCATGGAAGGGGCTAGGACTAACACTTTTCCCACCCTCAGGCCCCCACCCCTCTGTGGGGCCATTCCGGCCTCTGGGGACTATGTGGCCAAACCTGGAGACAAGGTGGCAGCCCGGGTCAAGGCCGTGGATGGGGATGAGCAGTGGATCCTGGCTGAGGTGGTCAGTTACAGCCATGCCACCAAGTGAGTGGACACCCAGCTCTGTGGGCCACTCTCCTGTCATCGCACCTGTGTGGGCTGCCCCTTTGTCACCCATCTGCAGGACAGGAGAAGAGCTTCCCCACAGGGTGCCTGTGGGGACGGGGATGGCAGGTGAAGCGAAGCAGCCGGCTCCTTGGGCTACTTCTCCTCCCCGCCCTGCTCCTTCGCCTCCTCACCCTGCTCCTTCCCCTCCTCACAGCTCCCCGACTTGCACCTCCCTGCATCCACCATTTTCCTTTCGTTCTCCCGCAGGTATGAGGTAGATGACATTGATGAAGAAGGCAAAGAGTGAGTGTGCTGGCCAGGGAGGGGCCGTGAAAGCCTGGGGGACAGCCGAGCTGCTGGGAAGGAGCCCCAAGCTGGCCATGGGTTCACCTAAGCCCCCCCTCCAGGAGACACACACTGAGCCGGCGGCGCATCATCCCACTGCCCCAGTGGAAGGCCAACCCTGAGACGGACCCCGAAGCATTGTTCCAGAAGGAGTAGCTCGTGCTGGCCCTGTATCCCCAGACCACCTGCTTCTACCGTGCCCTGATCCACACACCCCCACAGCGGGTAAGGCAGCCCCCAGGGGAGAGACTTTCCAGAGACCAGGACCGGGATGACCAGATGGGTCGTGAGGTCATCTTCCCACTTCCTTCCCCTCTTCTCATCTCACGGCCTCTCTGGCTGGGAGGGTCCTGCGAGTTGCCCTCCCTCTTCTGCTCATGCTCTGCCTTGTAACTCCCTTCCTGCCCTGTCCTCCAGGGCAGCGCCAGCTGACCCTCCTCTTTCCCACCTTCAGAGCCTTAGCCAGTCCCGAGTGCAATGGAGCCTGTGTGTCCTCTAGGCTAACCTCGCTTTTGCACTGAGATGAGCAGCCTGAGCCCTGAGCCAGGAAGCGCCATGCCCAGGGCCTGTCTTCCCACCCCTGCCTCCTGCACCACTGCCCCTTTCCTGGCCTGAAGCTGCTCTCTCTCGTGCTCCTGGGACATTGCTGGCACCCTGCTCACCCATCACCCGATGGCAGTTTCAAGGCTGTTCTCCCCTCTTCCTCCAGGGTGCCTGCCCGCTGCCCTCTAGGTTGTCCTTGATCCCTTTAAGCAGGGTCCCCGAAAGGCACCAGAGCCTCCAGTTATGCCCACCCACGTAGGCAGTCTCCCTTCTCCCTGCTCTGACCCCCTACCCTTGGCCCTCTGTTGCTGAGGAAAGAGCTCTGTAGTAGCAGGGCCTGGGTTCCAACATCTAGACTTCTTGAGTGAAGAGGAGGACAGGAGAGGCTGGGAGCCCCGGCACCCGAGGTTCCTGTCGGTCTAGGCCTGGGGGCCTCTGACCAGCCCCTCCTATCTGCCCCCTGCCACAGCCCCAGGATGACTACTCGGTCCTGTTTGAAGACACCTCCTATGCAGATGGTTACTCCCCTCCCCTCAATGTGGCCCAGAGGTACGTGGTGGCTTGTAAGGAGCCCAAGAAAAAGTGAAGCAGGCTGGCAGATTCGCAATCTCCTGCCACCCTCAAGCGGGAATGCAACAAAAGATTGTGTGAACAAATAAACATTCTTCCCCCTTGCCCGTGTCTCCTGGGTTTTACTTTTCCAGACCCTTCTTCCCTGCCCCATGTAGGGCGAGTTGGGGAACTGGAGGCCACAGGGCAGATGGCTCATTTGGCCCCAGGGGGCATTTACTCTTTCAGCTCGGGTTGCTCTTTGCTTCCAACAGAGGCTCTCTGTGTGACACAAATCGTATTTTATTCTCGAGGCCAGGATTGGGCTCCTTTCACACCACTCCCTTTGCAGTGATGTCCGATGAACACCTCTCACACCTCTGAGCGGAAGCTGAGGTTGCAGCCTGCCATCTTCTCAGCATAGTCGTTGTCAAAGCGCTCGTTCTGGGCCACAGTGAAGGTGGTTTTCCAGTCCCCTGCGACGCCTGGGGAAGGAGGGAGGGAGGGAGGGAGGGAGGCTGGAGGTCCTGGCCACAGAGGAGGCCCCACGTGACTCGGGGCCGGCTCTAGCTGCTGCCTCCACCCTTGCCTCCCCACATGCCCGTCCTGGGCGGGCACCCACCTTTCCTCATGAAGGCGGAAACGTTGTGGTCCATGACGTCTCGGGGTATAGTGCTGTAGTTCGCCATGTGATTCTTCTTCATCTCCTTGAAAGATGTGTGCTGGACAATGTGATCTACGGTCTCCTCTGGCAGGGAACGCCCCACAAACTGCAGGATCTTCTGAATCTCCCTTTTGGGGTTCTGGAGCAGCAGAAGGGCTCTTCAGTGGAGGTTTGGGTTGCTCACTGGGCAAACAAAAGAGAGGCCCCTCTCTAACCTCTCTGGGATCTCTCACTTCCGCTTAGAGACCTCAGACCCAGCTCCTTGACTCTCTGCTCCTCTCTCCATGGGGCAAATTAAATTGCCTTCTGCCCTGTGGCCCTGGAATAAGCTCTAGCTCCTTAATGGCTGAGGGCTGGCCAGTGCTCTTTCATAACTCTGGCGCAGGGAGAAGCAACAGCAGTAAACGGCTGATCGCTGGTGGCAGTTTGGTGACTCAGGCGCCAGGAGGTAAGAGCTGTATGAAGTGCTGCCGCCAAGGTGGCACTGCAGCTGTGAGTCCGGGGCAGGGAAGGCGGGGTGGGGGCGGCCCTAGGGGACGGGGGCTTAGAGGGCCTTGGCAGGTCCCCCTAAGGTTCCTGCCACCCACCCGTGACATGGAGGGAGTGGTGGCAGGTGCTCTCACCTCCTTCATGTCCTCATAGAAGAGGTAGAGAACAGGGTGGGTGTGACTCAGCTCCCACCACTCCTGCACGTGCTGGTACCAGGACCCATATGCCACTGAGGAAAACAGCAGGGGGCACAGTCACAGAGGTTGGTATTAGTTTGCGCTGGCTGGCCCTCAGTCCCACCCACTCCTTCCTCTAGAGTCAGGCCCACCTTCCCCAGCCATGAACTTCTCCAGGAAGCTGTCCCAGGTGCCAGGGTCAGGGTGCACTTTGGCCATGCGGTAGAAGTGGTAATAGGAGACGGCCACGTCCTTTGCGTTGCGGGCGATATACACCACCTGGAAGGGCGGATGACCCCACACCCCGTGTCATCACCACACAGCACACAGGCACTAGACATTCTCCGCTTCCACGGCATCCCTGCGAGGGAGGTTACCTCCTGGTTTGGCCAAGGGGAAACAGGCTTAGAGGATGACCTGGTCGTGCTCCCATGGGTGTGGGCGTCACTGAGCTGGGATCTGAACCCTGCTCGGATGCCTAAATCCTGGCCTGTCTCTGGAACCACATTTTATACTAATCTGATCCCCTCAGTGCCAGCATACCCACACTGGAAACAAGGTGTGCCAGATGCCCACCAGCCCCCTCCTCCATGGGCCGGTAGGCACCCAGACTCTGCTCTTCTCAGCTCTGTACAGAGGAGGCTCCCTTTCACTGGTCATCTGACTCCACCAGAGCATGAGGCAGATGGCCTCCCCCCTTAAGGTGAGACGGCGGCTGGAGGAAGTAGGAGACCATCCCAGAAGGTGGGCCAAAGCAGGGATGGCCCCAGCAGCCTCCCTCCCTGACTTCTTCTGCCACTTACCTTGACCTTCTGATCCAGCAGGGTCTGGGGGAGCAGGGACAGGGGCAAGTGTGTCTTGAGGAGCCGTGGGGCTGGTGTGTCTCTCAGAACCTCGAAACCTAAGCCGTGGGTAGGGAAAGGTCTTCTGAGCTGGAGCCCTGGTCCTCCCTCCCTCTGCTCCACTTCTTCCCAGCGCCCCGCCACACACCTGAGGGAAGCCCTGGGGCCTTAAACTCAAGGAAGGGCACACGGATGAAGACAGGGGCCCTGCGACACTTCTCCACGTCACCACCCTGGTAGATCATGTCCAGGACCTCGCTCACCCAGGTGGTGCCTGGAGAGGGAGGGAAACAGGAGGTGAGCAGGTCTGAGGGCATGCCCTTGCTGGCCAAGGCGGGAACTGCAGCCCAGGAGAAGGGTGGGTGGTAATGAGGATCACCTACCAGATTTGGGGTAGGTGCTGATGAGCAGGTCGTCAGGCCAGGCGTGGAAGCTCTGCAGTGGCCCCAGTGCCTCCGCAAAGTACTTGATGAGAGGAACCCCCTTCACATACTCCAGTGGCGGGCGGGAGGTGTCCTGGACCTGCTCCATGCTGCTGTGTCAGGGGCCAGAGTGTGGCCTACTTCCCTCAACGATGTCACAAGAATGCCACCTGTTGAATTCTTGCTTTAAGATGAAGTTGAGGCTGAGGGAGGCTGAGCGACTTGCCCACACCCACAAAGCTAGTGAGTGGTGGAGATGAACTCAAAGCCAGATCTAACGCCTGCACAGTGGGTCACAATTCTGGCTACTCCTTTGATTTACCAGCAGAGCTTTGAAACTCCCAGTGCCTGGGCCCTGCCCCAAGCCAATTAAATCTCTCTCTGCAGATAGGACCCAGATAGCAGTTTTTTTGGAAGCTCTCCAGGAGATTCCAACATGTCCTTGAAAGAAACTACTCCTCTAGGACCTGCCTGACCTAACTCCCTGCCAGCCAGTTTTCTGTCTTACTCCTTCCTGCTTGGCTCCCAGCCTCCCCCCCGTCGTCCCCTCCTTAAGTCCCCTGGGCCCCTCACACATGGAAACTTCCTGAAGGCTGGCCGGGCCTGTGATCCCACTTGCCCAGCCACACCCCATCTTGGCTTGGGGTTAACACAGCCAGTTGAACAACGGAGCTTGTTTTGGGGGCCAGAGGGTGGTATGTGAATGAGCAAGATTGTGCTGACTCAGCTGAAGAGGCTGGGCTGGAATTGGCAGATTGAGATGGGCTATCCGTGGGGAAAGGGCAGGGACGTTAGAGGCAGAGGCAGAGAGATCAAGCGGTAGGATAGCAGCTAGCAGTACAGGGTGAGGGAGGTCTGGCCCAGCCTGTCCCCCCACCTGGCACTCACCTCACCTCTCTGATCTTGGCCTTCTGACCACCTCGCTGTGCTGTGGCTTAGCGTGGGCGCAGTGTGGTGAGTGCAGAACTGCTCTCTGAGCTGAAGGTTTTGTAGGTCCAAAGTGGGAGGGATCTGGAGCCAGCACTGGGACTTGGCTTTCCTCCAGAAAGGAAAGGGTGGAGTCTGGGATGGGAGGACCCTCTGTGCTACCCTCCTTAGCACCCCAGCCGGAGCCAAGCTTACAGTGGCCTGACAACCCAAGATGTGGGTTTAGCATGTAGAAAATAAGCCGGACTGAAACTAGACTAAAGCACCCAACCGTTTTCTTTTGGTTTTGTTGTGTAATCCTGGCTCCTTACTTTCCCTCTGAACTCCACCCCTGCAGGGTGTCCCAAAAGACAACTCTTTCTAACTGTTCCGGTCCAGAAAGGGCAGAGGAGTGGAGGGGGAAAACTTGATGGCAGGGCATGGGCTGGGCCACTCACCTGTCTGCTGGTTCCAGGCCACTCTTAAAGACGCCAAGGGTTCAGGCTGGGGGTGGCCCCACAGGAACTGCTGGCTCTGAGCACAAGGGCAGTCCAGAGCGATGTGGGGGGGCAGGGTGATGGGGTCTGGGGCAGAGCAGGGTAGGGCAAGCTCTTTTTGAGGCAGCATAGGATAGGAAAGAGCGAGAACGCTGGAGGGTAATAACCCTGGGAGTGAGCCCAGCTCCACAGCTGCCGTGGGACCTCACGGAGCCTCACTCGTGGTTGCTGGAAGAACAATGGTCCCTAGAAGCTGCTTTTGTTTCCCTGGGTTTGAAGAGGGCTCCACAGACAGAGATAAGGGGTTAGGGCTGGAGAGGCACAGGGCCTCTGCGGGCAGAGTATCCCCCCTGCCCTCCTTGGCCTTCGTGCTTACTATTTGTTTTCAAGTCTCAAGTCAAGCTGGTCACTGGAGGTGGGTGGGTTCTGAGTCAAGGGTCAAGTCTCCCAAGTCCTGAAAGAACTGTGTGACCTCAGAAAAAGCTTGCTGGGGAAAGCTGAGGCAGAGGAGCCTCCAGGCAGAGGCTGGTCCCTGCTGGGGCCAGCGGCCCCTCCTCCCTCCTCTGGTCTCCACAGGACCCAGTGACTGGTGGGGCCTCTGCCTCCAGCTCCACCCCCCCCACCCCCGCCCCCGGCAAACACCAGTGGTACCCTTAGCTCTGACTTTTTATTGTACTCAAGTAAAAACGGCCCAGAACCGCAGGGGGTGGCACAGAGGAGGAGTGGGTGGAGGTTTGGGGATGCTGAGGATCAGGTCTCCAGCATGTCTGTCCAGTGTTCCTGTGGGGACAACAGTGTTGGTCAAAAGAAGCCTAGAGGATGAAGTAGGGTAGAGAGGCTGGGGCCAAAGCCACTTCTCACCTCTTCTAATTCCAAGTCCTCTTCTTCCTCCTCGGTGCCCATCTGGCACAGCCAGATCAGATCTCCCCACAGCAGTGAGTTCTTACAGCTACCAAGGGGTGCAGTTGGTGGGAGATACAGAGTCAGGCATCACAGGGCTCCAGGCCAGGCCCTGGGTGCCAAGATGAGGGCTCAGCTGCCCCAGGCCTGGACCTGGACAACTGGGTACCATCTTCCCAGAGCTAAACCAGGCTAGGGTAGGGGTGCTGGACTCACCCAGGGCATTGGCCCTCTAGGGGCAGAAGCTGCCCTGGCTCCTCCTGCAGGAACTCCTCTGCAAGGCAGATCACATGGGCCCTTAGCGGGCAGCCAGGGTGGGGGCAACACAGAGGGTCCTCTTCATCCTGTCAGAGGTGGCAGGCAGGGAAGAGGAAAGCGGGGTAATGGCGTAGCTAACACGCATGAAGAGTTCTGTGGACCACTGTTCCAGGAGCTTTACATCACGACAACCCTATGGGGCACGGACTGCTATTATTTGCATTTTATGGATAAAGAAACAGGCACAGAGAAGGAAGTTACAGTACTTGCTCACAGGGACTAAGTTGGCCAGTTTTCCCTGAGAATTAGCAGTGATTATATAACAGCATGGCCACCGCAACCAGACCCGTAGTTCCTTACAGGCTATGTGATTTCAGGTGGGTCACTCAGTCTCCGAATGGCAAGTACTCACCTTCCTTACATTCACTGAGAGCTCAACAGAAGTCAGGCCCAGTTAATCTATTAAATATTTACTGGCCACCTGGTCTGTGCCAGACCCTGTTTATAGTAGTGAACAAGAACTGCCCTTGTGGAGTCCAGTATGGGGGGGTGGGAGAGCCTGATAATATAAATAAAATACATAGTATGTCAGACAATAATAAGTGTTGAGGCTTTAAAAAAAAAAAAAGAAGAAGAAGAAAGGCTGGCAGGGAAGTGCACAAGAAGGACCGGCAATCTTAGATGGAGAGCCAAGGAAGACCTCAGGGAGAAGGAGAGGCGGCATTCTATCAAGACTGAAGGTCTAGGGAAGAACCTTCCAGTCAAAGGGGAAGGGCAAAGGCCCTGAGCAGGAGGGTACTGGTGTGGAGGAATGGGGGCAGAGAGGGCAGGGGTGTGAGTGGCTGCCCAGTCCGTCAAGAAACAGCTTGATCCTGAGTCGTCCGAATCCTAGACCCGCCCCTACTTGGAGACCAGGTGGAGCTTCTCCCCTGGAGCACCTCTCACCTGCAGCGCCGCAGCGCACAGGGCGCCAGCGGCCTCGGCGTCCTGGTCGGCGTGGACTCGGTGTCAGCAAGGGGAACGGCGCGGCGCGTCGCGGCCAGAGCCCGGGGCGGCGGAGGCCCGAAGGCCAGCGGCACGTGCGGCGGCGGCGGCGGGCAGAGGTCACGGCGGAAGTCGGCGCGCAGCCAGCGCAGCGTGAGCGGGAGGCGCGCCCAGGGCGGCGCGCGCAGCATGTGCGCGCCAGCACGCGCAGGTGGAACGCAGCGGCGGCCTCGCGGCGCAGGCGCGACCCACGTGCGCCAGGCGGCGCGAGGCGTGCGGGTGCTGCCAGGCCCACTCAAACTGCGGGAGGGCAGTGCAGGGCTTCAGGGCGCCCTGGGAAGAGGGCCGCGCGGGGAAGCTCCAGCCCCAGCCCGTCCTCCCGCCGCCCCCATCGCCTTTCTTACCCGAAGGGCGGCCACGGCGGAAGGGAAGCCGTGCACGATGAGCACCATCTCCCTGGGGAAGAGAACCAAGGCGCGGTTTGTGAGCCCTCCCATCCCACCCCACCCCATCGCGAGTCAAGTCTAATCCCCTGGCCAGGGTTCCCCACCAGTCCTACCCTACCGCACACACGGCTTCAAGCCTAGCCCGCGAGGCCCTGCACCCTTCAGGGAGGTACATGTTCTTTGTGGAGGTGCTTAAAACTTGGTTTCGTCCAGTCTCTGCAGTGGAACTGCAATAACTTTACGAAATGGAGTACTGCCTTCCTCTCCTAGAGATTCACGATGCAAGTTAAGATATTAAAGGCTCTGCCAAGTTCTACAACAATTTCTTTAACTCAGTGTTTCACAAAGTTGCTGGCAGTGGAATACATTTACACTCTGGTTCTCAAGTCTGGCTGCGCCCAGAGGGTCTGGTTTAATTGAGGTGGAGCTCAGACATTGATATTGATTTAAACTTTTATTTGTATGTAATTTCAGACTTACATAAATGTAATATTTTACCACATCTGCTTTATCATTCTCTATGTATACACACGCTATTTTTTTTCCTGAACCGTTTCCGTTGCAGACACAATCCCCCTTGACCTCCAAATACATCAGTCAGTATTTCCTAAGGAGAGTGACACTCTTTTACAACAGTGGTACATGTCTGAAAGTCAGGAAATTAACACTGATGTAAAACTATTCACTAACCTACAAATCTTATTCAGATTTCATCACCGTCCACTAATGTCCTCTATGGCAAAAAAAAAGACCATCTGTCTAGCCCAGATCACCACTGCATTTATTATCAGGTCTCTCCAGTCTCCTTCAATCTGGACCAGTTCCCAGGCTGTCTTTGCCTTTCATGACCTTGACATTTTGAAGATTATAGGCCAGTGACTTTGTAGGATGCCCCTCACTTGGGTTTGTCTGAGGTTCCCTCAGGGTTACATTCAGGTTTTACGCTCTTGGCAGTAACAGCACAGAAGTGATGGTGTCCCCGGCGCATCATATTAGAAGGCGCAAGACACTGTCCCGTGGGTTAAGGTGGTCTCTTCCTGGTTTCTCCCGCGTCCAGTTATTGCTGTTTTCCACCGTGTAATTAGTAAGTGTCTTATGGGAGATACTTGGAGACTATGTAAATGTCCCATTTCACATCAGACCCACTAGTTTGGGCATCTGTTTACGATTCTTGCTTAAAACATTTGGGATTTTTTTTTTTAATTCCCCAGGGGATTCTAATGTCCAGCTGGGGCTGAGAACCACTCCATTAATATCTCACAGAATACAGCTTAGGACATGCTACCTAAAACCATGTCCTCCTCACAGGCCCAGCAGCAATGATCAGACTTTCCAAGTTCCCTTGGGCCTCCTGGCTTTTACTCCGTCTCTGCTTTCCTGGATGCTGACGGCCCTGTGTCCCAGTGCTGACAAGCCTGCGGGGGCGCTAGCTGAGCCCTCCCAGGGTCCTGCCCAGGAACGCTGAACTGCGACGCCCCAAGCACATGGGGCAAGGTGTTCACCCTCCCTGCTTTGGTTAGCCCGCTTCCCTCTACCAAGGCTGCCCCCATTCTGGCCTCTGCCTGATGAGCTCCACAAGAGTCAAGTCCTCTGGGGCGCCCACTGGGACACTGTTTTGTGCTGCGTTCTCATGTGTCTCCCTCCCGATGAACAAAGGCCTCAGAACCACGTGGGCATTTACCAAAGGTTTGCTAGAGGAATGGTGGAGAGTAGATGACCCAGAGTGGAGTCTGTGCTGCTGATTGCTGTTGAAATATTCTTTGGGGGACCTTCTCCAAGGTCTAGGATAAAGAAGCCTTCCTCCCACAAGGATTTCTTCCTCCCACAAGAGAATACCTGGGGCTGCAGCCTTCGGGACGAGTCCCCTCCACCCCAGCTCTGCTCTGAGCCAAGAAAACTCCCCACAATCCTCTGGACTGTCTCCTGTTACATGTCCCGCCTTGGGCATACCTGACTTTGACCTTCTGTCCTCCGAATCGCAGGAGGTTGTTGGAGGCTGCCAGCACTCAGCAAAACTTCTTCAGGATTTGTCAAACACACACAGGCAAAGGCAGCTCTCTCTGCTTTGCTTATGTCTCTAGGATCCTTCGATTGTTTTGGCCTGCTACTTCTTACTGTCTCATCAGTTCTTTCATGCTTTTCACATTAAGAAACACAGACATAGGGTTTCTAGTTTTAGGCAGTAGGGTCGGTCTGAGTTAGCCGGCCTCCCGCAACCAGAAAAAGAAGCCTGTGCTTCGTCCTTCATCCAGACCTCTTCTCTCCCTTCTCCCCACCCTCAGCATCCTCCGGAAAGCCCTAGATAAGATTGCGGAAATCAAGTCTCTGTTGGAAGAGAGGCGGATTGGTGAGTGAGAGACAAGTTCGGTGTTCCTTGACCAGGCAGAGTGAGGGGCCCTGAGAGCAGCGTCACGTCTCCCTGTGGAGGAGCCTGGAACCTCAGCCTGGTGTGATCATTCCGTGGGCATCTGACAGAGAAGCGCACCTGTGCAGCCTGGGACTGGGGTGGGAATGGAGAGCATGCCCAGTGCTCAGGCAGGGTCTCCCAGTTCTCCCTCTGCAGACCAGGACGATTCGCCCTGCTCCCTCTTGTTTCTCCCTCTTGATCTACAGACGGGGCAGTCACCTTCCTCCTTCCCCCCACTCCCATTTCTTGACGTGGTGAGAACCTGGCTGTTTTTTGAGAACCACACCTCAGGTGTCTTGAAGCCACCATTTCAGGCAGAGTTTACACAGGCTTCCAAATCCTTTCAGACTGAGGCTTTCCCACTTCTCTCTTGCTGAAGTGCACGTAAGTGTACCTACAGCCGGCTGAGATTTACACTCACTGAACAAACGGAAGTAACCAGCTCCCAGGTCAAGAAACACATGACAGCACCTCAGAAGCCCTCTTTTGCCTCCTCTAGTTCCCTCGCCCCTAGGGTACCCACTAACCTGATGTCTCACCAATCAGTTAGTGTAGCCTGGCCGTCTCTCTCACCGTGGGCATCCAGTGGAAGGGGCAGGGATCACATCAGGGCCCTTGGTGCTAACTCGGGGGGTGGGGCTCCAGGCTGAACTCCTCTGACAGCTCCACGCAGGCGTGCTAGGGTGGGTCTGGGAACAGGCACCTGTCCCTGGTGCCTCGGGCTCACTTCCTTCCCACAGCGGCCAAGATCGCAGGCCTGTACAATGACTCGGAGACCCCTCGGAAGACCATGCGCAGGGGCGTGCTAATGACCCTGCCCCTGTGGATCGGGAAGCCTGGTGACAAGTGAGGGCAGGCCCGGGCGTTGGCAGGGAGCTGGCATGGAAGGGGCTAGGACTAACACTTTTCCCACCCTCAGGCCCCCACCCCTCTGTGGGGCCATTCCGGCCTCTGGGGACTATGTGGCCAAACCTGGAGACAAGGTGGCAGCCCGGGTCAAGGCCGTGGATGGGGATGAGCAGTGGATCCTGGCTGAGGTGGTCAGTTACAGCCATGCCACCAAGTGAGTGGACACCCAGCTCTGTGGGCCACTCTCCTGTCATCGCACCTGTGTGGGCTGCCCCTTTGTCACCCATCTGCAGGACAGGAGAAGAGCTTCCCCACAGGGTGCCTGTGGGGACGGGGATGGCAGGTGAAGCGAAGCAGCCGGCTCCTTGGGCTACTTCTCCTCCCCGCCCTGCTCCTTCGCCTCCTCACCCTGCTCCTTCCCCTCCTCACAGCTCCCCGACTTGCACCTCCCTGCATCCACCATTTTCCTTTCGTTCTCCCGCAGGTATGAGGTAGATGACATTGATGAAGAAGGCAAAGAGTGAGTGTGCTGGCCAGGGAGGGGCCGTGAAAGCCTGGGGGACAGCCGAGCTGCTGGGAAGGAGCCCCAAGCTGGCCATGGGTTCACCTAAGCCCCCCCTCCAGGAGACACACACTGAGCCGGCGGCGCATCATCCCACTGCCCCAGTGGAAGGCCAACCCTGAGACGGACCCCGAAGCATTGTTCCAGAAGGAGTAGCTCGTGCTGGCCCTGTATCCCCAGACCACCTGCTTCTACCGTGCCCTGATCCACACACCCCACAGCGGGTAAGGCAGCCCCCAGGGAGAGACTTTCCAGAGACCAGGACCGGGATGACCAGATGGGTCGTGAGGTCATCTTCCCACTTCCTTCCCCTCTTCTCATCTCACGGCCTCTCTGGCTGGGAGGGTCCTGCGAGTTGCCCTCCCTCTTCTGCTCATGCTCTGCCTTGTAACTCCCTTCCTGCCCTGTCCTCCAGGGCAGCGCCAGCTGACCCTCCTCTTTCCCACCTTCAGAGCCTTAGCCAGTCCCGAGTGCAATGGAGCCTGTGTGTCCTCTAGGCTAACCTCGCTTTTGCACTGAGATGAGCAGCCTGAGCCCTGAGCCAGGAAGCGCCATGCCCAGGGCCTGTCTTCCCACCCCTGCCTCCTGCACCACTGCCCCTTTCCTGGCCTGAAGCTGCTCTCTCTCGTGCTCCTGGGACATTGCTGGCACCCTGCTCACCCATCACCCGATGGCAGTTTCAAGGCTGTTCTCCCCTCTTCCTCCAGGGTGCCTGCCCGCTGCCCTCTAGGTTGTCCTTGATCCCTTTAAGCAGGGTCCCCGAAAGGCACCAGAGCCTCCAGTTATGCCCACCCACGTAGGCAGTCTCCCTTCTCCCTGCTCTGACCCCCTACCCTTGGCCCTCTGTTGCTGAGGAAAGAGCTCTGTAGTAGCAGGGCCTGGGTTCCAACATCTAGACTTCTTGAGTGAAGAGGAGGACAGGAGAGGCTGGGAGCCCCGGCACCCGAGGTTCCTGTCGGTCTAGGCCTGGGGGCCTCTGACCAGCCCCTCCTATCTGCCCCCTGCCACAGCCCCAGGATGACTACTCGGTCCTGTTTGAAGACACCTCCTATGCAGATGGTTACTCCCCTCCCCTCAATGTGGCCCAGAGGTACGTGGTGGCTTGTAAGGAGCCCAAGAAAAAGTGAAGCAGGCTGGCAGATTCGCAATCTCCTGCCACCCTCAAGCGGGAATGCAACAAAAGATTGTGTGAACAAATAAACATTCTTCCCCCTTGCCCGTGTCTCCTGGGTTTTACTTTTCCAGACCCTTCTTCCCTGCCCCATGTAGGGCGAGTTGGGGAACTGGAGGCCACAGGGCAGATGGCTCATTTGGCCCCAGGGGGCATTTACTCTTTCAGCTCGGGTTGCTCTTTGCTTCCAACAGAGGCTCTCTGTGTGACACAAATCGTATTTTATTCTCGAGGCCAGGATTGGGCTCCTTTCACACCACTCCCTTTGCAGTGATGTCCGATGAACACCTCTCACACCTCTGAGCGGAAGCTGAGGTTGCAGCCTGCCATCTTCTCAGCATAGTCGTTGTCAAAGCGCTCGTTCTGGGCCACAGTGAAGGTGGTTTTCCAGTCCCCTGCGACGCCTGGGGAAGGAGGGAGGGAGGGAGGGAGGCTGGAGGTCCTGGCCACAGAGGAGGCCCCACGTGACTCGGGGCCGGCTCTAGCTGCTGCCTCCACCCTTGCCTCCCCACATGCCCGTCCTGGGCGGGCACCCACCTTTCCTCATGAAGGCGGAAACGTTGTGGTCCATGACGTCTCGGGGTATAGTGCTGTAGTTCGCCATGTGATTCTTCTTCATCTCCTTGAAAGATGTGTGCTGGACAATGTGATCTACGGTCTCCTCTGGCAGGGAACGCCCCACAAACTCGAGGATCTTCTTAATCTCCCTTTTGGGGTTCTGGAGCAGCAGAAGGGCTCTTCAGTGGAGGTTTGGGTTGCTCACTGGGCAAACAAAAGGGAGGCCCCTCTCTAACCTCTCTGGGATCTCTCACTTCCGCTTAGAGACCTCAGACCCAGCTCCTTGACTCTCTGCTCCTCTCTCCATGGGGCAAATTAAATTGCCTTCTGCCCTGTGGCCCTGGAATAAGCTCTGGCTCCTTATGGCTGAGGGCTGGCCAGTGCTCTTTCATAACTCTGGCGCAGGGAGAAGCAACAGCAGTAAACGGCTGATTGCTGGTGGCAGTTTGGTGACTCAGGCGCCAGGAGGTAAGAGCTGTATGAAGTGCTGCCGCCAAGGTGGCACTGCAGCTGTGAGTCCGGGGCAGGGAAGGCGGGGTGGGGGCGGCCCTAGGGGACGGGGGCTTAGAGGGCCTTGGCAGGGCCCCCTAAGGTTCCTGCCTCCCACCCGTGACATGGAGGGAGTGGTGGCAGGTGCTCTCACCTCCTTCATGTCCTCATAGAAGAGGTAGAGAACAGGGTGGGTGTGACTCAGCTCCCACCACTCCTGCACGTGCTGGTACCAGGACCCATATGCCACTGAGGAAAACGGCAGGGGGCACAGTCACAGAGGTTGGTATTAGTTTGCGCTGGCTGGCCCTCAGTCCCACCCACTCCTTCCTCTAGAGTCAGGCCCACCTTCCCCAGCCATGAACTTCTCCAGGAAGCTGTCCCAGGTGCCAGGGTCAGGGTGCACTTTGGCCATGCGGTAGAAGTGGTAATAGGAGACGGCCACGTCCTTTGCGTTGCGGGCGATATACACCACCTGGAAGGGCGGATGACCCCACACCCCCCGTGTCATCACCACACAGCACACAGGCACTAGACATTCTCCGCTTCACGGCATCCCTGCGAGGGAGGTTACCTCCTGGTTTGGCCAAGGGGGAAACAGGCTTAGAGGATGACCTGGTCGTGCTCCCATGGGTGTGGGCGTCACTGAGCTGGGATCTGAACCCTGCTCGGATGCCTAAATCCTGGCCTGTCTCTGGAACCACATTTTATACTAATCTGATCCCCTCAGTGCCAGCATACCCACACTGGAAACAAGGTGTGCCAGATGCCCACCAGCCCCCTCCTCCATGGGCCGGTAGGCACCCAGACTCTGCTCTTCTCAGCTCTGTACAGAGGAGGCTCCCTTTCACTGGTCATCTGACTCCACCAGAGCATGAGGCAGATGGCCTCCCCCATTAAGGTGAGACGGCGGCTGGAGGAAGTAGGAGACCATCCCAGAAGGTGGGCCAAAGCAGGGATGGCCCCAGCAGCCTCCCTCCCTGACTTCTTCTGCCACTTACCTTGACCTTCTGATCCAGCAGGGTCTGGGGGAGCAGGGACAGGGGCAAGTGTGTCTTGAGGAGCCGTGGGGCTGGTGTGTCTCTCAGAACCTCGAAACCTAAGCCGTGGGTAGGGAAAGGTCTTCTGAGCTGGAGCCCTGGTCCTCCCTCCCTCTGCTCCACTTCTTCCCAGCGCCCCGCCACACACCTGAGGGAAGCCCTGGGGCCTTAAACTCAAGGAAGGGCACACGGATGAAGACAGGGGCCCTGCGACACTTCTCCACGTCACCACCCTGGTAGATCATGTCCAGGACCTCGCTCACCCAGGTGGTGCCTGGAGAGGGAGGGAAACAGGAGGTGAGCAGGTCTGAGGGCATGCCCTTGCTGGCCAAGGCGGGAACTGCAGCCCAGGAGAAGGGTGGGTGGTAATGAGGATCACCTACCAGATTTGGGGTAGGTGCTGATGAGCAGGTCGTCAGGCCAGGCGTGGAAGCTCTGCAGTGGCCCCAGTGCCTCCGCAAAGTACTTGATGAGAGGAACCCCCTTCACATACTCCAGTGGCGGGCGGGAGGTGTCCTGGACCTGCTCCATGCTGCTGTGTCAGGGGCCAGAGTGTGGCCTACTTCCCTCAACGATGTCACAAGAATGCCACCTGTTGAATTCTTGCTTTAAGATGAAGTTGAGGCTGAGGGAGGCTGAGTGACTTGCCCACACCCACAAAGCTAGTGAGTGGTGGAGATGAACTCAAAGCCAGATCTAACGCCTGCACAGTGGGTCACAATTCTGGCTACTCCTTTGATTTACCAGCAGAGCTTTGAAACTCCCAGTGCCTGGGCCCTGCCCCAAGCCAATTAAATCTCTCTCTGCAGATAGGACCCAGATAGCAGTTTTTTTGGAAGCTCTCCAGGAGATTCCAACATGTCCTTGAAAGAAACTACTCCTCTAGGACCTGCCTGACCTAACTCCCTGCCAGCCAGTTTTCTGTCTTACTCCTTCCTGCTTGGCTCCCAGCCTCCCCCCCGTCGTCCTCTCCTTAAGTCCCCTGGGCCCCTCACACATGGAAACTTCCTGAAGGCTGGCCGGGCCTGTGATCCCACTTGCCCAGCCACACCCCATCTTGGCTTGGGGTTAACACAGCCAGTTGAACAACGGAGCTTGTTTTGGGGGCCAGAGGGTGGTATGTGAATGAGCAAGATTGTGCTGACTCAGCTGAAGAGGCCGGGCTGGAATTGGCAGATTGAGATGGGCTATCCGTGGGGAAAGGGCAGGGACGTTAGAGGCAGAGGCAGAGAGATCAAGCGGTAGGATAGCAGCTAGCAGTACAGGGTGAGGGAGGTCTGGCCCAGCCTGTCCCCACCTGGCACTCACCTCACCTCTCTGATCTTGGCCTTCTGACCACCTCGCTGTGCTGTGGCTTAGCGTGGGCGCAGTGTGGTGAGTGCAGAACTGCTCTCTGAGCTGAAGGTTTTGTAGGTCCAAAGTGGGAGGGATCTGGAGCCAGCACTGGGACTTGGCTTTCCTCCAGAAAGGAAAGGGTGGAGTCTGGGATGGGAGGACCCTCTGTGCTACCCTCCTTAGCACCCCAGCCGGAGCCAAGCTTACAGTGGCCTGACAACCCAAGATGTGGGTTTAGCATGTAGAAAATAAAAGACGGACTGAAACTAGACTAAAGCACCCAACCGTTTTCTTTTTGGTTTTGTTGTGTAATCCTGGCTCCTTACTTCCCCTCTAAACTCCACCCCTGCAGGGCGTGCCAACAGACAACTCTTTCTAACTGACCCGGTCCACAGAGGGCAGAGGAGTGGAGGGGAAAACTTGATGGCAGGGCATGGGCTGGGCCACTCACCTGTCTGCTGGTTCCAGGCCACTCTTAAAGACGCCAAGGGTTCAGGCTGGGGGTGGCCCCACAGGAACTGCTGGCTCTGAGCACAAGGGCAGTCCAGAGCGATGTGGGGGGGCAGGGTGATGGGGTCTGGGGCAGAGCAGGGTAGGGCAAGCTCTTTTTGAGGCAGCATAGGATAGGAAAGAGCGAGAACGCTGGAGGGTAATAACCCTGGGAGTGAGCCCAGCTCCACAGCTGCCGTGGGACCTCACGGAGCCTCACTCGTGGTTGCTGGAAGAACAATGGTCCCTAGAAGCTGCTTTTGTTTCCCTGGGTTTGAAGAGGGCTCCACAGACAGAGATAAGGGGTTAGGGCTGGAGAGGCACAGGGCCTCTGCGGGCAGAGTATCCCCCCTGCCCTCCTTGGCCTTCGTGCTTACTATTTGTTTTCAAGTCTCAAGTCAAGCTGGTCACTGGAGGTGGGTGGGTTCTGGGTCAAGGGTCAAGTCTCCCAAGTCCTGAAAGAACTGTGTGACCTCAGAAAAAGCTTGCTGGGGAAAGCTGAGGCAGAGGAGCCTCCAGGCAGAGGCTGGTCCCTGCTGGGGCCAGCGGCCCCTCCTCCCTCCTCTGGTCTCCACAGGACCCAGTGACTGGTGGGGCCTCTGCCCTCTGCCTCCAGCTCCACCCCCCCACCCCCGCCCCCGGCAAACACCAGTGGTACCCTTAGCTCTGACTTTTTATTGTACTCAAGTAAAAACGGCCCAGAACCGCAGGGGGTGGCACAGAGGAGGAGTGGGTGGAGGTTTGGGGATGCTGAGGATCAGGTCTCCAGCATGTCTGTCCAGTGTTCCTGTGGGGACAACAGTGTTGGTCAAAAGAAGCCTAGAGGATGAAGTAGGGTAGAGAGGCTGGGGCCAAAGCCACTTCTCACCTCTTCTAATTCCAAGTCCTCTTCTTCCTCCTCGGTGCCCATCTGGCACAGCCAGATCAGATCTCCCCACAGCAGTGAGTTCTTACAGCTACCAAGGGGTGCAGTTGGTGGGAGATACAGAGTCAGGCATCACAGGGCTCCAGGCCAGGCCCTGGGTGCCAAGATGAGGGCTCAGCTGCCCCAGGCCTGGACCTGGACAACTGGGTACCATCTTCCCAGAGCTAAACCAGGCTAGGGTAGGGGTGCTGGACTCACCCAGGGCATTGGCCCTCTAGGGGCAGAAGCTGCCCTGGCTCCTCCTGCAGGAACTCCTCTGCAAGGCAGATCACATGGGCCCTTAGCGGGCAGCCAGGGTGGGGGCAACACAGAGGGTCCTCTTCATCCTGTCAGAGGTGGCAGGCAGGTAAGAGGAAAACGGGGTAATGACGTAGCTAACACGCATGAAGAGTTCTGTGGACCACTGTTCCAGGAGCTTTACATACGACAACCCTATGGGGCACGGACTGCTATTATTTGCATTTTATGGATAAAGAAACAGGCACAGAGAAGGAAGTTACAGTACTTGCTCACAGGGACTAAGTTGGCCAGTTTTCCCTGAGAATTAGCAGTGATTATATAACAGCATGGCCACCGCAACCAGACCCGTAGTTCCTTACAGGCTATGTGATCTCAGGTGGGTCACTCAGTCTCCGAATGGCAAGTACTCACCTTCCTTACATTCACTGAGAGCTCAACAGAAGTCAGGCCCAGTTAATCTATTAAATA
Source organism: Ceratotherium simum simum (assembly GCF_057802395.1). Taxonomy (NCBI): domain Eukaryota; kingdom Metazoa; phylum Chordata; class Mammalia; order Perissodactyla; family Rhinocerotidae; genus Ceratotherium; species Ceratotherium simum. The sequence goes on from NC_141925.1 coordinate 24,384,655, forward strand.
TTTACTGGCCACCTGGTCTGTGCCAGACCCTGTTTATAGTAGTGAACAAGAACTGCCCTTGTGGAGTCCAGTATGGGGGGGTGGGAGAGCCTGATAATATAAATAAAATACATAGTATGTCAGACAATAATAAGTGTTGAGGCTTTAAAAAAAAAAAAAGAAGAAGAAGAAGAAAGGCTGGCAGGGAAGTGCACAAGAAGGACCGGCAATCTTAGATGGAGAGCCAAGGAAGACCTCAGGGAGAAGGAGAGGCGGCATTCTATCAAGACTGAAGGTCTAGGGAAGAACCTTCCAGTCAAAGGGGAAGGGCAAAGGCCCTGAGCAGGAGGGTACTGGTGTGGAGGAATGGGGGCAGAGAGGGCAGGGGTGTGAGTGGCTGCCCAGTCCGTCAAGAAACAGCTTGATCCTGAGTCGTCCGAATCCTAGACCCGCCCCTACTTGGAGACCAGGTGGAGCTTCTCCCCTGGAGCACCTCTCACCTGCAGCGCACGCGCGCACAGGGCGCAGCGGGCCTCGGCGTCCTGGTCCGGCGTGGACTCGGTGTCAGCAAGGGGAACGGCGCGGCGCGTCGCGGCCAGAGCCCGGGGCGGCGGAGGCCCGAAGGCCAGCGGCACGTGCGGCGGCGGCGGCGGGCAGAGGTCACGGCGGAAGTCGGCGCGCAGCCAGCGCAGCGTGAGCGGGAGGCGCGCCCAGGGCGGCGCGCGCAGCATGTGCGCCAGCACGCGCAGGTGGAACGCGAAGGCGGCCTCGCCGCGCAGGCGCGGACCCACGTGCGCCAGGCGGCGCGAGGCGTGCGGGTGCTGCCAGGCCCACTCAAACTGCGGGAGGGCAGTGCAGGGCTTCAGGGCCGCCCTGGGAAGAGGGCCGCGCGGGGAAGCTCCAGCCCCAGCCCGTCCTCCCGCCGCCCCCATCGCCTTTCTTACCCGAAGGGCGGCCACGGCGGAAGGGAAGCCGTGCACGATGAGCACCATCTCCCTGGGGAAGAGAACGAAGGCGCGGTCTGTGAGCCCTCCCACCCCACCCCATCCCAAGTCAAGTCGAATCCCTTCGCCAGGATTAGCCTCTAGTCCTAACTGAGAGTGGAGTCCTCACACGTGGCTTCAAGTGTAGCCCACGAGGACCTGTCGCCTTCGTTGTGGTACGCCCCCTCGCACCTGCCAACCTCAGGCCCCACCTCCAACACGTACTTAACCGCTATCCTCAGTTTCTCTCCCTTCCAGGCTGTTTCTATTGCAGCCCCAGCCTCGTTCAGCAACCTCCTGTCGCTGGACCAAGCCTAGATCATCAGTCCCCTTCCTACCCAACCCGGGTCTCTGTGTCCCACTCTCTAGTTTCACAGGGCTCCGCCTCCCCACCAGGCTCCTCCCCTGATAGGCCCGTCTTCCCCCCAACCCCCGCCCCGCCCTCCCAGCGACATCCTGTCTCTCAGCTTCCACAGGGGCCCCGCCCACTGTCACTGGCCTCTCCTCTGCCGGGCCCGTCTGCTACCTGAAGCCCTCCTCCTCCTTGGAGCCCTGCTCCTGACCGTGACCCGTTCCCTCTTACCATGGCCCGCGCCCGCTGGTGCGCCAGGCCCCGCCTTTCTTGCGGCCTCCGTTGTGCTGCTGGGCCCGACGAGCAGGGTTGACGGTGAACCCGACGTAGACGCGGCCCGGGTGCCGAGGGTTCAGGCAGTAGAGCAGGTAGACGCCGAAGAAGCGGCCGGGCCTCGCCGCGCCCTCCTCGGGGCCCATCGGGTCTTGTGGGTTGATTGCTGTGGCCTATGAGCACGGGGAGGGCTGGGTGGCCAGGGTCGCAAGTTGCTTGTCTGTGAAAAAAGCGCTTAGGGGAGATCCCGAGGTACCCTAGAGGCCACAGTCATGCAGGTGCGTGCCCCCTCCCTGGCTGGAGCTAGGGTGTCCAAACCGGCCCACAGAACCGGCTGCTGTGCAGGCGGCGGGCACCAATTAGCGTCCGCTCCGGCCGAGTCCGTCCTTATGCAGACTCTGATTGGCCGACTGCTGGTAGCGCGGACACCCAAGACTGTTGGAAAGCTAGGCTTGCGGGAGGGCGGAAGTGCTGGGTTTACGGACGCCGTAGTAAGGGCGGAAGTAGAGTTCTCAGCGGAAGTGGTGTCGGTAAGGGCGGAAGCAGTGTGGCCCGGGTCCGAGCCCGGGCGCCGCCCCCGCTGGGCTGCGGCCATGGAACTCAGCGCTGAGTACCTCCGGGAGAAGCTGCAGCGGGACCTGGAGGCAGAGCACGTGGTGAGTTGAGCGGCCAAGACTCGCCCAACGAGGGGAAAGGGCTGCCGGGGGCAGGGTTTGGCACCATCCACGCTATTCTGCCCCATAGGAAGTGGAGGACACGACTCCCGACCGTTGCGCGTCCAGCTTCCGAGTCCTGGTGGTGTCGGCCAAGTTTGAGGGGAAGCCGCTGCTTCAGAGACACCGGTGAGGCCCCGGGAACACCTCGCTTAGCGCGGTCCCAGCTCCGGCACCACACCCCGGCCACTCCCCGGAGCTCAACTCCCTCATGCGAGCCAACGCGGTCCAGCACTGTGGACCACGACCCCGAGGATCCCGCCTTCGTGGTATTTCGACTTAGGCCCTCTCCCAGCTTGTTCCCAGGTCCCCGGGACTACGACCTGGGAGACACCTCCAGCCGCCAGGGTCACTCTAGCTTCGGGGACCACAGCCCAGGTCCCAGCCTACCTTCTCCTAATCCCATCTCTCCTCCCAGGCTGGTGAACACGTGCCTAGCAGAAGAACTCCCGCACATCCATGCCTTTGAGCAGAAAACCCTAACCCCAGAGCAGTGGGCCCGTGATCGGCAGAAATAAGGGACCTGGACCAGCACAGCCATTAAATTATGAATCAGGGCCAGCTTCTGTGTCAGTGTGTTGTGTGTGGAAGGGTGAGAGGGCCCTGAGACTGAGTCTAGGGCCTGGCTTCTCCCTGCCCCGCCGCCATCCCTTATTTTACCTTGGGCAAGTCCCTCTCCACAGATAGGCCTGTGTCCCCACTTATAAAAAGTTCTGTTCTTAAGGTTCCTTCCAGGGCGGGCCTCAGAGGCCTTCTCTGTAATTTCTGGTAGACCGCTAGGGGTACTACCGCTACCCACCCATAGCACCTATTCATTCACTGTTGCTGGGGGTTCCTGCTCTCTGCCTGCCTTCCAGATGCACAGATGAGAAAGTGCTCAGGGTTTCAGAAAGGACTCTGGCCAATTTAACAAAGCTCTCCCTTTCCCCAGCATCAGAGGTATCATAGAGGATTCCATACTTCCCCTGCAAGTTCCCCCAGCCCTTCACAGCCTCAGGAACATAGTATTCCAGCAGCGGCTCCCCAACACCTGGAATGCTGATGTTTTCTGGCCCACTGGAGAAGGTCCAGTGACCCCTTAGCCATGGGCTTAATGTGGGAGGTTAAGGGAGAGACCGTGAGGTTTTCAGGAATGGAGGTGTGGGGCAGGGGATGGGGATAGGGTTAGAGGAGGAAAGTAAGGCCGACCTGAGCCACAAAATTGGGGCAGGGGATGCCCCTATGATCAGTTGTAAACAGAGGTGCCAGAGTTGGTGAGGCTTGTGCAGATGAGGTCCCTGAGTCCCAGGAGGGATAGCAAGTGACCCAGTTGGGGCCAGGGCTCTTTGGGAGAGAGAAATGGCAGGTTTCAACCATCCCACCCACCCTGTTCCCCTGTGTTTTCAAGGCCGGTTTCTTAGCCCCTAAGTTACCTCCACCGCCTACCTCCCCATCTTGTTCCTATCAGAGAGAATGGGCTGGTAAAGCTGGAAGTCATGGTCATGACAGGTTAACCCTTCTGGGTTCCAGGGATCCTTTCTGAACTTTTTTTCAGTTCCCCTGGGCCAGGAGGAGTGACTGAGTCTACTCACAGGTCTACTTCACTAGAAGGGCCCATTATCCCCAGAGAGGCTCCGAGAAGAGACCTCACCTCTTTATAAGGCCCAGGCTTCCAATTTTCTGATTCTCTTTACCACATCCGTGACTGGATCCACCCACTGTGTTCACAGAGCTGTGATGGTATCACTCCCTGTTTTATGGTTGGGCAACTGAGCCATGGGGGGAAAGTGACTTGCCCAGGGTCACATCGCTTGCACAGAGGTTGAGACCAAAATGGGCAGACAGGGATGTTTGTATGGTTGCCTTGTGCGGCTCTCTACCCAGGTAGTTTTCTATAGCACACTGAAGAGGGAGCAGGGGCTGCGAATGGGGCATTTAGTCCTTGCTGTGTACCCTGCATGGGTGAACCAACCCTGCTGTGGCCAGGACACCCATCCCTAGTAGCCCTGTGTCCCAGCTCAGGGGGTCACCTGCTAAGCTGGGCATCAGAAACTGACTTCAAGCCCCCTCTTGATAGGGCCTGACAGATGTATTCAGGTCCCTCTCACAGAGGCCAGGCCAGGAGGAACCTCTCGAAGGGCTCGAGAGACAGCACTGTGCCGGGAAGGCTCTGAACTAGAAGGGGAGAGACCTAGGTCACGAATCAGGATCTGTCCTTCAGCAAGCCCCTCTCCTGCTCTGTACCTCAGTTTCCTCACCTCTAAACTAGAGTTGGGCCATTGCTTTGGTTCTAAGCTTTTTCTTTACAAAAGGTCCCCTTCCTTTGATCCCTTGGGCCGATAGTTTGAAAGATGTCATGTAAGTGCTAGTTGTTTCATTTCCCCAAGCAACAGTGTCAATACAGTTGCATGCAACCTGATGTGTGGTTGACTAGGAAAGGCAGATTTGGGGTAAACATGGGAGTTATTGAGGCCCCAGGCTAGGGCCCTGAGTACCTGAGACCTGCTGTCTCTGAGAAGGAGCTGGGAAACAGCAGGCTCCCAACTCACATCAGCACGGAGTGGCTCCCGCCCACCAAGGCCTTTTCCTGTGATCTAGGGCATCCCCCCGCCCCTGCCATGGAACCAGTCCCATCAAGGCTACGGAGAGGGAAGCTCAAGGGCAGGTTAGTTCAGCACACCCAGCCTCTAGATGACCAGTCATCAGAGTCTCAGAGATACCAGAAAATAAAGCCATTTTATTATTATTTTTTTTTTATGTGCCATTGTGGTCTGAGGAGTGGGAGTACGAATGGAAGGGAGGGTGGTGATGCCACGAGCCCCAGCTGAAGGCCCAGGGGTCCTCTACTTGGCCTGGACTGTCTCCTCCAGCCTATCCAAGCGCTTCTGTAGCTCCTGCACCGTGGCCTGGAGCTTCCTCATCTCTTCCTCCAGCCGGGATATGGCATCCTGGGGGTCCAGCACTGCATTAGCCTCCCTCGGCTCCCCTTATCCTGGCATCCCCTAAGCCCCCTCCCAAGAGCCCCAGGGCTCAAGCCCTTCCCTCTCTCAGCCAGTCGCTGCCCAGAGAGCTGGAGGCCTATAAACCTGAAACCTGTTTTCTGAGGCCTCAGGATTACCCACTCCCAGCCCCCAAGGGATCCCCAACTTTGTGAGTTTAAGATGCCCCAAATGCCAGCCTCTTTCCACTGGGTCAATGACCACATCAGTAGCAGCCCCTGCCCTACCCCATCTTCCCATCTTGATTCTCGGGCTCCCATCCGCCTCTTACCAAGCTAAGAGTGCCACTGGCCTCTGGTACTGTCTTCCTGCGCCCAGTGTCCAGGCCCCGGTTGACCCTCAGCTCCCGGCTCTTTGGGGGCACATAGCCATCCTTGAGGGAAATGAGGAGGGGCCCGGCATCTCGACCCCCCAGCCACTCCTCAGCCGTGAGGGCAGCATCCGGCCCTGCAGTAGGTGGGTACAGGTCCTCCTGGAACAGGTCCGACTGTGGGCAAGGCCAAGGCTGGTTAAGAGAGTGCTTAGGCCACACCACCACCCTGCAACTCCACGAGGTCAGTGCCCCACCCAGAGCCCAGGGAGGGACATGGGAGCATCACCTTTCTAGGCACTGTCATGGCAATGGGCTCACACCTCCGCTCATGTAGCTTGTAGAATCTGTGGAAACAGGAAGGTGAGCAGCGCCCACAGCATGGTTGGGCTGGGGCTGAAGGTCAGCATGGGGTCAGCACTGCCCAAGGAGCATGCTCAGGTCAGAGTCAGGAGTCAGTCACCTGGCAATCTCACACTTGTTCACCTCCAGGCCACGTTTGGGCATGTAGCCCATGCCACGCTGGGATTCCTTGGAACTGAACATGGAGAGATAGTGCAGGAATGGGGCCTCAGAAGTGATCTCGAAGTACCGGATAGAGCTGTCACCCTGCAAGTGGTGGGTGCAAGGGAGGATCAACACCGACACATGCCTCCAGCCGCAGTCCTTTCCAAGCCCCACTGCCCACCTTCCTCCCCTGACCCCCTGCCCAGCTGGGCCACCTTGCCACAGAGGTAGACGATGTTGGTGTCGGGGTCAAAGAAGGGCAGCAGGACGCCGCTGCTAGTGTCCAGCTCCTGCAGGGACAGCGGCTCCTCCAGGTGCTTCTGTAAAGACGGGCAGGAGGTAACAATGAGCGGGGCCATGTCAGGCCCGGGGGTGGTGCTCTTCATGAGCAGTGACCCAGGAAAGACCAGTCAGCGGAAACCCCCATCTCATGGTGGGTAAACTGAGGCCCATGCCCTTATAGCCAGGCAAGTGGCAGGGCAAGGCCTAAGCCTCCTGTCTTCTGAGTCTCTGCTCCCGCCCGGCACTCACCGTGTCCCACAGCGCCACCTGCCGCTCACTCATGCGGCTGAAGCCTGTGGTCAGGATCTTTCCATCTGATACAAACACAGCGCGCACAGGCCTGGTCCCCTCGTGGGGACGGTCCTTCTCCTGGAAGGAAAGGGAGGTGGTCCGTCAGGCACCCAGACACACACCTTAAGGGCCAGACCCCAGCTGGAGGCAAGAGAGGGCAGCATCTAGGGGCCTGGTTGGTGGTGGGTAGGAGCGGTGAGGGTCCCAGGGTCAAGGGTCACAGTTTTTCAGGCAACTCACAGCTACAACAGTGCCTTTGCGGGGCTCGATGATGCGCACGCGCTTGTCGCGGCAGGAGGTGCAGATGAGGGCGCCATCTCGGCTCCAGTCCACGCTGTAGATTGTATCCGGGTGCACGTCCGTGCCCAGTGTCAGCACGGCCGTCCCAGTGCCCACGTCCCACACCAGGATCACGTTGTCACAACCTAAGTGATGGCCCCAGTGTCAGAAGCCATGAGCCCCCACCTTCATTGCCAGGCAACTAGCCCACCCCTCCTCTCCCCCCAGGCACCTGCACTGAGCAGCACATTCTGGGCTGTGGGGTGCCAGGCTACGATGCCCACGCGCTTGGTATGGCCCTCCAGGGTGACGACGGGTTCCCGCAGGGGCAGCACCAGGCCCCCATCAGGGATCTCCCACACCTGCAGAGGAGTGAGTGAGTCTTGGGGGCTGCAAATGTCAGATCCAGTGCTGGAGCCTCCTCCTGTCCCGCGTCCCCCCACCACTCACCATGACTGTGCAATCCTCGGAGCCACTGGCAATGACGTTATCATTGTGGGGGCACCAGGCAATGTCCAGCACAGGGGCTGTGTGGCCACAGACCGTGGGCGCATTCTTGTCCACACGTCCAGTCTAGAGGGCACAGCAGAGCCTCTGAGGGAGGTGCTTTTCCCCTCCAATGCAAGCCAACCTCCCCACACCCTTTCAGAGAGGCACAGAGAGGAAGGCTGTGGGGTCCCTGGGAGGCGGAGCAGGGCCTAGGCTGGGAGGGTTTGGTCCTGTGCCCCAGTCCCAGAGTTGTCTGGGCAACTCAGGAGGGCTGAGCACAAGTAGTGCAGGATGGGGGTGCAGGGTTGAGCACCAGGGCCACGCTGGGCCCTGGTCCTGCCTTGCTGTCAGACCCTGGCCAAGTTCCTGTTGTCTCTATCTCAGTTTCTCATCCATGCCCTGGGGGCCGGCACCCACACCCCCACCCCAGCTTCCCTGAGTAAAGCTTCCATGGGACCACAGGCCAAGGCCCTGCGCCCAGGACAGGTAGTGGAAGGTAGGTTGTATTGGGGTGGGGGTTCCCCAGGGAAGTGTGTGTGAATGGTGGGGCTGGGTCCTTCCAAAAGGGCAGGGACCTGGTAAGTCTGCCACAACTGGCCCCCAGGCAGGAGCAGAGGGTTGGAAATGGCCGCTTCCGGGGACAGCTGCTACAGCAGGGCTTCCGGTGTGAAGAGCGGTGCAGGGCGCGGGCCCAGCTCTCACCCCGACAACCACTTCCTCTTCTCTTTGCTTCCATCGGCCCTTTTAAGGTAACAACTTAGGGCCCATCTCCCCTTCCCGTCTCACCCCTCAAGAGCACAGGAGTGTGCTGGGGGTGGAGTCAGCGGACAGCAGGGGGAGGAGGGAGCAGGATCAGAGGAGGGCAGGGCTGGGGAGGGGAGAGCGCCTCTTACATCATCCCTGCCTGTGAACTGGGGGCCCCAGCTTGCTGGGTCTCCAAAGGCTCAGACAGGCCTAGACCTGACGTCCCTCCCAACCCTGAGAGCACTGCTAGGCCTGCCCAGACCCCATCCCAGCACTCTCTGTGCTCCCAAGGGGAGAAAGCCCCAGGCTGAGACTTGGAAGACCTGGCACTGGGTCTGCAGAACTCACTGTGACCCTTCTCACTCCCCTCTGAGCTTCAGTTTCCATTCAACCACTGCCTGTAGGGGCTGGAGGAAGCTTAAGGCTCATGTGCCCAGCTCAGTTTTACAGATGACAGCGCTGCAGCCCAGGGAGGCTTGGTGACAATCACCTAATCAGGACCCCCAAGGGGCCACTGGATAGCCAGAGGCCCCCTCAGGTGGAGGACTGCTGCCCCCAGGGCTCCAGGGGCTCACCTTGCTCAGGGGCAGCACCAGGAAGGCCCCTCCCCCGCTGGCCTCACAGATCAGGGCCACGAACTTGGGGTTGACAGCACAGAAGCCACTGTCCCAAGTGGTCTGCGAGACACGCACATCCTCATAGCACTGGTCAGCCTTGGCTGGCTGTCCAAACACGTGGCGGAACTTGCTGGAGCGGACCACCTGCCGGCTCATCCTGGGGAGCACATGGGTTGAGAGCCTTTCTCCCTTCAGGTCAACTCTGACCTTACAGTGGCCCCCGTGTCCCCCAGGACACCCCTCAGCTTGGAGTTTAAGGTCTCAGCTAGCTTCCCCAGCATCACATCCCTGGCCTCCCTGCCCTTGTCCTCTGTAACTGATATCCTGCTACCCTCACGCTCGTCTTCCTCACGCCCATCTCTTCTCCATCCACCCCAGGCCCCACTTGTGTGCCCTCGGCCCCGACAGTAGAGCCTGAGGTGGGGTAGCACCTAGTGCCGAGCTGTCAACCGACTGGCTGACAGACACAGAGCCCTTCCCTTCTGATAGTTCACACTCCGGGGGCTTCAGTGCAGACAGCTTGGAGAGTGCGTTGTCTCAGTCTCAGTGTCCAGACCTCACATCCCTCACACCCACATGGGGAGCTTCTAAAGGCAGGGGCAGGCCTGGCTCTACCTCGCCTCCTGGCACAGGGCTGGACACACAGAGGAAAGTGGTCTGCCCAGGAGGCATGTCCTCAGCAGCAGGATGGCCTCCCCAGTAGGTCTCTGGGCACCAGAAATAGGCAGATGGCTCGAGTCCCAGTATCTCCTTCTCCCCATTCCTCTGCCTCTCGCCTCCACTTAAGCAGGTGCCCTAAGTGCCATCTCCACCCCCACTGGAACTATGCACAGGAAGGGAGAGGCTGACACTGACTTCTCTGAGGTCCAGCTAGGATGGTTTTCCCCTGCCGTGGCTGGGCAGAGAGCAAGCAAAGCCAAGGGGACTGCCTCTGGATCCCCAGGCTCCAGGCCCCATCCTGGTGCCCAACCGCATCGCCTTCTGCCCAGAGTAGGGGCCCGTGTTGCCTGCTCTGAGGGCACCCTCCCCAGGGCCTCTACTCCACCTCCCCAGCTTCACCCATCTGCCCTGCCTTCGGGCCTGGCCCTTCTCACTGGGGGCTCCAGCCGCCCTTGCCCGCTCGGTGACTCTCCAGGAGGCTCCTGGGTCTGTCTGCCCAGAAGCAGGCAAGGAGCATGTGTGAGAAGAAGCAGTCTGGGGAAAGGGGGATCAGTCCCAGGTGAGAAGCCTGGGTCTGGGGAGAAGGGAGCCCCAAACTGGAGGTTGGGGGACAGGAAGCCATCGCCCCACCCTGCCTCCTCCCCCACCGCAGGTACCAGGCCCGGAAACCACGGAAAGGGGAACTTGGTCTTTTCTTGTTTTGCTCTCAACTCCTTCCTGTCTCCAAGCTCAGGGCAGCTGCTAGGCTCACCCCACCCTGCCCCAAACCCCCATCCCAAAGACTCCCATTCTGGGGAGAGTCAGGGCCGGCTCATGTCCTGACCCCCCCCCCCCCGCCCCCACCTCCATCTTGGCTCTGGTGGTCCCTCACCAGCCCCCCCTTCACAATGCTCTCGACACACAGATGGACCTTCCCACGAGCACCCCACACCCTCAGGCGAGTCCCCTGCACGCGGGGCGTGGATGGGCTCTATCCCCATCTCAGAGCCAGCTCACTCGGACGGTCTGTCCGCCCCCAGAGCCGGCTTCTGCCAAGCTCACGCCTGCCCCACAGGTGGCCCAGGGCGGCGACGCCTAGTCCCTTTCCCGGGCACCCCAAGCTTACCTGCTGCTGAGAGCTGAGTGACCCCCAAATGGAGGAGGGAGAGGAGAAGGAGACGGAAGGAGGTGGAGGAGCCGGAGACTGCCCGCTGAGGATGCTCTTGTCAAGACAATGAATGAGAAGCGGCGGCCGCCCGCCTCCTTAGGGGTGGCAGCGCGGCTTTGGGCGGAGCTCCTAAAAGGGAGCTTCCCTCCGCGGAGGCGCCGCCTCGCCCGAGCCCGCAGCCTCCCTTCCCCTCCCTCCGCGGGGGAGCTCAGCGCCTTACGCTGCCAATTCCGAATCAAAACAGATGCTGCTGGCCACTCACTGACAATCTAATCTGCACTTTTTTTAATGTCAAAATGCAAAAATACCCTGTTCCTTCTTTCCTCCTTCCGTCCATCCCCAGCCTACTCACCATCCTTTCCCTGGCGTTCATCAAATCGCCCATCAGGCCCGCTCATCGGGCCCCACGCCCACCCCAGCTAAGGCTGTGTTGCCTTCTCTCCCCGCACGGACAAGGAATGGAGGCCAGGAGGGGCTCGGAGGAGGGAGAGCCCCGCGCCGCCCTGCACCGGGGAGACCTGGGTCTTGTCCAGGCTCCTACATCTGCAGATGGGTGGCCTTGGGAGAGTCCCTTAACCGCCCACGTCTCGTGTCTTCATCTAGGAGCACCTCTGCCATGTCTGCCTCACAAGGAACAAATGAAATAATCTGGCCATGCAGAGCGCCTCTTTGGCGGGGTCTGTAGAGGTGAATGAGTCAGGTTCCTGCCCCCAAGGACCTCTCAGCCTAATGGAAGGAGGGGAGTGAAGAACAGCTCTCAGGGAGCTAAGCAGAGGCAGCAGCCTGGACTTCAGACTCAAGAGGAAGGAGGAGTTTGTTCTCCTCCCTGGATAACAGACCCTGTCATGATGGTAGCAACGCAGAGGGCAAGAAAGGCCTATTCTAGAGTCAGATTTCCTGATGAGTTTGACTCCTGGCTGTCACACTACTGAGTGACCTTGGGCAGGTTACTTAACCTCTCTCAGCCTCAGTTTCTCCCTTTGTAACAAAGTCATACCTACTTGATGAGGTTATGGGGCAAGGAAAGCCTTATGCGCCTCATCTGGAATTTAGCAAGCGCTTACTATATGCTAGCTCTTATTATTATTACTGTTTACAGAGTATCTGGGCTGGACCTGAAAGGGTGAGAAAGCGCCAACAGGCATGACTGGAGGAGGTCTTGTAGGCTGAGGGGCAGCCTGAGCAAAGCCCAGTAACGTGAGCCTTCAAGGGACTGGTTCAAATCCTAGCTCCACTACAAACTGGCTGTGTGATCCTGAGCGAGAGGTCTAACCTCTCTGAACCTGAGTTTCTTCATCTATAAATGGGGGATAAATATGAGTTGTCCTGCCCTCCTCATAAAGTTATGAGGCTCGAATGAGACAATGTATGTAAAAGTGTTTCACACGTTATTCAATGGTAAAAACCTGTGGGGTGCACTGTACCTGAGCGCCTGCTGCTGGACCGGACTGGACAGGGATGAGGAGGGACTGTGATGTACAGTCTCCAGCTGAAGTGATAAGAATAACAGCAGGTGCTTACTGAGTACCTGCTGTGTGCTGGGCACTGCTCTAAGCACTATGAATATGCCACACTCCTTTAATCCTCACAACGCCCCTAGGTGGCAGATACTACCTCCACTTTACAGAGACGAGACTGTGGCACACACTGCCCTCAGCCCTGGAGCATCTCATTCCAATCAGAGGACAAGCACATTGATGAGGGACCTGGAAACCATGCCCCCAAAGGCAAGAGCCTGATGGGCCTGGCGAGGGAAAGTTCAAGAAGCACAGACGCCGCTTCCACATGCAGTTGGTCTGCAGTGCAGGATGGGGGCAGATAAGTGCGGGGCTGCTGCGGAGGACAGATGCGAGGCCGGCGGTGGCACACAAGAGAGTTAGCTCAGTGGTGGGTGGTGAAGGCCCTGCCATGAGGCTCTTCATGTGTCAAAGGAGGGGCTGATGCCTCCCTATGAGGGGTGCTGGGAGGGTGTTCCTGGGGGGTGCTGCTGGCCCAGCATCTTACCATCCCCTCTTTACTGGTGGCCACATCTGGATTTTCCTTTGGGGAACCAACATCTCCTCACTGGCAGTCTCTGAGGGTCAAGAGGGGGCTCCAGGGTAGGCACATGGCCCACACTTCCCTGGTCAAAGCAACCTTTTTCGATTAGTTCGGGGATGGGCACTTGATTCAAGTCTATGCCATCAGAAGCTGGCTCATTGGAGCTGCTAGGAAAAAGAGCCCTCTTTCCACTGGGGGTTAGTAAACTGGTGGGCTCTAAGCCCAGTGCTATAGTGACCATCTTGTCACTATGTAGGAAAAGCTGTCCAGAAGGAGCCCACACAGAGGACTGCAGAGGCAAGATATGAAGACAGACATATGTTTGACATCATTTGAGTATCTGGCTCAAGCTGTGCCTGAACTCTTTAACCTCTCTGTCACATAAAGTGTAAGTTCCTTTTTTCCACATAAGCCAATAAGTTTGAGTTGAATTTCTGGCACTTACAATGGAAAGAGTTCCGACTGGAACACCCGCCATGGAGGGAGACAGAAGCAGAGGCCCTTCCAAGGTGCAAGATACATGCAGTAAAGAGGGACTGAAATGCTGCACATGGGATTAAGTCCAAACTCCTTAGCAAGGCCAGCAAGACTTCTCTGGTCTGTCCTGCCCTAAAGAGGCTATAGGGCATGATGGAGTCAGATGGGCCTGGAGAAGCGTGGCTTCACCATCTCCTGCTGGCCCGGCGTAGTGATGCTCTGTCACCTGTAAAAGGTGCACAGCACTGCTCACTTTCTACAGTGTGTACCCAGGGGGCTGGCCCGATGGTGTAGTGGTTGAGCTCTTGTGCTCTGCTTCCGCAGCCCAGGGTTCACAGGTTCAGATCCTGGGTGCAGACCTGCACGCTGCTCATCAAGCCATGCTGTGGTGGTGTCCCACATATAGAGTAGAGGAAGATGGGCATGGATGTTAGCCCAGGGCCAGTCTTCCTCAGCAAAAAGAGGAGGATTGGCAACAGATGTTAGCTCAGGGCTAATCTTCCTTACCAAAAAAAAAAAAAAAAAAAAAATAGAGTGTGTACCTACCACCCAGCCTCAACAATTATCAACATGTGGCCAATACTGATTTATTTCTTCTTCCACATTATTTTCTTGGAATCTAGTAAAACAAATCCCAGACATCACAGCTTTCAACTTAAATACTTCACATTTACCTCTTAAGAGAGAAACTTTTTAAAAACCTCTTAGAGTTTCTAATACAATTGCATTCACTTTATAGATTAACTTGGGAAGGATATTAAGATTTCCATTCGCAAATGTAGTGTATTTCTCCATATATTTTGTCTTCTTTTATGTCCTTTAATATAATTTTCTCTGTAAATGTCTTGTATATCATTAAATTTTTACCCCCGTAGGTATATTATAGTTTTGTGGCTATTTTGAATGGATTCTTCTTATTTTAGTTGTAGCCTTATTTTATTTTATTTCTTTTTAAAATCAACTTTATTTACATACAATAAAATACACCTTTATTTCCGTACAATAAAACACACTCATTTTAAGTGCATGGTTCACTTAGTTTTGACAATTGTATATGCCCATGTAACTACCACCATTACCAAGATATGAAATATTTCCATCATCCCTAAAAGTTCCCTCATGTCCTTCTACAATCAATCCCCACCCTCAGCCCCAGGCAACCACTGATCTGCTTTTTGTCAGCATAGATTTGCCTGTTCTAGAATGTTCTATACAAATGAAATCATACTATATAGGTCTGTCTTTTTTCACTTAGCATAATGTTTTGAGATTCATCCATGTTGTTTTTGTATGTCAGATAAGGATTTTTATTTTACCTAAGCATGATACCATTACACAATACACAATACACAATTACACCTAAAAAATTCAGGAATAATTTCTTAATATCATCTAATACCCAAGTTATGATCAAATTTCCATGTCTGCCTAAAAAAAAGAACCCAGCAGTCAATGTTAACATCACCAAAAGTAGGACAACCAGACATTGTGCGCCTCCTGTAAAGTGAGGCAGTAAGTATGTAGCAGCACCTGTGCAGTGTTCTTAGCAAAATCATCATCATTATCACCATCATCTTGAATCTAATTAAGCCTCTAGATCTAACTACCAGTTTATAGGAAATAAAGGGGGTAGAAGAACAGGTCAAGTAACACCTCAAGGAAGCAAGTACCTAAATTTAGAATGTGGAAAATTCTATAGGACAAATGACTTGGCTTCAATAAATAAATGGCACTAAAAGAAAAGGAGAGGAAATATATTGAAAGAGTCAAGAAATATACCAACCAACTGTAATATGTGGACTTTCTTTGGATCCTGATTCAAACAAATCAACTGTAAAAGGAGATTTTAAAAATTAGGTTCTGTCGGGCCGGCCCGGTGGCTTAGTGGTTAAGTGCACGCGCTGCGCTGCTGGCGGCCCGGGTTCGGATCCTGGGCGCACACCGACGCACCACTTCTCCGGCCATGCTGAGGCCGTGTCCCACATACAGCAACTAGAAGGATGTGCAGCTATGACATACAACTATCTACTGGGGCTTTGGGGGGAAAAAAATAAATAAATAAATAAAATCTTTAAAAAAAAAAAATTAGGTTCTGTCACTTACAACCAAAAGGGTCCTGACTGCTCCAAGCAGCACCAGGTCCTCAGTGCTGTCCTAACATTCCATCACTGAAGAGGTTCAAGAGCCCTATCAGGTATTTTATTGTCCCTCTTTTGCAGATGATGAAATCAAGGCTCAGAGGGGATAAATGACCTACCCTAGGTGACACAAACTGTGATCCAAATACAAATCTGCCTGACTCTGAAACCCATGAGTCCATTCAAACCGTCCAGCGACCTCTCGAAGCAGAGGCGTGCACAAAAGTGGAGAGCAGCGGAGTGCAGAGGGCAGACTGGGAACAAAACTAGATCCTCCATAGATGTTGGCGAGTAGATGGATGACATTACATTTGAACAGAGTCTTGAATACAAGTTTGCCCAGTAGAGAAGGGAGGGGAGAGGGAGAAAAGCAATTCCAATAAAGGCAATGAGAAGACAATGCCATTTTAGGGGATGAAGGGGAAAGTGGCAGAGCTAGGAGGATCAGCAGAAGGCAGATCATGAGGGAACTCAACCTGTGTCTTCTCAAGGAGTTTGCTCCTATAGGCAAGGAGAAGCCCACACAAGTCTCTGAGAAGCGACAGGGTCATATTGCAAGAGGTTACTCTGGAAGCCTGGCCCCTGCTCCTGTGGCCCCCAGGCCTTCTCACAGCTGTAGTCTTCTCCCCACCTGCAGGCTCAGCCCTGACCCACATTCAAAAACCAATCCTGGCTTATGATAGCATATAGGATGCCATGTCCACAGGCTCAGGCCTAAGTCAACCTGGCTGGCCACTTCTCACTGGCCATCTACTCAAGCCACCTTCCTCACTCTCATGAGATGACCATTGCTCCTATTTTATGGAGAAAAGAGGGAGAACTCTTTCAACCTCTCTGCTCCTACCAGCAACAGCATCTCCAGCTCCTATCAACAGCCACCGACTGTTATCACAGACCAGCCGTCCTCCTTGGGCCCAAGGCTAATTCCTCCCTCTTGGGACACAGTCCTTCCCATTTCCTCAGTGACCTCCTCCATCACTTAACCTCTTTCTCCGGCTGTGCCAAGTTCTCTTCTCCCCAGACCCTCTCTCTTCAGTGTATAAAAACAAGTTTAAGTCCCCTGTGTCTTTGGGGAACCCCTCTCAACTTGGCGACCTCAAAGCACATCCCTATCTTCCTCTTAGGGTTCACAGTCAAGTTTCTTGAAAGAACTGCTCGTACTCACTGTCTCCACTCCCTCACTTCCTACTTCCTCTTCTACCTACGTGAGTCTGGCTTCTGCTCCCACCGTTGCACACAGACTTGCCCTCGCCAAGGCCATCAGTAACCTCCTGATCTTTAAATCAAACAAGCCCAGTTTGATGATCATCTGATGCTACTGACTATTCCCTCCCTCTGGAATTTTTCCTTTCTTTGGCATCTGAGACACCACTCTCTCCTGGTTCTCTTCTTTGCTCTGGAGCTTTCTCTCACAATCCCCTGCAGTGTCTCTCCCTTTGCTTATCTATAGGGTACTCCCCAGGACTCCACCTCTTCTGTTGCACCCAAATTCCCCACACTATCTCATGCACATCTGCAGCTGCAACTACAAACGCTGACAACCCGCAATCTGTCTCTGCAGCCCAAACCTGCCCCCACTCACTCCCTAGTTCTGACTGCCAATTGCAGACTTCTCCGACTTTCGACGGTTCGACTTACAATTTTTCAACTTTACAATGGTGCGAAAGCAATATGCATTCGGTGGAAACCGTACTTCGAATTTTGAATTGTGATCTTTTCCTGGGCTAGCAATATGCCATGCTACATTCTCTCATGATGCCACAGCTCCCTGTCAGCCCCGTGGTCACGGGGATAAACAACTGATACACTTCCAACCATTCTGTACCCACGCAGCCATTCTGTTTTTTGCTTTCAGTACAGTATTCAATAAATTACATGAGATATTCAACACTTTATTATACAATAGGCTTTGTATTAGATGATTTTGCTCAACCATGGGCTAATGTAAGTGCTCTGAGCACGTTTAAGACAGGCTAGGCTAAGCTGTGATGTTTAGTAGGTTGCGTGTATTAAATGTATTTTCAACTTACGATATTTTCAGCTTGCGATGGGTTTACCAGAATGTAACCCCATCCTAAGTCAAGGAAGATCTGTATATGGCTTGACCTGCATGTTCCATTTGCACCTTGGGGAAAGCGTCGCAGAGAAGGAAGTCTTGACCTTGAATCTCTCCCTTTGGTTCCATGCCCACCACCACTGCCTGAGTTGTGTTGCTTGGACCACTGTGCTAGCTCCCTGACTAATCACCTTCCTCTGATTCATCTTTTACAGCATTGCTAAAGTCACCTTCCTGGTCATAATATGCCTACCTTACAAAACTCCATCAGCTCCTCAACACCTTCAGGAGAAAGTTGAAGCTCCCTCAGCGTGGCGTACAAAGCCCTTCCTGATCTTCCTCCGCCCACCTTTCTGGCCTTGCTGCTCATCATTACCCAAGCTCAATATGCTCCCTCATTCCTCTGGTCCAGAGGCTGAACCCTCAGATGTCTACAAGGGGAGGAGTGGAGCTGGGTGACCCAGTTACCTGTTGCAGAGTAAATCACTCCAAAACTTTGTGATTTAAAATGACAACCACTTCTTTATCTCCCATTATTCTTGGGTTTTGAGAGGGAGTGTCCCGACAGAGAGTGTGCTCCAAGAGGATAGGCCTGTGATTGGCACAGGGTCACTTCTACCACATTCTATTGGTTAAGCAGTCACAGGACCAGCCCAGATTCCAGGGGATGGGAAATTAACTCCTCCTTTTGATGTGGAGAGTTACAGAGAATTTGCAGCTGTCTTTAATCCACCACAGAGGACTAGGCAGGTAACATGAGTACTAGTTGATGGGGGCAGGTGAATTACAATAGTGAGTGGATGGATTGTGGCTGTGCCAGCCCTTTGTCACAGGCCCTGTGTAGCTAAACCTTCTGGTTTTTCAAGACGAGTTAGAAATATGGATTTTTATGTGAAAGCTCCAGATCTTTCAACGTTGGCAACTAAATCAAAAATTTCTAAAAATGTTATATGAGCAAAACTAAGTATGTCTTTGGTTTGGATGTGGTTTTACTGGCCAACAATTTTTTGGACTCTCTTCTTTGCCCTTGGCACAGGCCTGAAATCTCTTACTCCTTGTTTGCTACCAAACTCTTATGTACCCTACTTATCCTTTAAGACACAGGTCAAATTTCCTTCTCTGTGAAGCTTTCCCTGACACACCCACTCCTCAAATGGTTTCTTTTCTCCTCTGTGCTAGTGGCCCCGGGTGCACCCCGCTATCGTGGTAATTAGTACACTGGAGAGTAATTGCTTACAGGTCCAGCTCCTCCACCAGACTGAGCTTTATCTGCCCAGCACAGGGCCCAGCACCTGGTTGGCATTCAAGAAACATAAACCCTTCTTTCTTTCCCAACACTGCCAATCAACCACCAACTCCTATATACTCTATTTTCACCATTTTCTTTCCTGGCCGGTCTATTCTCCACCCCCACTGCCATTACTCTAGTTCACCCCCTCCTCGCTTCTCCCAGAACCTGCTAACCAGTCTCCCCAACTCTTCTCCTCCATTGCCCCCAATCCCTGTCCCTCAGCCACCCTCCTTCTCCCTAATGCACAGCTCTGACCATGTCAATCCCCTGCTCAAATGTTTTAATATTCCTTCTTTATTCCTCATCATAAAATCCAAACTCCATGAACCCGGTTAGTGGATGTTGGTTTTGTGCCTGTCCAGCACACTGGTACAGGAGTGAAGCAGCGCCAATCAATGTCAGCCCTGGGTCTTTTTCTGGAACTGCTGGTTGCCATTTCTGTCACTATGTGGGGAAAGCCTTCCTGAGGATGAAGCTGACAGGCAAAAGCCAAGTATGAGTGAGGAGTGGGGAAAAAGAGAGAGAGAGAGGAGAGAGAGATTGATTTGATGACCTTGTTGAGCCCCTCGATCTAGTTGTGCTTGAAGCCAGGTACATCCCAGGCTTTCCCAGTTCTCAGATTCAAGGTCAGATCAAGAGCCTGCTGGCTAGACTCAGGGGCCTGGTTTGACTGATCTGAAAAACAGAATTAATATGTACATAAAGCAAAGGACATTCAGCAAAGAAGGCCCAGCTTGATTTATTTCCACCATGATGCATTTCAAAGAACCAGACCCCCACTGATCAGCTCCCATTTTGGAACTGACAGCCAAGCTCACCACACATGACCTCCGGGGAGAATTTTATCCCAAAGCCTTGTCAGCCCCAGGTAGGGTCTCTCCAAGTTGTACAAGTCCTTCCTGTTGCCTCCATTGGGAGCTCTGCAATAGGATTTTGGGACACTAATACTAGAAGGGATCTTAGTCTACCCCTTCTTTTTATGAGTGATGAAACCAAGACCCCGAGACCACAGTTAGTTAGACAGAGTCTGAACAAAATCCTGGGTCTGAACTCCCATGGTACCACGTCACCAAGTTTGAGACAAGATCCTTGTCTCTTTTTCGCACCCAACTGCAGCTTAGACACAAAACAGACACCAAGTCTTTAGATGTTTTCAAAGATCCATAAGGTGTCCCACTTCCATCCTTATGGTAAATAAAACCAAACAGGGAAAGAAAAGGAGGTGCAGTAGCTCTTGAGTAAAATAACTATAAATATTTTTTCACTTTGTATGTGGCTGTTTTTGAACCTGTTTTCTTTTATCTGTATCCAGCTTTTATTCGGATATTTACACAGCATCAGTGCATTTAATCCAAACTATAAGCAAGGAATTCATCTTTATTAGGTCTCTTTGAGTTGCAAATTACAGAAACCCAGCTTAAATCACTGTAAGCAAAACAAAAAAAAAAGTGAATTTGGGGGATCGCGTAACTGATAAGTCCAGAGACTGGATCCAGTTACTCAAATGATGATATCAAGATCATCAAGATTCTCTTTCCTCTTATGTGTTTCATTCTCAAGCAGGTTCTCTCCATCGGTGGCAAAGACGACCACCAGAAGCTCCAGGCTTACAACCTACCAGATGGACAACCCTGGGAAAAAGTGAGCTTCTCTTTCCCAGCAAAAGTCATGGGCTGACTCTCATTGGACCAGCTTGGGTCACTTGCCCATCTTTGAACCAATCCCTGTGGCCAGAGGGATGGAATAGATGGAGTGGCCAAGCCTCGGTCAAGTGCCTACTCCTCAAGCTGGGAAGGTGGAGTCAACCAGGTCCAAACCACTTGGACTGAGAATAGGGGCTTAGACCAGTCAGTTAAAATAGGATGGATGTTGGGAGGCAAATATCATGACCACTGTAGTTCCCCAAAGTAAGATCAGAGTGGAAGAAAGAATAGTGCTTGGCAGGCAAAAAAAACAACTAAACTGCATGATTTAGGCTGCTATTGTCACCGAATCATCTATGTTTCTGATGATATAAGAGTCTTCAGGTGCATAATAATTTTATGGTAATAAAATTATTACCAAAATAAAATAATACAATAATATAATAAATTAAATAAATAAATAATTATATAAAAATATAATTAAATAAAATAAATAAAATAATATAAAAATAATAATGGTAATAAGATTTTGATTGGTAGTCACAAAAGTTGTTTTGTGTTCTATCTGAGTCACGGAAAAGCATGTGAGCCATTTTCCATTGCTGGAAGGCAATATGTATAATCACAGTATTTCAAAGCTGGTAGGAACCACTTCATTCAAAGAAACTGAGGGCTAACAAGTGAAGTAATCTCTAGAATCATCCAGTAAGTTAGTGGCAGAGTCCAGTATCCAAGTTAATGATTTTTCTCACCACATTCCAGCTGTTTCTGATGGTGCAGTAGACATCTGTTGTTTTTGCCTGCTTGTCGTCTATTCTCTACTCTAGTAAGAGGGACTAGAATTTCCTTTGGAAGTCTATATGGTGATATGATGGTTGCCTACCTAAGCTCCATTTCACTGCAAATGACTAGTCTAACTCAATCATGGAAATCCTATTCCTGGTGCCAGCGATTGGTTCAGGAATGGTCATCCGCCTCAAACTGGCCAATAAGACCAAAAGATGTCATTGGGGGGGGCTTCATGCAAAGTTTTCCTTGCTCATAAAAAAGATACTCTGGTGATCACTTCCTTCCAAAACTTGTTATTATCTAACTTTTTTGTTATAGCCACCCTCGCTGGTGTGAAATGGAACCTCATTGTGCTTTTTATTTGCATTTCCCTAATGACTAATGGTAGTGAGTATCTTTTCATGTGCTTATTGAACATTTGTTTTTTTTTTTAATAGTTTTTATTTTTATTTTATTTATTTATTTATTTATTTTGTGAGGAAGATCAGCCCTGAGCTAACATCTGTGCTAATCTTTCTCTTTTTGCTGAGGAAGACCGGCTCTGAGCTAACATCTATTGCCAGTCCTCCTCCTTTTTTTCCCCAAAGCCCCAGTAGATAGTTGTATGTCACAGTTGCACATCCTTCTAGTTGCTGTATGTGGGATGTGGCCTCAGCATGGCCAGAGAAGCAGTGCGTCGGTGCGCGCCTGGGATCCCAACCCCGGCCTCCAGTAGCAGAGCCCACGACCTCAACCGCTAAGCCACGGGGCTGGTCCTGAGCATTTGTTTATTTTCTTTGAAGGAATGTCTATTCAGATCCTTTGTCCACTTTCAATTGGGTTGTCTTTTTAATGCTGAATTGTAAGAGTTCTTTATATATTTTGCATATAAGTCCTACATGAGATATATGATTTGCAAATATTTTCTCCTACTCTGTAGGTTATTTTTTCACTTTCTTCATGGCGTCCTTTGAAGCATAAAAGTTTTAAATTTTGGTGAAATCCAATTTATCTGTTTTTTCTTTTTTTTGCTTGTGCTTTTGGTGATATATCTAAGAAACCACTGCCAAAGTCGCGGTCATGGAGACTTATCCCTATGTTTTCTTTGAAGAGTTTTATAGTTTTAGCTTTTACATTTAGGCTTTTGATCTATTTTGACTTAATTTTTGTATATGATGTGAGGTAGGGAGTCCAAAATCGTTCTTTTGCATGTGTATATACAGTTACGCTAGCACCATTTGTTCAATGACTATGCTTTCCCCCATTGAATTGTCTTGGCACTCTTGTCAAAAATCAATTGACCAGGGCCGGCCCTGTGGCTTGGCGGTGAAGTGCGTGGTGTTGCGATGCTGGTGGCCAGGGGTTCGGATCCCGGGTGCGCACCGAGGCACCACTTCTCCATCCATCCTGAGGCCGAGTCCCACATACAGCAACTAGAAGGATGTGCAGCTATGACATACAACTATCTACTGGGGCTTTGGGGGGAAAAATAAATAAATAAAATCTTTAAAAAAAATTAAAAAAAAAAATCAATTGACCATAGACATATGGGTTTATTTCTGGACTCTAGATTCCATTCCATTGATCTATACGTCTATCTTTATGCCACATTGTCTTGATAACTATAACTTGGTAGTAAGTTTTGAAATTGGGAAGAGTGAGTCCTCCAACTTTGTTCTTCTTTTTCAAGATTGTTTTGGCTATTCTGGGACCCCTGAGTTTCCATATCAATGTTAGGATACACTTGTCAATTTCAACAAAAAAGCCACTGTGATTGGGGATTGTGTTTAATCTGTAAATCATTTAACAATAATATGTGTCCTGATCCATGATTATGGAGTGTCTTTCCATTTATTTAGATCTTCTTTAATTTCTTTAAACAATTATTTGAAGTTTTCAAAGTATATGTTTTATACTTTGTTAAATTTTTTCTTAAGTATTTTTTTCTTTTTGATGCTATTATAAATTGAATTGTTTTCTTAATTTCCTTTTTGGATTGTTCACTGTAAGTGACCATATTATAATTGATTTTTGCATATTGACCTTGTACCCTGTAACTTTGTTGAACTCATAAATTAGTTCCATTTTTTTTATTATAGTAAAAAACACAAAACATGAGATCTACTCTCAGCAATTTTCAAGTGTATTGTACAGTATTGGTAACTCTAAGCACAGTCTTGTACAGCAGATATCTAGAACTTTTTCATCGTGCTTGACTGAAATTCTATACCCATTGAAAAGAAATTTCCCATTTTCTCCTCCCCCCCAGCCCTTGGCTACCTCCATTCTAATCTCTATTTCTCTGAATGTGACTACTCTAGATACCTCATATTGTGGAATCATGCAATATTTGTCCTCCTGTGACTGGTTTATTTCACTTAGCATAATGTCCTCAAGGTTCACCCGTGTTGCAGTGTATGACAGAATTTCCTTCTTTTTATGGCAGAATAATATTCTACTGTGTGTATATACCACATATTCTTTATCCATTCATCCATCCATGGACATTCATGTTGTTTCCATATCTTGGCTACTATGAATAATGCTGCAATGGACATGGGTGTGCAAATATCTCTTTGAGATCCTGATTTCAATTCTTTGGGATATATACCCAGAAAGTGGGATTACCAGATCATATGATAGTTCTATTTTTAACTTTTTGAGGAACTTCCATACTGTTTTCATAGTGGCTGCACCATTTTACATTCCCACCAACAGTGCACAAGTGTTCTAATTTCTCCACACCTTCACCAACAGTTGTCATTTTCTGTTTGTTTGTTTTATAATGACCATCCTAATAGGTATGTGGTGATGCCTCATTGTGGTTTTGATTTGCATCTCCCTGATGATTAATGATGTAGTTCTAATATTTTAATGGATATGTTAGAATTTTCTACATACAAGATAATATCATCCGCAAATAGAGATAGTTCTACTTCTTCCTTTACCATCTGGATGCCTTTTATTTCATTTTCTTCCCTAATGTTCCTGGCTAAAATCTCCAGTACAACGTCAAATAAAAGTGACAAGAGTGGACATCCTTGTCTTGTTCCTGATCTTTCAGGAACTTTCACCATTAAGTATGATGTGAGCTGTGGGTTTTTCTTAGACGCCGTTTATCAGGTAGAGGAAGTTCCCTTCTATTTCTAGTTTTTTTTAATTTTTTATTTTATTTATTTATTTTTTTGTGAGGAAGATCAGCCTTGAGCTAACATCTATGCCAATCCTCCTCTTTTTGCTGATGAAGACTGGCCCTGGGCTAGCATCTGTGCCCATCTTCCTCCACTTTATATGGGACGCCGCCACAGCATGGCCTGACAAGCGGCGCATCCGTGCGCGCCCGGGATCCGAACCCGGGCTACCAGCAGCAGAGCTCGCGCACTTAACCGCTACGCCATGGGGCCAGCCCCCTCTATTTCTAGTTTGTTGCACATTTTTATCATGAAAGGGTGTAAGATTTTGTTAAAGGCTTGTTATGCATATATTAAGATGATTATGTTTTTTTTCCTTTATTCTAATAATATGGTGTATTACATTAATTTATTTTCAGATGTTAAGCCAACCTTGCATTCCCGAGATAAATCTCACTTGGTCATGGTCTATTATCCTTTTTTTTTTTTTTTTTAAAGATTTTATTTATTTATTTTTTCCCCCCAAAGCCCCAGTAGATAGTTGTGTGTCATAGTTGCACATCCTTCTAGTTGCTGTATGTGGGACGCGGCCTCAGCATGGCCGGAGAAGCAGCGCGTCGGTGCGAGCCCGGGATCCGAACCCGGGTCGCCAGCAGTGGAGCACGCTCACTTAACCACCAAGCCACGGGGCCGGCCCCTATTATCCTTTTTATAGTTGCTTGATTCTGTTTGCTAGTATTTGTTGGGGTTTTTGCCTCTAAATTCATAAGAGATATTGATTTATAGTTTTTGTGTGTGTGTGATATCTTTGTCTAGTTTTGGTATCAGGGTAATACTGGCCTCACAGAAAGAGCTGGCAAGTGTTGCCTCCTCTTCTATTTCTTGGAAGACTTTATGAAGAAATGGTATTAATTCTTCTTTAAATGTTTGGTCAAATTCACCAGTTGAGCCATCTGGGCCTGGGCTTTTCTTTGTGGAAAGTTTTTTGATTACTAATTCAATTTCTTGACTTATTATAGGTCTACTCAGATTTTCTATTTCTTCTTGAAATTTGGTAGATTTTGTCTTTCTAGGACTTTGTCCATTCTAATTTATTGGCATATAATTATTCATAGTATTCTTTCATAATTCTTTTTATTTCTGTAAGGTTGGTAGTAATGTCACCAAGGTGTCTAAGAAGAAATTGGCATTAACTAAATGGAAGCTGAAATAAATCCCTTGAACCTAAAATAACTTTTTGGGGGTCAGGTACTATATTTTAAATCTCTTTCATTTTGCTTACAAGAAAAACTGTCTGTAAAAATAGAATCCAGAGATTAACTAATCAGATTTAGCAAAAACTTTACATGTGGCCTGTCCAGAATAGGCAAATCCATAGAGACCAAAATTGGGTTGGTGGTTGCCAGGGACATGGGTGTAGGGAGGGGATGGGGAGTGACTGCTAATGAGTATACAGTTTTTCTTGGGGTGATGAAAATGTTCTGGAATTAGATAGTGGTGATTGATGCACAACTTTGTGAATATACTAAAGACCAAACCCAAAGTGACTGTACACTTTAAAAAGGTAAACTTTGTATAATATGTATTATATTTCAATAAAACTCATTTTTTAAAAAAAGATTATATGTGGCCTTACTCTGTTCCTAAATTTAAGGAATTAAATGTTATATTTTCCTACCATCAATGAAAAGTGATAAGGGCTCTCTTCCTGTTAACTTATTTTATTACCCTTGTAAAATATAAACTTTTTTTGACAAGAATTGTGAAATACATTTTAATAATTATGAGAAATTATTAATCATGGCTAGTGTAGGAGTTTAATGAAACTTCGTTAATTTTACTTGTTAATCATTTCAGATGAACCTCGTTTACAATGAAATTTATGAGATTTCCCACTCAAAATTTCTCTTTTGTTCCTTCAAACTGTAAAAAGCTTGTTCAGCTTTTAGTTTTTGAGATAGCCAACACAAATTTCCATCTTCCTTTTACAGAAGTTGGAAAAACAAGCTTAAATTAAAACAACAAAAATTGTACTTACAGCAGTTTCTAGACTTAAACATATCTTGGATCTTTGTTAATATCTCACAACTACTACATTGCAATATTTTGTATTGGCCTTGCCAACTTTCCTAAAACTGGTTTTCTCTTGAAGCTTCTATTTCAAAGACTCAACGGAGAAGACAGAGTATGTTCCCCAAGTCTGGCCTCGACCCTCTGATGCCATGACCTGACTGTGGCGCTAACATCAGGTAACCACCCCTCAGGCTCAGGGCCGTGACTGGAGAAGTAAGAGAACGGGAGGCCTTGGCATCTATCTGGGTCTAATTGGTCTTCACAAAACACCCAGATGGTGCTCCTGTTCCTTGGCATCTGAAGCATCTCTTTTACTGTTCAGCCACAGAATAAAGAATGATTTTTTAATGTTTTCATAATTAAGAATTTTAATCTCAAAAGTAATACATGCACATTGTTTATCAAATCCTGAAAGATACACAAAGGAAAAGTTAATAATTTCACACTAACCCTCCATTCCCATTGCCCTGAGATAACCAATGTCAACAACTCGGATATTCCTGCACACCTGGTAAAGAATATCCTAAATTTGGGTACTTTCCAGAGAGCCAAAGAAATGTCCTGGGCAACATAAGCACTAAAAGGAGATGAGCCTTAAAAAGAGAATAAAAAGGAACAGCCAGTGGACTGCGAATGGGCCAGAGAAATCTTTTTCGGGGTGACGGAAATGTTCTAAAACCAGATTATGGTAATTGTTGCATAACTCCATAAATTTACTAAAAGTCATTGAACTGTGCACATAAAATGGGTGAATGTAAGTTACACCTCAAAAAAATTGTTTAAAAGAAAAAAAAAAACAGCCAGGGAGATAGGAGGAAAACCAGGTGCTAGGGTCACTGCATGGATATGAGAAGAGGACTCTGCTCTGTCGAAGCCACATAGACACCCGTGACAGGCAGAATAATGCCCCCTCAAGGAGGTCCACACCTGATGCCTGGAATCTGTGAATATTTACCTTACATAGATAAAAGGTCTTTGCAGATGTAATCAAGTTTACAGACCTTAAAATAGGGAGATTATCCTGGATTATTCAGGTGAGCCCAGTCTAATCACATAGGCCTTTAAGCGCAGAGAACTTTCTCCAGCTGGAAGCAAGAGAGATGTGGCAGAAGTCTGATTCAACGCACTATTGCTAGCTCTGGGAAGTAGGTGCTGTGTGTAAGCACAGGAGTGAGGCCCCTGGGAGCCGAGAATGGCCCCCAGCTGGCAGCAGCAAAGAAATGGGGCCTCAGTCTTACCTACAACCACAAGGAACTAGATTCCACCAACAACCTGAATAAGCGGATTCTTTGCAGAGCCTCGGTGTCAGAGTGCAGCCAGCTGATACCGCTTCAGCCTGGTGACTCCCAGAGCAGAGAAACCAGCTGAGCCAACCTGCGCTTCTGAACTACAGAACTGTGAGACAATGAATTTGTATCATTTTAAGTCTCTAAATTTGTGGTAACTTGTTAGGGTAGCAATAGAAAATTAATACAATACCTATACTATACATCTGATGTCAGACGCAACTTCAAACCTTTTAATGACTTTTATTGCCTAAAACCAAATAGAGTCTAAACTCCTTAATGTAGCACGCATGGCCCTCCATGACCCGACTCCTGACTCACTCATTATCGAGAGGATGCTTACCCACCTGCACGCACCCTGCTACATTTCACCTCCCTTCCTCTCCTAGTAAGCCTTTCCATTCTTTTGGACTAAGTCAGGCATCACCTATTCCAGGAAGATTCTCCTGTCTGTGTTCTATAGCACCCTCTGGATTGTTCCATCATTATAATACAATATTGTAATAATAATAGTGTACAATCACACTTACAACGCATTACAATGAGCCATTTACGTGCCTGTGTTCCCTGCTTAGGCTGTAACTTCCGTCAGGGCAGGATCAAATCCTATTCATCTTTGCTTCCCTAGTGCCCTGTACACAGTGGGTGCTCGATTATTTACACGTCCCATTTGGAAGAAAAAGTTTTGGTAACTAATAAAGAAGCTCATTAATCTACAAAGGGGTTCTATCCTGAAGGGCCACTCACATGTGCATTCATTCATAAAGAGGTAAGTAAAGCTATTCACATGTGCCTTCATTTGTAAGGAAGGAAGTAAAGCTGTTCACGTGTGCATTCATTTGTAAGGAAGGAAGGAAGGAAGAATTCCCTGGGTATATTTCCCTGAAACAGCACTGTGTGTTAGTCCTCAAGCTCTAAACTCCCCTTATTGGGCCGGCCCCATGGCTTGGTGGTTGGGTGAGCACGCTCCGCTGCTGGCGACCCGGGTTCGGATCCCGGGCTCGCACCGACGCACAGCTTCTCCAGCCATGCTGAGGCCACGTCCCACATGCAGCAACTAGAAGGATGTGCAGCTATGACACACAACTATCTACTGGGGCTTTGGGGGGAAAAATAAATAAATAAAATCTTTAAACTCCCCTTATTCACCTTGCAGATACTGTTTTACAGAACACTACTGTTGACATCTGTGGCAGAAGGAATCCTCCTTCCTCATATCTCAGTGTCCATGGGACTCTTCACAGCTACCTATGTCCACACTTGCCACCCGGTTACTCATTTGGATGTTGTCTATGTGGGAAGGGCCTTGAAGTGTGAAACTAGCAGAGTCAGGTGACTGCAGCTTCCACACAGCACCTTCAGCAAGCTTAGCCTGTAAGTTTTCCTAACTAATATCAAGCTAACAGGCATCGGAGGCATTTGCCAATCACTTTTCCTCTTCTCTTAATCATTAATGTCAATGACACATTTTTGCAGGTTGCATAATTAGATCTTTGTTCTTCAGAATGGCTTTCTATTGGGGAGAAAAATCATCCCATATATGCATGACCATTCACCATTTTCTTATGACTTACATTATTTATTGCTACTATCACACTTTCTAAATAGTACTTTTTTTAAATATTTATTTATTTTTTTATTTTTCCCCCCCAAAGCCAGTAGATAGTCGTATGTCATAGCTGTACATCCTTCTAGTTGCTGTATGTGGGACGCGCCCTCAGCATGGCCGGAGAAGCGGTGCGTGGGTGCGCGCCCGGGATCTGGCCCGGGCCGCCAGCAGCAGAGCGCGCGCACTTAAGCGCTAAGCCACGTGGCCGGCCGACTAAATAGTACTTTTAACACCAATGAGGCATGGCAGGGTTAACAATGTTTGTAAAACACCTCACAACCAAGCACAAACCCAGGAAACACACCAAAGATGAGGGATAATGCTATGGTGAGGAATGCTCAAATGATCACACACAACCACTGATTCCATCTGTTGGTTCTAGCAGTGTTGGCGCTTGCTTTTTCTCGGGTACAGCTTGGCTTTTCCTATGAAAGTTTATAAATTGAATAGTAGAGAAAATTTTGTGTTTTGACTTGAAATTAAAATTATGTTATAATATTATAACACATATTTAGAGGCAAATATTCAAAATGTTCACCATTAGCTTCCATAGATTGTTGAGAATGATAAACCCTGAACTGATAAGTATTTAGTTATCAGTTTCACTGATAACACAGATACACTTCACTGATATCCTCCTTTCCATTCACTATGTTGGGCCCCATCAAATCTAGCACGTAACCTAACAGGGGCTGCATGTATCGGTAAACGAGTTCCATGTTTGTGTCTGTGGCATTGCTGAGCTCTTGGTAACATTTTCCATCTCCTTAAAATCCACTTACAGTGATCAAACATCAGGTACAATCCTGACATGCTGATGTTCTACTTTTTCACCCATACTATAACTGGTTCAATCACATGACATCACTAACACCAACCCAAGATCTCATCAGGAAACAGTACAAATTATCACACTTCATCTATATTTGTAAATGTCTTCATCAACATTCAAATGTGTGAATGTTTTCCCGCAACACTCTGAAGCTAACATGATAAAACAATCTCTTTTAGTAGAAAATTCAATCTTCTTATCCTAGCCCTCAGGGCTTCTTTGTAATCTGCCCCTCATATTCCTCTCCACACAACACTTCACTTCAGGCAAATTCATTATCTCTTGCTTTTAGTGTTTCTTATTACTCCCTTTTACTTATCCAAACCCAGCCCATACCCCTAAAGTCCCAATTTCTCCATGAAGCTATTCTTTCCTCTTCTGAACTTCTAAATAATTTATTAGGAATCCGACAATTTAGTCATAAACAAATTGGATGTCTGTATCTTATACTTCAAGAAAGTGCTTACTTTAAAAAATTGAAATGCTTCAGATTCAAGATGGTAGGTTAAACACATGCATTCAGCTCTGTTCCTGCAAGAGCCATAATAAAATGGTAGTAAGAAGATTTTTGTAATGCCACAAACCCACAAGAACAATGAGAATGGGAGAGAAGACCATAGGAGCAAAATTTTTAAAGCCAGGTAATAGAGGGGCACGTGATAACTGATTTACTGGAACTGAGAAAGCAGTCTTGAGGTGGTAGTGGAAAAAATGAGAAGTCAACAGATTTTCTTTGCAGAAGCCACAAAAGACACAGAAGCTGGCACCTTTGGGCAGGAGATTGGAAGAGCCTTCTGTAGGGAATTTGGCCAAGCCAAGAAGAAGACAGCAACATCAGGAGCTTCCCTGATGGCCAGCCTGGTCACCCTACAGAGAGGGCCACAGGATAAGCCTTCCCACATGTGCAGAGTTTTCAATCAGCTTTGTAATAGTCCCACACTTAACTATGAGCAGACACCCAAGATTCACCAGACATTTGAGGAAAGAATCCAATACATAAAAGACAGGGGCCAAATGGATGAATGGATAAACAAAATGTGGTACGCACAAAACAATGGAATGTTATTCTGCCAAAAAGGAAAGAAATTCTGGCACATCCTACAACATGGAAGAACCTTGAGGACATTACGCTAAGTGAAATAAGCCAGTCACAAAAAGACAAATACAGTATGATTTCACTTCTGTGAGTTAATTAGAGTAGTCAAATTCATAGAAACAGAAAGTAGAATGGTGGTTGCCAGGAACCGGGGACGAGGGAATGGAGAGTTCTTGTTTAAGGTATACAGAGTTTCAGTTTGAGAAGATGAAAAGAGTTCTGGAGATGAGTTGCTCAGCAATGTGATGTACTTAACGCTACTGAACTGTACAATTAGAAATGGTTAAGTTGGTACATTTCATGTTATATGTAGTCTATTCTTATAAAGTCCCATACAGACAGAACTAAACTGGATTGCTTAGAGATTTACACATGGGAGGAAAAACTATAAAGAAAGGCAAGAAGATGGTCATCACAACAGTCACATTGGTCATTACACCTCCAGGGTAGGGACCAGATTGGGATTGGGATTGGGCTTCTGGGGATGCTGGCAATCTTTTGTTTCTTGACCTAGGTGATAGTTTTTTTTTTAAATACACGTTGAAACAATAAAAGAAAAAAAATACTCAGGGAATGAATTTCCAGACTGATGGGGCCCAACACAGTGAATGGAAACAGATCCAGACCAAGATTTTTAGAACACTGGGGCCAGAGAAGTTCCCCACATGCTTCCAGAGAGAAAACAGTTTTCTAACAGTCATGAATCAGAATGGATTCCTCAATGCTGACAATGGGAGCCAGAAGACAGAGCTGTGCATTCAAAATACTGAGGACAAATGATTTCCAATCTTGAATTCTCTGCCTAAGCTATTAAGTGTGAAAGTAAAATAAAATAAAGATATTTTTGGACATACAAAGTCTCAAAAATGTACCCTTACTTGTGTAGGTACTAGAGAATGTACTCACCAAAACAAGGGTTAAAGCAAGAAAGGAGGAGACATGGAATCCAGGAAACTGGGGATCTAACTCAAGAAAGACATGAGGAAGTCCCTGTAGATGGTGAAGGGAGTTCTCAAAGAGACAGCTCTACAGCAGGACTAGAGAATCACCGCTCTAGATGGAAGCAGGTCAGAAGGCTGCAGAGATGTCTTTTTTTTATTCTTTTTTTGACGAAGATTGGCCCTGTGCTAACATCTGCTGCCAGTCTTCCTCTTTTTCTTTTTTTCTCCCCAAAGACCCAGTACATAGTTGTGTATCATAGTCGTAGAGTTGTAGCTCCTCTATATGGGACACTGCCTCATCATGGCTTGATGAACAGTGAGTAGGTCTGCATCCAGGATCCAAACCTGGGAACCCCTGGTCGCTGAAGCAGAATGGTTGAACCCAACCACTACCCCATGGGGCTGGCCCCTACAGAGATGTCTTTAAGGAAATAAAACCAATAGAAATCTAATGTGTTTGAATGTAATGAGATATTTACACCTCAAGGCGGAATTTAGGATTGAATTAGTGTTATACATACAGAACAAACAAAACAATAAAAACAGGACACAATTATTCTCAGTGGCAGGGGAGGGAGAAACAAAAAGTGCAAGAAAAGAAAAGTAGTCATAGTAACTATATGGTTCAGTTGTGGGTAGCATTTACATATTGTTATAATGGTGTAAACTTTGAATAACTATGTAACCAAAACTGTGTGTGATACAGTAACACAGGGGGAATGAAGACAGGAAGTGTCTGAGAGATGAAAGAGTTAAAGCCTCAACTTCCAAAATGATAATAGAAAATGCCTAAAACCAAAAAATGGAGAAGTAGCAATATGGGCGTGCTATTTAGATACATGGAGAATACAAAAGAATGAGCTAATGGGGTTGAGTATAGTGCCTCTGGGGAACAGGAAATGAGCAATGGGGGAACCCTGGTATTTCATAATAAGCCTCATAGAATTCACAAACATGTACACATGTAACTTTGGAAAATAAATAAATAAACCTAATTGAGATGAAAGAGAATTTTCCCACTTTCTGTATGTCTGCCTTTTTATAAGAAGTATTTATTTATTTATTTATTTTTTAAAGATGGTCTTTTTATTTTTTTTTTAAATTTTAGGGAGTTTACTTTATTTTATTTTTTGTGCGTGTGAGAGGAAGACCAGCCCTGAGCTAACATCTGATGCCAATCCTCCTTTTTTTTGCTGAGGAAGAATGGCTCTGGGCTAACATCCACGCCCATCTTCCTCTACTTTATATGGGACGCCGCCACAGCATGGCTTGCCAAGCAGTGCGTCGGTGTGCACCCAGGATCCAAACCTGTGAACCCCAGGCCGCCTCAGCGCAGCGCGCGCGCACTTAACCGCTTGCGCCACCGGGCCAGCCCCAAGAAGTATATATTTATTTTTTATGCAAAGAAGTTTTAATTGATCAGAAGAAGAAATTGGCTGAAAATAAATATTTCTGGTCACTGGTTTGGAAACCTTCCAGCCAGGGAGGTATACTTCACCTTTATAAATAACTATTTGTGAAGCTGAGGCAGTTTTAAAATACAGCCATAAATTCTTTTTTTTTAATAGTTTAAAGCAGTAACCAATAGCTTACAATTATGTCGGTTGGCTGAGCAGTTTTTCTGAGCCATAAATTCTTTGACACCCCTCCCATCAAGAGGTGGGGTCTATGGCCCCTCGCCTTAATCTGGGCTGGCTGTGACTGCTTCAATAAACAGAGTGTGGTGGAAGTGATGCTCTGTGACTTCCAAGGATGGGTCATTAAAGGCCACGCGGTTTTCACCTTGCTCACTGGAACACTCGTTCCTGGAGTCTAGAACATCCAAGTAAGAAGTCCAACTACCCTGCCAAAACCATGCTGGTGAGGACACCTGTTGGCACTATGGTTGACAGTCCCATCTGAGCCTGTCCTTCAGCCATCCCAGCCCAGGTGACAGTTATTTGAGTGAAGAAGTCATCTTGGAAGTGAACGCCCCAGTCCCAGCTATTCCAACCCTGGCCATTAGAGTCACCCCGAGCTGTTCAGGTCATCTGAGCTGAGGCTCGGACATCATGGAACAGAGTATAGCTTTTCCTGATATGGCTTTTCCAAATTCCTGACCCACAGAATCAATGAGCATTAAATAAAATAATTTTATGTCACTAAATATTGCGATGATTTGTTACACAGTAATAGATAAATGAAACAAAAACTAAGGGAAAAAGCAGTATGTAATTATGTATTAATGTACTCAGTGTGAACAAGACAATGCCTATGACTATTACAATGCTAAATTAATCATTGGATGCTAAACTGATGCATAAATTAATCATTGGATGCTCAATTAATGAACGATTATCTCACTGCATGTACTAAATATTTTTCTCTTTATGTTCCCATAGTAAACTAATATGTATAATTTTAATTATCATTTCAAGAACATCCAACCAAAAAAAAAAAAAAAAAAACCCAGTCACTCCTTCATCCCTTTTAGTTCCTGGCAAAGAAGCAAGGGGAGGGGCCGGCCCGTGGCTTAGCGGTTAAGTGCGTGCGCTCCACTGCTGGTGGCCCGGGTCCGGATCCCGGGCGCGCACCGACGCACCGCTTCTCTGGCCATGCTGAGGCTGCGTCCCACATACAGCAACTAGAAGGATGTGCAACTATGACATACAACTATCTACTGGGGCTTTGAGGGAAAAATAAACAAATTAAAAAATTAAAAAAAAAAAAGAGGCAAGGGGAGGTGCACTTAAAGGAACTAAAGTGGCTGCACAGGAAATTCTATGATAGAGGCTGGCAGAAGAGCTGCCTACTCAGGGATAAACACAGAAGATGATATAAACCTATAAAAATGGTGTCAGGATGCCTGTAACTCGGAATGGACTGAGATTGTGAAACACGCCATCGACAACAAAAAGGGCTTTTATAGCTATATTTGGAGCAAGAAGAAGAAGGAAGAAATGGGCCCATTGCTTAGGGTAGATGGTGTAATATTAACAAATGACCAAGAGAAAGCAGAATCTCTCAACTTTCATTTCGTTTGTCTTCTATAAAGAGAATGATGCTCAAGATTAAAATGGTTTCAGGTTGTAGCTCAGAGAAAATCGAAGCCCCAAAGAAGTGAAGAATGATAAGAGAACACTAACTCAACTGAAATGTTCAAGACCCCAGATTTGGATGCAGTCCATCCCTCAAGACGCTGAAAGAAACTGGAGACATGGCTTTGGAACTATTGTAGACAAACTGAGAAATTTTAGAAAAAAGGAAAAGTACTGGGGATAGGTAAATACCATTCTGACTGGCAAGAAATTTTTTAAAGTAATTTATAAAACTATTCACCAATGGCTTTGGTATTAGTCACGTGGACAAGGTTCTAGATTCTATATTCTTCAGATGATGTGTGAGCACCAAGTAGTGGGAGCAGTGAGAACTACTCATGGTAAATAAGCCTCATTTCCCTTTTTCATAGGGTTACAACACTGTTAGATGGGGGAACCTGTAGGACTTGAATTGCTTTCTGCCTTGATTTCAAGGAATAAAAACAGTCTTTTAGACATCCCGGCAGACCATATAAAGAAACCTGAGCACAAGTACAGGAATTTGGTGGGTCTACAGTAGTTTGGACATGAATATTAATTGAATGTTGATTTTGGTGATGTCAGCAAAAGTAGCAGACAAAAGGACATTTGAAAATTCACTCCTACATATAAGCAAGGAAAAACCCTGAAAAAATAGTCACAGTCAACTTCTTCAAAACTGTGTAAAGTAACCAAAGGTTTGCAGCAACTTGGGGAATCTTATACAAGAAAAATGGCTGAATCTTGGTAAGAACAGTAAGTTTTGTGACATTTTAACTCGCCCTAGTCCTGTCCCCTACTCTCCAGCTCTGTTGCAACCTTGAAAATAGCCCACATTCCCAGTGCAACCTGGCAGCCACTGGAGCTGGAGCTCTTTCCAAGTTTTATTCCCAAAGAATTGTCATTATTGGCACTCTCTTGTGGTTCCTCCGAAGATCCCACTTATAAGGCTGTCTGTATTTGACTTCACTTGGAGTTTCCCCATTGTGAAAAGCCTTCTCCCTAGGGGTCATTTGTCAAAAACATTTACAGGCAAATGTTTACCTTTGCAGCTGCTTGAGGTAATGGACAGCTATTAGGGCAAACAATTGACTAATCAAAAAGCTTCAAAGGAAAGCTGAGGGAGATCAAAACTCAGAGATGACAATGTGAGGAGCTCTGCATACCACACCCCCAAAAAACAAGGAAAGCTGGTGAAAATTATTAAAAAAACAAAAAAAAAACCCTTAACGTCTCTGGAAATTGTCCTGATGGCATATCGCCAATGAAGAAACATTTATTCAAGAAAATCTACTAAAACTTGGTAAGAATAGGGAAAGTCTGCGGCATTTGAGCCACAATCAATTCCCTCCCTGACTCCTTCCCACCCTCCCTCCCCCAGGCTTAGCTTGAGGGAAACTCCACTCTGGGTAGGGTGTGGCCAAGAAGACAGAGCTCACTCTCCCCTCAGCTTCCAATCAAGCCTTACCATATCTCACCAGGAGGGGCAGGGTGCCAGGATTTCTCATCCCCTCCAACTTCCAGATGAAGAGGCTAAATTTCTAGAGAATGTGGCAGATAGGTAGGGAATTCCTTTCCCCCACCCAGCCCCAACTCATAGGATGGAGACTCTGTCCCAGGTGTGATGGTCCAAGAATACTGGGGCTCCCCAATTGCCCTCATCCCAGCTTGCTCATAGAGCAGAGATCCCATGCTGGGAAAGGCAAGCCAAGAAGACCAGAGGCTACTCCCCCACCCAGTGCCCAGAGTAGTGGCTCAGAGACTTTGCCCATGGGAGAGGCAGTCCATAAGAAAAGAGACTCAAGGCTCTCTCCAAAGGAACTGACTTTATTTGAAATACAGTATGGGAAAGATCAAGTCTAAGGGCACTCTCAAAAAGAAAGCAATAGCTCCTCTTAATTAAGAACCACAAGGCTAAACCCTAGGACACTTAATTCACCAGAGAGAACTAGGGAAAGACAGCTAAGAAGAACCCTCCTGAGGTCAGAACAAACCTCAAAGCCCAGCCTCAAAACCTACTTCTGCCCGAATGTAATTGGATCAGAGTACTGAGCAATATATGCCCCAGGGCATTGTCAAAAACAATAGAGCAATCAGTCAGTAATTAGTGGAGCCTACACACATTTGGTGTGTAATACCAATGAAGCAGACAGCTTAAGAGAGAAATCAGGGAAAGAAACAATGACAGCCTGCTACAACCACTGTCATCCCAAGGTGACTGTGCGCATGCCCAAGGCTGTGCCCTCCAAGGAGCAACACCAAAGTTTTGTGCTGAGGGGAACACAAAACAAATAAATAAACAAGTAAACAACAACAAAAACAACCCCCAGGGAGGGAGAAGGGGAATCGGTATCCAGAGTTGCTACAATATATTACCTAAAATGTCTAGTTTTCAACAAAAATTATGAGACATGCAAAGAAAGAGAAAAGTGTGGCCCATACACGGGCAAAAAAGCAGACAACAGAAATTGCCTGTGAGAGGGACCAGATGTCATATTTAACAGAATTCAATATAGCCATTATAAATATGTTCAAAGAACTAAAGGAAGTCATGCTTAAAGAAATAAAGGAAGGTATGATGACAATATCTCATCGAATAGAGAATATCAATAAAGAGGTAGAAATTACATTTTTAAAAAAGAACCAAATAGAAATTTTGAACTTGAAAAGTAACCAAAAAGAAAAAAATTCATTATCAGGACTTAACATAGAATTGATCCGGCAGAAGAAAGAATCAGCAAATGTGAAGATAGATAGAGATTATGGAATCCAAAGAACAGAGAGAAAATGGAATGAAGAAAAATGAACAGACTCTCAGAGACATGTGGAGATCTCACATCTTTAAGAACACCAAAGCGTGTGTAATAAGAGTACCAGAGGAGAGGAGAGAGCGAAAGGAACAGAAAAAACAGTTGAAGAAAACTTGGCTAAAGACTTCTCAAATTTGCTGAAAAATGTCACTCTATACATTCAAGAAGGTCAACGAACTCCAAGTAGGATAAGTGCAAAGAAATCCACACCCAGACACATCACACTAAAAGTACTGAAAGACAAAGAGAACATCTTGGAAGCAGCAAGAGAAAAAAGATTCATCACATGCAAAGGGTCTACAATAAGATTAATAGCTGACTTCTCGTCCAAAACAATGGAGGCCAGAAGGCAGTGGGATGGCATATTCAAAGTATAGTTGAATCTCATTGTTCATGGTAATTATATTCTATAAAGTCACTGCAAATACTGAATGAGCAAATACTGAACCATTGCCCCTAAGGGAAAATACAGGGTTAAGTTCCTACCATCCTCTAGTCACAATATTTTTGTCAACCAATCAATATATAACCCTGTTTTATGTGTGTTTCTGTTTAAAGACACCTTATTTAATATATATTATTGATTCATTAACATTGAACTCATGGCCAACAGCACTATAACTCATGCCTGAATGAAACTTATCCAGCACACACATTTTCTCCATAATGCACACCATGGCTTCCTTGCACATTAGAATACTAGACAGCATTCCAGCACTATGCTTGGGAGCCATTTTAAACAGCAAAACACCAACAAAAAGCACAAAAATGCAAAATCATGACACTAAATAGACCATGACAAGGACATTTGTTTATAGTATAAGAGCTGAAACAAGAAGGCAGAGCATCATCTTGTTTAACCTCAGCTTGGAACACGTACATCTGGTGGCCTAAATTTTTTGCTGCTCTGCACATGTCTGAAAGTGACCATGAAAGCACCATGAGTATTGATTTTGGGGATATAAATAAAATTTAGTGAGAAGCAAATTTGCAAATACAGAATCTGAATAATGAGGATGAACTATACTCAAAAAAATTGTCAATTAAGCAATCTTATATCCAGCAAAACCAACTTTCAAAAATGAAGGCAAAATAAAGACACTCTCAGATAAAAAAAAATGAGAGAATTTGTTGCCAGCAGACTTGCCTTACACGAAATACTAAGAAATGTGTCAAGCTGAATGCAAGTAAACCCAGACGGAGACTCAAATCCACATGAAAAAACAAAGAGTACCAGTAAAGGTAATTATGTCATTATGTCAGTATGAATGCATATTTTTCTTTACTTCTCTTAAATGATTTTAAAAGCAATTGTATAAAATAATATGTATATAATTGTATTGTTGGGCCTATAACATATAAGAATGTAATATATTTGAGAACAACAACACAAAGAAAGTGTGTGGAATCAAAGTTGTATTGGTGTAAGAAAGTGAAATGAGGTGGTAACTTGAATCCACAGAAACAAACTAAGAGAACCAGAAATGATGAAATAAATATAAGAAACTCTATAAACTTGCTCTCCTTTATTTTCTCAGCTTCTTTAACAGACATAAAATTATATAAAGTTATACTTATAACAATGTATCGTTGGGTTAGTAACATGTAATATCATGTATAACAATAATAGCACAAAAAAGGGGAAGAGGGAATACGGCTATATAGGAGTAGCATTCTATGTCTCAATGGAATTTAGTATAAATTTGAAGTAGATTCTGATAAGTTAAAATGTATATGGTAAGCCCTAGAGCTACCATTAAGAAAATAACTCAAAAATATAGTAAAAAAAAATAAAATATTACACATGAAAATATTTATCTAATGCAAAAGAAAGCAGTAAAGGAGGAAGAAAGAAAAAAGACATATATGAAAACAAAAATTTAATTGGCAGATTAAAATTCAACTATATTAATAATATTATACGTGAATGGATTAAACAACCCAATCAAAAAGCAGAGATTGTCAGACTGGATCTACAGGAGACACACTTTAGATTGGAAGATACAAATGAGGTTGAAAGTAACAAGATGGAAAACAGATATATTATGCAAAAAGCAATCCTAAGAAAGTTGAAGTGGCTATACTAACATCGGACAAAAAAGACTTTAAAATAAAAAAGGTTACTACAGATAAAGAGGGACATTTTATAATAAAAAAGTTAACCCATCAGAAAGATATAACAATTATAATCATATATGCACCAACAACAGAGCCTCAAAATATATGAAACAGGGGGGCCACCATGGTGGTATAGTGCTTAAGGTCGCGTGCTCTGCTTTGAGGGCCCAGGGTTTGCAGGTTCGGATCCTGGGTGTGGACCTACACACTGCTTATCAAACCATGCTGTGACAGGCGTCCCATATATAAAAGTAGAGGAAGATGGGCATGGATGTTAGCCCAGAGCCAATCTTCCTCAGCAAAAAGAGAAGGATTGGCAACAAATGTTAGCTCAGGGCTAATCTTTCTCACCAAAAAAAAAATATATATATATATATATATATATACTTTAAATAGTGAATTTTATGAGATATGAATTTACCTCAATAAAAAAGTTGGTTTCAAGTAATGAAATATTAATATACACAAGAATATAGATTAATCTCAAAAGTATCATACTAAGTCTAAGAAGTCAAACACAAATGCTACGTGCTGTATGATTCCATTTATATGAAATCCTAGAAAAAGCAAAACTAGAGTTACAGAAAGTAGATCAATCGCTGCCTGGAAAAGAGAGTCACTGGAAAGGGACTTTTTAGTTTGAAGAAGTTATCCTATATCCTGACTGAGGTGATTGCACACAATTACCAAAATTAGTCAAGCTGTGTATGTACTTAAAATAGGTGGGGTTTATTGAATGTAATTAATATCTTATTTTAAAAACAATAAAAGTTTGATGTCCACTTAGGGAGGTGTCTCTGATGATAAGAGACGCCTAATGCCTGTATATCCTTTGCAATTTTAAGACCTGGATGCCCAAAAATCTCCAAAACTTGACTACACCTACCAACTTTGTGAAGTAGACAGAAACAGATTTATTATCCCCAATTTGCATTTGATAAAACTAAAGTTTAGGAAAGTTATGCCACCCACCCAGTTCATATATAAAAACATTTACGTCTCAACATCCCTCTGAAGTAAGTATTATATCCTCTTTTGCAAATGAGAAAACTGAGGAGGAAGTTAAACTGATAAGCGGTGCCAGAATTCAAACTCAGGCAGTCTGATTCCAGAACCTGTATTTTTGTTTTGC
This sequence comes from Ceratotherium simum simum, assembly GCF_057802395.1. Taxonomy (NCBI): domain Eukaryota; kingdom Metazoa; phylum Chordata; class Mammalia; order Perissodactyla; family Rhinocerotidae; genus Ceratotherium; species Ceratotherium simum. Next base: position 24,425,756 of record NC_141925.1, read on the forward strand.
TTTGTTTTTTCAAATTAAAAGGAAAGCAAGATGACACAGTCCACGCAATACATGTTTGCAGGCTGAATATGGCCTTGGGACACCCACTTACAGCCTCTGCTTTGAAGTCAGATAGGCAAGGGTTTGAGCCCCAAGCCTGACACTTATCACGTGTGGTCTCGAGCAAGTCACCCACCCTTTCCACCCCAGCTTCCCCACGTGTGAAAAGAGGGTGGCATCTATTTCACAAGGCTAGTGTGAAAATCAAATAAGATCATGTACCCAAAAAAATCTAGCCCTTGGAGTCACTCAGTTTAGCTACTGCCTCCCTGGCACAAAAGTACTCAATAAATGGATGTTGAAACAATATAATCCAGGCTTCCGCAGTTGACAGGAATAGACCTCATCTCTCCACAGTCCTGGGAAGTGAATTCCCAGAAGCAGAAAGAGAAGGGACCTTCCAGCCCCCACTCTATCGTCTCACAAATTAATCTATAATGACAAATGGTGATAAGGTCCATGAAAGAAAAGAACACCATGAGGGAGGCATATCAACAGTATACATTTTAGATTGGGGTTTCAGGGAAAGACTCTGTGTGGAAGTGAATAAAATATTAGGCCAATTCAAGAGAAGCAATACTCCTACTATACGCCCACTGGTCAGACTACATACAGAAAATGGTATCTATTTTGGATACTGCATTTTAACAGGAACACAGTCAACTCGGAGCTCATCCAGAAAAGCGCATCCCAGTTGATGAAGGGTGCAGAGGCTATAGCATAAATATAAATATAAAAATTCATTCATTCAACAAATATTTATTTGTTTGTTTGTTTGCTTATTTATTTATTTTGTGAGGAAGACTGGCCCTGGGCTAACATCCGTGCCCATCTTCCTCCACTTTATATGGGACGCCACCACAGCATGGCCTGACAAGCCGTGCCTTGGTGTGCGCCCAGGATCCGAACTCTGGCCGCCAGCGGTGGAGGGCGTGCACTTAACCGCCACGCCACGGGGCCGGCCCCTCAACAAATATTTATTGAGTGCAAAACACTACTTGATACTGGAGAGGGTTTAAAAGTAAAGATACCAGCATTATGGCCTTCAAGAAACTTTACAGTCTAGTAGGGAAGGCAAGATGAGTACATAAATAAATGTAATACAGATTTCACATTTGCTCCAAGACATAAGATATAGCACATGCAGCTGGAGGATACCAAGAAACATCTCATAAACGAATGGTATTTGAGCTAATCCTGGCAATGGAAAGGATTCCTTTTATTGAAAAACCCAAATAAGGGGCATCCCAAATAACAGAAATAGCATGAGCAAAGGTGCGGAAGCAGGAATGTGCGCGGTATGCAAGCCATCGAGAAATTCGGTGTGTCTAGAGCAAAACGTCCATCTGGATAAGGGACCTGAAAAGATAGATTTGAATCAAACTAAGTAGGCCCTTGGATGTTGGTAAGGAATTTGGACTTCATTTGGTAGTTAATGGGAGGAATTAAGAATTTCTAAACAGAAACATTAGAATGGACACTGCTGTTTTGCCTGTTCAACACTTTCTGGGGATAGCACTCCAATTTTCCTTAGGAAAACCATCCCTCCCCCAGCCCAGTTCACATCATGCAAGTAGAGATAACTAAATCCCAAGTCCCCCATTGATTGGTTCAGGGATTTGCACAGGCTCCAAACAGAATCAATAATGAGTGGGAGTCAAATCTGGGGCTTCAGTTACAGGGAGACAGAGAGACAGGAAGAGATGAGCTTTACTCCCTGATGGAGTTACTGGAAAAAAATCAGGCATGAATCTAGAACTGCTGCGAGCCATCTTGCCACCATGAGAGGAACCACCTGAGAATGGAACCAATTCAGAAGAAAGCAGAGCTCAGAGATGGGACCAAAGTCCTGATAACATCGTTTGAGTCCCTGGAACCAAGTGTGCCTTAACATCTACTTCTAAACTTTTCAGTAAGTAAGCCAATAAATTTCCTTTCTGGTTTAACTTGGTTTGAGCTGCGTCATTGACCGCTCATTACGGAAAGATTCCTGCTTAATACAAACCTCATCAGAGCTGTTTTAGGCATCTCTGAGGAGGAAAAAGACTGAAGGAAAGGTGACTAGTCAGTACAATAGTAATAGCATAATACAATAGCAAAGTGAGATGAGGAATCTCAAGGCAACATCAGACAAACCCAAACTGAGGAACATTCTATAAAATAACTGACCTGGCCGGTAATCTTCAAAAGTATCAAGGTCATGAAAAACAACAACAAAAAGACTAGATCAAAGGAAATGAAGGAGTCATAACAACTAAATGCAACAATTGACCTTGAATTGGATCCTGAGCCAGAAAATGGGAGATTAATGGGAAAATAGGCAAAATTTGAAAAAGGTCTATAGATTAACTCTATTAATGTTACTGTCTTGATTTTAATAATGTACTGTGTTTCTTTAAAATGTTAACATTTAGGGAGTGTTGATGAAAGGCATACAGAAATTCTTTGAACTATTTCTGCAACGTTTTGGTGAGTTCTGAAATTATTTAAAAAGTAAAAAAAAATAAAAACATGAAATTTGGGTTTGATGAATAGGAGAGGGGATGGGTTTGGGAAATATGTTAATAAGATGACAAGAAGTTGCCTAGATCTGGAGAGAAATGGAAAAACGAGAAAATAACAGGGTTCAACCCTGCAAGAATGGTGGCAGTCCTGAAGCAAGTCGAGTCTGGAAGAGAAACAGGTTTGGGAATGAAAAGGAAGACTTTCATCGGGCATGCTGATTTGATGTAGCAGCTAGCCTCCAAGTGAAGCTGTCCAGCAAAGACTGAAACCTTGGAACCGGAACTAGGGAGAAAGGCAATGGCTAAGGATGGAAATTTTACATAAAGGAAAAAGATGACACCACAGGAATGTGATGAAGTGACTAAGGGAGACGCTGTAGAGAAAGAGGCGTGAGAAGGACAGCCCAGGGAAGGAGCCCAGTGGGGGCAGGCAGAGCAAACCACAGAGATTTCAGAGAAGGGATCAGCTGAAGAATGCTTACACCAGAGGAGAGATGTTTGTGCAGAGCTATTCTCCAACATATGAAGAAGTGTTACGAGAAACGTGTAAGAGAGGTATTTTGGATTTTAAAAAAAAGGTCAGCTTAAACCTTAATAAATTATTAAACACGTTCTGACCCCTATTCCTGCACATTTGCTGCCTTCTCAGTTTCTGCTGGCTAGTTGAGTTAGTCGAAATGGGAATGTTCATTTGTACCCTTCAAATTGTTACTCGCTTGTGTTATTACCCACTGGCCTCTCTGGTGAACTTGACATCACAGATAAGAACTGGCTTAAAACTTAGTCTAGATAGATCCAGAGGATAGAGCTAAGCCAAATAGCAGCCATCAGAAAAACTCTAACAATGCAGTGAGCTGTGAGGTAATGAACTGATGGAGAAAATGATTCCTAGACCTCCTTCCAACCCCACAGTGCAGCAAGCTTCTGCTTTTTTTGTTGTTGTTTTCTGTTAAATGTTCATGGTATCTACTTCATACAGCTGCTGCGAGGATGATAGGAGATACAGTACATAAAAGCGCCTGGCACAGGACAGATGTTCAGTCTACATTAGTTGCTTATGAATCTATGAAGCGGACTAGGAAATCCGAGTCCAATCTCCATGGAATTACCAATCTCAGCCACTAGAGGGGAATCTCAGTCACACTCCTTTGATGAGACTCAGCTACAGCCTGAGGCGGCAGGCACCCCGCCGGATACACCAGCCTTTCCTATGCCGGGAAACTCACTCCCACTCAGGAAACCTGGCTCCATGCTGAACTCCAGGGTGTTTTCTCTGAGTCACTATACTCTGCCACAGTTGCAAAATGATCTGGCAAAAGTCCCTCAAAGGCTTGTACTGCTTACTGAGTAACATCCAAACTCCTCGCCAGAATCCAAGGCCTTCCTCAATCTGTCCCCTTGCTGCTCATTCTGTTCCTTCTTCTCGATGCCTTTCCTCTATCCTGACCTTCTGAAACCCTACTTCTTTTTCAACCACACAAATCCATCTCCTCCATTACTCCCTCCTCACTCTTTAGAGTGATCTAACCCACCCCTGAGCTCACATGCCATATAATACATCCATCTATCTTGTATGAAATTGATTTATGTATGTGCATCTTTTCAATAGATTAGAAACTCCATGAGTAAAGAGGCCAGTGGGTAACCTGACCAGGGTAACACAGCAAGAAAGCGGCAAAAATGGGAGTCTAACCCAGGCAATCTGGCCCAGAGAGCTCTTGCTGTTAACCATTATTTCACACTATATAGTAATCTTTCATTAACCACAGTGCCTAGCTCAGAGCTTTGCACTCAGTGCCATTCAGTAGCTTACCAAATGAATAACTAAAAAAACCAACACTAATCTAATTAGCACCTCTTCAACCTTCACTGACTTATGGGCTATTGGGAACCAGCAACTCAGTCTCATTAATCTGAATTAGAGTGCCTGGCCATAGATCTAATTATGAGCAATTTCAGAATCATAATTACTGTTCCATTTTGTCTCTTGATCTGTAATGTCTATAAGGACCTACTCCCAGCTTCTCAGGGAGAAAAAAACAACATGATTGCTTACTGAAGCCTAGGAAATGTGTTTTTGTGAAGCTTCCAGCTCACATCTTCACTGTGAAGTAAGGGGGATGGACTGGATGGTCTCTGAGGGCCCTTTCTTCAGTTTTAACAGTCTATAATTCTGAGACAATGGAATTAAAAAGAGCCCTCTGCCTCTGTGTCAGGAGATATCATTTTGAGTCTCATCTCTGTCATTATTACAGTGATCTTACCCAAGTTCGAGTCCCCAACTCTGACTCCCCATCCGTAAAACTTGATTCATTCAAAATTTTTGAGTGTCTGGGTGCCAGGCACTGGAAGATACAGTAATGAACAAAACAGACATGGGCCCTGCTCATCCAGCTAAGAAAACCAGAGGACACCTATATTGACGGGCTGTCCTAAGGAAGAAACTGAAGATCAAAGTATTGTGTAAACTATAAAGTCTAGTACAGAATCAAAAGATGATGATCTTGACAGGATTCCAGTTTTGTCAAATCTAACCACAACAAAACCACAACCTATTTTGCTCTTTTTGAGAAAAGCCTGATACTGTATTTTAACCAAAGCCAGTCAACTTGGCATGCAGCTCTCTCGCCTCTCCCCCGCTTTCCTTGTAAAGGTAGGGTGGGGTTATCCGTCTTCGGGGTACTCCCGGGGTACATGCACAGCTCGGTTGCTGGCAGAGGCCAGGTCCCTAGCGCACTCCCGCAGGTCTCGGTCCGAAAGCCATTAGGCTGGGTTCTCCAGCTCTCAGCTGTCTGAGTGACTCCCAAGTCACCAGCGCCGGCTCGGGCCTCATCTTCCTCATCACAGGCCACACCTGTGAGGAAGCCCTCTCCCACAGCTACTGTGAAATACGGATAGGATCACTGAGCATCAGAGGTGAGGGTTCCCTTAAGGTTCCATCTCGAGCCCGGGGCTGCTCCTTGGGCGGGGCCAGGCGCCCCGGTCCTAGCACTCGCTTGCTGGGTGGCTCTGGGTAAGGTCACCCAGCGGCCCTACTGGCTGTTCTGCATTCTAGGGGAGGGTCTGGACAATCTCAAGGCGGCCCTGGGAGCTTCTAGCTTAAATGGAAGAGACGGAGCCGCCGGGTACCAGGAACCGTAGCACCAGCGGCGGGAAAGCCGGGCGCGCAGGGCCCACGTGACGTGCGCGGGGGCGGGCAGGGGCGGGCGGGGGCGGGGCCTGGCGCGCGCGGCTCCGCGGTGACAGGGCGGGCGGGAAGGGGCGGGGCCTCGGGCGGGGCCGCCGGGGGGCGGCGGGCGGGCGGGAGGGGAGGAGTGGAGATGGCGGCGGCGGCGGGGGCTCAGGGGGGCGGGGGCGGGGAGCCCCGGGGAGCTGATGGGGTCGGGCCGGGGGTCCCGGGGGAAGTGGAGGTAGTGAAGGGGCAGCCGTTCGACGTGGGCCCGCGCTACACGCAGCTGCAGTACATCGGCGAGGGCGCGTACGGCATGGTCAGGTGAGGGGGCGTTCCGGGGGAGGGGGCCCCGCGGGAGGGGGCAGGGAGGGGTGCTGAGTGCTCTCTGGGCCGTGGAGACTCCGAGCGTCCCGAAGAGGCAGGGGCTCCAGGGGGCTGGAGAGCGTCCCGGGGCGATGGCTTCTGAGTGCTTTCTGGGGGAGGGGGCGCAGTGTATTCGAAGGAGAGAGGGCCTGGGGGCTTTGAACCCACTATTCTAGAATGAAGGAGGGCCATCTGAGTACGTATATGTGCGGGAGCTGTGGGGACCTTGGGCACCCTATAGACACGGGGTGAGGCGAAGAGAGTAAGTATTCTTGGGGAGGTAATATCCTTAGTGAAGAAGGAGTGAAGGACCCTTCTTTGGGGAGAAGACGCCTTGGTTCCCCCAGTGAGGCCTGCCAAGGAGTTTGGGAGAGAAGAGCGGGGCTCAGGGTGGGGCAGGGCTTTGGGCCTGGGGCCAGGGGCCCAGTGAGCAATGAGCAGTCCCGGAGTGCCTCCCTGCAGCTTCGAGGAGGGCTCTGGGAGTTGTCCCAGCCCTGCTGTGTGCTCTGGGCATTTGTTCATCTGGGAACAGCTCTGCTGCCCAGGTCCCTCGCCCTGACACCCATGCCTGCCTTATCCCTTTTCTCCAGTGTCTCCTGTGACTCCCTCCTTCTCACTGTATTTGCCTCACTGTACGTCCTCCACTCATCTCCCACCCTCTGGACCTGTCTTGGGATGAGGGAGCCCATCCTGGGCAGAGGAGGATAACGGGTCAGGGCAACTAGAATGGAAATGGTTGAGGAGAGGGGAAGCCAGTGGTCGGTCAGTCTCTTCCTCTGTTTGTGAAGTCACTGAAGGGCTGCCTGGCTGGTCCCCAGCTTTCTCCCTGGAGATCCCAGGCCTTCACAGCAGGAAGGAACCAGCATTGTTTATGACTTGGCCAGAACCCTCTCTTGCTCCCTTCTCTCCCTGCCAAGGCCTGGGTGGGGCCACCGGGCCTGTACTCCTCCTTTGTAAGGCCACACCAACAACATCTCTCTGGCCCTCTCAGCTCAGCTTACGACCACGTGCGCAAGACTCGAGTGGCCATCAAGAAAATCAGCCCCTTCGAGCATCAGACCTACTGCCAGCGCACGCTGCGGGAGATCCAGATCTTGCTGCGCTTTCACCATGAGAATGTCATTGGCATCCGAGACATTCTGCGGGCGCCCACCCTGGAAGCCATGAGGGATGTGTATCCTTCACCTTGGCCAGATGGCTGGCCAGGCACAGCCTCAGAGCTGGGCTGGGAGAACACTGGCTTTCTTTCTGTTTCCTTCTTCCCTACCACCCTCCAAAACAAACCCAGTAAAAGAAATTTTCCAGCAGAAAAGAGGCCACAGAGTGTAAGAGGACCAGGAGGCCTCAGATGAATCCTGGCCTGCTGCAGCCATGCAGTGTGGCCTTGGGCAAGTCTGTTCTCTACGCTCTGCCTCAGTGGGGGGCTGGGCAAGATGGTATCTATGGGAGCTTTGTCTTCTGACATCTGCAATTCTGTGCTGGGAGCCAGCCTCTGCCCACAGTCAGTTCTTGTTTAACAGATGATGATTCTTCTCTGGGTCCTCAGACTGGAAGGAAGAAAGCTGGCCTTTTTTGAGGGCCTACTATGAGTCAGGTGCAGTGCATGCCAAGTGCTTTGACATCTCTTATTCTACCTCCCAACTGCCCTATGAGATGGGTCAATCAGCTCCATTTCAAAGATGAGGACACTGAGGCTCAGAAAGCCTAAAATCAAGTGCTTCTGTTGCTGCCTGCTCCCCTCCCCCAGATGAGAACCAGTCCTTCTTTCTCTGAGACTTCCTGCTCAGAACCCCACCCCAATTACCTGTGGACTTGAACCTTGCCCAGGGAGGGACAACCGTGCCTTCATAGCCCTCCCCCCATATCGCTTTCCTAGTGTATTGTCCGCTTCCTGCCTGGCTGTTAGCACCTTTGTAACACCCGCCACCTCTCCCCCACCACACCCTACCCCCCCCCCCCCCGCCCCGAGTCAGTCCCAGTCCTCCACTCAAGAGTGGGGATTTGTAGCGCAGTGTCTGCAGCCCCTACCACAAACTGTGGGCAGGAAATCTCCACACTCACCCCCAGCTTGCTGTGTGACCGTAAGCAAGTCACTGCATCTTGCTGGGCCTCTTCATCTATAAAACAGCAGGGTTGGTCCAGTTCTCAGAAGGCCCTTTTAAGGCTGATTCTAAAGACAGTCCTGACTCATTCTTCCAGACACAATCAAATGACATTTATTTACTTATTTATGTTTAATCTTTGTTTTATCCTAAAATATAAAAGGACATTTACTCCTCTATCTTCTGATGTATGTCCAAGCACTCTTTGAGTAGGAGTGGGCTCTTGGGAGTTTCTCATATGTCTTGCACAAACCATTCCCATAAGGCAGGCATTTATTTTAAAGCAAACATTTATTACATGCCAGATGATGTTCATACATTATTTCATTTGACCTCAACAGCCATGTGGCTCAGGCATATATAACAGCAGTACTAGTTCTTGTTTGCTGAGCGCTTACAACATGGCAAGCAGGGGCAGGCTGCTTTACACGGGTCATTTCATCTAATATTCACAACCACTCTCTAAAGAACAGTTCTTCCCCCTGCTTTACAGATGAGGAAATCGAGGTGCAGAGAGGTTGAGGTCACGAAACCCACGAGCAGTGGAGTCAGGGTTTCAGACACGCAGGTCAACTCCAGAACTACTGCTTTTAACTGGGCAGTTCTCCTGCCTCCCCCACTTTATTAGTCCCGTTTTCCCAGTAGAGAAACTGAGACCACAGAACTGAAGCGCTTTGCTCAAGGTTACCAGCTGAGGTACATTAGAGGCCCCGAGCCCAACTGCTGAGCATTGGCCTTGCCCAGCTCGTGATGTGGGTTGGCAGATCTGGGGAGTCCCAGGGGCACCAGTTGGGAGAGATGTGAAGCCTGCTCACCAGAGCCTGTTCTTCTTAACCAAGTGCCTCCTGCTGCCCCCACCTGGGGGATCTCCGGTGCCATCCTCAGCTACATTGTGCAGGACCTGATGGAGACAGACCTGTACAAGTTGCTCAAAAGCCAGCAGCTGAGCAACGACCACGTCTGCTATTTCCTCTACCAGATCCTGCGGGGCCTCAAGTATATCCACTCAGCCAACGTGCTCCACCGGGACTTAAAGCCTTCCAACCTGCTCATCAATACCACCTGCGACCTTAAGGTCAGAGGGTTGGGTACCTGTCCCCTCCTCCCCTGGGGTCTGGGGCTTCCAGGTGACCAGTAGCCCCCATGGGTAGGAGAGTATTACAAGCAAGGGGAACAGCATGGGCAGAGCCATGGCTATATGATTAGTTGGGTTGGGGTGGCCTTGAGCACCAAGCTTAGCAGCCTGGGTTGGATTCCAGATCTGTGATTTTGGCCTTGCCCGAATTGCTGATCCTGAGCATGACCACACCGGCTTCCTGACAGAATACGTGGCCACACGCTGGTACCGGGCCCCAGAAATCATGCTTAACTCCAAGGTAGGGGGGCCACCCACCCCTGAAGGGAAGGGGCCAGGTCCCAGAAAGCCCTGGAGCCACCTTTGAGCCAGACACTGAGTCCCATGATGCAGGAAGTCTACCCCCTGGGCCTTGTCACATTACTCTTGTCCTTGGGCTCTGGAAAGAAGCTGAGCATTAGCTCCTCTGGACCTCTGCCCTCTGCCTCCCTGACTGGCTTGAATCTGGGTTGGGGATGGTAGCTTGGCCCAAACAACAGAGCCCTTTTGAGGCTGGCCCAGGAGCCCACCACTTTCTCCTCCTCCCCAGGGCTACACCAAGTCCATCGACATCTGGTCTGTGGGTTGCATTTTGGCTGAGATGCTTTCCAACCGGCCCATCTTCCCTGGCAAGCACTACCTGGACCAGCTCAACCACATTCTGGGTGAGGGGGGCCTGGCCAGCAGAATGGGAGGGAGATTAGCTTATCAGAAGGGAGATTTCTTTAGGGTTGGGGTCGGTGAGTCTCTGGGCATCGAATCAGGGGTACCACCACATGTGGAGCCTGTACAGTATCTTACAGTATTTCAATGAGGTATAGATACCATCCCCATTTGATAGATAGGAAAAGCAAGTCTACACTCCACTGTTAGAGCTGGGGTTTGAAGCTAGGGCTGCCCAAATCCAGACCCCTTGCTTTTCACCACCATAGTATTGGCTGGGAGATAACTGTCAGGGCCTGGAGTGGATTGTTGGGGGCTCTTGTTCTTGCCTCCTTCTGTTCCCAGAAAGGAGAGGCGATCTCTCACCAAGTTACCTGCCTTACCCACAGGTATCTTGGGCTCCCCATCCCAGGAGGACCTGAATTGTATCATCAACATGAAGGCTCGAAACTACCTACAGTCTCTACCCTCCAAGACCAAGGTGGCCTGGGCCAAGCTTTTTCCCAAGTCGGACTCCAAAGGTGAGAGAGACATGGGGGCTGATGTGGGATAAAAACTGGGTGCAGAGGAGGGTACATGAGCCCAGCAGCTGCCTGAGTAGACAAGCCCCTGGGCGTGGAGAAACAAAGTAGTGCCTCTGGGAGCTCCTCCGGCCTTCCCTTTGACCCCTGACTCTTGCCCTTTTCTAGCCCTTGACCTGCTGGACCGGATGTTGACCTTTAACCCCAACAAACGGATCACAGTGGAGGAAGCGCTGGCTCACCCCTACCTGGAGCAGTACTATGACCCAACAGATGAGGTGGGTCAGCCGCCAGCAGCAGCGCTGGCAGATAGGTGGATGGGTAGTCCCTCAGTACCTGGCCTGAGCCTTACTTCTTTGCTACCCCAGCCAGTGGCTGAGGAACCTTTCACCTTCGACATGGAGCTGGATGATCTACCCAAGGAGCGGCTGAAGGAGCTCATCTTCCAGGAAACAGCCCGCTTCCAGTCTGGGGCACTGGAGGCCCCCTAACCTGGACAGACGCCTCTGCTCCCTGGGGCCTGGTGAGTGCTGCCCACTGCCCACGCACAGATTCACCCTGATACCAGGGTGCCCAACACACCTCCATACAGTCACAAGCTTGCTCATGCCCATGATCCACGTGTATGGTGGCAACAGAAGGGCCCAGAGCCTGCCCAGGCCACAGACCTGAGGTCCACCAGTTCTTTATGTCCCTTCTCTCCCCCAGCCCCAGATGTCTCCCACCTATCCACACTCAGCATCCTCCAGCCCCAGTTGCCATTCCGGGCCCTCAGAGGTCACTGAGGGCCCCTCTCACCCATCTGAGGAATGGAGCCAGGTTTTGGCTCTCCCAGTATGGGCAGAGAGGCAGCTGGGGCAGTAATTGTTTTGGGAGGAGCTGGCAGTACCCAGCCTGACCCAGATGCCAAGTTTTTTCACACCTGGTGGCCAGGTCAACAGTTCACATACCTTTGGGGGACCCTGCTGGGCCTACCCCCACCCACACTGCTTTCTTTCCCTCCTCTAGTCTCCTTCCTGTATTTGGCCAGCTGTGACCTGATAGAAGGAAGGCAAACACACTGGGTTCAAACCCCAGCTCTGACACTTAATAAGAGCTCTTGTGATATTGTGATATTGTGCAAGACACCTCACCTCTCTCTGCCTGTTTCCTGGAGACGGTCCTGATAATAAGCGCAAACACAGAGCACTAAGCATTGTTCTAAGAGGTTGACGTGTAGTAACTCATTTAATCCTTATAGCAGTACCTTGAGCTAGGTACTAACGTGATCCCCATTTATAGATAAGGAAACCGAGACACATCCCACTCAGCTGTGAGGATGAAATGAGAGAAGCTGAGGTCAGGGCTCCGGCAGGTCTTCTGGTGGGTGCTAACGGTTCCTTTCCTGCCTGTCTTTTTGTTTAGGCCCTGCCTCCTGCCTGCCCCTCCCCTGCCGGACTGTTAGAAAATGGACACTGTGCCCAGCCCGACCCTGGCAGCCCAGGTCGGGGCAAAGGGTGGGCCTGGCCCCCTTCCCATGCTTTTCTCAGACCTCCTACTTCAGGCGAGCCAAGGCTCCCTCCAGCCCCGCCACTCCCAGGACCTGAGGGGCTCAGGTGGCCCCAAAGCAAATTCCCCTCTGCTGCTCTGCCTTTGTCTACCCCAGCTATCCCAGTCCCTGGCAGTTCTGGAGTCGAAGGGCTTTGGCTGCCCTGGGACCTACTGAGGGGCGGTGGGGGAGGGGGGGTGAGGGACATTGAGTAGGGATTCAGGGCAAGCCCTGCCCCACCCACCTCATTAAAACCCCACCCCATTTTCCCTGAAGGAACATTCCTAAGGCTCAAGGGCTAGTATCCCTGAGGAGCAGGGCCCAGGCCTGAACCCCGTCCCCTCCCCAAAGCTGCCCATCTAACGCCCCCCGCTGATTCTGTGTGTGGGTGAACAGAAGTGGAGGTGGGGGCACGTGGAGAGCCCTGTGCCCCTGCCCACTCCCTGTGCCTGTATCTAATATATAAATATAGAGATGTGTATATGATGGCCTTGGCTCTTTCTGTGTTCGCCGATGCCCTGACCCTAACAGTTGCTGCTTTGCGGACTGACTCTCAGCCCAGCTGCTTCCCAGCTGTGGCTTTACCTGGCCCTGGTCACCTCTGGCTCCCCAGCCGGCCAGGGTTCAGGTTGGCAGTGTAAGGAGCTCCAAACTCCTGGACAGAGTGGGGTCAATTTTCCCCTTAGTCACTCTCCTCGCTCCTCTATAATGGCTTCCCATCTAACTGGCTGAGGGTGATTTGGGGGTGATGCAGGGGCACCCTACACACACCCTGATTTTCTGGAAATGGCAAGGGGTGGTGTGTTTTATACCCTGGCCACACACACCAGTGGGAAGGGGGAAGGCTGTAGCAGATCTGGTGTTGAAGGACTTGATTCCCCAGTCTGGCCAAGGACAGAGGGGTGCTGGGGTCTATGAAGGGTCTGGGGGTGTGAGGGCCAGAGCTGCCTGGCCTCTACTCCCGCCTCCACCTCATCCCCAGCTGAGCCCTGCAGCCTGGCCCCAGGCCAGCAGCAGGCTCGGCAGGTCCCCGGGGCGTGGTATCAGCCAGGGGTGGAGCCAGCCTGTATTGGCCAGGCAGTCAGAGAGGCAGCACAGTCCATCAGGAACGGCTGAGCTCGCTGCAGCCAGAGCCCGGAGAGGCAGTGTGGCCATGAGCCCTCTGCTGTACTATGCCTTGCCCGCCCTGGGCAGCTATGTCATGCTCTCCATCTTCTTCCTGCGCCGGCCTCGCCTGCTGCACACCCCCTGGGTTCCAGCCTTCTATCCCCGCCTGGGGGCCCACCGGGGAGGTAAGCTGGGCGGAGGTAGGATGAGGGGGTGATGGCTACTGAAGGTGGAGTGAGGATAGCAAGAAAAGTGCCAGGGCAGACAGCAGAGAGGGGTAGGTCCAAGGGAGAGCATGTTAGAGGGCAGAGACCAAGGTAGGAGGAGAGCAGGGTGGTGGGGCAGGATGTGGAATGCGGAAGAAATTCAGCTTGGGCCAACTGGGGGTGATAAGGCAGGGGCTAGGGGAAGCAGGGAGGCCGGACACCAGGGACCCACCCCAGCCACCCCACACAGGATCTGGAGAACGGCTGGAGAACACCATGGAGGCCATGGAGAAGTGAGTGCACCTGCCTGGCCAAGCTGCTGGGTAAGGTTGTGCCGGTTGTGCACTGCATGACACCAAGGGGTGCCACTCACTTCCTAGTCTGGGTGACCGGAGCCTCCTGGAGGTGTGTAGCACACAGCCTGCACATTCCACCTCGAACTCTGCCCCATGCTCCCCAAACCTCCCCACCACCCCACAGTCTGGCCCATCCCCGTCCCCCTCCCACCACTGACCTTCACTCCCTTAGCTCCATGGCCCAGCGAGCTGACCTCCTAGAGCTTGACTGCCAGCTGACACGGGACGGCGTGGTGGTGGTGTCGCACGATGAGAACCTGTCCCGCCAGTCAGGCATGAATAGGGATGTGGGCAGCCTGGACTTTGAGGTGGGCCTTGCCCCCACTGTACCCAGAGAGCCACCATGCCTCCCTGCATGCCTCCTGGTGACATGCTCCCTGCTCTCCCCAGGAGCTGCCCCTCTACAAGGAGGAGCTGGAAGTTTACTTCTCACCAGGTGAGAGCATGGGCTGTGAGCCTTGGGCTGAGCCAGCCCCCGCGGGGTCATGGCCTCAACCTCCTGCCCTCTCTTCTCTGGGACTCGCTCCCCGCCCTCTGGGTTCCCACCCCCACCCCACCAATCCTTTTCTGATCCCTCTTCCTACAACCCCCCAGGCCGCTTTGCACATGGGTCAGACCGGCACATGATGCGTCTGGAGGACTTGTTCCGGAGGTTCCCTCGGATGCCCATGAGCGTGGAGGTCAAAGGGGAAAATGACGAGCTCATTCACAAGGTGGTGCTGCAGGCAGGGGTGGGCGGGGCCCAGGGCCGGAGAGAAGTCTGACTTTCCCCTTCATCGCCTCCTCCTCTTCCCAGATAGCAGGCCTGGTGAGGCGCTTTGACCGCAGTGAAATCACCATCTGGGCCTCGGAGAAGAGCTCAATCATGAAGAAATGCAAGGCTGCCGTGAGTCCCTGGCCCTGCAGGGGCCTAGGCTGGAGGGGTCTAGGGGTTCTGGAGGAACTGACCATGCGCAGGGTCTCCAAGGGTAGGATTTGGAGAGGTGGGATGGTGGGGAAAGCGTGTGAGCAAAGGCCTGCTGGTGGGCACGGGGAGGTACACTTAGGCCTGCAATGCCAGGCCCAGATGTGGCTCTGATCCTGCAGGTAGTAGGGCTTCCTGAATGTCCAAAACTGTTTCTCCCGAAGGCCAAGCCTCCTCTCTGCTTCCCCAGGAGCAGACTGATCCCGCTTCTTCCTTCCCCTTGCCTCCCAGAACCCCGAGATGCCATTCTCCTTCACAACAAGCCGAGGATTCTGGCTGCTGCTGCTCTATTACCTGGGGCTGCTGCCCTTCATCCCGATCCCTGAGAGGTTTTTCATCTGCTTCCTGCCCACCATCATCAACAGGTACCCACAGGGTCCCTGTCTCCCTTCTTTGTCCTCCTCCAGGCCTCTGGCTATTTCTGTCTTCAGAAAAACACCCCCCACCTCAAGCCCCATTGCACAGGGTCCCCTGTGGAGCGGGAGAGCCAGTTTCCCCAGCTCCCTGGCTACCCTCAAGGATAGATCCTGGGGTGCTTTGAAGTCAGTGGTTCTCACCCGGCATTCATGAATACTAAGGGGGCCACGAACCCCCTGAAATTCTGTGCAAATGTGTGTTGATGCGGATGGAGTTTTAGGACAAAATTCCACCCACCCCTGCAAAGCCCTGGTGCATAGTTTGTGTATCCTAGTTGTAGGTCTTTCTAGCTGTTCTATATGGGATGCCACCTCAACATGGCTTGATGAGCGGTGAGTAGGTCCCTGCCCAGGATCCAAACCGGGGAACCCTGGGCCACCGAAGTGGAGCATGCGAACTTAACCACTACACCACTGGGCCGGCCCCTAGGACAACGTTTTTATTCATCCATTCATCTGACAAATATTTATTGAATGCCTACTCTGTTCCAGGTGCAGTTACACTAGTAAATAAGACCAGTGTGGGTGGGGTAAGGCCCTCAGTGAGCTTACAGTCTGGCTGAGGAGACAGATATTAATTACAGCATCACTCTCTGATTCTCAAAAGGAAAAGCAAGCATTTTCCTGCTGGGAGACAAGGATTAACAAAGTAACAGCGCGGGGTGGGGGTGGGGGGGCTGGCCGCATGGCGTAGCGGTTAAGTGCGCGTGCTCTGCTGCTGGCGGCCCGGGTTCGGATCCCAGGCGCGCACCCATGCACCGCTTGTCGGGCCATGCTGTGGTGGCGCCCCACATAAAGTGGAGGAAGATGGGCACGGATGTTAGCCCAGGGCCAGTCTTCTCAGCAAAAAGAGGAGGATCCCCACGGATGTTAGCTCAGGGCTGATCTTCCTCACACACACAAAAAAAGTAACAGCTGGGTAAAGTATCAGGAATTTGGATCCTTCCCCAGCTCTCAAGCCTGGCTCCTCCCTTTGCTTTTTGAGAACTCCTCTGTGGTGGCTCCCGGTGCTTTCTGCTCCCCTCTGTTGTCCTAGCCAGCCCCCACAATCCCTCCCTACAAAGAGATCATTGTACTACAGAACTTTGTATACATACCTTTTAATACACGGTTTACAAAGTGTTTTCACATCCTTTAGTTTATGGGAGCTTTACCTTGCAGCACCCCCAGGAGATACAGGAATCGACCCCCATAGTACCCATGGAGAATCTGAGGCTCAGAGAGGTTCTGTAATTTGCCCAAGGTCACACAGCAAAGCCTGCCTTGGGACATTGTAGAAGGGCCTCTAAAGTCACGCCTGCAGTGGGACAGTTAGGGGCAAGTAGCCAACCCATTAAGCGCTATCTGGTCTCAGGAAGCTGGACCAGCCCAACCAGGAAGACCTCCAGATTACATGTCCAGCTTGAGAATCAAGCGGAGTGCTGGTCCTGGCCCCACCACGGATTTGGTGTGTGACCTTGGGCAAATCACTTTAGCTCTTGAAGACTCAGTTTCCTCTTCTGTAAAACGGTGAGGTGAGGGGCATACCCTCAAAGCAGGGAGTCAAGGATACAGGAGTAGGATCTCACTGCACGATGGGTTCTTGTGCAGTGCAGTTCTAGAAGACCTGCAGAGGTTCTTCTAGAGGGAGTGGGATTATACTAGTTAGGGAGTCACTACCAGCCCACCCCACCCCTGTGACAGAGACCCCCCGCAAGGGGCTGACCACAACACCACCTCTCCACAGGACCTACTTCCCATTTTCCTGCCCTGGGCTGAACCACCTGGCGGCTGTGGTTTCCAAATGGTGAGGTGGGGGAAAAGGTTGGGTGGAGTGTCCACATAAGCCCTGCCACCGCCCTTCTCCTTAGTCCTCTCTCATCATGGTCTTCGCCACCCCCCTCCCCACCAGGTTCATCATGAGGAAGAGTCTAATCCAACACCTGGAGCGGCGAGGGGTACAGGTAATGCTTCAGCAAGTAGGTGGTTCGGCGTGGGCCTAGCACAGCATTCCAGTCATAGCCCTGCCACCAACTAGCTGGGGCACTTGGGCAGGTCACCTTCTGAGTCTTGGTTTCTTCATCTGTAAAATAGGGATAATGGTATATTTAACTCTTCTGGATGTGTAACTGGTACTTAGTAAGGGCTTGATAAATGCCAGCCATGATGCTGCTGCTGGTGTATTGAACTGTCCTGATCCCTGATGAGGGGAGCAGGGGAAAGACCAGAGAAGTGAAAAACCAGCCCAGCCCACCCCCTCCCTCTCTCCTGAGCACCAGCTTTGACCAGGTCATTTAATTAGCAGACCTTTGTTGAGAACGCACTGCGTTCCAGGCCCTGTGCTATCAAGGGCAGAGGAAGGAAATGAAGCAGGTCATCGCAGGGGCAGTGAGTGGACAGAAAGGAAACAGTGCTGTGGTCTTTGGGGTCAGAGAAGGCCTTCTAGAAGAAGTGAGGAGCTGGCTTGCGGTGAGGGGAAGGGAAGAGACTCTCCCCAGGAGGCTCAGCATGTGGGAAGGCCAGGAGGAGCAGGAGGCCATGGCAGTCCGAGGAGCTGAGCCGGGTTCCACCAGGCTGCAGTGGAGGAATCGGCGCAAGGGGCGCTAGAGGCGCTAGAGGAGGCCACAGAGGCTGAGGCAGGCAGCCCGCGCACCTCATTAAGGAGCCAGGACTTCAGCCTGAAAGGAAGAGAAGCTTTTGAGGGGCTTAAGCAGGGGAAAGACCTGATCCAGTTGAGGTTTGCTGAGTGAGCGTCACTCTGGCCACCACGTGGAGAAGTGATTGTGGGGGCCACTGTGCAAGCAGAGAGGCTGACGCTGCCACTGACAGGATTTGGGCTCGGGTGGCAGCAGTGGGGATGGATGGAAGAATTACCCACAGACGGGCCAGGACCCGGCCACTGACCAGATGTGGGGGTGACTGAGGCATGGGGATGACAGCTCTTTCAGATCAGCCCTCCCACTCGGCGGGTCTTCACAACTCTGGGAGGTTGGCCCATCACTCTCATTGGTCACATTAAGAAACCAAGAGGTCCAGTGACTTGTCCAGGATACAGATACTACCTCTGCCTATCTCGGTGCCCACAAGAGGGGACTCAGGAGACAGGGAAGATGCGGAGCCGCAGCAGATGCTGGGAGGCATTGGCATGCTGGCAAACCTTCCACAACTGGCTCTCCGGAAATAAAAATAACACCCCGATTTGAGTATTAGATAATTTCCCTGCTGTAGATACTCCCACTCTGGTGGATTTCAGGCTACCAGCATGAAGTCACTGAACACAGAGTTGGGAAGAGGTGTGTGGTAGCCCACCGTTACATAGTATTTCCATCTGACACGTTCAGCAGACATGAATAACCTTCAGAGCACAGGTAATAGTAAAATAATTAGGAAGTGATGAGTTTTGAGTATTTATTACCTTTGTTTTTAATATAATTTATTGAATTGCAAGTTTATATAATTTAATATTTAAGAATGGCTGTGTTTCATAACTAGTTTGCAAAATTCCTGAAAATTTAGCAATCAACTCCAGCATACCACTGCTGGGAGGTCTCCGCAGAGGAGAGCTCCCACCATCTGGATGCAACCGAAAGTTCCAGGTAAAGTTGTTTGGAAACTACAAGCCCCTCCTTCCCCACGCAGGTGATATTTTGGTGCCTTAATGAAGAGGCAGATTTTGAAGTAGCCTTCAGGCTGGGGGCCACTGGCATCATCACTGATTACCCCACAGCCTTGAGGCGCTACCTGGACACCCAAGGAGCAGCTGCCCGGGCCTCCTGAGCCTGGAGGCCCTCGCCCTCTCCCCTATTTCTCTTCCCCAATAAATACTTTCTTTTCAGTCATGTCTTTGTGCTTGGGCGACAGAGTGGGGGAGAGCCTAGAAAACTGCCAAGATGGCAGCTTAGGGCGGAAGAAGCCAGCCTAGGGCGGAAGAAGCCAGCCTAGGGCCAGAGTCTGGGGCCCTAACCAGCCTGACCCACTGGTTCCACTACATTCCAGACCTACAGTAGTACCACACCCTATGCCAGCCTGGCCTCCACTCTCCTCAGGAATGTCCCTTGAGGAGCAAGGCCCCCTGCCCCTTCAAAGCCACAGATAATAGTTCCATTCTCCTGAGGCCATTAAGAGCCCCAGGCACACAGCAAGGGACTTGACTCACATGACTGCAGAGGGTGGGCATGGCTGGGACAGCGCCCATCTGCTGCCTCAGCCATGCCAACCTTCCACTCCCAGGTCTCCTACTCCAGAAGCTCCCAAATTCCTCAGCCCTGTCCAGCCCTAGAGCCCTATTCATTTAGTGAATCACATATTTCACAAATGTTCATTGACTACTCTAGGCCAGGCTGGGTACTGGGGCCACTGCAGGGAACAAGACAAGTCTAGTACGGCAGACACATGTTTAAAAAGACATTTTCGACCGAGTTCAGAGGTGAGCAAGGGAAAGGAGGAAGCCCACAGCAGACACCTAACCCAGCCTGGAGGGGCAGGGACATCAGAGGAAGTGATGCTCAACAGGAATGGGCTGGTTCCGTGGGTCTGCCTCCCCGGGGTCTAACACAGATGGACACCTTTAGCTCTTCCATTCCAAGAGTCTGTCCCTGCTGCTACGGCAAAGACCGTGGAATCAGACCAAAGTCAGAATCCTAACTACCTCTCACCAGCTGGATAACTTCGGGAGAGCTGCTAGACCTCTTTGGCCCTCAGTTCCCCGGTAAAATGGGAACAATAGCGGAAGCTGCCTCGTAGGACTGCTGCGGGGATTAAGGGAGTGGGGCACCGGCGGCGGGTAAAGGCGGATAACTGACTATCATTTCCCGGGGACTTGCGTCCAGACACCATCATCCTCCTAAACCCACGCCAGGTCAGGAACCTCAGATCCTTGCCCCTCAGGGCCGCGCGAGGCCGGGGCGGCGCAGCTGGCTGGCCGGGGGACCGGCCGCAGCCGCATTTCCGGGCCGGCGGGCGCCGGGAGCAGGAGGAAGGGCAGCCCAGGCCTGCGCGGCCGCCGTGTGACGCGCCCCCTCATTTGCATGCTGCGCGTCGATTGGCCACGGCGGCCGCCGGGACCAGAGGCCGGCCCCCTCCCCCTCCCGCCGCAGCCGCGGCAGCAGCTGGTCTCGGTGTAAACAAGTCGCGGCGGCTGCGAACCCGGGCCTGGGGGGACGGCGCCCACCAGGAGCGCCCCCCACTCCCAGGCCAGGCCACCTCGGCGGACCGGGCCCCCGCGCGCCCAGGCGAGGTGAGGCCCGCAACGTCAGGGCTGCGCGTCGCCCCGCGCCCCGGCCCCGCCAGCGAGGACTGCCCCCTTCCCCCGGCGCCCGCCCCCCACCCCCACGCCCCGGGTGAGCCCCGGGGTCTCAGGTAAGGTTCCGCGATGCAGGTAAGACCCCCCCCGACATAGACAAGGCCTCAGCGCCCCCGGGTAAGAGCCCCTCCCTCCTAGGTGACCCTCCACCTTCAGTGAGGCCTCCTGCCTTCTGCAAGTGAGGGACCCTCTCCCCATGTGAACTCCCTGTACCTCAAGTGAAGCCGTCCCCCTTCGCCCAGCCGTTCAGATGAGGTCCTAAGGACCATCCAATTCCTAACCCCTCCTTGCTCCCTCTAAACGAAGAACTGACAGCTCATCCACGCTAAAGCCCCTTCCTCCAGCTTCAATTGCCAGGTCAGCAGGGGTGGGGCTGAAAGCAGGTGGGTGACTCATCCTGAGTTCCTCCTAGCCTCAGTTTCTCTACTCATGCAACTTGAGGCCTCCTCAATGAGTCTAAACTGAGACGCTTCTGGCCCCTGGAGAGGCTGCTGGCTCTAGGGAGAGGAGACAGCAGCCAAGTGTGACAGAGAGAGTCCCCGTGGCCCTGGGCGTGCCTGTATGTGTGTGGCCCAGCTCCTGACAGCCCACTCACTTCCTCTCCGGCAGGCACTGGGCTCCCTCTGCTCCCCTTGGGCCGCTCCCCGCGTGGGGCCACTGCCCCCGGCCCCCGCCATGGTGCGGATTTCAAAGCCCAAGACATTTCAGGCCTACTTGGATGATTGTCACCGGAGGTATAGCTGTGCCCACTGCCGCGCTCACCTGGCCAACCACGACGACCTCATCTCTAAGGTAACCAGGTCACAGTCGGGGCTGAAATGCGAGGCTAGAGGGGCTGCCTGGCAGCTCCCCACCAATAGCCTTGACCTCCCTTTTCTCTCCCTCCCACCCTTTAGTCCTTCCAGGGCAGTCAGGGGCGTGCCTACCTCTTCAACTCTGTGTGAGTATTTGCCCATCCTTCTTTCTTTCTCTGATCTCTGTTGTGACCTGTGACCCCTGGCATCATGCTGAGACTCCTAGAGTCCCCTGGTTCAGGCAGGAAGGTGTTATGGCCCTTCTCTTGGACACTAAGGACAGACACAGTTGGATACAAGATAGAGGGGGGCTTGGTGATGGCGGGACCCTCCCTGGGACTGCCCCCATGTCGCCGCAGGGTGAACGTGGGCTGCGGGCCAGCCGAGGAGCGGGTGCTGCTGACAGGCCTCCATGCTGTCGCTGACATCCACTGCGAGAACTGCAAGACCACTTTGGGCTGGAAATATGTGAGTCAGTGACCTCTCACCCCAGGCTAGCCTTTGACCTGACCTCACATCACCTCATCACAAGCAGTCATCTGGTAATCTTTCAGCCTGTACAGGCCCAGCTCACATGAGTCAAACTGTCTTTTCATTCTCTGACCATGTTCTTGTCCCTCACATCCTACAAGGGCTTTTAGAATTTTTCTCTTAACCCATCCCTCTCCTCACAGGCACAAGTATCCCCATTTTAGAGATGAGGATATAATCAGAATTACCATTTATTGAATGCTTATGTGTCATGCACTGTTATGTGCTTGGCATATATTATCTCATTCAATCATTACAACAATCCTGTAGGTAGAGTCTATTATTATCTCCACTTTACAGAAGAAGAAAGGAAGGCCCAGAGATGTTAGGTACCTTGCCCAAGGTCACACAACTGGTAAGTAACAGAATAGGGACCAGAATTCTAGTTTTGTTTTTTAACTCGAAACCCTTGACCCCCAGCTTCTGTTCCCGTTCAGAGGATCAGAGAAATTGCCCAAGCAACACGGAGCCGGGGTCCATGAGCCTCCTTTTCCACTGCCCTCGCTGCCACTGCTGCTGTCCAGGGTCTCATTTCACTGCCCTGAGTCTCATTTCCTTATCTGGCAGTGGAGGATAAAGCTGCTACCTGGCACCCAAAATTGTTATGGGGATCAGATTAGATGCAGCAAAAGAAGATGCTCTTGAGGAACTGCAAGGGACAGGACTCCTGAGGCATCGCTTGGAGCTGTGATGCCACTGTGAGGTGGATGCCCCAGGCAGAGACCGGCAGACAGACAGCCCTGACCTGACTTCACCACTGGCCCTGCCACAGATTTGCTTTGTGTCCCCAGACAGGTGGCTTTGCCTCTCTGGACCGCTGGGAAATAAAGAGGTGGCCTAATCCAGGGGTTAAAAACTCAAGTGCTTGCAGGGCCAAGCAGATACTGTGGATCTGCAAAAGGGGCAACATACACCTGGGAAGGCGGGACAGTTTTTGGCAAACTGGAGTGAGCATGGTCTGCCTCTATTTTAGTATTTTAAAGTTATTAAACTCTCTACTGGCCAAACAAAACATATGTGTAGGCCAAAATTTGGCCCTCAGGCTACTGGTTTGTAATCCCCGGATCTTTTAGAAACTTCCATATCCTCTCTGTTGGAGCCACCATTAGTACTTAAAAAGTACCCGTGATTCATAGAGTTTTGTCTATCCCCTGTTAGTGAGAAACCTGGCCCTGCCATTTACCAGCTGTCTGCGTGCTGGTGGCTTGGCTTCTCTGGGTGACAGTTTCCTCCTATGTAAAATGGGGCCAATCATATCCACTCCCCAAGCCCTATCCCTTTGGTAACGCCCTTGCCTCAGAGATGACGGCCTCTCTCCTCCTTTCAGGAACAGGCCTTCGAAAGCAGCCAGAAGTACAAAGAGGGGAAGTACATCATTGAACTCAACCACATGATCAAAGACAACGGCTGGGACTGACCCCTGCTCCTGCCGCATGTGGCTCCAGCCCGGCCTGGCCGCCAGGGGGCGCCACTGGCTTCCCTCCACCCGAAGGGAGCTCTGGACCCTCAGGGCCCTTGCAGAGGAAGGATCCAGCTCCTGTACTTATATTTTATTGCATGCACTGTGACCTTGGGGGGAGCTCAGAAGGTGGACGACACCCCCGCACCTCCCTGCGATCTGGCTGGCTTGGATCTCGTTTTTAACCCCTTCCTGCCCCGCCTTCCCTATAGATATGGCCTACGTGCTGCTCTCTTGGCCCCAGTGCACCGTCTGCCCTGTGAACTTCTCCTCCCACCGGGCCCTTCTTACCCCATGCGCGTCTGCTCCCCTTGTTCTGTAGCGTTTGTACATAATAAAACAATGGAGTGGAGACAGCCCAGGCTCATGTGGAATCCAGGAAAGGGGGACTCCACGCAGATTCCTGCCTCTATAGACCTGTTCCCTTTTGAGTCCCGACGGGGCATGGAGTAGGCACGGTGGTCAAAGGTGGGAGCCTGCATTCCTGGGGCCTGGCTTCAGCCATCTTCTCTAGGACCCAGGACGGGTCTCACTGCCGGTGGAGATCCCCGAGCCCACTCTAGCTCCCTAGGCCTTGACCTCGGCTGATCTGCGTCTTGTCGGCCTTAGCGTTTTGCCGCCGCCTAGGGGCAGTTCTCCTGGGAGACAACCGCGCCGCCAGTTTCGCCGCCCATCTCGTCTCGACTACAACTTCCAGCGGCCCCAGCGGCAACTCTTTGTCTTCTCTGCGCCGAGTCTCGGCGCTGGGCCTGCTGGGAAGTGTAGTTCCGAGGGTTCCCCAGCGCGGGACCTTCTGGGAAACCCAGGCACCAGCCGTCAGGGACTGTCGAGCTGCGCCGGCGCCTCTAAACTTTTGAGACTTGGCCGAAGGTGGAGGCTTTTCAGAATGGGAACCAGGAAGGACTGCAGGATTCAGGCTTCGGCTGTGAACTCCTCGAGGTCCCCAGTGTCCGAGTAACAATAAGCTCAGGCCGTGTCCCTGCAGCCCTGCTCTTTCCCTCCAGTCATGCTTAGTCCCTCAAGCCCTGTCCTTCAAGTGAAGGGAGGTCACCTGCCAGAAAAGCCTGGGCGCCACAGTCTGCCCCGGGACTCCAGGCTCCATCCCAGGGTCCAGGTCACGCCCCTCAGTAGGTTATCCCTAGCCGGGGCTCCCCCCGTGGGAACGGGGACCAGCTGGCCGGAAGCGCCAAACTGCGTCCCTGTCCGAGCCCCGGGGATCAATCAGGCCGAGGAGTTAATTATGTAATGAGGGGGCAGGGGGTCGGGGCTAATGAAGCCTGGGGGGAGGAGGGGAGAAGGGGAGGGTACCCAGGTATCCGGCCCCCTCTTGGACCCCTTCCAGGCCCCAGGGGTCTCCACCCCAGCCCAACTCCAGGGCCCCAAAGAGGGGAGGGGCTGTGATCCTGGGTCTGGAAGAGGCTGAGCTGTGAGCTATAAAGGGGGCATCTCTCAGCACTGGGGGACTCTAGGCAGTGTGACCTGAAGCTAAACAGGACTACTCCATGTACCATCCACGGGAGTTGTACCCCTCCCTGGGGACCGGCTACCGCCTTGGGCCGCCCCAGCCTGGGGCAGATTCCAGCTTCCCACCCACCCTGGCAGAGGGCTACCGCTATCCTGGTGAGCTTGGGATGAGCTCCTGTGTGTGTGGATTGGGGGGGTGCTGTGGCGCCTGGCTGACTCCTCATTCTCCCCTCGTCTCCAGATCTGGACACTCCCAAACTGGATTGCTTCCTCTCTGGGATTGATGCTGCTCCCCGCCCCCTGGCTGCTCCCCCACCTCTGCCCCCTCTGCCCCCAGCCCTGGGCACTGAGCCAGTCCCCCCAGCCCCAGAGGCCCTTCAATCACTCCCTGGAGTAAGCCTGAGCCTGGAGAACCGGGAGCTGTGGAAAGAGTTCAACTCCGTGGGAACAGAGATGATCATCACCAAAGCTGGGAGGTGAGGGGGCTAGGCCAGGGTCAGAGGACCCAGGGTGTTCCTGGTGGGGGTCTCTTGGGAAAGCAGAGTTCCTGGTGAGGGGGCTAGGTGTGGGAGTTTCTAGGGGGCCTAGAGCTCTGCCTAAGTTCACAATGTGATTGTGGCCTAGGTGAGGGGTCATTCTGTGGCAAGGGTCAAGGGTCAGTCTGTGGAGTCTGTGGCTGGTTTAGAGACCAGCCTATGGCAAAGGTCATAGGTCAGTCTAGGCTGGGGTCAGAAAGTCTGGCTGGTTTATGGGTTAGTATGTGGCCTGGATGAGGGGTCAGTCTGTGGCTGGAGTCAGAGTTCAGACTATGATTAGAATCAAGGGCCAGCCAGTGACCAGCATCAGGGAAATCTGGGCAGGATCAGGGGTCAGTATGTGACAAGGTCCTGGGTCACCCTGGAGGCAAGGATGTGGTCAGTGTGTAGCCTGTATCAGGGTCTTTATCTAGGCCAGGAGCTCAGGCCTTAGCTTGGTAAGTCCTCTGCCTCACTGAAGGCACAGCATTTTTTTTTCTGAAGCACATTTGTCCAGGTGCTGTAGACTCTGGTGCTGGAGATCAGGTGAGGAGGCCAGGGTGGGGAGCAGGAGGCTCTTGGCAAGATTTCCGAGAGAAAAACGTGTCACCTCTGCTTCTGCAAATGGAGTTTGAGGAGCCGGGAGTCAGGAGTCTGGGCTCTGCTCCTAACCTGGTGTGTAACCCTGGTCAGATCACCTGTCTGTCCTGTTTCCCATCTGTGAAATGGGATGAGATGAGCTTCCAGCTCTAAGACCCTGCCCTCTGAGTTCTGATTCCACCTCCTCAACGTTTCTCTGATAGAACTGGATGAGCTGGTGCCTATGGCCCCTTGCCGATCCTGGGCCCACTCCTGGCCAGTGGGTAGCTCCAGGCCTCTCTCGTCCCCTTCCCTGTCCAGGCGCATGTTCCCTGCTTGCCGGGTATCAGTCACCGGCCTGGACCCCGAGGCCCGCTACCTGTTTCTTCTTGATGTGATTCCGGTGGACGGGGCTCGCTACCGCTGGCAGGGCCGGCGCTGGGAGCCCAGCGGCAAGGCAGAGCCCCGCCTGCCTGACCGCGTCTACATTCACCCTGACTCTCCTGCCACTGGTGCCCACTGGATGCGGCAGCCTGTGTCTTTCCATCGTGTCAAGCTCACCAACAGCACACTGGACCCCCACGGCCACGTGAGGCCCAGGCTGGGACCCCAGATGGGGGTTGGGGTTGGGGCCCGGGGCAGGAGGTCACTCCTGTTTCTTCTCTCCCAGCTGATCTTGCACTCTATGCACAAGTACCAGCCCCGCGTACACCTGGTGCGGGCCGCCCAGCTTTGCAGCCAACACTGGGGGGGCGTTGCCTCCTTCCGCTTCCCTGAGACCACATTCATCTCCGTGACAGCCTACCAGAACCCACGGGTAAGTGAGCCTGCTTGAGGGGGTGGCGGCGCCCTGCCCAGGCTGCGGGAGCTTTGACCCTGAATGTGTGCCCCCAGATCACACAACTGAAGATCGCTGCCAACCCCTTTGCCAAGGGCTTCCGGGAGAATGGCAGAAACTGTAAGAGGTGGGCATTGTTCATTCGTTCACTCGTTCATTCAACAAATATTTATTAATCGCCCACTATGTGCCAGGCACTGTGCTGGATGCCAGGAACACAATGGTAAGTAAAGACATTTCTTCACTCATTGATTCGACAGACACTTGTTTAGTACCTGCTCTGTGCCAGGCGCACTTCTAGGCACTGGAGGTGCATCAGTAAACAAAACAAACTAAAGTCCCTGCCCTCAGGAACTGAGTCTCTTCTAGTGGGCAGACTAGACAGGTAAACAAGAGAAATAAATAAAAGCTTATATGTTAGGAATAAGTTCTAAAGAGAAAAGAAACAAAGCAAGGGAGGAAAATAGGAAGGGCTGGAGTGAGGTATTTTAGATTAGAGGCCTGG
Source organism: Ceratotherium simum simum (assembly GCF_057802395.1). Classification (NCBI taxonomy): domain Eukaryota; kingdom Metazoa; phylum Chordata; class Mammalia; order Perissodactyla; family Rhinocerotidae; genus Ceratotherium; species Ceratotherium simum. Next base: position 24,452,777 of record NC_141925.1, read on the forward strand.
AAAGGTTCTGAAGGAAGTATGAGAGGGAGCCATGTGAAGATCTGAGGAAAAGCCTACCAGGGAGTGGGAACAGCATGTGCAAGGGCCCTGAGGTGGGAGCATGCCTGAGGTGTAGCTGGAGTGGAGAGGCAAGTTGAGAGGTGATGGGGAGCTCCCGCCAGATTATGTTGGACAGTAAAGGTTTAGTTAGGACTTTGGCTTCTATTCTGAGTACTGCCCCCTCAGAGCTGGCCTTTGCGCTCAAGGAGCTTACAGTCAGGCAGAAGAGACAGACGTGACTCAGAGGATCACCCTACCAAATGTAAAAGCAGAACTGATGACAAATGTTATCAGGGAGGATGTGTGGTGCTGTGGGAGGTTGGGAGGACTTCCTTGAGGAAGTTCTGCTTGAACTGAGACAAGAAGGATGAGCTAAGCAGGTGAAGAGGGGACGGAAGAGGATTCCAGAGTGGGGCTGAAAAGCAGCTACAGTGGAGATGGGCAGAGCGAGCAAGATGGGGTGAGCTGGGTTCAGACCATGCCCTGGCCTTGTAGCTTGGGAAGGAGTTTCCATTAATTCTAAATACAATTGGAAACCATTGGAAAGTTTCAAGTGGGAAATAAATTCCAGCTCAGCCACTTTCTAGTCATTTAATTCTCTGGCCTTCAGTTCCTTCATCTGTAAAATGGGTATAATAATGGCACCTACCTGATAGGGTCCCTGGGAGGGTGGAATGCCTGGCACCTGGTAAGTGCTATTATTACCATCATCATTACCATCATCACCATCATCACTGTCGTCATCACCACCACCACCACCACCACCACCACTCTTCCCCAGGGAGCGAGACGCCCGTGTGAAGAGGAAACTGCGGGGCCCAGAGTCAGTAGCCACAGAGGCCTATGGGAGTGGAGGTGAGTGTAGTCCTGGTGGTGATGGGGACAGGCCTGAGATGCTGATCCTCCTTGGCCCAACCTGTCCCTTCTGTCTCCCCAGATGCACCAGGTGGTCCCTGTGATTCCACTCTGGGTGGGGACATTCGTGAGTCAGATCCAGAGCAGGCCCCAGCGCCCCGGGAAGCTGCCCCTGCCCCAGCTCCTCCATGTGGTGGCCCCAGTGCCGAGGCCTACCTTCTGCACCCTGCAGCTTTCCATGGGGCCCCTGGTCACCTTCCAACCAGGCAAGTGGGACAAGGTCACAGGGCTGGGCTGTTCCAGGCTGGGGGGGGTCCTGCTCCCCTGTTCTGACACCTTTCTCTCCACTTCAGGAACCCCAGCTTCCCTGAAGCTCCAGACTCTGGGCGCCCAGCCCCCTACTCAGCAGCATTCCTGGAGCTGCAGCCTGGGCCAGGGGGCTCTGGATACCCAGCAGCTGCACCCCCAGCACCCTTTGCCTCGCACTTCCTCCAAGGGGGTCCCTTCCCCCTGCCCTACCCTGCACCTGGGGCTTACCTCGATGTAGGCTCCAAACCAATGTACTGAGCTATTGCGGGGCCCCTCTGCCTCCCTCCCTGTCCTCCATTACAAACCTCCAGTTCCCTTCCCCCAGGCCCGTAGCCCCCTGGCTTCCACCGGCCCCATCCCCCACACCAAATGGCTGCCTTGGGCCTCCCCACTCCACTTCACACTTTGATTTCACTCCCACCCCCTCTGGCTTCAAAGCTCTGGCTAAGCTGCTGCGAGTCCAGCTGGGGCCAGCTTCCCCTTCCCAGCTCTCACCTCAGTGTGAATGGAGGGAGGCTCTGCCTGGCCAAATGGGCCTCGGACCAGCACCCCCACCTCCCCGGCCTCACCCTTGGGCTCAGCAAGTTCTTCCCCCTCGTCCCAACGCAAGCCACACCCATCTGTTCTCAGGACCAGAGTGTTTTGGTTAATAAAACTCTAAAGACATCAGTGCTCTGGAAACATTGGGCTAGCGGGTGTTCGCCCCTGGGCAGCGTCGGGGTGAGAAAAGGTTTTGCAGGAAGACCCAGGCCCCGATCTAGACTTGCTATTTCCAGCTGCCTGACCTTGTGCATGTACATTAACCTGCTCCGGGCCTGTTTCCTCTTCAGAAAGATGGGGGAATCCATGTCCTGACACTCATTGTCTTGAGAAATAAATAGGGCTGCCTCTGAGGACCCAGCCCTCTACCTGGCACTCAGGAAGCCCTGGGGAGAGGTCACTGTCACTGGATGGGGACCAGGAGGCTCTAGGCAAGTTGACTGGCCTGAGCCTCACCTTCCTGGCAGGATCAGGGCTCCGGAGCAGTCAGGGCTCTGGAGCAGCCAAGGTCCTGATGACCACCCCAGGTCCCAGGCCAGTATCGCTGCTCATTCCCAATCAAGTCTGACACAAACCCAAAGACCATTTTTCCTCTTTTATTAGAATTTTTTTTCTTTTCTTTTTCTCAAAACTTTTATCTAAAAACAAACAAAAAAAAAAAAAGGAAAAAATTATTGGAAACTTCATAGTTCAAGTGGGGAGAAAGGAGAGGACGAGCATGGAAGTGAAGCTCCGAGCCTCTTCAGAGAAAGTCCTCACCCTCGAAGTGCCCTCTTTGGGGAGAGAGCAGAGCCAGGGACAGCCCCCCTCCATGCCCAGCCTCCGTCTGGAGAAGAGGGCAGAGTCACAGTGGTCCGAGGGCCAGAGGGCCCTGAGGGGGGCAGGGGCCAAAGGGGTCACAGGAAGTAGTCTGCCACGGGCTTCTTGGAGGGGATGCCCCGTGTCTCTTGGGGAGCAGCCTCGAAGATGATGAAATCTTTCTGGAGATGCTCGTCCAGCTCCAAGATGGCGGCCACGTTCCCACAGCTGGAAGTGAGAGGGCAGCAGTGTTGGCGTGTGTCAGCCCAGATGCCCACCCCCACCTCGACCTCCCGGCCCAGGCAGCTCACCGGTAGCAGTAGTTGGGTGCCGACCACACAGTGAGCACAGTCTCATTGAAATGCCACTTGTAACCTTCCATCACCAGTTGGTGGGCACGGCAGATCATGTCAATGTCGTTGGCTGCATTGAACTGGGCCACCACATCACTGCCAAATAGGTAGCCAGCCCCACGGGGGCTCACGCCCCAGCCTGTTGTGTCTGAAGTAAATGAAGGTGAGGATAGGGAGAGGGTGTCCTCAAGGCTTCTCTGGTTGCCTATTGCCCTTTGAGGACTATCCTGTCCCCCTCCCCCAGTGAGACTCATGGGGCAAGAGCACAGGGCCTGAATGTGTTCCGGGGGCTCCTGGGGGATAGGACAGCAAATGTGGGTGGAGATAAGTTCCAAAGAATTTCCTGACAGTTGGAGCCACCTCATAATCAGAGTGACCAGCTAATTTACTGTCCAAACAGGTACACACAAGAGTGAAAGGAGGTACTCACAGTAACCATGCTAGCAAGGGCTGTCCCCGCTAGCCCAGGTAACAGGGCAGTGGGCACGGCAGTGAGGGAGCCGAGGCTGTGTGTCATGGCAGAAAGAGCCCTGGACTGGTATTTGGGAGACTAGGCTTTCAATCTTCGCTCTGTTCCACACTAGCTGGGGGGTCCTCAGAGGGGTATCATTTTGGGAGCCTGCCCTTTGCAGAAGCCCCTTCACATTCAAGCAGCCAATGGTTTTGTCTTTAACAAGCCCCTGAACCATGATGTACAGGCCCCAACCCCCTCTCTGAGCTCAGAGCACCCAGCTACCCGCCCTCCAGTCCCTCACTGAGGGATCCAGCCCGTCAGCAGGTCAAGCACGGACACCAGGATGACCAGCCCACTCTGCTCTTCCCCAAACACCTGGCCTGACTGTCCCTTCAAGGCACTTGCTTCACACACAGGACCCCTCAGTCTCTCGCCAGACAAGGGTAGAGCCCGCCCGCCCTGCTCCACCCGCCTGCCCTCACCTTCAGGGTCGGACCAGAGCAGGTCACACATGGGCCCGTCATGAGGCACCTCTTGCTTTCGGTCAATCGTCCGGATCTGGTCCAGGGTCTGGATGGAGGGGGAGAGGCCGCCGTGCACACAGAAGATCTAAAGGGGAGAGCAAGGCAGGAGGGAAGAGAGGCTGGGCCCCAGCGCCTCTCCCACCCCTCCCAACCCTGTGGAGCCCTGGGCCGGCCTACCTTGCCATCGATGATGGCCGACAGGCTGAGGTAGTCAAAGATCTCAGTGCAGTAGCGCCACACGGTCACCGAGCCATATTTGCGCAGGCACTCATCATAGAAGCCGTAGACCTGAGTGATCTGGCGGCTCTCATGGTTGCCCCGGATCAGGGTGATGCGGTCAGGATAGCGAACCTGGAGGGAGCCACCACGCCAGGGCTGGGGTCTGGGATCTGTCTCCCCCTCGGAGACCACCTCACACCTGCCAGCCCCACTCCATCCTCATTGCCACTGCCCTGGCCCAGATTCATGTCATCTCTTACCTGAATCATGCTGCATCCACCTGATAAGCTCGCAGGCCCTCTTCCAGAGGATGCAAAGCCGCCCCCGCCCCCAACAACTACAAACCTAATGGCTCCTCTCTCACCCGCCAGGCACAGAGCAAGCCCTTAGCAAGACGTTCAAGGTGCTTTGTCATCTGGCCCCTTACCACCTTTCTCCCACCAATGGACACTGTGTCCAGTTGAACTCAACTCCTTGCCATGTTCTGAACACAGTGAGTCTCTATTCCCTCCCCTCCAATGCCGCCCCTCTGACCTCATCCTCTAGGGGCCCAATGAGATGCCCCCAAGTCAAGGAAAGCTTCTCTGACCACCCCCTGCCAGGCAGAATCTGTCTCTCACCAGCAGCTAAGCTCAGAGTTGGGGGTGGGCGGAGCAGGAGATGAGGGCGGAAAGGATGCAGGCAGGTCAGGCCTGAGGTGGCCCAGGTGTGGGCTCCAGAAGCTGGGGGTTCCCACCTTAAGAGCCAGCAGCAGGAGGAACGTTTCGACGCTATAGAAACCACGATCCACAAAGTCCCCCATGAAGAGGTAGTTGGTCTCAGGGACGTCGCCTCCCACCTGGGGGGAAGGAGAAGGTTCTAATTGGTCCTAAACTGTCCCCCACCCACTGTGGTGGCCCCTTTTCCTGTTAAGTTGAGGCTTGTCTTTCATGAAGGGCCCAGCTAACTAGAGGCCTCGTGCCCCGACTCCACACACTAAATTCAAAGCTTCCACTCTCAATAAAGGCTCTTCCAGTCAGCGCCCCAGGTCACCTTCCCCAGTGTTTCCCCACACTCACTCTGAACAGCTCCTTGAGGTCATAGAATTGTCCATGGATGTCACCACATACCTGGGAAGTAAGAAGCGGGGTCAAGAACTCACACAGTCCGAAAGCCTCTGCTCCCAGGGGCTATCCTTCAAAACACCCACTGCTTTAGTAGATCCTTTTTGCTCTTAGCTAAGCCTCTACTTCTCAGGGCCAAAACTCTACTCTCCTACCCCAAGTTAGCCTGGTCTGGAATGTGCCCTCATCCCACAATGAGTGCCAACTATTCTGTGGGCAAACACTAGAGCCAGGTCTTTCCAGCTAGACCTGCAGCTCCTGGAGGACCTAGCCCCTCCTCTCCCTACTCCCCTCAAGGTAACCCAGAATAAAGGTACTAGTAATACAGAAAACATAGAAATGTGGGGAGCAGAATCACTCACCAAACTAAAAGTCCTGCCCTGGCCAAGAGTATCCCCCCAACAAATCAAAAGACCCTTCCCATAACATCCATTTCTTATAGCAAGGCTCCCTTGAAGATGGGGGAGGGGACCGAAACATGGGGCTTTCTGGGCTCCCAGGGATGAGGGCAGACTTTTGGAGCCAGCAAGACTAAGGGGAATGTCCATGTGCCTAAAAGACCAAAGTAGGCTCTGGAAGGACAGACGGTACTCACTGTGACTGGCGAGTCTACCCTCTGCACGTTGCTCTCCTCTACCAAGATCTCTCTGGAGACAGGAGAAGACCAGGGTCACCACAGCCAGGCCAGCCCAGCCCAATTCCTGACCTTTTTGGGGGGGGGGGGGGGGAGGGGAGGATATGAGGTGGTCCTTGAACCTCTAGGGGGCAGGAGTGAGGTGTGCAATTCCCCCAGGATAGGCTGACCACAGGCCCCACCGCTCAACACCCTTCCATGGCTCCCCGCTGCCAAGAGGCCAAAGCTCAGGCTCTTGCTTCAGCATTCAAAGCCCTTCCAAGCAGGACGTGACTTCCCTGGCCTTGCCCCTCCCTGCTGCTCCCTTTCACACGGCCAGCACTCAGTCTCACAAAACAGACCCCCTCCTCCTCTCCACAGAGCCCTCTGCTCACGCTCCTCCCTCAGCCTCGAGTGCTCTGAGACTGTGTTCCTGGCTGAGCTCTGCAGCCCCTCTCTACTCATCACGGGGGCCTTCTCCCAGAATGCCCAAAGGCACAGGGGGTGCCCTGGGCAGGCTACTCGCCAGATGTGATACACTGTGATCAGATGTGCTCCCCTTCAAAGTGATACGCTGTTGCTACTTTTTCATGCTTTATTTAGAGGAAGAGAGGAGTTTGTTCCTTCATTTCTCCTTGCAGTGCAGTCTACTTCTACTGGAGTGAGCATGACATACAACCACTTTTTCAGTTAGACACCCAATTTCAGTAGCACCCTATTTCCAGATTTTGTCCTTGATGATGGCAGGAGTGAACATTCCAGTTCACATCATGCGCCAGGACTGTGGTAAGAGCTTTGCACAGATGATGCCTGCAATCATCACCCTCAAAGGCAGGCACTGTGATGATGCCCACTGCTCAGATGAAGAAACTGTTGTATAGACGGGACCTGAACCAAGGCAGCCTGGCTGCAGGGCCCGGCTCTTCTCCAGCTATCCTGATGTGGGAGGGCCCCAGGCACCGGCTTAGCCCTCATTCTTTCTGCCAGTCTCCTCCCGCTAGATGAGGAGCTCCCTGGACGACCCTCAGGGCGCTCTGGATAACAAAGGCGGCTCGAGGGAGGTGTGCCGTGGCTTTCCGGGAACGGCGGGAGGCGCTGGTGGTGGTCCAAGGGGCCATATAGCAACCAGGCCCCCCCACCTGTCCTGCATCTTGTGGTGAACATCCTCCCACATCAACTGCTTATAATGACCTTTCCAACCGGCTACGGGAGGTTCTTTTCATCCTCATCTGACAGATAAAGAAACAGGCTTAGATCATGCTGTGGCGGCATCCCACATACAAAAGAGAGGAAGACTGACACAGATGTTAGCTCAGGGACAATCTTCCTCAAGCAAAAAGACGAAGATTGGCAACAGATGTTAGGGCCAATATTCCTCACCAAAAAAAAATAATAATCTCTAGGAAAAAAAAAAAGAAACAGGCTTAGAGAAAAAAGGGAAAGGATCAAGGTCACAAAGCTAGAGAATGGCAGAATTAGACCCCAGGAGCCCAATTTCCTGAGAATTTATGCCAGCTCTTTCCCAAGATGTGAGTCAAAACCCCACCTCAGTGCCAGTAGGGCCCCAGCGCGGTCTGGGAACAAGGCCCAGCCTCCGACCCCAGCTCTGTCCCTTGCAGCATATCACCAGCCCTCTCAGGGCTCGCCCCTGCTCACCTTGACTTCCACAAGGAGCACTACCTTTAGGAAGTGCCTACAAAAGAGCCAGGCCCTGTTCCTGGATATGCAGAATCTCATCTGAGCTCCATAATGATTTCAAAGACTTGGAGAGATAAAGTGACTTGATCAGGCTCATATTGTTTATAGCTGACAAAGCTGGGACTCATACTGGAGGCCACCTGATTCAAAACCCTCTGCACTTCTAATATGCTGACGTTTTTAACAGGAGCAAGTTCAACTCACACACTTCAGGCCTCTCCAGTTCCAACGGTTTGAGTCTATGTACCCTCTGAGCAAGCTGAAGCTCTGACACTACCAGCCTTGGCCTGGACTCCTGGTGGGTCCCCCAGAAGGCCATGGCCAGGTGCTAGAGTTGGCCCCCCTTCAGACTGGGCCTGGGATAATGGTGGCCAACTCAGGCCGCAGCCTAGTGCCTCCTGGCTCCATCTCAGCTTCAACTGGGCAAGACCCTCCCAGCCCTCAGTCCTCTATAGCTCCCTGCTGCCTCTCACACAGTCTAAATGTCTCTGCCTGGCTGTCAATGAGCACGGAGTATAGCGAAAGACCTGGATCCAAAACCAACCTCCCCTCCAACCAGCCGTGAGACTACAGGCAAAACATTATCTTCTCTGAGGCTCAGTTTCCTCTTCTGTGAAATCCTCACCCTGCCCTGCCTACTCCATAGGGCTGTGCAAAGAGCAACACAGCCTGAACACATAACCTCTCTGTTTTTCTGAAATCTCCACAGTGCTATCTAAGCATCAGCTATCACCACCACCAAACTGAGCCAGGCCTGCGGGCAGACAAGACTTACGGGGAAAAAGAATAGTGCTAGGCAGAACAGTGCCAGACAGCAACTGATTTAAGTTCCTAAAAATGCCAATCAAGACTGAGTAATCAGGGATGACTAAAAACATCTTAGGGTCTGGTCAGGGAAGTTTTCTTGGGCTGGCAAAACACAGAAGAGCCACAGACAAGCATTCAAAAAGGGGCCTTGCCTGTTCACCAAACCCATGCAGCCTCTGACGGCCACAGGCCCAGAACCCAGCCCTGCCACTTTCTCTCTGGGTGATCTTAGTCAAGCCACTAGGCCTGTAGGAATCATGGCTTCCTGTTCTGTAAAATGGAGTAAATAATCCCAACCTCCCAAGATTGCTGTGGGGAGGAAACGACCGCAAGTTCTTTGCCAGTACAAAGCCAGGCTAATAGTGGGCCTGTTGTTCAACAAATGCAGGGTAATCCTGCTGACTCTTTTCCCACAATTCCCCATCTTGGGGGAAGCCACAGTCAAACAGTAGCACCAAGGAGGCAGATAACTGGTCTCCTCATTGCTGCCCACACATCTCAGGGCCTCCACTCTTACTGTCACTCTGCCTGGAATGCCCCTCCTCACTGGCCCTGCTCCCATCAGCTACCCAAATTATTTTCATTTTTCAAGGCCACCTTCTCTTAAAAGTCTTCCCCGATGACTTCAGTTCATATCAGCATTGCCCTCTTTCCATGCAGTAATAACAACACCACCTAAAGACTGCCGAGCACTCACATTGTACCAAAGCTCTCTGCTAATCCCAAGCACCAACTTACTGACTTTCACAACCATCTTATTAAGTGCTACTATTCCCACTTTACAGATGAAGAAACTGAGTGTCAGAGACCTCAAGATCACCAACACAGCTAATAACTGACAGAGCTCAGATTCCAACCTAGAGCCATCACATTCCAAAGCCTGGGCTCGTAACCACAACATCATCCTACTTCCTACAGAACTATGAGTTGGGCCTCTCTCCATAGCATGCTTAATTCCACCCTGGCTTAGCTGCTACCATTTCTTAGACTCCCACAATGAACATGAGAGTGATCCAACTCCACCTTCTTGCCTTACGGCCTGAAAAGGGACAGGACACGGAGAACTAGTTTCTGACTCCGTCCTTCACTTGCTGGTTGACTCTGAACATGAGAGTCCTCACCTGTAAAATGGAGACAATTCCACCCACCTTTAAGAGTTGTTGTTGGAATTAAAAGAATTTTATAAACCACAGAGTCTTTAGCTTTTCTGCCTTGAACTTTGTTCCTGCTGACATTCCCTTTTATCATATTATTCTTCCAAGTCTACCCCCAAAGTTCAGTTCCTCCGAGAAGCCTTTTCTGTTCCCCCCACAGATAAGGCTGTTTCCCTAAGCTTCCTACGTACTTTCTACAACGCTCTAACTCCACTGAAAACACATCATCTAATACTTTTAAGTGTCCTTATCCAGGTCTTTCTTCCCCCAGCAGGCTGGTTGTTCCTCGAGGAAAGTGGCCCTATTCTGCTGCTCTCGGGGAAAGCTTCCAGAATGAGCCAGGCCCAAAGTTCTCAGCTGGGTTTGCCCCAGGCCGGAACCCCTGGACAGCGGCCGGGCCTCCCTTCCCTGGGGCCGCCGGGCTCACCTGGCCTTAGCGCACAGGGCCTTGACTTCGCTCTCCTTGATGAGCTCGCAGCGCCGCAGCTGCTCGATCTGCCGGTCCAGGTCGCTGATCTCCGCCATGGCCCACCCCCGGCGCGGGTTAGAGCCAGGGCCGCCGCCCCCTCCGCACCGCACAGGGGTCTCCTGGGAAAGGCGAAGACGAGCCCGCGGATCAGTGTCCGTGGGGGGCGCCGGGACGGGAGGGCAACTCAATTCTGGAGCCGGCCCGGCTCCCCCGACCCCCGCCGCCCCTCACAGCGCCTCCCGGACCCCCAGCGTCCCATGGCACTGGCTACCCCCCGCTAGCTCCGCGAGCCCCGCGGCCCCGCGCTAGGGACGGTGGCCTAGAGGAGTCTCGGACTATTACCGCCGCTGCGGCTCCGGCTCCGGCTCCGGCTCTCGGGCTCCTGCCTTGCTCCTTTCCTCCGCTTTGGGCCGCCGCCACCGCCGCTTCTACTTCCGGCCCCGCCGCGGAAGCAAAGGGGACCAGTGCCGCCGCGCGCCGGACGTGGCGTCATACTCAACCCCTCCCACGCCGCGCCCTGAGCCCCACCCCTCAAGCCCAGGGAGCGCTCGGAGCCGAAGGAGCCGGTCGCCGGCAGCGTGCGGGCGGAAGTGACTGTGGGCTAAGCCGATTGGCGCTGTGAAGGCTGCTAGAAACCACGCTCCAGTCCCCTCCCATCTCGGTTAGGGAGACTGAAGCCGGTTAGGGAGACTGAAGCCGAGCGGGCGCTCCGGTTTGTAGCTTTATGTTACACGTTTTTGTTTACCTGGTTTAGTTGGCCTCCCCCATTACAATCTCAGAGGGATGGTACTTTGTCTGGTTCACCCTTGCGGCCCCAGTGCTTAGAACAAGGCCTGGCACAGTAGGCATACATAGGTATTTGTTCAATGGATGAAGGAATCCCGGTCCAAATCTCTTTCCATGGTTTTGGAAAGAGCCAAACCATGTCTCTTAAGTGGTCCCAGAGAAATCCCTGCCATGGAGGACCTCCGAAGTTAGAGGCAGAAAGGAGTCCACCTTCCCCACACCAAGCCTATGGCTCAGTCAACACGACCTCTCTGATTCCAGAATGGTCCCCTGGACACCCGTCAGTTGCTTCCCATAGTCTGCAATTTTATTCCTTTTTTGAAGAGGAGGAAACTGGCTCAAAGATCTTAACTTGTTCATGGTTGCATAGCTAAGAATTTTGGGTTTGAAGCAAGGTTGAAATTTGAACCCAGGAAAGCTGTGTTCTCAGCTCCAGCTTCTCCATCACTTACTCTTTCTGTAACTCATTTTGTCATAAGTCCCAAACTCCCGCAACTGGGGTTTGAAGTCCTCTGCTTCCCTGGTCTCTTTGCTGCAGGGAGGGGAAGCAATTGGTCTTGAAGCAAACTTCATGATGTCTGAGCCCTTTTGGAATGTCCTTTTTGCTATCTTCTATTGACCTTCAATTTTTATTTGCTTTACTTCAGATTTTGTTTCACCAAGTGGAGTAAGGCTAGGCACAGAAGTGAGGCCCGTTTGGAGGGGCACAGGGAATGGGTTTGGTTTTGGATGCAGGCAACAGATGCAAATGTGCAGAGAGAAGGAAAGGACCAAGTTCTTAAACTCCTAGAACTAGAACTCCTAGTCCTAGGTAAGTCACTTCTACGAAGATCACTACAGGGATTCAGTGGGTCCACAGATCAGAAAGGTCAAGATTTTTCTTTCTCTAGCAGGGAGCTCAGACAGGAAAGGGCCCATAACAGGAAATTTGGGAAGTGGCAGGACTATGTCCCTGGTTATGACTAGGATTTTTAATAGCTGAAAAGACCTGGTGTAGTTGCTGCTATACCCCAGCCTGGGCAATTGGGGAAGGGTTCAAAGTATGGCATAGGGGTCTAAGTGCAGGGCCCATTCTGGCTTCATGGAATGCAGCAGCTACAGAGGCTCAGTTGTTAACCTGGAACCTGAGCTCCACAGTTGTGTGTGTATGTCTATCTGCATTGTTGAGGGGGGTGTTAGAGAGGATACCAGGTTCTTCAAGGAGTTCCCAAAGACTAAGAAGCCAGTTCTGATCCCATCTCCTATTAAAATGGGAAGACGGGCAAGCTCAACAGTGTAGATTAAGGAGATATGCATTAATAATCTTGTTTCCACCAAGAAACAGTGCAGTCTCGGTGCACTGTAACCTTAAGGATAAATTGAGGGTAACAGCACCTCTCATATAGAACATTTATGTTATCTTATATAGAACACATAAACCCAGGAAATCTTGGCTTTTGTCAGTGGCTGTTCTTCTCACTGGGGCCTTCTGCACCCGTGAGTTCTGGGCATAAAAGTGAGGCTGAGTCTGCAACCTCATGACTAGCAGTTACAGACACACTTCCCAACTGTGAGCCTTATCAGATGCTGCTCGTAGAAGGGGGTGGAGCAGTTGGTGGCTGGAAGAAAATTTCACAAGCTCTCCTCTTGAAACCCTGGGCAAGTATAAAACAAGGGGGATAGGAAGGTCCTATCCCACCCCCTTCACCTTTTTCCTGCCCAAGAAGGAAGAACACAAAACAAGGGCTCTTTCTTCTGGGCTCTGCCACCTCCCCTGGCCCTCCCCTGCCCTGGACACCACAGAAATGGACAGCAGACTCCCCCTTAAATAGTTGTTTATTGGCAGTGGGCTGGAAAGGGTGATGGAGTTAGCATACACAGACAATACCACACACCAATGTCACCAGGGAGGCAAGAATGATGGGAAAAAGTAGCC